>NW_028091508.1:1556474-2156474 GCF_014824575.4 Sturnira hondurensis
CCTAGTTCACTGTTGGTGGGATTGCAGACTGGTACAACCACTATGGAAAACAGTATGGAATTTTCTAAGAAAACTAAAAATGGATGTGCCTTTTGACCCAGCAATTCCACTCTTAGGAGTATATCCTAAGAATCCTGAAACACCAATCCAAAAGAACCTATGCACCCCAATGTTCATAGCAGCACAATTCACGATAGCCAAGAGTTGGAAGCAACCTAGATGCCCATCGGTCAATGACTGGATCACAAAACTATGGTACATTTACACAATGGAATTCTATGCCGCAGAAAGGAAGAAGGAACTACTACCCTTTGCAACATCATGGATGGAACTGGAAAGCATTATGCTGAGCGAAATAAGCCAGGTGGTGAAAGACAAATATCATATGATCTCACCATTAACAGGATTCTAAACAAACCAAACAAGCAAGCAAAATACGACCAATGACACTCAAATATGGAACAGGCTGACAGGGTCCAGAGGGGAGAGGGGAGAGAATTATAGGGGAAAAGGGAATGGACTCACATGAACAAGTATAAAGGACACATGGACAATAACTAAGGGTGGGGGGTGGAAAGGGGAGGGAGGCGGGGAGCATGGGGCGGGGGGCGGGCAGGGTTGGGAATATAAGACAGAAACCTGTACGTGAACAAGAATTAAGAATTAAATAAAATTATATTAAAAAAAAGATTATTTAGACTATTCAGGGTCTTTTTTTGTTCCAATTATATTTTTGAAATATTTGTTCTAGATCTGTGAAATATGCCATTGGTATATTAATAAGAATTTGTATTGAATCTATAGATTGCTTTGGGTAGTATCGGCACTTTAATGATTTTATTTCTTCCAATCCTTAAAATGGCATATCCTTCCACTTATTTGTATCTTCCTTAATTTCTTTCTTCAGTGTCCTATATTTTTCCAAATATAAGGTGTTTTTTTACCTCCTTGGTTAAATTTATTCCTAGACTCCTTATTTTTTGTTGCAATAGTAAACACTATTGTTTTCTTGGTTTCTTTTTCGGATAGTTCATTATTGGTGTATAAAAATGCCATCAATTTCTGAGTATTGATTTTTATATCCTGCTCCTTGGCCAAACTCATTTATTAGGTCTAGTAGTTTTTTTGTGGAGCCTATAGGGTTTTCTATGTACAATATCATGCCATCTGAGAATAATGGCAGTTTTACTTCCTTTTTTCCAACTTGGATGCCTTTTATTTCTTCTCTGACTGCTGTGGCTAGTATTTCCAATACTATGTTGAATAAGAGAGGTGAAAGCAAACACCCCTGCCTTGTTGCTGATCTTAAGGAAATGCTTTTAGTTTCTGCCCATTGATGATGATGTTGACAGTAGGATTTTTTTTGTATATGGTCTTTATTATGTTGGGGTATGCTCCCTCTATTTCCACTTTGCTCAGTGTTTTTATGATAAATGGGTGTTGAATTTTATCAAATGCTTTCCCAGCAACTGATTTGTTCATTGTGAACATGACGTTGATATGTTCACGTGACTTTTGTCTTTTGTTTTTGTGATGTATCCCATTTACTGATTTGTGAATATTGTGCCATCCTTGCATCCCTGGAATAAATCCCACTTGATCATGGTGCATGATCTTTTTAATGTATTGGATTCAGTTTGCTAATCCTTGGAGGGAAGAGGTCAGTGTTGTATTTCTAAAAAGGTGGCAGGGATACCTCTATGTTCTATTACACTTGCCTTTGCCTAAAACTCCTGAGGAGAAGTCACTTGTGGTGGGCGGATTTGGAGAGCTTGCCCACACTAAGGAATCAATAGCAGGTTAGATAAAGCAGAAGATCAAATCAGAGATTTGGAAGACAAGGTTGCAGAAGACACCTAATCAGAGAAGCAAAAAGAAAAGAGAATTTTTTTTTTAAATGAAGGACCTCTGGGACAACATCAAGCATAACATTTGTTTCATAGGGGTTCTAGGAGAAGAAGAAGAGGAAGAGAAAGGGATTAAGAACCTATGTGAAAAAAAAAGAAGACTGAAAAATTCCCTAACCTCATGAAGGAAAGAGACACATAATTTCAGGAATCACAGAAAGTTCAGAAGAAGTTGAACCCAATGAGGAA
Source organism: Sturnira hondurensis (assembly GCF_014824575.4). Lineage (NCBI taxonomy): Eukaryota > Metazoa > Chordata > Mammalia > Chiroptera > Phyllostomidae > Sturnira > Sturnira hondurensis. The sequence goes on from NW_028091508.1 coordinate 1,558,571, forward strand.
CACACCAACACAAATCATAATTAAAATGGCAAAGATTAAAGACAAAGAAGGAGTCATAAAAGCAGCAAGAGAAAGAGATTTAGTTGATCTCAAAAGGAGCTCTATTAGACCGTCAGCTGATTTCTCAACAGAAACTCTGCACGCAAGAAGGCACTGGCACGAAATATTCAAAGTGATGAAAAACAAGGACCTATAACCAAGATTACTATACCCAGCAAGGCCATCATTTACAATTAAAGAATAAATTAGAACACTCAGACAAGAAAAAGCTAAAGGAGTTTATTATCACCAAACTAGTATTACAAGAAATGTTAAGGGGACTTCTTTAAGAAAAAGAAAGAAAAAAGAGGAACATAGTTATAAAGAATAAAATGGCAATAAATGCATATTTATCACTTTAAATGTAAATGGATTAAATGCTCCAATAAGAGTCATAGGGTAGCTGACATGCTTTGAAATGCATTTATAAATCCTAGTCTCAAACTCTGCACTCTACTATGCTGTTGAGATATATACATTATGTTTCCTAATTTATATAATCTTAATATATATACATATATAATATACATGATGTAAGGTATTTCAACAATACTGTGTCAACTGTAAATATTGGCTCCTCTGAGTTGTTTTAGAAAATAAGTGCAACGTATTAAAATCAAGCATTAGAAAACTTCATGGTCTCACCTACAAACACTTTTATTGTGGAATTGTATCTAATTCTGTATTACAGTTTAGTTATATTCAGTGCTTCTTAAGGCTTCATAAAATATTTTTCCAACTTAAAAATAAAGACATAGGGTAGCTGAATGGATATGAAAACAAGACCCATATATATTCTGTCTACAAGAGAAAGCCACACACGGACTAAAAGTAGGGAATGGAAAGAGATACTACTTGCAAATGAAAACAAACAAAAAGCTGGGATAGCAATACTTGTATTACACAAAATAGACTTTAGTACAAAAGCTATAATAAGAGACAAAGAAGAACGTTATGTGATTATAAGGGATAAATTCAACAAGGGGATGTAACCTTTGTAAACATGTATGAACCCAACATAGGAGCACGTAAATGTATAGAGCAAATCTTGATGGACATTAAGAGAGAGATTGACAGTAATACAGTCATAGCAGGGAATTTTAACATGCCATTTATATCAATAAATAGATTTTTCCAGACAGAAAACTAAAAAAGAAACAGCAGCCTTAAATGACACATTAGACCAGCTGGAATTCACTGAGGACTTCAGAGCATTTTACCCAAAAGCAACAAAACATACATTATTTTGAAGTGTACAAGGAACATTTTCTAGGATAGACCACATGTTACAACACAAAACAAGTCATAATAAATTTAAGAAGATTGGAATCATGTCAAGCATCTTCCTCAACTAGTATGTTAGAAAACTAGAAATCTATTACAAGAATAAAATGAAATACACAGAAACATACGGAAGCTAAATAACATATTACTAAACAATGAATGCGCTAACAATGAGATCAAAGAATAAATCAAAAGCTACCTTGAGACACATGAAAATAAAAACACAGCAACACAAAATCTATGGGGCTCAGTGACAGCAGCTCTAAGAGAAAAATTCATAGTGTTACAGGCTTACCTCAAAAAATGAGAAAAATTGGAAAAGAAAAAAATCTAATCTAACACCTAAAGGAACCAGAAAGAGAACAACAAACAAAGCCAAAAGTGAGTAGAAGAGGGAAACAATAAAGGTCATAACAGAAATAAATTAAATAGAGTCTAAAAAACAATACAAAAAATCAATGAAACTAAGAACTGGTTCTTTGAAAAGAGAAACAAGATTGATAAATCTTTAACCAGATTCATGAAGAAAATAAGACAGAGAACCCAAATAAATAAAATCAGAAATGAAAGAGAAGTGACAACTGCCCTGACTGGTATGGCTCAGTGGTTGAGCATTGTCCTGCAAACTGAAAGGTTGCCAGTTTGATTCTGTCAACCTTGCCTGGGTTGCGTGACAGTTACATAATTAGGGGTATGCAAGAGGAAATAATTCAATGTTTCTCTTCCTCTCTTTCTCCTCTCCTCTCTAAAAAATAAATAAAATCTTTAAAAAAATAAAAGAGAAGTGACAACTGACACCACAAATACAAAAGATTATAAGAAAATACTGCAACCAATTATATGCCAATACGTAAGACAATCTGGAAGAAATGGATAAATTCCTAGAAACATAAAAATCTTACAAAACTGAATCAGGAAGAAACAAAAATCTGACAGACCTATTACTACTAACAAAATTGATGAAATAATAAAAAAAAACTTCACAAAAAGCCAAAAGTCTTGGACTAGATGTCATCACAGGTGAATTTTACCAGATAGACAAAGAACTAACACCTATCTTTCTCAAACTGTTACAAAAATTCAAGAAGAGGGAACATTCCCAAACTCTTTTTATAAGCCTAGCATTACCCTAATTCCAAAATCAAATATAGATACTACAGAGAAAGAAACTTGCAGGCCAATATTTCTGATAAATACAGATGCAAAGATCTTCAGCAAAATTTTAGCAAACCAAATTCAGCAACACCTTAAAAAGATCACACACCAGGATCAAGTGGGTTATCCTGGGCTACAAATCTGTTCCAATATCTAAAAATCAATTCACATAAGATACCCCATCAACAAACTGAAGTATAAAATCATATGATCATATTAATAGATGTAGAAAAAGTGTTCAACAAAACCCAGCACCCTGATAAAAACTCTGAGCAAAGTAGGACTAGAGGGAACATACCAACATAATAAAAGCTGTGTATGACAAACACACAACCAACATCATATTTAACAGGGAAAAACTGAAATATCAGAAACAAGACAAGGAAGTCTGCTTCCACCATTCTTAGCAACATAGTATGGAAAGTATTAGTACCACAGCCAGACAAGAAGAAGAGATAAAGGGCATCCAAATTGGAAAGGAAGAAGTAAGATTATCGTTATTTGCAGATGACATGATACTGTATATAGAGATCCCTAAAGATTCCACCAAAACACTACTAGAACAATCAATTTTAGTAAAGTAGCAGAATACAAAATCAATATTTAAGGATCAGTTGCATTTTTATACCCCAGTAATAAACTATCAAAGAAATAATCCATTTACAGTTGCATAAAAATATGAAGTAGTAAATTTAACAAAGAAGGTAAAAAACTTATACTTGAACAATTATAAGATAATGAAGAAAGAATTAAAGAAGATGCAAATAAATGGAAGCATATACTATGCTCATGAATAGAAAGAATTAACATTAAAATGTCCCTATAATCCCAAACAATTTATAGATTTAACACAATGTCTATCAAAGTATCAATGGTGTTTTTCACAGAACTACAACAAATAATCCAAATTTTTAATGGAACCACAAATGACTTCAAAAAGACTACAGAAATCTTAAGAAAGAAGAACAAAATTGGAGGTATCACACTACCTGATAACAAAACATACTACAAAGCCATAGTAATCAAAACAGCATGATACTGGCCCTAATATTGTCACTTGCACATGGTAGGTGTTTAATAAATATTGCTCTGTAAATTCTTGAATAAAAATGTAGGTGATTTGTATTTTACCCTGTGAGCTAAATTCATTTAGTGTCAGATTTTCTGAGTAAAATGTTAATATAAAAAAATTACCTGCTCATTATCTACTTTTGTTCAGCAGGTCAGATCAATCTGTGTCAACTCCTGAAAACTATCAAAATAGTCTGCTGTTCTTCACTTGTATTTCAACTCAATTCTACCTGAATAATGTCTAGACTCTTGAAGATATTTATTAAACTGTTTCATGGTTATACATTTCTTAACAAAATACACACATAGAATAATGGAACAGAATAGAAATATCAGAAATAAACCCACCCCTGCATGGTCAATTAATATTTGACAAAGCAAGCAAGAACATAAAATGGGGTAAAGACAGTCTATTCAATAAAATATTTTGGGAAAATTGGGCACACACATGCAAAAAATTAAATTAGATCACCTTTTTACACCATATACAAGAATAAACTCTAAATAGAGTAAAGATTTAAATGTTAGACCCAAACCCATAAAGCTCTAGAAAAAACATAGGCAGTAAAATTTCTGACATTTCTCTTAACAATATTTTTTTCTGATGTATCTCCTCAGACAAGGAAAACAAAAGAAAAAATAAACAAACAGGACTACACCAAACTAAAAAGCTTTTACACAGCAAAAAACCCTCAACAAAATGAAAAGACAACCTGCTAAATGGAAAAAGATATTCACCAATGATATATCTAATAAGGGGTTAATATTCAAAATTTATAAAGAACGTATACAACTCAACACCAAGGAAACCTTCCCCCCCCCAAAAAAAAGAGGCAGAGGACCTGAATGGATACTTCTCCAAAGAGGACATACAGATGTCCAATAGACGTATGAAAAGATGCTTAATGTCACTAATCATCACATAAATGAAAATTAAAAGTACAACGAGATATCACCTCACACCTGTCAAAATGGTTACCATTAACAAATCAAAATACAAGTGTTAACAAGGAAATGGAGAAAAATGAACCCTCATACACTTGCTGAGAATACAGAATGGTGTAGCCACTACAGAAAACAGTATAGAAGTTCCTCAAAAACTTAAAAATGGAACTGCCTTATGACCCAGAAATTTCACTTCTGGCTATTTGTCTGAAGAAACCCCAAACACTGATTTGAAAGAACATAAGCACCCCTATGTTAATTGCATCATTATTTACAGTAGCCAACATATGGAAGCAACCCAAGTGTCCATCAATAGACAAGTGGATAAAAAAACCTATGGTATATATATAAATGGATTATTACTTGGCCATAAGAAAAGATGAAATCCTACCATTTGCTACATCATGGATTGACTTACAGGGTACTATGCTCAGTGAAATAAGTCAGACATAGAGAGAAATACCATATGATTTCACTTATAAGTGGAGTCTAAATAACAAAAAAATGAACAAACAAAATGGGAATAGACTCAAACAGAAAACAAAGTGATGGTTGCTGGAAGGTATAGAGTTTGGCAGACTAAGTGAAAAAGTAAAGAGATTAAGAAGTATAAATTTGTAGTTACAAAATAGTCACAGGGATATAAAAGTACAGTATAGGGAAGAGTCAATAATATTGTAAGAACTATGTATGGTACCAGGTGGATACTTGAAATATCAGAAGGAATATTTTTGTAAAGTATATGAGTGTCTAACTATTATGCTGTACACCTGAAACTAATTTGAAAATAATATGTCAAATATAATTGAAAACTAAAATTGAAAAGTAGTAGGAGCCCCTCAGGAGAGCCTCTGGGAGAGAGCACCCCCAGGCAGGGAAGTGTGTGTGCAGGGGGATGATGGTGGAAAGGCAGCCGTGGTGTCTGGATTGCATCAGGCCTGTGAGAGCAGGGTGACAACACAGTGTGGGAGGAAATGGCTCGCCTCCATCAACTGTCTCACAGAGATATCCAAACTGCGGTGTCCCTTTGATCATATGGATCACACAGATCCAAAATTATCCTGCAGAACTAGTAATGAGGCTTGCCTTTGTCTAATGAAGAGGAGGTAGCACTTACTTTTCTTATAATTTTTAAAAAATATTTTATTTACTTAATTATATATGAATGTAACATGTTTACATTAAACTCTATGACTATGTCTGGTTTTCTAAAATATATTTTATTGATTATGCTATTACAGTTGTCCCATTTCCCTTCTGCCCTGCACACCCCCTCCACCCACATTCCCCACCTTAGTTCATGTCCATGGATCATACATATAAGTTTTTTGGGTTCTCCATTTCCTATACTGTTCTTAACCTCCCCCTGTATATTTTGTACCTATCATTCGTCTTTCATATTCCCTGTACCTTTTCCCCCATTTGCCCTTTCCCCCTCCCCACTGATAACCCCTTCCATATGATATCCATTTCTGTACATCTGTTCTTGTTCTAGTTGTTTGCTTAGTTTCTTTTTGTTTTTGTTTTCTTTTTAGGTAGTTGTTGATAGTTGTGAATTTATTGTCATTTTACTGTTTGTAGCTTTGATCTTCTTTTTCTTAGCTAAGTCCCTTTAACATATCACATAATGAGGGTTTGGTGATGATGAACTTCTTTAACTTGACCTTATCTGGGAAGCACTTAATCTGCTGTTCCATTCTAAATGACAACTTTGCTGGAGAGAGCAATCTTGAATGTAAGTCCTGCTTTTCATGACTTTGAATACTTCTTTCCAGTCCCTTCTTGCCTGCAAGGATTTTTTGTTTGTTTTGAGAAATCAGGTGATAGTCTTATCAACTGAGTGATACCTACTCCTTTGTAGGCAACTCTCTCTTTTTCTCTTGCTGCTTTCAAGAGTCTCTCCTTATTTTTAATCTTGGGTAATATAATTATGATGTGCCTTGGTGTGTTCCTCCTTGGGCCCAACTACTTTGGGACTCTCTGAACTTCCTGGACTTCCTGGAAGTCTATTTCCTTTATCAGACTGGGGAAGTTATCCTTCATTATTTTTTTTCAAATAAGTTTTCAATTTCTTGCTCTTCCTCTTCTCCTCTGGCACCTCTATGATTTGGATGTTGGAACGTTTAAAGTTGTCCTGGAGGTTCCTAAGCTTCTCCTAATTTTTTTTTTAGTTTTTGTTTCTTCATTCTGTTCTGGTTGAAAGTTTCTTCCTTCCTTTTGGTCCAAACCATTGATTTGAGTCCCAGTTTCTTTCCCTTCCCTGTTGGCTCCCTGTATATTTTCCTTTATTTCACTCTTCATAGCCTTCTAATTTTCCTCTATTTTGTAACCATACTCAACCAATTTTTTGAGCACCCTGAATACCAGTGTTTTGAACTGGGCATCTGATAGGTTGGCTATCTCTTCACCACTTAGTTGTCTTTTTTCTGGAGTTTTGATCTGTTCTTTCAGTTGGGCCATTTTTTTTTTTTGGTCTCAGCACATCTGTTACACAATAAGGGGCAGAACCTTAGGTATTCACTATGGTGGGGCTTCTCACATCACACTGTTGTTGCACTGTATGTGGGGGAGGGGTCCGAGAGGGAGCAATACTGTGTGCTCAGTTCTTGGCTTGCTTTCAGTCACTTCCTCTGCTACCCAGAAGCAAATTGGACCCTTCTGGTGCTGATCCCCAAATGGGTGGTTTTGTGTACATTCTAGGACTTTGTGATCTCTCCAACAAACTCTCCTGTAAGGCTGGGAGTTCCTCCCACTGCCTCAACCCTCACAGGTTTTTTCAGTCAGAGGATTTGAGGCTTTATTTCCCCTGGGTTGTGTGGTCTGTCTCACTCCTTACTTGTTCCTCTGGGTTTATCCACATGAAAATGTGGGATCACCCAGTTTGCCAGCCACCGCATTGCCAACCCTAGTCCTCCAGCTGCTGCCTTGCTGTGAGTCCTTTGTCCTGCTGCCTGTCTCCACCTTTCCTATTGGTATGGATGAATATCTCTTTTTCAACTCCTTGGTTGTCAGACTTCCATATAGCTCAATTTTCTATCAGTTCTGGTGGATTTTTGTTTTTAAATTTGTTGTTGTCCTTCTTTTGGCTGTGTGAGGAGGCAAAATGTATCTACTTACACCTCCATCTTAGCCAGAGGTCTCTAAACTCTATGACTATGTCTGTTGAATGCATTTTGTCCTGACCTTTTCAGGTTGCTATTCTCTCCAGGGATGCAGGAAGTGATGAATAATGTAATTCTGAATGTATGGTGGAAATTTTATCCTTGGCTCACAACAGCCATTCTACTTCATTCTTTTGGAGAAATGAGCTATTTTTTCTCTTTTTTTAATTTTAATTTTTATTTAATTCTTGTTCAAGTACAGTTTTCTGTCTTATATTCCCAGCCCCGCCCCCACAATGTGCTCCCCACCTCCCTCCCATTTCCGCCCCCCACCTTAGTTACTGTCCATGTGTCCTTTATACTTGTTCATGTGAGTCCATCCCCTTTTCCCCTGTGATTCTCTCTCCTCTCCCCTCTGGATCCTGTCAGCCTATTCCGTATTTGAGTGTCATTGGTCATATTTCGCTTGCTTGTTTGTTTTGTTGTTTAGATCCCTGTTAACAGTGATATCATATGGCATTTGTCTTTCAACACTTGGCTTATTTCGCTCAGCATAATGCTTTCCAGTTCCATCCATGATGTTGCAAAGGGTAGGAGTTCCTTCTTCCTTTCTGCAGCATAGAATTCCATTGTGTAAATGTACCATAGCTTTTTCATCAAGTCATTTACCGATGGGCATCTAGGTTGCTTCCAACTCTTGGCTATTGTGAATTGTGCTGCTATGAACATCGGGGTGCCTAGGTTCTTTTGGACTGGTGTTTCAGGGTTCTTAGGATATACTCCTAAGAGTGGAATTGCTGGGTCAAAAGGCACATTCATTTCTAGCTTTCTAAGAAAATTCCATACTGTTTTCCATAATGGTTGTACCAGTCTACAATCCCACCAACAGTGGACCAGGGTCCCCTTTTCCCCACACTCTCTCCAACATTTGTTGTTTATTGCTTTGTTTATGATAGCCATTCTCACTGGTGTAAAGTGGTATCTCATCATGGTTTTAATTTGCATCTCTCTGATAGCAAGCGATATTGAGCACCTCTTCAAGTGTCTCTGGATCCTCTGTATGTCCTCCTTGCAGAAGTGTCTGTTCAAGTCCTTTCCCCATTTTTTAATTGGGTTAGTTGTCTTCTTAGAGTGAAGTCGTGTGAGTTCTTTGTATATTTTGGAGATTAAACCTTTGTCTGAGGTATCATTGGCAAATATGTTTTCCCATACAGTTGGTTGTCTTTTTATTTTAATGCTGTTTTCTTTAGCTGCGCAGAAGCTTTTTATTTTGATGAGATCCCATTTGTTTATTCTTTCCTTTATAGTCCTTGCTCTAGGGGACATATCAGTAAAAATGTTGCTGCGTGAAATATCTGAGATTTTCCTGCCAATGTTCTCCTCTAGGACTTTAATGGTGTCATGGCTTATATTTAAGTCTTTTATCCACCTTGAATTTATTTTGGTGTATGATGTAAGTTGGTGCTCGAGTTTCATTTTTTTGCATGTAGCTGTCCAGTTCTCCCAACACCATTTGTTGAAGAGGCTATCTTTACCCCATTTTATGATACTGCCCCCTTTGTCGAATATTAATTGACTGTAGAGATTTGGGTTTATTTCTGGGTTCTCTATTCTGTTCCATTGGTCTATGTGCCTGTTTTTATGCCAGTACCAGGCTGTTTTGATTACAGTGGCCTTGTAATACAGTTTGATATCAGGTATTGTGATCCCTCCTACTTTGTTCTTCTTTCTTAACATTGCAGCTGCTATTCGGGGTCTTTTATGGTTCCATATAAATTTTTGAAGTGTTTGTTCTATGTCTGTGAAATATGCCATTGGTACTTTAATAGGTATTGCATTGAATCTGTAAATTGCTTTGGGTAGTATGGACATTTTGATGATGTTAATTCTTCCAATCCATGAACACGGTATACGTCTCCATTTGTTTGTGTCTTCCTTGATTTCTGTCTTCAGTGTTGTGTAATTTTCTGCATACAGGTCTTTAACCTCCTTGGTTAGATTTATTCCCAGATATTTTATTTTTCTTTTTGCTATATCGAATGGGATTTTTTTCTTGATTTCTGCTTCTGCTGATTCATTGTTAGTATACAGAAATGCCTTTGATTTCTGGATATTGACTTTGTATCCCGCTGTTTTGCCAAATTCATTTATTAGTTCCAGCAGTTTTTTGGTAGAGTCTATAGGATTTTCCATGTACACTATCATGTCATCTGCAAACAGTGACAGTTTTGTTTCCTCCTTTCCGATTTGGATGCCTTTTATTTCCTTTTCTTGTCTGATTGCTGTGGCTAGAACTTCCAATACTATATTAAATAGAAGTGGTGAAAGTGGACAACCTTGTCTTGTTCCTGATCTTAGTGGAAAAGCTTTCAGTTTTTGCCCATTCAGTATGATGTTGGCTGTAGGTCTTTCATATATGGCCTTTATTATATTGAGGAATGCTCCCTCTATTCCCACTTTGCTGAGTACCTTTATCATAAATGGGTGTTGTACCTTATCAAAAGCTTTTTCCGCGTCTATTGATATGACCATGTGGTTTTTGTCCTTGCTTTTGTTTATGTGGTGTATTACATTTACTGATTTGCGGATATTGAACCATCCTTGCATCCCTGGGATGAATCCCACTTGGTCATGGTGTATGATCTTTTTGATGTATTGTTGGATGCGATTTGCCAATATTTTGTTGAGGATTTTAGCATCTATGTTCATCAGTGATATTGGCCTAAAGTTTTCTTTCTTTGTTGTGTCTCTATCTGGTTTTGGAATTAGGATAATGCTCGCTTCATAAAAAGAGTTTGGGAGTTTCCCATCATTTTGGATTTTTTGGAATAGTCTGTGAAGAATAGGGGTTAGCTCTTCCTTAAACGCTTTGTAGAATTCTCCTGTGAAACCATCTGGTCCGGGGCTTTTGTGTGATGGGAGTTTTTTGATTACTGCTTCAATTTCATTTGCTGTTATTGGTCTGTTCAGGCTTTCTACTTCTTCTTCATTGAGTTTTGGAAGATTATATTTTTCTAGAAATTTGTCCATTTCACCTAGGTTTTCAAATTTCTTGGCATACAGTTCTTCATAGTAATTCCTTACAATCCCTTCTATTTCTGTGGTATCAGTTGTAATCTCTCCTCTTTCATTTCTGATTGTGTTTATTTGTGTCCTCTCTCTTCTTTTCTTAATGAGCCTACTTAAAGGCTTGTCTATTTTGTTTATCTTTTCAAAAAACCAACTCTTGGATTCATTGATCCTTATAATTGTGCTTTTGGTCTCTATGTCATTTAATTCTGCTCTGATCTTGGTTATTTCCTTCCTTGTACTTGCTCTGGGCTGTCTTTGTTGTTGTTCTTCGAGTTCTTGCAGGCGTCGGGTTAGGTTGTTTGTTTGAAATGTTTCTATTTTCTTTAGGTAAGCCTGTATTGCTATGAACTTCCCTCTCAGGACTGCCTTGGCCGTGTCCCATAAGTTTTGGGTTGTTGTGAGTTCATTTTCATTTGTTTCCAGAAACTTTTTGATTTCTTCCCTAATTTCAATCTTGACCCATTCGTTGTTTAATAGCATACCATTCAGTCTCCATGATTTTGGGTGTTTTGGGTTTTTTCCTTTGGGGTTGGTTTCTAATTTCAGTCCCTTGTGGTCAGAGAAAATGCTTGGTATGATTTCAATTTTCTTGAATTTGTTGAGGCTCATTTTGTGTCCTATCATGTGGTCTATCTTTGAAAATGTTCCATGTGCATTTGAAAAGAATGTGTATTTAGCTTCTTTGGGATGAAGGGCTCTATATATATCAGTCAAGTCCATTTCATCTAGGGTGTTGTTTAGTGCAGCTATATCTTTGTTGATATTTTGTTTGGAAGATCTGTCCATTTTTGACAGTGGGGTGTTAAAATCCCCTACTATAATTGTGTTGCTGTCAATATCTTTCTTGAAGTCTTCTAGGATTTTTCTTATATATTTGGGTGCTCCTATGTTGGGTGCATATATATTTATGATGTTAATGTCTTCTTGGTGGATTCTTCCCTTGAGTATTATGAAGTGACCTTCTGGGTCTCTCTTTATGGCCCTTTTTTAAAGTCTATTTTGTCTGATATTAGAATTGCTACCCTGGCTTTTTTTTCTTGACCATTTGCTTGGAAAATTTGTTTCCAGCCTTTCACTTTTATTCTGTGATGGTCTTTTGACCTGAGGTGGGTCTCTTGTAGGCAGCATATGTGTGGGTAATGCTTTCTTATCCATTCAGCTATTCTATATCTTTTGATTGGAGCATTTAATCCATTTACATTTAAGGCTATTATTGATAGGTACTTATTCATTGCTATTTTTGTACCACAGTTCCTGTCTCTCTCTTTTCCTTCCTTTCCTTAAAGCAGTCCTTTTAGTATTTCTTGTAGAGCTGGTTTGGTGGAGGCATATTCTTTTAGACTTCTTTTGTCTTGGAAGCTCTTTATTTGGCCTTCTATCTTGATTGAGAGCCTTGCTGGGTAAAGTAGCCTTGGTTGTAGGCCTCTGGTTCTCATTACTTGAAATATTTCTTGCCATTCTCGTCTTGCTTGGAGTGCTTCCATTCAGAACTCAGTAGCTAACCTTATTGGGGCTTCCTTGTATGTTACTTTCTTTTTCTCCCTTGCTGCCTTTAAGGTTCTCTCTTTGTCTTAGAAGTTTGCCATTTTAATGATGATGTGTCTTGAAGTGGGCCTCTTTGGGTTCCTCTTGAATCGGACTCTCTGTGATTCCTGGATTTGTGTAACTTTTTCTCTCATCAAATTAGGAAAATTTTCCATTATTACTCTTTCAAGTAGGTTTTCTATCCCTTGGCCTTCTTCTTCCCCTTCTGGTATTTCTATTATTCGGATGTTATTATGTTTCATATTGTCTTGCATTTCTCTTAGACTCTCCTCATTTTTTCTGATTCCCTTTTCCATTACCTCGTCCGTCTGGGAGATTCTCTCTACCCTCTCTTCGAGCTCGCTTATGCGGTCCCCCGCCTCATCAATCCTACTCTTCATACCTTCTACTGTGTTCTTCAGTTCAGAAATTGTATTCTTCATTTCCTCTTGGCGTTTGCTGATGGTTTCTATTTCCTTTTTCATGCTGGTATAGTTTGTGGAGAGTTCATTGTAGCTCCCCTGTAGTTTCTGGTAGCTCGTTGTAAGCTCTTTGAATTTCCTGATAACCAGTGCTTTGAATTCAATATCTGATAGTTGACTTGAGTCTAATTCATCTAACATTATTTCTGAGACTTCCTCCTTTTCTTTCATTTGGGGATTGTTTCTTTGTCTTCCCATTGTTTGTGTTGCTCTTCTTGTTGGCCTCAGCTTCTTATATTGATCTCTTCTGGTTCCCTGGGTTTATGGTGTGAACTTCTGTGGTAGGATGCCTGTGAGATTCAGTGGTGCAGTCTCCTGCAGGTATCTTGGTTTTCTCTGCTTCCACCTACTCCTCTTGTTGGTTTCCAGCTGGTCAAACCTTTTCTTCTGGTCTACTAGCTGCAGCAGCCTGAGGGGCTATTGGTGTGGCCTTTCTCACGTCTAGCCAGTGCCCTCCCTGGCTGGCGCTGCTCTCCCGCACCCCACTGAGACCAGATTTTTCCCCAGGCTTCCCAGCCCTGGCCTGGCGTGAGCGTGCGTGCTCCCAGCCAGGGTTTCCTCATCTTGCAGGCTTGGGCATGGACCTTTCCCAGTGCTGTGGCTGAACACACAGGGCAACTCACAATTCTTCCAAGCCGGCAGCCACAGCCTGACTCCTAGTGCTTCTCAGCCTGCGCCCGGCTGGTTAGGGATGGAGCTGCTGGCTGGCTCTCTTCCTGGGGCCTTGCTAGTAGCCTGAGACTCGCAGGGTCTGTGGCAGACCAGGCTCTGACCCCGCGCTACAGGGAACGGATGGGTGGCTCTCAGTTCTCCCTAGCCGTCAACCACAGCCTGACTCTACGGGTTATCAGAGCTCTTTGGTTTGCTTCTCAATGCCCACTCCTCTCTCTGTCACTACAGGCAAACCAATCTCTCCTGGTGTTTTCCAATCTGCACCCTGCTGGTTAGAGGGGTTGCTGGTGACTAGTTCTCTCCCAGGGTTGTTGTTGCCCTCCCTCCGCTCTCAGAGACCAGAGCAGCCTGGCCAGGGCCCTGGTGCAGCCCGGCAGAGGGCCTGCAGCCTCTGCGTTGTTCCCTTGTACCTTGTTGATCTGCGGTCATCTCCTCTCCTCAACCTCTGGTCATTCAGTGTCCACTACACTTTCTGGGGTCCTGCCTTCCTATAAGCCGTGTCCCTGTTGAGTACCTACTGCGCTCCTCTGCATATCAGCCCGGTTTTTTTCCGGTGCCTGGAGGGAAGTGAAATCCTTTGTCCTACTCCGCCGCCATCTTCCCCCTCCTCCAAGAAATGAGCTATTTAAAAAAAAAATATTGTGCTATTACATTTGTTCCACTTTTTCCCCCTTCACCACTCTCCACCCAGCCCACCCACACTTCCATAATCAGTCTCCTCACTGTTGTCCATATTCCTGGGTCTTTCATATGTGTTCTCTGACTAATCCCTTCACTTTCTTTCAATAAGTTCTCACTTCCCCCCTCCCCTCTTATAGCTGTCAGTTCCATGGTTCTATGCCTTTGGTTTTGTCTTCCTCATTAGTTTATTTTGTTCATTATATTCCTCTCATATGTGAGATCATGTGATATTTATCTCTTACCAACTGGTTTATTTTACTTAGCATAATGCTCTCCAGTTCTATACCTGCTGTCACAAAAAGTAGGAATTCCTTCCTTCTTTCTTTCTTCTGTGTAGTGTACCACATTTTCAAAAACAAATTTTATTGTATTTTCTCCATTACCATTTGTTTCCCTTATACCCTGAACCCCACCAAATCACCACACCGTTGTCCATGTTCATGAGTACTTTTGCCTTTTGCTCAATCTTTCTACCCACTAACTGTCATCTGCTTGCCATCTATGATTCTGTCCCCATTTTCTACGTTAGCTCAGTTTGTTCATTAGATTCCACATATGAGTGAAATCATATGGTATTTGTCTTTCTCTGACTGGCTTATTTCACTTAGCATAATGTTCTCCAGACCCGTCCATGCTGTCACAAATGGTAAGATTTTCTTCTTTTTTATGGCCAAGTAGTATTCCATTGTGTAAATGTCCCATGTTGTTTTATCCACTCATCTACTCATGGAGACTTGAGCTGCTTCCATATCTTGGTGATTGTAAATACTGCTGCAATGAACATAGGAATGATTGATGTTCTTTTGAAGCAGTGTTTTGGATTACTTTGTATATATTTCCAGAAGTGGGATCTCTGGGTCAAAAGGAAGATCCAGACCTGGCTGATGTAGTTCAGCGAATTGAGCATGGGCCTGTGAACCAAAGTGTCACTGGTTCAATTCCCAGTCAGGGCATATGCCTGGGCTGTGGGCCAGGTCCCCAGTGGGGTACATATGAGAGGGAAGCACACACTGTTTGTCTCCCTCTCTTCTTCTCTCCCTTACCCTCTCTCTAAAAATAAAATCTTTAAAAACAGAAAGATCCATATTTTTGAGGTGTCTCTGTACTACTTTCGATACTGACTGCACCAATCTTCATACCCCCAACAGTTCAAAGGGGTTCCCTTTTTCCATATCCTTGCCAGCACTTGTTGTTTTTGTTTTTTTGCCAATTTATTGATGGTAGACATTCTTACGAGTGTGAGATGATATCTCATTGTGGTTTTCATTTGTGTTTCTCTATGATTAGTGATGTTGAACATCTTTTCATATGTCTATTGGCCATCTCTATGTCCTCTTTGGAGAAGTGTCTATTCAGGTCTTTTCCCCATTTTTTAATAGGATTGTCTTGTGTTTTTGATGTTGAGTTTGCAAGTTCTTTATAAATTTTGGATGTAAACCCCTTGTCACATATATCACAGAATATGTTCTCCCATTCTGTGGGTTGTCTTTTTTTGTTGTTGTTGTTTTTCTTTCCTATACAAAACTTTTTAGTTTGATGTAGTCCTATTTGTTTATTTTTGCCTTTGTTTCCTTTTCTGGGGAGGAAAAAAGGCCAGACATCGTTAATATAATAAGAACACTTTGTGTGACATTGGTATAACCTGCCGGCCAAGGAGAGTGGACTAGAATGCACATACATGAACAATGATGACTTCACTGTACTAGTTAGTGGGGGTGGTAGACACCATTGAGTGAGCATGTGTACTGTGTGTACTAAGTAAATGAGTAGAGCAATAGACCTGCATCAAATTTTGCATTAAGTTTGAACATTAATCCATGAAAACTATTTGGATGATCCAGAAGGCCACAGCTATAGGCAACTGGTGATTGGCAGCTTCATCACCACAACACACCCACTCATGTGTCTCATCCTGTACAGCTTTTTTTGATGAAACATTAAATTGTGCAGGTGACTCAGCCCCTCTACAGTCCAAATTTGGTGCCCTGTGGTCTGGCTTTTCCTAAAATTAAAATCACCTTTGAAAGGAAAAAGATTTCAGATTGTTGATGAGATTCAGGAAACTATAAGTAGACAGCTGATGGCGACTGGGAGAACTGTGTGGGGTCCCAAGGTGTCTACTTTGAAGGGAACTGAGGCATCATTGTCCTATGTACAATATTTCTTGTATCTTCTTCAAAAAATGTCTCTATTTTTCATATTACATGGCTGGATAACTTCTGGACAGATTTAATGAATTCAATAGACATCTAATCTCTATAACTTGTATTAGGAATTAAGAGACACAGCAGTACCTGGGTCATGTTTTCTGAATAACAAATAAGGAAACATGATTCAATAGAAGATTTGAAGGGGACTCCTGTCTATTTATTATAATAGTGATTCTCTATTTAAAGAAGTAGAATCTGTGGGACATTTGGGTAACTCTTGAGGAAAAGGAAGCAGAATATTTAAAATTAGAAGGTGGTCCTAGAAAATTCAAATGTATGCTTGCCCTACAGACTGAACTTATAGGCACTTGTCCTGCTACCTTCATAACAGTGACAGGGTTGGAAAAATGGATAAAACCCCACAGTTATGATCAGGCTTTGGAGTCAGAGGAACTTGCATGCAAACCTTGTTTCTTCCCATCTCTAACAGTGTGATACCAGGTAAATTTCTTAACATTCAAAAGCCTCCATGGGGTTAATGTGAATATTAAATGAGATAATATTTGTAATGCTAAGTACAGGGCAAGATGCAAACAAGACCTCAGTTAATGATAATGGTAATTATGATCATTTTATTTCTTCTGTAGTTGTAGAAAGAAGAGAATATGACATTTCAAACTGACTGATTTAGAGGCCAAAGATGCCAAGGATTTCTTTTCTACTATTGAAAGCTCTACATTTTCTACTCATTCCTCCAGTGTGACAGTTGAAATGTCTGGAATGCCATTATTGAAATTACCAGTTATATTAGCTTTCTATTTCTATCTGTGCAAATTACCAAAAACGTAGTGGCTTAAAATGACAGACTGAATTATCTTATAGTCCTGTATGTCAAAAGTTATATGTGGGTCTCACTGAGCAAAAATGAACGTGATGACAGGGACATGTTCCTTTATGGAGGTTCTGAAGGAGAATCTGTTATCTTGCCTTTTCTACCTTCTAGAGGTTGTCCACATTTCCTGACTCTGGCCCCTTCCAATCCAGCCTTGAAATCCAGCAATGATGGGTTGAGTCTTTCTCATATCACATCTTTCTGACCCACTTTTATTCCACTTAAAAACTCAAGCAGTGAAATTGGGACCACTTGGGTAATCCAAGATCATTTCTCAATTTCTTTAAAGTTAATTATTTCTGCAAAGTCCCTCTACCATGTACAGTAACATATTCACATGTTCTAAGGATTAAGATGTGGATATCTTTGGGGGTCATTATTCCACTTGCCATACCAAGAAATTAAAAATGTATTCATTTTTTTAAATTAAATTATATATTATTGTTTACGCTATTACATCAGTCCCAATTCTCCCCTTTGCTCCCTTCCACCCAGACACCTCTGGTCCCTCAGGCAATCCCCACACTGTTGTTCATGTCTGTGGGTCATGCAGATATATTCTTCAGCCACTATATTACCTATGCTGTACTTTACATTCCCATGACTATTCTGTAACAATCAATTTGCACTGCTTAATTCCTTCACTTTTATTGGCCATCCTTCTGTCTACGCTGGCATCCATCAAAACATTCTATGTATCTATCATTCTGTTTCTATTCTGCTGGTTCATTTATTTTCTTTTTTAGATTCAATTATTGCTAGATGTGTATTTATTGGCATTTTGTTGTTCATATTTTTATATTCTTCTTAAAGAGGACCCTTTAATATTTTATATAAAACTGGTTTGGTGACAAGGAACTCCTTTAGCTTTTTCTTGTTTGGGAAGCTCTTTATCTGCCCACCAATTGTAAATGATAGCTTTGCTGGGTAGAGTAATCTTAATTGTAGGTCCTTGCTTTCCATCATTTTGAATATTTCTTGCCAATTCTTTCTAGCCGGCAAATTTTCTTTTGAGAAGTAGCTGACAGTCTTGTTGGAGTTCCCTTTGTAGGTAATGTCTTTTCTCTTGCTGCTTTAAAGATTCTCTCATTGTTTTTATGACTTCTGGCCAGGATGGAGGTGTAGGTAGACACACTGTGCCTCTTTGCACAACCAAAAAGAAGAGAACAACAATTTAAAAACAAAAAAACCCCAGCCAGAACTGCCAGAAAATCAAAGGGTATGGAAGTCCAACAACCAAGGAGTTAAAGAAGACACATCCATCTGGTAGGAGAAGCTGAAACAGGCATCTGGGCAGAGAGGACTCTCAGCAAGGGAGTGACTGGAGGACCCAGTGAGGCAGCAGATTGTGGAGCAGTGTGTGCAAGGCTGCAGCTGACCAGCAAAGCAGAAGTGGGATGACCTGGTGAAGAGATAGATTGCAGACTGGGTGGTCCCACATCCCCACGAAGATACACTGGGAGAAAACCTGGTGAGTGGGATGCACTATGCAACCCAGAGCCCCAGCGCGGGGAAATAAAGCCTCAAATCACTTTTTGAAAACACCTGTGGAGGTTGAGGCAGCAGGAGAAACTGCCAGCCCCACAGGAGAGTTTGTTGGAGAGACCCACAGGGTCCTAAAACATACACAAACACATCCACACAGAAATCAGCACCAGAAGGGCCCAATTCAATTGTGGAAAGTGGTGGAAATGACTGAAATCTGGCAGAGAGTGGAGCAAGGGCCATTTTCCTCTCATGGACCCCTTCCCCACATACAGCATCACAACACAGCAATGTGGGTTACCCCACCCAGGTGAATATCTAAGGCTCTGCCCCTCACTATGTAACTGGCGTGTCAAGAAAAAAAATTGGCTCAAATGAAAGAATAAATCAAAGCTCCAGAAAAAATACAACTAAGTGGTGAAGAGATAGCCAATCTATAAAATGCACAGTTCAAAACACGGGTAATCAGGATCCTCACAGAAATGATTGGGTATGGTCACAAAATGGAGGAAGAAGTGAAGGCTATGAAAGTGAAATAAAGGAAAATGTACAAGGAACCAATAGTGATGGTAAGGAAACTTGGTACTCAAATCAATGGTATGGGCCAGAAAGAAGAAATAAACAACCAAACAGAAAAGAATGAAGAAACAAGAATTCAAAAAAAAAATGAGGAGAGGCTTAGGAACCTCCAGGAAATCTTTAAAAGTTCCAACACCTGAATTATAGGGGCACCAGAAGGAGAAGAAGAGCAATAAGTGGAAAACTTATTTGATCAAATAATAAAGGAGAACTTCCCCAATCTGGCAAAGGAAATACTTCCAGGAAGTCCAGGAAGCTCAGAGTCCCAAAGAAGTTGGACCCAAGAAGGAACACACCAAGGCACATCATAATAACATTAGCCAAGATTCAAATGAAGGAGAGAATCCTAGAAGCAACAAGAGATAAGGGGACAGTCACCTACAAAGGAGTGCCCATCAGTCTGTCAGCTGATTCCTCAGAAGAGACCATACAGACAAGAAGGGTCTGGAAAGAAGTATTCCAAGTAATGATAGGCAAGGACCTAAATCCAAGATTGCTCTATCCAGAAAAGCTTTCATTTAGAATGGAAGGGCAGATAAAGTGCTTCTCAGATAAGGTCAAGTTCAAGGAGTTCATCATCACCAAGCCCTTATTATATGAAATGTTAAAGGGATTTATGTAAGAAAAAGAAAAAAACATGTATAGTAAAATGACGACAAACTCACAATTATCAACAACCATAACAAAAACAAAAGCAAACTAAACAAACAACTACAACAGGAACAGAACCACAGAAATGGAGATCACATGGAGGGTTAGCAACGGGGGAGTGGGAGGAGAAGAGAGGGGTAAAAGGTACAGAGAATAAGTAGCAAAGATGGTAGGTAGAAAATAGACAGGGAGAGGGTAAGAATAGGAAATGTAGAAGCCAAAGAACTTATATGTATGACCCATGGACATGAACTAAAGAGGGAAATGTGGGTGGGAGGGGGTGTGCAGGGCAGAGAGGAATGAAGGGGGGAGATGGGAAAACTGTAATAGCATAATCGATAAAGAATCTTTTAAAAAAGATTCTCTTGTTTTTAATCTTTGGAATTTTAATTATGATACATCTTGGTGTGGGCCTGTTTGGGTTCATCTGCTTTAGGACTCTCTGGCCTTGGTAGTCTAATATGAGGTCTGTCTAGAAAGTATCTAGCCATGTACTGCGAAAAATAGAGACATTTATTGAATATACAATACACAAGAAACCTTGTACATAAGACAATGAGAATTAAATTTAAAAAAAGACAATGATGCCTCAATCCTCTTCAAAGTGAGCATTCAGGACCTCACATAGTTCTGATCATCTTCAGTGGCCATGTTTTATTTTCCTGAATCTCACTGATGGTCTGAAATCTATTCCCTTTCAAAGGTGATTTTAGTTCTGGGAAAAGGCAGAAGTCACAGGGTACAAAATATGGCTGTTGGGGGGTTAAGTCATCTGGGTATTTGACCTTTCTTCAAAAGACTGTGCATGAGACATGAGGTATGAGCTGGCTCATTGTTATAATGAAGCTTCCAATCACCAGTTGCCCATAGCTGTGGCATTCTGAATTATCCATAGTTTCCATGGAGGAATGTTCAAGCTTACAGTAAAATTTGATGCAGATTCATTGTTCTACTCTTTCAGTCATTTTGAATGGGACAGCCAAACAGCACATATACATGCTCACTCAACAGATTCTACCACCCTCACTGATTAGTACAGTGAAGTAGTCATTGTTCATGCATGCACATTCCACTGCACTCTTCTTGTCTGCCAGGTTACACTGATGTTGTGTAAATGTTCTGTTATATTACAAACATTGAGGTCTCTTCCAGTCAAGATGGTGGCATAGGTAAACATGGATCACCTCCTCACACAACCACATCAAAGTTACCACTAAATGATGGAACAGCCATCTCTCAGAACCATAAAAAGTTGAGTTGATAGAAGCCTGCCAAGTACAGAATTAATGAAACCACATCCATACAGACTGGTAGATGAGGTGATATGTGGAATAGACTACACTCATATGTAGTAGGTAAAAACTTTGGAGGTATGGCTTGGAAGTGAGGAGTCCCAGCTCTACATGAGGCCCCCCAGCCCAGGGATCCAGTGACAGGAAGATAAGTTCCCATAACTTCTGGTTGCAAAAGCCAGTGGGGACTCAGTCAGTGGAAGAAACTTGTGGAGTACCAAGAAGTTCTCCTTAAAGAACCCACACCTGGACTCACCTAATCAGACTCAATCTCTCTGAGTTCCAGCACCAGGGTAGTAGCTTGGAAGGTTCCAGTGGCAAACAGGGAGGAAGTGACAGGTCTGCCATCAAGATGAATGCTTGGATATAATGCTCCCCAGTTCCATCCATGATGTTGCAAAAGGTAGGAGCATTATGTTGAGCAAAATAAGCCAGGTGGTGAAAGACAAATACCATATGATCTCACCTTTAACAGGAATCTAAACAACAAAATAAACAAGCAAGCAAAATATGACCAATGACACTCAAATATGAAACAGGCTGACAGGGTCCGGGGGGAGAGGGGAGAGAATCATAGAGGAAAAGGGGATGGACTCACATGAATAAGTATAAAGGACACATGGACAATAATCAAGGTGGGGGGCAGAAATGGGAGGGAGGTGGGGAGCACTGGGGTGGGGCAGGGCAGGGAATATAAAGCAGAAAACTGTACCTGAATAAGAAATAAAAAAAGAGAAAAAAGAAAAAAACAGAGGGTAATACAGAACAATATAAATAGAGCTCTGCATTTGCTCTTCTTTGTACCTCTGTTTAAGTGAATAATAAAACGTTATTTCTTACTTAAAGAAAAAAAAAGATGAATGGTTGGAGACAGCTCTCTCCAAGACAGAAAAGACATTACCCCCTTTCTGAACCCTCCCCCACAAAGCCACAGAGCTGGTAGGTGGGTGCCATATCTGAGACTATATCAACCTGGCTAACAATGTTTACCCTACCCTGGAGATCCCCAGAGACAATATCCCACCCAACTTATGGGCTCACCCAATGGTAACAGAGACTTTTTCATATAAGTGCCTGATCTTGGCTCATGCTTCACAACTTCTAAATCCTCTCAAACAAGCAACAGCTGACCTCAGTGAGCCTCCAACTCCTGTACCTCTTGCTACGTGTCTCTAGGCATGATACTAACAGCAGCCAGTCTGGATTCATAGCTTGGCTTTGCCTGGGAATCTCCAAGCCTCACACAAGTAGCTCCCATCTCAGATTGCTTTATCGCCCAGGTAGGGCAGACCCAGAAAAGACACAGGTGGGGGTGACCTTGGCCTGTACCACTCAGGAAACCACAAAACCTATGCACCCAGTGTTCAGGTAAAGAGCAGGTTGGAGCACTACAACCCTGCTCCTGCACAGTTGATCCTCCATAGAGGGTTGAGGTTGGTGTTCAGTGGTCATAGTCAATCCTTGCAGCTGACAGGCCCGGGAAAATCTCTCCTTTTCACCTGCCAACAGCAATCAAAGCTCAACTACAGGGGGAGGGTATAATCAGCCCACACAAAGGGTGCACCTTGAGTACCCATCTTGGGTGACAGGGGAGACTGTGCCACTGGACCCTACAGGACACCTACTACATTAGGCCATGCTACTAAGACATGGAATCAAAGCAGCCCTACATAATACATAAAAAAAACAAATACAGGGAGGCTGCCAAAATGAGGAGACAAAGAAACATGGCCCAAATGAAAAAAGCAAATAAAACACCAGAAAAAGAACTAAGCAAAATATAAATAAGCAGTCTATCAGATGCAGTGTTTTGAACACTGGTTAAAAGGTTGCTCAAGGAACTTAGTAAGGACTTCAACAGCATAAAAAAAGATCAAGTCAGAAACAAAAGATTCACTAATTGAAATAAAGAATAATTTACAGGGACACAACAGTACAGTAGATGAAGCTGAGAATCAAACCAATGATTTGGAACATAAGGAAGAAAAAAAAACAACCAATCAGAACAACAATTAGAAAAAAGAATATGAAAAAATGAGGATAGTGTAAACAGCCTATCGGAAATCTTCAAATATTCCAACATTCAAATCATAGGCACACCAGATGGAGAAGAGAAAGCACAAAAAATAAAAAATCTATTTGAAAAATAATGAAAGAAAGCTTTCTAATTTGGTGAAGGAAATAGACATGCAAGTCCAGGAAGCACAGAGAGTCCTAAACATGATAGATGCAAAGAAGCCTACTCCAAGACACATCATAATTAAAATGCCAAAGATTAAAAGATAAAGAATCTTAACACCAGGAAGAGAAAAGCAGTTAGTTAACATAAGAGTATCAAAACTATAAACAATAAAATATCATAAATACATATCTATCAACAATTGAATCTAAAAAACAAACTAAGCAAACAAGAAGAACAGATACAGAATCATAGATATGGAGAACATTTGATGGTTGCCAGCTTTTAGTGGAGAAAAGGAGAAAGAGGTGAGGGGATTAAGAGGTGCAAATAGGTAGTTACAGAATAGACAGGGGCATGTAAGGCACAGTATAGGAAATGGAATAGCCAAAGAACTTATACACATGGCCCATGGACATGAACCACAGTGTGGGGATTACCTGAGGTAGTTAGGGATGCTGTGTGGAGGGGGACAAAGAGGGAAAAATTGGGTAAATTGTAATAGCATAATCAATAAAATATAACTTAAAAACAATGGTAGGACTTTCTAGACAGGCCTCGTATATCTATTTTTTTCACTAAATTAAGGAAGTTTTCTGTCAAATTATTTTTTCAAGTAGGCTTTCAATTTCTTGCTCTCTTTCTTCTCCTTCTGGTACCTCATGATGTGCATGTTGATATGCTTGAAGTTGTCCCTGGAGTTCCTTATACGATCCTCATTTGGGGGTGGGGTTCTTTTTTCTTCTTGTTCTGATTGGGTGAACTAAATCACTGATTTGGTTCTTGGCTTCACCCCCTCTACTGTTGATTCCCTGTAAATTGTTCTTCACTTCAGTGAGTACACCCTTTACTTCTGATTGGTTCTTTTTAATGGTTTCCATGTCCTTAAGTTCACTGAGCATCCTTATATCCAGTGTTGTGAACTCTGCATCTAGTAGATTGCTTCTCTCCATTGTTTAGTCCTTTTTCTGGAGTTTTGTCTTGTTCTTTCATCTGGGTCATGTTTGTCTCCTCATTTTGGCAGCCTCCCTGTGTTTGTTTCTATGTATTAGGTAGAGGTGCTATGGCTCCTTGTCTTGGAAGAGTGGCCTAATATAGTAAGTGTCCTATAGTGTTCAGTGGCACAGCCTCCCCTATTATCAAAGCTGGGTACTCGAGGTTGCCCACTGTGTGGTCTGTATACACCTTCCTGTTGTAGTCGAGCCTTGATTGCTGTTGGCAGGCCAATGAGAAAAATTTACCCAAGCTGATCAGCTGCAAGGACTGGTGATGACCACAGACCACCAACCCTGAGCACTGTGGAGGATCAGCTGTGCAAGACCCACTTCACAGGGCAAGATTTACGTATCAGGGCTCTGGTGGCTGTTGAGTCCACCCCTTGAGTGTGTCAATTGTGGAGGTGGTGAGTAGTGGTGCGTCAATGTGGCTTGCAGGTCTCCACTGGGTGCGCAGGCTCTGGGGCCTCCAAGGTGGTGCAAGCCAAGGTCAGCCACCACTTGTTTTGACCAGGGCCAACCAGCAAAAGCTACAAAGAGATCTGTAGTTTGTTCCTACTCATGCTGGGTTTGGAGGTACCTGTGAGAGTCCATGCTGTGAACCAAGGCAGGTGCTGCTAGTGCTGGACCTCGGGCTACTGAGAAATAGGCATGGGGCACACTGTGGCGAAATGCTGATTTTTGAGAGAATTTGGGAAAATCTGAGGCATGAGCCAAGCCAAGCCATTCATATGGAAAAGCCACTAGAAACAGCTGGGGTGGGTCTGAAAGTTGTGTTGGGTGGAGCCTCAGGGAATACTGAGGCAAACATTGTGAGTCAGTTTGATGGAGTCTCAGAAATGGTGCCTGTTTACCTTCTGTGTTGGTGGAGAGACAGAAAAGGAACAATAGCCCCTTCCAGCATTTCTGTCTGGGAGAAACCTGCCCCCAAGCTCTTGTTCTTATGCTAGGTACTTAGTTCCTCCCTGTATGTCTCTGGTGCCTTTCAGTCTGATGCTCCTGTGCTGGCACTCAGAGGGAGTGAATCTGAGTAAATCTGTACAGGGGTCCTTTAAGAGGAACTTCCTGAAACTCTAGCAGTTTGTCTTCCACAGCCTCAATCGCGGTTGGATTTTACAGTCAGAAGCTATCGACACTCTTCTTGGATGTGGAAACCTGGGCTGGGGGAGCTTGGTGTGGGGCTGGGGCCACTCGCTCCTGAGATTTCCTTCCTGATTTTTATTTGCCACACTTGGGTGTGGGACCAGCCAGTTCCACCTCTCTGGCCCTCTTACCAGTCTCAGTGCAGTCTCTTCTTTAATTCTGCAGTTGTAGGATTTATATTCAGCTCTATTTCTGTTGCTTCTGAACAATGGTTGTTCTGTAGTTTAGTTGTAATTTTGATGTGATTGTGTGAGGAGGCAAGCCATGTTTATCTACTCTGCCACATTGAATGGAAGAGCTAAAAATGCATATTGCTGTGTGAGGAGGGAACCACCCAAAAAGCAGAATTATCTTCTGGAGGGCAGGCCTCTTGTAGCACAGGCTTCCCCCGCTAGATGAGTGTTCTTGGAACACATCTGTATCAGTGTATCAGCTGGTGTTGTGAAAGACCATGTTAAACTTCAGTGAATTTTTTTGAAGACTCTTTAAGTGTGTTTGCCCATTTCATGATGGGTGATTTATGAGCACACCTGCCCACATCACACTGAGTATTCAGCAGTTTTTGACCGAAAAGGGTAGGACATGACATCCATGTTCCATCTTCCCTAGTCACCTGATCTCACCCTGAGTGTGTCTTTTTGGTTTGCCTGGATGAAAAATTCCTCAAAGGGAAACATTTTGCTGATGTGGAAAAGATGAAACAAAAAAATGGCAGAAGCGCTAAAACACATCAAAATCGATGAGTTCAAAAACTATTTTGAGCAGTGGAAAAAGTCTCAGTAAGTATATTGCATCAAATGGAGAGTACTTTGCAGTTTTCTGAAGTTTAAATATGTAAGAATGAATATATAATTTTAAAATAAATTCCAGTTTGGGGGTTTTCCTTTTGAATATATATATATATATATATATATATATATATATATATATATTTGTGTGTGTATGTATATATATGTGTATATATATATATGAGTCTATAGCCTATATATTAATTAAAAAATGAGAATTGTATCCAAGTTTCCATCATTAAAATCAATAGCTCTTATTAATTACAACTGAGATAGTTTATTCCTCATGTAAATAATACAATTATTGAACTACTTAAAAATATATTTACTTTAAATAGTGTTTGAAAGACAAATGTATTGGCCACTCAAGCCAAAATATACCAAAATCAAAGATGCCTTGTCTTGTTTTCTATGTGTTCTCCAGAAGAAAGTGGAAACACATGTCATGCAATAGCCAGTCTTGATATAAGTGGAGACATATCAACTCACTTGTATTATTTTGTAAACACACACAACCTCAATACATGCTTGTGCTCTTTTTTTAAAGTGAGAATGGAACAATAAGCTTGTTCCAAGTGATAGTGCATTTGAGGGGCCTTAGGCAACTGCAGTTGGTGAATGTAACCCCCCAGTTGCCAGAAGTAGACAAGGCTCAGTTGGAGTAATTGAGGAAGTATAGCAATTCTTGTTTTTATGTTCAGCATATCAGATTATCTTTCCTTTTCTCAATTACTTCAGCAATGCTTTGAAGCAGTTCCTACTTTTTTTGATAGTCACAGCAACCTGATCCATCAAGAAAGCAAAGAAGAGGCAGGGAGGTGAGGTGGCAGTTATGAAAAGTGACATAGGGGAGTTAAATTCATTCATTTTGCCCACATTGGAGGGAAAAAATCATCCAAAAACACATTATTTTTATGTCCATTTCTTTATTACTCTAATAAAAATATATAAATGCTATTGTTAATTTGTTCTTTCAACCTATACTTTGAATAGTTTTTACAAAGATGATGAATTTGAATTCATATTTTTCAATACTCTGTGTGCAACCTGTGTTTGCAGAATGACTAGTTAGAGATGATTTGCCATCTGTAGTTAAAGAAGTAAGTAAAGATCGCAGGCAAATTAAATGAGGTCAAGCAAAGCCCTTTGGCCAGGAAAAAAAGTATACTGTAAGAAATAAATGTGTTTTTTTCGCTCATCTCACCTACCACTTATCACAGATAAGTGATTGAACTCATGTCTTTGACCTTCCAAAAGATACCTGAAGATTGTGATCATTTGGATTAATGACTGCAACTTCCCACCAATAAAACTTAAAGGGTTGAGATCAACACACAAAAATATTTCCCAATAACAGATAGCTCTTTGAATCCCCTGGGTCTTCCACAGCCAGGCCCTGGCTGTCAGGTACCTTTGCAGTCAGTAGATTCCCAGGCTTGGCAATGCACTGCTCTGGAGAAGCGATCATGTCAGTGTTGAAGGCATCACTGAATGACAGCCAAAGCTGGAATAAGACCAGTTCAGACGGCTTCCTCAGCCTATCACAGCTAGAAATGAGACTTGCACAAGATCATGACTATAATAAAATCTGACTATGGGAGGAAGATTTGCTTCATTTCACTCCAGAATAATCCCACAAGGCCCTATGTACTGTGATGTTTGACTTTACCACCTTTCATATTGCTTCCCTGTTCAAAGCCCCAGCTTCTCCAGTATGGGCAGGGCAGCATGGTGGGTGTGGACAAAATGGACTTTAACATGGGTGAGGTTAAGTGTCCAGAGGCTCAGTGTTACTGACTCAGTGTTCCAGATATTGAACTGGAATTAGGGTTTGGAAAATTGGGAGTGGAGACTGGGAAGGGAGAAAAAGCACAAAGATGTACACTGTACAAAATAAAGTCATAACCCTAGTCTGTGACTTTGATGTCAAATAAAGTCTGTTTATAGACACCATGCACTTATCCTTTAAGTGCCAGAGTTCATTGGTCCAGTTCTTCAGTCACTCAACAAATATTTATGGAGCACCAATTTAGGGTGAGACTCTGTCCTAAGTAATAGGGAACAAAACAAATAAAATTTTCTTAGAAGCTTACATTCTGGTGAAAAAAGACACACATATAAGTAAACAAATAACAGGACAAATAGAGATGTGGGAAGGAGAAAGTTGAATGACATCTGGATGTGGAAGCAACTAATTGTGTGAAGTGAAGAGAGAGAGAAGGGAGAGAGAAGAGTGAGTACAAAGACTCTGGACTAAGAAAAAGCCAGGTGGTCTTGAACAACAGCAAAAAAAAAGGGTGGGGGCAGTAGACTGGGAAACTTTTCTCCTCAGATTCAGTTTTGTTTTGTTCGATTGTGGTAAAATATACCTAACAAGATTTGTCATTTTAACAATGGCATTAAGTACATTCACATCATTCTGTGGCCATCACTACCCATCTCTAGAACACTTTTGTCATCCCAAACAGAAACTACTCATCAAACAATAACTCTCCATTCCCCTGTCTGTCCAGTCCCCCAGCAACCATCATTTTACTGTATGTCTCTGCGGATTTCACTTGTCTAGGGACCTTATATAAGTGGAATTATATAAATTTTTCCTTTTGCATCTGGCTTATTTCACTTAGCATGATGTTGTTAAGGTTCACCCATGTTATAGCATGTATCAATTTCCTTTTTAAGGCCAAATAACATTCCTTTGTATGTATATCCACATTTTGTTTCTCTGCTCATCCACTGATAAACATTTGGACTGTTACCACATTTTGGCTATAGTGACTAATGAACATGGTCACTGCTATGAACATGGCTGCTATGAACATGGGCGTTGAAACTCAACTTTAATTGTTGACATCGGTGTCTAATTGAACTCTTGCCAATGGATGTATATATGATTGAAACCCATGTGAATCATATTTTTTTTAAAAGATGGCAAATGACTTAACTGATGTTCCTTATCTGTAAGACTTATAATTTGCACAGTTAATGTATTTATTTTTATTCATTAACTGAACTGGTGTTTATGTACATTCTTAGATATTGTTTGGGAATTGCATTTTTAAATGATTGTAATTATTTTCTTTCTTGAATTGTTCAATGTAAAGTATATAATAAAAAGTAAGCATAGTTTTTCAGGACCCATAGATATGTTGTCTATAAGAGACCCACCTCAAAATTAAAGACTAAAAGTAAAGGGATGGCAAAAGATATTTCATGAAAAAAGAAAGGAAAGAAAGCTGGGGAAGCAATATTTATATCTGATAAAATAAACTTTAAAACAAAGACTATAATAAAAGACAAAGAAGGACACTACATAATGATAAAGGGAGCACTCCAACAAGAGGATTTAACCCTTATAAATATTGATGCACCCAACATAGGAGCACCTAAAAAATGTAAAGCAAATGGATGTAAAGTAAGAGATGGGCAGTAATACAGTCATAATACAAAATTTTAACACCACATTGACATCAATGGATAAATCTTCCAGACAGAATATCAACAAGGAAATGGTAGCTATAAATGACACACTAGATGAGATGGATTTAATTGATATCTTCTGAGCATTTTACTCTAAAACAGAAAAATATACATTCTTTTCAATGCACATGGAACATTTTCTAGGATAGACCACATATTAGGATACAAAACAAGCCTCAATAAATTTAAGAAGATTAAAAGCATATCAAGCATCTTCTCTAACCATAGTGATATCAAATTAGAAATCAGTCGGAAGAAGAAAACTGAAAACACACAGACTTGGATACTAAATAACATGTTACTACACAGTGAGTTAACAATTAGATAAAAAGGAAACTGAAAGATACTTTGAAGCAAGTGAAAATGAGAACACAACAATCCAAAATCTATGGGACACAGGGAAGGCAGTCCTAAGAGGGAAATTCATATCTTTAGAGGCCTATCTCAAGAAAGAAACAAACAAAAAACCCTCATATAATCAATCTTACTTTACACTTAAAGAAACTTAAAAAATAAAAACAAAGCCCAAAATGAGTAGAAGGAAGGAAATAATAAATATCAGAGCATTTAAGTGAAATAGAGTCTACAAAAAATACAAGAAATCAATGAAAGCAACAGCTGGTTCTTTGAAAAGATAAAAAGATTGGCAAATCTTACTGTAATCAAAACAGCCTGGTACTGGCATAAAAACAGTCACATAGACCAATGGAATAGAACAGAGAGCCCGGAAATAAACCCAACTCTCTACAGTCAATTACTATTCGACAAAGGGGGCAGTAACATAAAATGGAGTAAAGATAGCCTTTTCAACAAATGGTGTTGGGAGAACTGGACAGCTACATGCAAAAGAATGAAACTCGAGCACCAACTTATACCATACACCAAAATTAATTCAAGGTGGATAAAAGACTTAAATATAAGCCGTGCCACTATTAAAGCCCTAGAGGAGAGCATTGGCAGGAAAATCTCAGATATTCCACGCAGCAATATTTTTACTGATACATCCCCTAGAGCAATAGACATAAAGGAAAGAATAAACAAATGGGATCTCATCAAAATTAAAAGCTTCTGTATGGCTAAGGAAAACAATATCAAGATAAAAAGAGAAGCAACAGTTTGGGAAAACATATTTGCCAATGATACCTCAGACAAGGGTTTAATCTCAAAAATATACAAAGAACTCACTCGACTCCACTCAAAGAAGATGAGCAACCCATCTGAAAAATGGGCAAAGGACTTGAACAGACACTTCTCCAAGGAGGACATACAGAGGATCCAGAGACACATGAAAAGATGCTCAATATCGCTTGCTATCAGAGAGATGCAAATTAAAACCATGATGAGATACCACTTTACACCGCTGAGAATGGCTATCATAAACAAAGAAACAAACAACAAGTGCTGGAGAGGTTGTGGGAAAAAGGGGACCCTAGTTCACTGTTGGTGGGATTGCAGACTGGTACAACCACTATGGAAAACAGTATGGAATTTTCTCAGAAAACTAGAAATGGATGTGCCTTTTGGCCCAGCAATTCCACTGTTAGGAGTATATCCTAAGAACCCTGAAACACCAGTCCAAAAGAACCTAGGCACCCCTATGTTCATAGCAGCACAATTCACAATAGCCAAGAGTTGGAAGCAACCTAGATGCCCATCGGTAAATGACTTGATGAAAAAGCTATGGTACATATACACAATGGAATTCTATGCTGCAGAAAGGAAGAAGGAACTACTACCCTTTGCAACATCATGGATGGAACTGGAAAGCATTATGCTGAGCCAAATAAGCCAGACAGTGAAAGATAAGTGCCATATGATATCACCATTAACAGGAATCTAAACAACAAAACAAACAAGCAAGCAAAATATGACCAATGACACTCAAATACGGAATAGGCTGACAGGATCCAGAGGGGAGAGGAGAGAGAATCACAGGGGAAAACGGGATGGACTCACATGAACAAGTATAAAGGACACATGGACAATAACTAAGGTGGGGGGCGGAAATGGGAGGGAGGTGGGGAGCACATTGTGGGGGCGGGGCTGGGAATATAAGACAGAAAACTGTACTTGAACAAGAATTAAATTTTTAAAAAAAGATTGGCAAATCTTTAACCAGACACATCAAGAAAAAGAGAGAGAGGACCCAAAAAAATAAAACCAGAAGTTAAAGAGGAGAAATAACAACTGACACCAAAGAAATACAAATGTTTGTAAGAAAATATTATGAACAGCTACATGACAACAAAGTGGACAACCTAGATGAAATGGATAAATTCCTAGAAACATATAGTCTTCCAAAACTAAACCAGAAAGAATCAGAGAATTTTAACAGACAGATTACAAGTGAATTTGAAGATGTAATAAAAAAACTACTAACAAACAATAGGCCTTGGGAAGGATTTTCAGGAACAACTATAAAGGACACATGGACAGAACCAGGGGTGGGGGTAGAAGCAAGGGAGGGAGGTGGGGATGGCTGGAGAAGGGGGTAGGGTGTGTGGGGAGGAGGTAAATGCAGACAACTGTACTTGAAAAGCAATAAAATAATTTTAAAAAGAAATCCTGGACTAGATGGCTTCACAGGTGAATTTTAGCAAACATTCGAAGAACTAAGACCTATTCTTCTCAAACTATTCCAAAAAATTCAAGAGTAGGAAATACTCCCAAGCTCATTTTACAAGGACAGCAATATCTTAATTCCAAAACCAGCTAAAGACACTACAAAGAAAGAAAATTACAGCCAATATCCTTGATGAACATAGATGCTAAAATCCTGAACAAAATAATAGCAAATTCAACAATGCATTAAAAAGATCATATATCATAATAAAGCAGAATTTATTCTGGAGACCCAAGGTTGGTACGATAGCTACAAATCAGTAAGTATGATACACCACATAAACAAAATGAAGGATAAAACCCACATGATCATATCAATAGATGTAGAATTGACATTTTATAAAGTCCAGCATGCATTTTCAATAAAAATTCTCAGCAAAGTGGGAAGAAGGGAAACAAACCTCAATATAATAATGGCTGTATATGACAAACCCACAGCCAACATCATACTCAATGGGCAAAAACTACAGGTGTTTCCCTTAAGACTGAACAAGACAGAGATGTGTGATTTCACCACTCTTATTCAACATAGTCTGGAAGTCCCAAGCAAAGCAATCAGACAAGAAAAAGAAATAAAAAGCATTCAAACTGGAAATAAAGAAGTAATTGCAGATGACACGATTCTATGTAGAGAGAACCTTAAAGATTCCACCCCAAACTACTAGAAGTAACAAAGAATTCAGTCAGGAAAATGCAAAATAAATATCCAGAAATCAGTTGCGTGTTTATACACCAATAAGGAACTATCAGAAAGGAATACTAAGAAAATAATCCTATTCACAATTGTTTCAAAGAGTATAAAATACCCCCAAACAAATTTAACCAAGGAGGTAAAAGATCTCTACTTGGAAAATTATAAGACACTAAAAAAAAAGTTGAAGAAGATAAAAAATAAGTGAAAGTACATGAGCTGTGTTCATGGATAGGAAGAATCAACATCATTAAAATGTCCATACTACCTAAAGCAATCTATAGATTCAACACAATTCCTATCAAGATGCCAGTAGTGTATTTCATAGAACAAGTGATCCAAAAATTTATATGGAATCACAAAAGACTCCAAATGGCAACTGTAATCTTGAGAAAGAAGAACAAAGTTGGAGGAATCATGCTACCTGATACAAACTATACTACAAGGCTAGACTTACCAAAACAGTATGGTACTGACATAAAAACAGACACATAGAACAATGGAACAGAATAGAGTGTCCAGCAATAAAGTCACACCTTTATGGGTTATTTTTAATAGTTTTTTAAAAGATTTTATTTATTTATCTTTAGAGGGGAAGGGAAGGAGAGAAGGAGAGAAATATCAATGTATGGTTGCCTCTCGTAAGTTCCCTGCTGGGAACTGGCCTGCAACCCAGGCATGTACCCTGACTGGGAATCGAACTGTGATCATGTGGTTCAAAGGTCCGTGCTCAATCCACTGAGCTATACCAGCCAGAGCTATAGGTTATTGATATTTGATAAAGTAAGTGAAGACATTCTTTTCAATAAATGTTGTTGGGAATATTGGACAGATACATCCAAAAAAAGAAACTTGACCACGTTCTTGTACTATATACAAAATAAACTCAAAGTGGATTAAAGACTAAAATGATAGGCTCAAATCCATAAAACTCAAAGGAGAAAAGATAGGCAGTAAAATCCTGAACATTTCATAGCATAATTTTTTTCTGATATGTATCTCCTTGGGCAAGAGAAACAAAAGAAAAGAATAAACAAATGAGACTATATCAAACTAACAAGGTTTTGCACAACAAAGGAAACCATCAACAAAATAAAAAGACAATCCACTAAATTTTAGAACATATTCACCAATGATACATCTGATAAAGGGTTAATACCCAAAATTTATAAAGAACATATAAAAATCAACACCAAAAACACCAACCAATTCAATTTTAAAATGGGCAAAGGACCTGAATAGACACTTCTCCAAAGAGAACATACAGATGGCCAATAGACATATGAAAAGATGCTCAATGTTACTATTAGAGAAATGCAAATTAAGACCATAATGATATATCACTTCTCACCTGTAAGAATGGCTATTATCAGTAAATCAACAAACCAGTGTTTGCGAGGATGTGGAGAAAAGGAAACCTCCACACACTGTTGGTGGGAATACAGACTGGTGCAGCCACTGTTGAAAACAGTATGGAGTTACCTCAAAAACTTAGAAATAGAACTACCTTAAGACCCAGTGATTTCGCTTGTGGGAATTTATCTGAAGAAACCCAAAACACTGTTTGAAAAAATATATGCACCCCTACATTCATTGCATCATTATGTACAATAGCTAAGATTTGGAAGCAGCCTAAGTGTTCATTAGTAAATGAGTGGATAAGCAGCTATAGTACATTTACACAATGGAAGACTACTGGTCATAAAAAAGAAGGAAATTTTATTCTTTGTGACAGCATGGATGGATCTGTAGAGCCTTATGCTAAGTGAAATAAGCCAGGCAGAGAAAGACAAATACCATATGACTTCACTCATATGCTGAATATAATGAACAAAATGAATGAACAAGCAAAATAAAGACTTGAATGAACAAGCAAGATAAAGACAGCTATAGAGAGCATACTGAAAGCTGTTTGGGGTGAGGGGGCTGGGTGGGGATGGTGGAGGGATTGAGCAAAAAAATAAAAAAAGAGAAAAAAACTCAAAGACAGGGATAACAATGTAGTGATTGTTGGGGGGAAGCGGGTAGAGGGAGGTATGGGAGAATAAATGGTGGCGTGTACAGTGTACAGATGATATGTTGTAGAATTGTGCACCTGAAACATATATAATTTTGTTAAACAATGTCACTTCAATAAATATAATAAAAAGGACAAATAAATAAATAAACATAGTTAAAAAATTGCCTAATGTGAAAATACCCACAGGGGTGACTTGGTTTCAAATTGCCCTAGGGCTCAGCCAGAATGTTCTGAAGGAAAGGATGTCTACTCTTATGAAACAAAGATGTTTGTTACAGTGTTGACATAGCTGTGAGCTCTGTTTATGTAGTAGTGCCTATCTCTACAAAATGGTGACTGAGTAAATGTGCCACCAGCCCTGTCTCCCTCAAGGTCGTCGTGACGTGTATTGACAATGAGGCTGAAATTTCCATAAGCCCCACTCTACCTGATGAGAAACAGAGATTACGCCCATTTTTACCATATGTGCCTGGTGCTTTCTTGAGGTACTTCTCAACGAATAAATTTAAGTGCACATCTGACATTTATTAGTGAATGTCATTTATTAGTTGTTTAAACTAATAACTAACAACATTTATTAGTTGTTTAAAATGAAACCAAGTGATTCACCCCCTACCTCCTAAAAAATACATTTTTAAATACTAGCTAGAGTCACTAGTTAACTAGATAACTGAGTCAGAGCTGAAGACGTTCATTGAGAGAAGACTCTCTTCACTATTTTAAAATGCTGGCTTAAACTTTTAAAATTTCTTTAAAACCCATGAACTGTAAAACATACAGAAAGATGTAACCATGCAGCTATTGAAAGTGTTTTCAGAGTAAGCTTTTGTGAGACCTCATGAAAAAAATCACAGAGTTTTCTAGATTCAAAATCACTGTACTCCTTTTCTGTCAAGGACTGTGCAAGAACCACCCTCCTTATTGTGATCCTATTATCTACATGACCAAGGAGTTCCACGCATGAGTAAATGTGGCCTCCCTCAGTGGTGAAGGACCTGTTAGTTGAGGGTGGGGCATCTGAAAAGATGTCACTGGACTGGGTCCTTGACCCTGGGCTTGTTAAACACATACCTCAGAACAGGCCTTCCTCCTGAGTTAGCAGCTGGCCAGGATTTTGCCGAGATTGCTGCATTGGTTCATTCTGTGGGCAGGTGTGGTAGGGAATGCAGGGGACAGGGGGTGAACTGGAAGGGCAATCTGAACTAAGTTCTGGATTACTGTTTGTTTTCCTTTTTCTCTCATAAGGACAGAAATGGGTTTTCCCCTTTACCTTTCTCCCACTAGTGGCTGGAGCTGCTCCCCGAACATTATTCATTCTCCTAGTTTTTCCTGGCCAAAGGTCCAGACAGATGTGACACTGTAGGTGTCCAGAAATTGCTTTCCTCCCAAATTTCCCCACTAGTTTACAAATTCCATCAGAATATAAACCCTAAATTAATCAGATTATCACCACACCTCCGTTTTACTCTATGAAATCTGCAGACGTCTCCTCTGGGTTAGGAGAGCAAAATGATGTTCATTTTTAGTGATTTGTCTCTGTGGGCTAGCACAGTGTTTGTAGCATTGGCAAGTTAGCTTTGCTTGAGAACATATCTGTGCTGGATCTAAACAAATACAATTCTTGCAATCCTGGCCGGTTTCTACCAGCCTGTGTCCAGATTTCTCTCAAACGTAAGAAGCATTTAGAGCATAGAAATGACCTCTGTGATAGTTACAATCTGGGAAAAATGGATGTAATTTCTGACAGAGGAGCTGAATGGGAAGTTGTGTTTGGTGAGGTGACCAGAAAAGCTACACAAACACCCCTGATCTAACACTGCCAAGGAGACAGTCTCCAGATTGATGATTTGGAAGGAGGCCAAAATGGGCAAAGGGGATCAATTGTTTGGTGATCGGTGGTAACTAGACTTATAGTAGTGGACACCATGTAGTAAATACACATATTAAATTATAGTCTTCTGCACCAGAAATACATATACATTTATAGAATAATTTCACCATAATAAAAAATATTTAGACAGAACAAAAGATATTCTCTGACAAGACCCTTGAGTACACAGCTCACACTTCAAAAATCTGATCGTCCCTGCAAGTCCCCACTACCCTGTTCTCCACCCCCAAACTTAAAACCTTATCACACAAACAAACAGCAAAATCTTTTGCAGACATAGAATATAACAGGCTTTCCCTTGATCTAGACTCTCTCCCTTTCCAGCACCACCTTTAGACACCCTTCCCCCAATCCCCACTCCATGCTTTCGTCAAACTCAAGTGTCTGAATCTTCCAAATGCACTGTGCTGTCTCTCACTCCCAAGTCAGGCCTTTACCTGTACTGACCCCTCCACCCCACTGGCCTTTCCTCCGTGCTTCACCTGGTGTAGAAACATTTGGCACATATTGACCACACAGCCTCTGAACCTTTTCCCCATGTGTGAGGACATTCTTTACCTTATGAATCTTGTTGGGAAACGGCACCTGTCTTCCACTACAGAAGCTGAAAGACCCAATACTCAATAAGCCAGCTGTCCTGGCACCTAAGGTGTAAACAGGTAATCTCATCCTGGCCCATCAGCTGCCTCTGTCTGGAATGTGAAATCTGGAAGCAATGCTACCAAGAATCAGAGCAGGGAAGACTGCCTCCTGGCTGTAACATTGGTGAGAACAGCAGCATATAGTTCCCTGGGGGCGTGTGGGATGCCACACCACTGTAGGAGACCGTTCTGCATGGTGTGGGCCCAGCTCCCACTCGGAGATGCACAGGACCCACATCCATGGATAGGTTCTCCCATGGGGAATCAGGCCTGCAATATGCCTAGGCTGCTCTGAGTCTTGCTTTTGCTAGAAATTTCCTCACCCAATTTGTGGCAAACGTTTACTGCAAAATAACTTCCTAAAATCCATGCTAAACCTTCCTAGGATGAATGTAATGGGTCCAACCACTTTTGCCCTTTTCGTTTGCAAATATCCTTCTTCTGTGATGTGATTAGTGGCATTGGCTTCTTTGTTTTTTATAAGAGGTAACCACCTAAAGCAACCTGTGCATAGTAAATGAGGACCATCATGTAATGTGCCCAGAAACCCCATAAAGGCTGGTCTGGCAAGGGCCGAGGCTTGCGCTCCCCTTAAGAGAAAACACATGTTCACTCTTTTCCTCCACTGGACTCAGCAGTCCGTGTGAATGTCTCATTTCATTTATGCTGACTGGACACTGCAGGCTGGTGTCCACATCATACCACCAATAGCAGTCACACTAGCACAACATTTTCAAATTGTTCTGTAACCTTTCCCAAAATGTGTGGTCACCATAGATTCTGGCCAGTAACTGTTTCTGTTATTTGCAATTAAGAGTCTGACTGTTAGCATGACTGTCTTCTGTCCTTCAAGACCCTCTCAGTTACAACTTTCTTCAGAAGCAGCACCCATCCCTTTCCTAACCCTAACCAGTGTTTCTCTTCTGGACTCCCACAGAAGTCTGGTCCGCCCTGGCTCAGCACTAGTGACACCATGTCATGACTTGCCATTCACTCACCTGACCCCTCTTCTAGACTGGAAGTTCTCTGAGATGATTATGCTTTGCTCATCTCTGTCTCCAGAATCTGGCACAATGTCTAACTTGACAGTAACAGTAGCAGCAGGACTAATACCAGTACTAATATTAATAACATTTACTGAGCATCTACTATGTGCCAAGGGCTGCATTATCTTGTCGGGTGCATAAAGAAAGAAGTTTATTTAATGAACAAATGAATATATAGCAAGGGTTGTCCACAAGATATTTTTAAATAGTGTCATTTGGGCAACCCTGAGGAAAAATTGATACTATTCCACTTCATTACTTGATGCCACCTTTCTCTCTCTTTTCTTCCTCTGGATACATCACTGGTGTTCCACTCTTGTCCTCGGTTAGATGTTATTTAATATGTAGAAAGATCATTGGCAGTGGTTATGGTGTTAGTTGCCAGTGACTTGCTTTTCAAAAGAAGCTTCTTAAGGTGTGAAACGGTTTCAGAAATATCAAAGTTTTTCTGCAGAATGGCTTACTGCAGACCATACTTGTTTTTATTGAGTGGGCATAGGGGCTGGGGATATAGGGAGAGTATTTGTGTACCTGTGTGAAGAAGTGGCGAAAACTGCTCTCACTCTCCCTCTATTTACTCTGTTCTCAGGGAAGTCCTCTTCTGGGCTCTTCCTAAGCTCTGCAGTTTTTTCCAGGGCCTTGACTAAGACATCTCCCCTAGAGAAGGCTCATAGTGAGAAGGAGGAGAGGAATCTGCCAACAACTATTCCCACACTACACTTTCCTTCCTCCTGGCTGAGTGAACATAGAGTTGACCATCTCTGACAGGCTGCAGACCCTGTTCTGGAATGCCTCTCTGCTCAGTACTTTCAGTATATCCTAACAGAAAGTCTGAGGGTGAACAGGAGGCCCTCAGGTAACGTATAAATTGATCTCAAAGGCAAACCAAACAAGAAAATGAAAAACCGCAACCACAAGGACAGGACAACAACAGAGAGTTCCCTAGGTCACCCACTGTTCTGACTTCCTGCTGTTCAGGAACATTGGGAATATATGGTTGGAGGAGGCTGGTTACTTATTTCAAAATCAAACAAGGTCCTCAAATCCTTAGAGCAACTGAAGGAATAGAACACTCTATTAATATTATTCTTGCATTTCCTCTAATCCGAGGACTTTGTTTATAAGGGTGGCTAGTCTGGGCTGGAAAAATGCCAATCAGATGTGGGTCAAAATGATAACTCTTAAATGATCGACTCAGAACACAGCAGCTAGTGTCTTTTGAGTGAGCCCTAATGTCTGGATGGAATTGGGGTTGTAGAGGGAAAAAAGGAAGTTCATAGGGAAATGTGATTTTTAAAAATAATTTACTGTGGTTAGAGGCTCACCAAATTTCTGACTTGACTTTATAGTATTTCCCATGTTTGAGCGAAAAGGTTCAGAAGTGTGGCTGTTGTGGGATTTTCACTGGGTACAGCCTGGGCAAGGAGTGTTTTCTTACTCTTTCAACTGTGGAATACAGTCCACGTATACAGCTGACCCTTGAATGGAGTGCCGCTCTGCTCAGCACTTGAAGTGAAGAAAGTCTGAGGGTTAAAGTTTTAACACAGTTCAAACTGAGTGGATCCACTAGTACATGATTTTTTTAAATAACTACTGTATTTTTCCTTTCTTCCTTATGAATTTCTTTTTTAAAGTATGTTTTATTGACTATGCTATTACAATTGTCCCATTTCCCTCCTTTATTGCCCTCTGCCTTGCACCCCACTCCTACCTGCATTCCCCGCCCCCTACTTCAGGTTGATGGGTGATACATGTAAGTTCTTTGGCTTCTCCATTTCCCGTACTATCGCTCACCTCACCTGTTTATTTTGTACCTACCATTCCTGCTTCTTGTTCCCTGTACCTTTTCCCCCATCCTCTCCTCCCAGCCTCCCCACTGATAAGTCTCCCTGTGATCTCCATTTCTGTGATTCTGTTCCTGTTCTAGTTGTTTGCTTAGTTTGCTTTTGTTTTTGTTTTTTTAGGTTTGGTTATTGATAGTTGTGAGTATTTGTCATCGATAGTTGTCATTTTACTGTTCATAGTTTGATCCTCTTTTTTTTCTTACGTAAGTCCTTTTAACATATCATATAATGAGGGTTTAGTGATTATGAACTTCTTTAACTTGACCTTATCTGGGAAGTACTTTATCTGCCCTTCCATCCTAAATGATAGCTTTGCTGGATAGAGTCATCTTGGATCCAGGCCCTTGCCTTTTATGACTTGGAATACTTCTTTCCAGCCACCTTCTTGCCTGCCAGGTTTCTTCTAAGAAACCTTCTAAGTCTTAATATAGGAACTCCTTTGTAGGTATCTCTTTCCTTTCCTCCTGCTGTTTAAAGTCTTCTCCTTATCTTTAATCTTGAGTAATGTAATTATGATGTCCCATGGTGTGTGCCTCCTTGGGTCCACACACCTAAGGAGGAAATCCTTGACTGGGAATTGACCCTTTGGTTTGTAGGTCACCACCCAATCTATTGAGCCACACAAGCCAAGGTATTTCTTTATTTCACTTTGCATAGTCTCCACTTTTTCCTCCATCTTTCAGCCTTACTCAACCATTTTTGTGAGCATCCTGATAACCAATGATTTGAGCTCTGCATCTGATAGGTTGTCTATTTCTTCATCACTTAATTCTTTTTCTGGAGTTTTGGTCTGTTCTTTCATTTGAGCCAAATTTCTTTGTCTTGGTGCACCTGTTATGTTGTAAAGGGTGGAGCCTTAGGTATTCACCAGGGCAAGGCAACCCACTCTGCTGTGTTGTGGTGCTGTATGTGGGGAAGGGGTCTGAGAAGGAACAATGCTGCTTGTTCAGCTCTCCACCAACTTTCAGTCACTTCCTCCACCAGAAACAAGCAGATTGGGCCCTTCTGGTGCTGATTCCAAGGTGTGTAGTTTTGTGTGCATTCTAGGACCCTGTTGGTCTCTCCAATGAACTCTCCTGTGAGGCTGGGAGTTTCTCCTGCCACCTCAACTCCCATGGATTTTGAGGTTTTCTTTTCCCATGCTGGACCCCTGGGTTGCACAATCTGAGTCATTCCCCAGTTGTTCCTCCCAGTTCATCTGCATGCAAATGTGGGACTACCAGCCACTGCCTTGCCCACCAGGTCATCCAGCTGCCACCTTTCTGCATATCTTCTCTGCCCCAGCTGTCTGTCTCTGGCCATCCTACCAGTCTAGATGAATATTTCTTCTTTAATTCCTTGGTTGTTAGACTTCCATATAGTTTGATTTTCTCACAGTTCTGGTTCTTTTTTGTTTTTAAATTTGCTGTTGTCCTTCTTTTGGTTGTATGAGGAGGCAAATTATATCTACCTATGATTCCATATTGGCCTGAAGTCTCTTTATTATGATTTTTCTTAATGAAACTTTATTTTCTGTAACTTACTGTATTGTAAAAATACAGTATATAATACATATAACATAAAATATATGTTAATCAATGGTTTATGTTATTGGTAAGGCTTCTGGTCAACCATAGGCTACTAGTAGGGGAAGTCAAAAGTTAAACATGGATTTTTGACAGCACATTAGGTCACTGTTCCAAATGTCTTGTTGTTCAGGGATCAACTGTGTTGCTCTTTCAGTTTGGTGATCATGGAGTACATGCAATACATGGTATTTGTGAGCTCATTGCCGGCTGTTCTCACAACAACAACAACAAACCTGTGGAATGAGGCAAGCTACTGGCTAAATTTGGTCAGTGTGTGCAGTGGATCTAAATGAATTCCCACAGTTTAGGGTCCATTGACCTCAATTATCAAGTTTACCTGCACTGTATGGATTACTCTCTAAAATATTTTATGTTACAGAGTGTTTCAAACTTTTGTGTATTTCTTCACATTTGCACTTATGAGATTTTTAAGGTCAAATCTTTAAAATAAATATTAAATTTGAACAGTTTTAGAGATTATTTTTCTTCCTCTTTTCCTTCCATGCCACAAAAGTAGAACATTCCAGCACTTCTCACTCCAATCCTGGTTAATGTCACTGCCAAGCACTTCCCGAACATTGAGAAAGTTTCCAGAGACATCTCTCTGCCTCTACTCTTACCCCAGGCCTTATTGAGCACAGTCCATCCACCATACAGGAGCAAGAGGTATGTTTACAAATTATGGTGGATAGACTGTGCTGGAAGTGTTTTTAGAGTATCTTTAAATCAGATCTCATCATGCACTAGCTTAAAATCCTCTTAAGGCTTCCCCTTAAAAGTAAAACGAAGCCCATATTCCAACGTTGGCCTATCAAACCTTCCTGACCAGGATTCTGCTTGGCTTTCCAACTAACCCATAGCTTGCCCCCTGGTTATTGGCACTCTTGTCTCTTTAGTCTTCTTCCTGTCCCTTGAACCCACTAAACTTGGTCCCTCTCTAGACCTTTGTACTGCTGTTCATTCTGCTATTTTCTTCTTCACCAGATCTTCACACGGC
Organism: Sturnira hondurensis; assembly: GCF_014824575.4. Lineage (NCBI taxonomy): Eukaryota > Metazoa > Chordata > Mammalia > Chiroptera > Phyllostomidae > Sturnira > Sturnira hondurensis. The sequence continues at coordinate 1,601,551 of NW_028091508.1, forward strand.
TTCCCCCATTTTACATGTGGGTCTCAATCCACATCTCTTTGGGAGATTTTCCAAGACCATTCTGGTTAAATCATACCCCCTGTCCACCTCTGCCATTCTATTCATTATCTTATTGCATAATTTACAATTACTTGAAATTAAATGATTTTTAAAAGTTCTGCTTGTGTGTTTATTGTTTGTCTGCATCCCTAACCAACACTAGAGTATCAGCTCATTGAAGGCAGGGACTCAGTTTTTTTTCAGTCACTGATGTACCCCCAGTACCCAGAAGAGTGCCTATCCTAGAAAATATTTATTAATTGTCAGATGACTTAACAAATTTAACATTCAGTAAAATTTATGTGGTAAGTATGATCATAGAACAACACAATGATGCTCAAATGCATTATGGTGAGTGAAAGAATTCAGACTCAAAAGGCTACCTACTATAAAATTCTACTTCCATGGCATTCTAGAATAGGGGACACTCTAACGATTAAAAAGAAAAGATCAGTAGTTACCAGGCATTGTGGTAAGTATAGTAGGGGTTGAGTTAAAGATGCACAAGAGAATTTTATATCTTGATTTTGATGGTGCTTCCATGGCTACCTATGTTTGTTGAAATCACAGACTCATTTACTAAATAAGATAATTTTTTGTATGTAAGTTATACTTCAATAATCCTGACTTCATTTAGTCACCTGACAAAATTCTTCACTCACCCCGGAATAAGCATCCAATGGTTTGTAGAAAGGCTCTCATGTTGAATGTGTGGTGAACAATCACCATGTATATACATCGTGCTTGCAGAGAGCTTGGGAGCAGCTTGTTGTAGTGGAAAAGCATAACCAGGACATTAGATGCACTGGGCTTTGAGTTTTCACTTTGACACTTAATGTGTATTTCAGTTAGAATTTCTTAGTTTCAATCAAACAAAACCAGCTCTGCCAGCTATCCACCACTTGAGTGCACCATTAGTCAGAAAGAGGAATAACACAGTTCTTTGATTCACTGGGAGGCAGTACCTGGAATTATGCTACATGCAATGGCAGGGATGTAATTCCACCCCCTACCAAAAAAACCCAAACAAACAAACCAGAGTTCTCTTAGAACTCCAGGCAGCCCAACCCAACAATGTCCAACACACTGTATGATCTTACTTAACATCTCTGAACCTCATTTTTCTCATATTTAATACCTACCTCTTAGGGTTATAAGAATTAAACATGAGAGCTAGCTAAATGATTACTTAGAATGCCCAGAACATAAATGTTGTTTTATAAATATTATTTCTCCTTTGGCTTCCTTTTGACCTACACAGCTGAAACTTGTACCTTTAGCATTTCTCATTTAGAAGCTTAATAATTGACCTAGTTCCCCAAGCTAGAAATCAGGGAATGAGCATCAGTCTATTTTTTTGTCTGTTTGTTTGTTTTCATCTCCTAGATACAAAATATGCATTTCCTTGGGACGATTGCATCAGCCTTACAACAGGTTCACCTGTCTTCCTCCTCTTCTCTGTCCTTAAGGTGGTATAGCAGAATGGTAAAGCACATAGACACTAGAGCCAAACCATCTGGATCTAAATCTTGACTTCATTCCTTAGTAGCTGCACAACCTCTATCAAGCTGCAGAATCTCTGTATGCATTTATTTCCTCATGTGTAAATCAAGGATGATAACAGTTCTTACTTCAAAGAATTGTTATGGAGATTGAGTTACTCTATGTAAATACTTACAAAAATGCTTGGGTCATCTTGAGTGCTATACAATATGTCTTGTTAAACAAATCTACCTCCTTGCTGCTTCTAGAATGATCTTTTTATTTTATTTTTATTATTATTTTTTTAAATAAATTTTTAAAAGATTTTATTTATTTATCTTTAGAGAGGAAGGGAAGGAGAGAAGGAGAGAAATAACAATGTATGGTTGCCTCTCGTGAGTCCCCTACTGGGAACTGGCCTGCAACCCAGGTATGTGCCCTGACTGGGAAACGAACTGCGATCGTGTGGTTCGCAGGCCCGCACTCAATCCACTGAGCTACACCAGCCAGGGATCTTTTAAAAATTTAAACAGGAACCTTCTGCTTAGAGAAAGCATGCTCACCTGCCTAACCTGTTTCACCCCTTCAAGCTTCCTTCTCCAATTGCCCAGCCCAAGCTAGAACTGGGCCCCCTTTTGCACCTTGTACTAAACCCTTTTATTGCACCTGACTCATTGGGTTATAATGATTTTTTATGTTTGTTTTCTACACATAGACTGTGAACTCTTGGAAAAGTAGACAAATTGGATTTATCTATGTATGGCCAATACCTATGCATCCAAAGAAAGTGCTTTTAAATATTTTATGATTGAATAAAATGAACAGAATAGTTGATACATTGTGCACTGAGAAAAAATAGAGGCTATTGTCTTCAAATGTAGTTTTATTGAAAATTGATGGGCAGAAATTCCTAACTCACCATAAAAATCTAAGACCATAATAGTAAATGTTACTATTATAGTGACATTCGTATAGAAATCTAAGTACTAGAGAGCAGTTGAGGTGCTATCTGGTAGCTCTACGCAGGGATGGAACATATAGAATCTAGATGAGAGGGTGATTTACATGTAGGCTTTGAACTTTGGTTAAGATTTCAATCAAACTTATGCTGGGCACTGAAGAGTGAACTGCTCCAGGCTATATTCCTTAGCAGGTCCTGAATGGTCAAAATTCTGTTACAGATTGAATATAGACCCATCTGGCTTATATTCTAGGCCTACAGGAGGGTAAGTTTATACCTTGTGAAAAATAGAAAGACCTGAATTCTTGCCTGGATCTGGAGACTTGAAAAGCATACAGACACAACAGGAGGACATAGGTAGGACTAGTGTTTTTTAAGAGGCCAAATGGAATCTTGGAATCTGTCCAAATGCCTGAGCAAGTTCTCAGCTGGAGGCCCAGAGTTTGGCATCATTAAGTGTGGGTGAGAAAATGCTGGCCAAGACCACTGGAGGACAGTAGAGGACCTTAGTAAGGCTAAGAAGGAATGTTTATATCATAGAAGGGCTGCATTTTGATAGTCCAAGAAGAAGTCAGCTGCAAAATGCAGCCCCAGAAAAATTGAAGTTATTAAAATCACATCACCCACAGAGATTTAAAAACTATCAATGACCAGGCACCATCTCAGACTGATTGACTGATAACTCACCAAAAATGGGGATCCAAGAACCAGCATTTTTCTAAAACCTCTAGATGATTCCAATATACCAACAGGATTGAGAATCCCAGGTAAAGAGGGAAGGAACATAAGAACTTACATATGAAACAGGAAGTAACATAAAAGGGAGCCCCGATAAGTCTAAAAATTGACTTCTCAGTGGAAATGCTCCAAAACAGAAGCGATTGGCAAGAAATATTTCAAGTAATGAGAACCAGAGGCCTGCAAAAGACTACTCCATGCAGCAAGGCTCTTAATCAACAAGGAAGGCCAAATAAGGAGCTTCCCAGACAAAAGAACCCTAAAAAAAATACACCTCCACCGAACCAGCTCTGCAAGAGATGCTAAAGGGTTTGCTTTAAGAAAATGGAAAAAAAAGAGTGAGAGAGAGAGAAAGACAGGTATGAAAAAATGGCAATAAGTAAGTACCTATCAATGATAACCTTAAACATAAGTGGATTAAATGCTCCAATTAAAAGACATAGAATAGCTGAATGACCCATACATAGAAATCATGACCCACACATATGCTGCCTACAAGAGACCCACCTGAAAACAAAAGACCTACACAGACGGAAAGTGAAGGGCTAGAAACAAATATTCCAAGCAAATGGACATAGGGAAAAAAAGGCCGGGGTAGCAATACTCATGTCAGACAATATAGGCTTCACAAAAAAGCCATAAAAAGAGACCCAGAAAAACCCTTTGTAATACTCAAGTGAATAATCCATCAAGAAGACATAAACATTGTAAATATATATGCACCCAACATAGGAGCACCCAAATATATAAAGAAAATCTTAGAGGACTTCAAGAAAGATATTGACAGCAACACAATTATAGTTGGGGATTTTAACACCCCACTATCAAAAATGGACAGATCTTCCAAACAAAATATCAACAAAGATATTGTGGAATTGAACAAAGTCCTAGATGAAATAGACTTAACTGATACATATAGAACCCTTCATCCCACAGAAGTTAAATACACATTCTTTTCAAATGCACATGGAATATTTTCAAAGATAGACTACATGATAGGACACAAAACAAACCTCAACAAATTTAAGAAAATTGAAATCATTCTGAGCATTTTCTCTGAATACAAGGGACTGAAACTGGAAACCAACTCTAAGAGAAAAGACCCAAAACATTCAAAATCATAGAAATTGAATAGCATGCTATTAAACAATGAATGGGTCAAGAATGAAATTAGGGAAGAAATCAAATGTTTTGCCCTGCCCTGGTGAACACCTAGGGCTCTGCCCCTCATACAGAACAGGTGCAAACAGACCAAAACATCATGGCTCAAGAAGAAGTCAAAGCCCCAGAGCCAATAACTCTAAGCGACCAAGAAATAGCCAACCTATCAGATGCACAGTTCAAAATACTGGTGATCAGGATGCTCACAGAACTGGTTGATTTTAGTCACAAATTAGAGGAACAAATGAAGGCTAAACTAATCAAAATGAAGGGAAATGCACAGGAAACCAGTAGTGATGGAAAGGAAACTGAGACTCAGATCAAGGGAGTGGACCAGAAGGAAGAAAAAAATGACCAAACTGAAAAGTATGAAGAAACAAGAATTCCAAAAAATGAGGAGAGGCTTAGGAACCTCCAGAACATCTTTAAATATCCCAACATGTGAATTATAGTAGTACCAGAAGGGGAAGAGGAAGAGTGACAAATGAAAAACTTATTTGAACAAATAATAGAGGAGAACTCCCCCAGTCTGGCAAAGGAAATAGACTTCCAGGAAATCCAGAAGCTCAGAGAGTCCCAAAGAAGTTGAACCCAAGAAGGAACACACCAAGGCACATCATAATTACATTAGCCAAGATTAAAATAAAGGAGAGAATCCTAGAAGCAGCAAGAGATAAGGGGACAGTCACCTATAAAGGAGTGCCCATCAGACTGTCAGAGGATTTCTCAAAAGAGACCTTACAGGCAAGAAGGGGCTGGAAAGAAGTATTCCAAGTCATGAAATCCAAAGACCTACAGCCAAGATTGCTTTATCCAGCAAAACTTTCATTTAGAATGGAAGGGCAGATAAAGTGCTTCTCAGACAAGGTCAAATTCAAGGAGTTCATCATCACCAAACCCTTATTATATGAGATGTTAAAGGCACTTATCTAAGAAAAAGAAGATAAAAATATTAAGAGTGAAAGGACAGCAAACTCACAGTTATTAACAACCACACCTAAAATAAAAGCAAACTAAGAGGACAGCTAGATCAGGAGAAGAAACAGAGAAATAAAGATCACATGGAGGGTTAGCAACAGGGGAGTGGGAGGAGGAGGAGAAGGGGGAGAAGGTACAGAGAATAAGTAGCATAGATGGTAGGTAGAAAATAGATAGGGGGAGGGCAAGAATAGTAGGGGAAATATAGAATCTAAAGAACTTGAGACACGTGGACATAAACTAAAGAGGGGGAATGGTGGGGGAGGGGGTGTGCAGGGTGGAGGGGAATGAAGGGGGGGAAATAGGACAACTGTAATGGCATAATCAATGAAATATATTTTGAAAATGGGCACATAGACCAATGGAACAGAACAGAGAGCCCAGAAATAAATCCAAGTCTCTATGGCTGATTAATATTTGACAAAGGGGGCAGCAACATAAAATGGACTAATAATAACTTCTTCAACCAGTGGTGTTGGGAGAGCTGGACAGCTACATGCAAAAAAATGTAACTTGATTGTCAACTTACACCATACATAAAAATTAATTCAAGGTGGATGAAAGACTTAAACATAAGCCATGACACTATTAAAGTCCTAGAGGAGAACATAAGCAGAAAAATCTCAGATATTTCATGGAGCAATATTTTCACTGATATGTCCCCTAGGGCAAAGGACATAAAGGAAAGAATAAACAAATGGGATCTCACCAAAATTAAAACTTTCTTCACAGCTAAAGAAAACAGCATTAAAATGAAAAGAGAACCAAACATATGGGAAAACATATTTGCCAATGTACCTCAGGCAAGGGTTTGATCTCCAAAATATATAAAGAACTCATATGACTCCACTCTAAGAAGACAAGCAACCCAATTAAAAAATAGGCAAAGGACTTGAACAAACTCTTCTCCAAGGAGGACATTCAGAGGATCCATAGACACATGAAAAGTTGCTAGTATAAAAGACACTAGTATCAGAGAGATACAAATTAAAACCACGATGAGATACCACTTCACACTGGTCAGAATGGCCATCATAAACAAAGCAACAAATAACAAGTGTTGGAGAGGTTGTGGAGAAAAGGGAACCCTAGTGCACTGTTTATGGGATTGCAGACTGGTACAACCACTATGGAAAACAGTATGGAATTTTTCATAAACCTAGAAATGGATCCTGTCTTTTGACCCAGCAATCCCACTGCTAGGTTTATATCCTAGGAAGCCTGAAACACCAATCCAAAAGAACCTAGGCACCACAATTTTTATAGTAGCACAATTAACAATAGCCAAGTGCTGGAAGCAACCTAGGTGCATATCAGTAAATTAATGCATTAAAAAACTATGGTACATATACACAATGGAATTCTATGCAGCAGAAAGAAAGAAGGAGCTCCTACCCTTTGCAACAGCATGGATGTAACTGGAAAGCATTATGCTAAGCAAAATAAGCCAGGCAGTGAAAGGCAAATACTATATGATCTCACCTTTAAGTAGAACCTAATCAACAAAACAAACAAGCAAACAAAGTATAACCAGAGACATTGAAATTAAGAACAAACAGACAGCAACCAGAAGGGATAATAAAGGGGGACATAGGGAAGGGTTTTTAGGAACAACTATGAAGGACACATGGACAAAACCAAGGTGGGGTAGAATCAGGGGAGGGAGGTGGGGATGGCTGGGGTGTGGGGGCAGGTAGGGGGAGAAGCAAAAAACTGTATTTGAACAACAATAACATTTAAAATAAAAATTAAAATGCAAGATGGGGAGCTAGAATTGTCTAGGGGATCACTATGTAAAGTATACCATCTACCCACTAAGGTGTTCACCCCAAACCAAGACATAATAATAATAAATAAAGAAGTGGAAAAAAAAACCTAAAATGGCATCAATCAACAATAGAGTAATGCTCATTAAGGTTATTCAATGGATAACAAGAAACCCAAAAGTTACTTTCTTTTTTAAAATTGAATTTATTGTGGTGACATTGGTTAATAAAATTAGATAGGTTTCAGGAATTCCATTCTATAATATATCATCTGTATATTGTATTATGTGTTCACCACCTCGTCAAGTCTGCTTCTATTACCATGTAACACCCCTTTATCCTCTTCTACTTTCCCCACTCCTTTCCCTCTTGTAATCACCATATTGTTGTCTGTGCCTACGAGTTCTTTTTCACCAAAACTCGAAATTTATTAATGGATATTTAAGGAGATAGCCAGTACCCCAAAATTCTGTTATAATGGGAATTTGAGTTAGAAAGTTGTTCTTTTGGAAATTACTTGGTGAACAGAGGAGAAGCTAGGTTTAGAGGAAAGATCACATGTTCAAAGACTTCACTCAAGCTCTGAATTCACAACTTACTGCTTATCTTGAATGTGTTTCTAAATTTATAAATTGTGGTTAATGCAACTGCTGTTAATATATTCTCTTAGGTTTCCATGAGATAATATATGTGAAAGTGCTTTGGAAACTGAAAAGTGCTATGTTGACATTATTATTATTTTAATTAATCATGAGGGGTTAATACCTGATGAGTTAATTACTATGGTTTACAATAATTGAAATCTACAGGGTGGTTTAAAAATCTGTGGTACATATATACCATGCAAGTGAAAGAATGGACAGAGTTGGATAGTGAATGGAAGAGAAGTTTGAAATAAGTTTGGGGAGTTAAGGTGACATCCTTTTGGGCCATTGTATAATGCAGACCCCAGCTCATGGGGTCCGCCACATTATGGATGAGATGAGAGAAATTCACACGGACTACTGAGTCCTGTGGGGGGAAAGGGATGGTGTGGCTTCTCTCTCAAGAGGAGAAAAAGCCTCAGAATGCTTCTTTTGGCCACTTTTTCAAGGGGAGAGCACCCTGACCCCTACCTCAACAAGCTTTTATTGCTTTTCTGGCACATTACATGATGGTCCTCATTTACTATGCACAGGTTTGCTTTAGGTGGTTACTTTTTACAGAAATCAAAGGAGGGGATGTCACTTATCACATCACAGAAGAAGGATATTTGCAAATGCAAAGGGAAAAGTGGTTGAACTGGTTACACTTATACTGGGGATGTTTAGCACAGACTTTAGGAAGTTACAGTATGCACTCTCTGCTTCAATTCAGGTTGAGGGAGTTTTAGCAAAAGCAAGTCTCATAGCAGCCTAGGTACAATGCAGGCCCGATTCCCCAGAGGAGAACCTATTCGTGGGCGAGGGTCCTGTGCATCTCCAAGTGGGAGCTGGGCCCATGCCATGCAGAATGGTCGGTCTCCTATAACAGTAAAGTTTGACATTGACTTTATCCTAAGCACAGTGGAAAATCAGAGAAGGATTTCTATGCAAAGGAGCATCCTGTTCTAATTTGTGTTTGAAGAGAGTCACTCTTGGTGCTGATATATGAATGAATTGGAGAGGGGGCAAGAATGAAAGCAGAGAAAATGTTTAGGAGGCTTTAGGGCAACCTGGGTAAGAGGTGCGGTGGAATGGTGTGAAGTGGGGCTGGCTGGTGGGTGAATTTCAGTTATAGTTGGAGCTGGGTTTATCAAGGCTCCCTGAAGGATTGAAAGTAGAAGGGAAATAAGGGATCAAGGTTATCTTCTAGGTTTGAAGCTCAAGCAATTGGAGGGCTGGTATTTCCACTCACTGAGGTAGGTGAGATTTATAGAAGGAAGAGGAGGGCCACCCTGGAGGGATGTGTGAGTAGGAATAGGAGTGGAAGTGTTGTATGATGTATTTTGGGGACATACAATTGGAGTTGTTAATTAGGTAGTGGAATATACTTTGATGGAGTGATGGTAGATATGATTTGAGAAGTGCTGAACATTTTTTAAATATAATTGTGCAAGTAGAAATGTCCAGCAGGTGGTAAAGGATGGATGCTTGATGCATATGAGAGAGGCCAGAGCAAGGATGCTACGTAGCAAATGAAACCAGCTATATGAAGAATTCAAGAGAGAGGAGCAAGGAGTTTCCTTCATCATCTGCCCTTCTGCATAGTTAATACTGACCACAACTCACCACCAATCCCCTATTTGCCTCTATGTATCATGTTACAGAACTGGCCAGTGGTGTTCTGGAACAGCTGTGGTATTCGATTGCTCACTGCCGAGAAGTGTGACTTCCAAGGCAAGAGTTTGGTGAAAAAGGAAAGGAGTTGTTTATTTAAAGGTTATATAGATTTAGAATAATGGCAGATTTCTTCCTCTTCCTTTAAAATTAACTAAAAACAAATACTCCTGCCTTCCTTTACCAAACCAAGCCAGTTTCAGAATGTACTGAAGGTCAATTGGAGGTACAGTGTTTCAGAAAACACTGTACTTACTGTATTACAGTGCACTTGAATGTACTGTACCTTCACTTGGAGGTACAGTGTTTCAGAAAAGTAGAAGTCTGCAGCGTAGCATTTCTGGTCACAGTTTAGCTTCACGTATTTTTTATGAGTTTGGGTGGGAAGGCAGGTCCTCACAGCACAGCCAGCTTTGCCACCATTTGTTGCAGGCAGACTCCAGTCAGACCTCCTGACCTTGTGGCAGCCTCTCTGCAGACCTCCCATCTGACTCTTCCTATGGTGTGTTAGTGTCCATGATTTTTGTCAGCTCCCCTCACATTTTTGAACCTCTGTCATCTGCCATTTTTAGTCAGGGTGAGTTCCCAGTGATGCACAGGCATCCAGGGAGGGCATCTGCCCCCAGATATGTCATGAGTCACTGTACATACCCACACAATTAACCCCAGCAGCAGCTTTCTTCCCTTCAGGAAGGTACAGTTGTTGATCTGAGTTTGTTATGCAATTTGCATAAATGTACTTTCCACTGTTCCCTGCCCCCATTGTAGGGGTTGTTCCCCTACTTTCAGCGGACCCATGCTCTGCACCTTGTTACAATCACACTATGCATATTACACTGTGCAAATGTTGATATTTCTGCTAAATCTCCCTCAAATGCTCAAATCTCAGTGTTAAAGCTGAGCACAGCATTAATGAGAATTCTACAATTAAAAAAAATCAAGTTACTTAGCAGGACAGTGACATTTGAAATCTTAGCATAAAATGTAGAACTTTCTGAAATATGGTATATATACTATAGTAAATTTCCTTATGTTGATTCCACAAGTCAGGGAAGCACTAGGATGAATATGCTCATCAGGAATTGATACTGATAACTTTTTACATGAACTCTGTAATTCATTGGCTATAAGACCTCTTAAACAAGTCACTTCATGTTTCTGAGCCTCTGTTCCTCAATTGCAAATGAAATGGGGCAGATTAAATAAAGGTTCTTTCCATTTACAAGATTCCATGATTGAATGATTGCACCTATTTATAAATGGGCTTAACCCGCTCCCCTCCCCGAACTGTTCACATCATTTGAGAAGATCTTAACACTGGAAAAGGAGAGTGATCAGGTTTCTGTGTGGGGCATGCAGTAAACAGGCAGAGGTCTAAGATGCCACTGGCCACTAAGGCCATTTCCAGGGTCACTTGTCACCAATATCCAGACATCAAGGATCCCAAAGAAGTGGGACAAAATGGAAGTGGGTCTCTTGAGGTTCTCTTGAGTTATTTTATTAAAATCTTTTACCAGGTTTTGCTCTAAAACCTGCTGTGTGATTATGGTGACTCCCATTCATTGTGCTGAGAATATCTGTGTCTTTGAAACCAATTAAGTCAGCAAAAACATGGGACATAATTCCTTTACCAACTAATTTAGAAGAGACATGGGACGGTGAGTTCCGGCCAAAATAGAGGCATAGGGAGAAACTCTTTACTTACTCGAACAACCAAGAGGAGGATAACAACCAACCTAAAAACAATAAACAACACAGAACTACCAGAAAATCAGATTGCATGAAACCCTGACATCCAAGGAGTTAAAGAAACATTCACCAGACTGGTAGGAGGGAGGAAGAGGGAAAGCCAGGCTGGCTCAAAGGACCCAAGGTAAGGCAGAGGACCTGCATGGTGAGGCGTGGCTGGCTGACAGGACTTGGGGCAAGGTGGTGGACTGTGCAGGCAAGGCAGGGCTGGCTGAACGGGAAACTAAAGACTCAAGCTAGCTGTAAACTACCTCAGGTGTTGCCACGGCAGGAGAAACTCCCAGTCTCACATGAGAAAGTTCATTGGAAAGTGGGGCTAGGGCCAAGAAAGGGAGCTGCATTATTCCCTCTCTGACCCCTTCCCACAGACAGTGCCACAGCACAGCCATGTGGGTTACACTGCCTCAGTGAATACCTAAGGCTCCACCCCCTTATAACATAACAGGTGTGCCAAGGCAAAGAAATATGGCTTAAATGAAAGAACAGATCAAAGATCCAGAAAAAGAGCTAAGCAATGAGGAGATAGCCAACCTATCTTATGCAGAGTTCAAAACACTGGTAATCAGGATGCTCACAGAACCAACTGAGCTTGGCTACAAAATGAAGGAACAAATGAAGCCTACCCAAAGTGAAATGAAGCAAAATATACAAGGAAACAACAGTGAAGGGAAGGAAACCAGGACTCAAATCAACAATCTGGAACAAAAAGGAGAAGTAAACATCCAACCAGAGCAGAATGAAGAAACAAGAATTCAAAAAAATGAGGACAGGCTTATGAACCTGTGGGACAACTTTAAGCATTCCAATATCCTATAATTCCAAGAATTATAGGAGTGCCAGAAGGAGAAGAACAAGAGCAAGAAATTGAAAACCTATTTCAACAAATAATGAAGGGAAATTCCCTCAAACTGGTGAAGGAAATAGACTTCCAGAAAGTCCAGGAAGCCCAGAGAGTCCCAAAGAAATTGGACTCAGAGAGGAACACAACAAGGCACATTGTCATTAAGTTACCCAGGATTAAAGATGAAGAGAGAATCTTAAAAGAAGCAAGAGGAAAGGAGAGAGTTACCTACAAAGGAGTGCCCTATCAGCTGATTTCTCAAAAGAAACCTTACAGGCAAGGGGGCTGGGAAGAAATATTTGAAGTCATGAAAGGCAAGGACCTACATTCAAGATTACTCTATCCAGCAAAACTATCATTTAGAATTGAAGGGCAGATAAAGTGCTTCTCAGATAAGGTCAAGTTAAAGAAGTTCATCATCACTAAACCCTCATTATATGGTATGTTAAAGGGACTTATCTAAGAAAAAAAGAAGATCAAAACTATGAACAGTAAAATGACAACAAACTCACAACTGTCAACAACTGAACCTAAAAAAAGAAATGAAAACAAAACCTAAGCAAAAACTAGAACAGGAACAGAATCAGAGAAATGAACATCACATGGAAGGTTTTCAGTGGGGAGGGGTAGGGGAAGAATGAAGGGAAAGGGTACAGGGAATAAGAAGCATATTAGGTAGGCATAAAATAGATGGGGAGAGGTTAAGAATGGTATAAGAAACAGAGAAGTCGAAGAACTTCTATGTACAACCCATGGACATGAACAAAGCGGGGGTGAATGCTGGAGGTTTGGGCATACAGGGCAGAGGGGGGAATAAAAGAGAAAAAATGGGAAAACCATAATAGCATAATCAATAAAATATAGTTTTAAAAAATGAAGAGACATTGAACAAAGATACATTTATTGATTATAAAAATAATTTTGTCATGCTAATGAAACTCCTTGCCATGCAGGTAAAACTACTAGATATAAATGCAAATTTTTGTGATTATAAGACTTCATTTCAAGATTGAATTATCAGCTATCCCCTAAACTGTAGTGTTTTTTACTACCTTGGTAAATGTGAACAGGATTAACCTAAAGAATTACATAAATATAGTATCATATTTTTCCATTTAATAAATATTTTTTACTCATCCACAGTTTGATTATTTAGTTGTCTCTAACAGGATTCAAACTCTTTGCATATAATTCTGATTTCTTTGTCTCCATTATATAATGAAGTTTTCATTTACTTGAATATACATAAAACCAACTTGAGCAACTGTCAAGTTAAAAATATATACATATTTCTAACTTAAGAATGTGGCCAGAAGAATTTTATACAAGAATTATGTTCAAAATACTTAACATCAGTTTTAAGTATTAACATCAGGGAACTGACCAATCAGAATGATCATAGGGCATAAACAATAGGCACATTCTCCCCACTATGTCCTGGCTGAATACTGGCCTGACTTCATTGTGGTTTTAAACTAGGACATTTTGGCCCTGGCTGGTGTAGCTCGGTGGATTGAGCGCGGGCCTCCGAACCACACAATCGAGGTTCGATTCCCAGTCAGGGCACATGCCTAGGTTGCAGGCCAGTTCCCAGTTCCTGGCGGGGGACACACAAGAGGCAACCATACATTGATATTTCTCTCTCTCTCTCTCCTTCCCTTCCCCTCTAAGATAAATAAATAAAAATATTTTAAAAAATAAACTAGGACATTTTGATTTCTGGTTTAAGACTAGTATTTCCAACTTGAAAACTTAACAAGAATGAAGCAAATGATGCAAATAAATGAAGGGGACTAAGGGTAAGACAAATACAAACCAGCGAGGTCTGGTCAGATTTTAAAGTTCAACAATCACCCACAGAAAGAGTAAAAACTTAGCTCCAGCTGATTTTTGCCTTTGAAAAGAATCTCAGAAACTGGACTGAGGGGAAAACAACTGTATGGACTGGGTGTGGTCCAAGGACAGACAGTTTGTTCATCTGTATTCTAAGCTCATTCTTGAGTTTTCACTGCAAAAAGTACAGAAAATTCTTATTTGGCCCTGGCTGGTGTGGGTCAGTGTATTGAGTTCTGGCCTGTGAACTGAAAAGTCACCGATTCAATTCCTGGTCAGGGCACATGCCTGGGTTGTGGGCCAGGTCCCCAGATGGGGATGTGGGAAAGGCAACCAACGGGTGTATCTCTCACCCATTGATGTTTCTCTCCCTCTCTTTCTTCTTCTCTATAAAAATAAAAATAAATACAAATCTTAAAAAAAGAAATGGCATACTTGTTTTGAACATCCTGTAGCCAAGACTGACTCAGAAGGAAAAAGTTTAGGACTCCTGCTTCTTTTGAAAACATCATTTCGTCCCTGGCTGGTATGGCTCAGTTGGTTGGAGCATTGGCTCTTAACTGAAAGATCACTGGCTTGATCTCCAGTCAGGGCAGATGTGTAGGTTGTGGGTTTAAGCCCCATTTGGGGCATATCAACCAGCTGGGGCAATTTAACCAATTGATGTTTTCCTCTCTCTTGAATGAGAATAAAATAAACCTTTAAAAATTATTACCTTTTTTACATTAAAGCTTTGTGTATTTAAATGTATAGTAGGAAAATAATTATTTTTGGTAAATGTTTATTGATCCTATTTTAAGAAAATATGAACTTTGAGGTAAGCATAAAACAACATTTTTATGGTAGTTTTACATAAGGAGCTATAACTTATATAACTTATAATCTTTGGGTTTTTTTCCTGACTCTTGACTTTTATTCTCTTTCTGTAGAGCTGGAAAAAGTTTTTAGTGAAAGTGAAACATAAATATAAAGAGATACAAATGACCCTGGATGTAACTTTCATTTCATCTTACTTCCCAGTTGGAACCACTCCAAATTATGCTGATTGAAATTTTTTCCTGAAAGCAGATAAGGAAGGAATGCAAGAACGGAGAAAAGTGAGGACCAGGGGAAGAATACTCCCTTTTAAAAAAAAGCTAAAAGAATATTTCTAAAATACTAAACATGCTAGATATTTAGCTCTTAGCTTTCATTTTTTAATCGGTCAGTTAACATGAGTGTCTGCTATATGCTAGGCATTGTTCTAGGCTCTGGCGGTAAAGTAGACAAGGTCCCTGCCCTTTTAAAGCCTCCATCCTAGTGAAGTTAATTACAAGAAAGTGAAAAGTAAATAAATAAATAAGCAAGATAATTATAGAGAGTGATTAGTGATTTGAAAAATAAGGGTGATGGGGAGCCTCTTGTCTTAGTAAACTCAGGCTACCATAACAAAATACTGTAGACTGGGTGGCTTCAACAACAGAAGAGTTCTGGAAGCTGAAAGTCCAGGATCAGGCACAAGCATGACGAGGTTCTGGTAAAGCCTTCTTCCTCTCTTGTGGAAGGCGGCCCTGTCATGATGAGGAGAGAGAGAAGCGGGAGAGAAAAGAGGGGGAGAGGGAGAGGGAGTGGGGGGAGAGAGGGGAAGAGAGAGAGAGAGTAGGGAGTGAACTCTGGTGTCCCTTATGATAAGAAGACAAATACCACATGATTTCACTTTTATGTGGAATCTAAAACACAAAATAAATGAACAAATACAACAGAAATAAACTCATAGATACAGAAAATGATGGTTGCTAGATGGGAGAGGTGTTGAGTGGCTAGGTGAAAAGTGAAGAGATTAAGAAGTACAAGCTAGCAGTTATAAAGTAGTCAGCAAGATATAAAGTACAGCATAGGGAATATGGTCAATGATATTTTAATAATTGTGTATGGTGTCAGGTGAATGCAAAATTTAATGGGGAGATCACTTTGTAAGTTATATAAATGCTTAAACACTATTCTGTACACCTAAAACTAATATAACATTAAATGTCAACTGCAATTGAATTTTTTTAAAAAAATTATAAGAAAAGGAGTGAGAAGCACTCAGCTCAGCTCAGTCAACCCAGAGAACCTTGTATTCTCTGTCATCAAAGGATGTTCCAATGTTTTGCTTTTTTTGAATATCAAAAAATGGAGGACTTCTAGTCAAGATGGTGACATAGGCAGACATGGCTCGCCTCTTCACACAACCATATCAAAATTACAACTTGAATATAGTACAACTATTACTCAGGAATGTCAGAAATCAAGTTGAATGGAAGTCTGACAACTATGAAATTAAAGAAACCATACCCATCCAGACTGCTGGGAAGGGCATGGGTACAGCATGGGCTGTTCCTATACCCATATGTGCTAGATAAAAATTTGGAAGGGATATCTCAGCAGTAAGGAGTCCCAGACCCACACCGGGCCCCCCAGCCCAGGGTTACAGTGCCAGGAAGATAAGTCTCCACAACTTCTGGCTGAGAAAGCCAGCGAGAATTGAATTGATATGGGAGGCTGCTGGACCCCTAAGCAGTTCCTCTTGGGGCACTCACACACAGACTCACCTACTCAGACTTGCTCCCTCTGAGACCCAGTGCTGGCCTGGCAGCTTCAAGGGCACCTGTGGTATATAGAGAGATACTGAAGTGTCTGCCATCAAGGGAAGAACTGGGGGACAGTTTTCTCCTAGACAGAAAGGTGGGCAGAGGCCATTATCTCTTTGCTGAGCCCTCTCCTCTCAGAGCCTGTAGGGCTGGTGTCATTTCTGAGACTCCCTCAACCTAGCTAACACTGTGTGACTTACCGTGGAGAGCCACAGAAGTTCTACCCCACCCAATTTACTGACCCACCCAAGCTGCTTTTCCACAAGAATGGCTGGTCTTGGCTCCTAAATCCTACCAAACAAGCTACATCTGGCTTCAGTGAGCCCTAGCAGCAGCCAGATTAGATGCACAGCTTGGCTTTACCTGGGAACATTCAAACCCAGTACAAGTAGCAGCCATCTCAGACTGCTTTACAGCTCAGTCAGAGTGCCCCAGGTGAAGTACAGGGGCTGATCTTGGCCCACACCACATGAGAAACTCCAAGGCCAACACAGCCAGTGGACAGTTGTAGACCACGTTGGAACAACACCACCCTGCCCTTGCACAGCTGATCCTCATGGAGGGTGGAGGTTTGTGGCCAGTGGTCACAGCCAGTCCTTGCAGCTGACCGGCCTAAGTAAATTCCTCCCATTGATCTGCCAGCAGCAATCAAGGATCAACTATAAGAGGAAGGTGCACTCATCCCACGTAAAGGGTGCACCCCGAGTACTCAGCTTAGGTGAAAGAGGAGACTGTGCCACTGGAACCTATAGGACACCTGCTACATTAGGCCACATTACAAAAGACATGGAGTCAAAGCAGCTCTACCTAATACATACAAACAAACACAGGGAGGCTGCCAAAATGAGGAGACAAAGAAACATGGCCCAAATGAAAGAAAAGAACAAAATTCCAGAAAAAGAACTAAACAAAAGGGAGATAAGCAATCTATCAGATGCAGAGTTCAAAACCCTGTATCTCATAAGGATGCTCAAGGAACTTAGTGAGGACCACAGCAGCACTAAAGACCCAGTCAGAAATGAAGGATACACTAATTGAAATAAAGAATAATTTACAGGAAAACAATAGTAGAATGGATGAAGCTGAGAATCAAACCAATGATTTGGAACATAAGGAAACAAAAAAAACCCAATCAGAACAAGAAGAAAAAAGAATCCAAAACAATCCAAAACAAGTATAAATAACCTCTGAGACAACTTGAAGAGGTCCAACATTTGCCTAATGGAGATGCCAGAAGGAGAAGAGAAAGAGCAAGAAATTGGAAGTCTCTTGGAAAAAAATAGTGAGAGAAAACTTCCCTAATTTGGTGAAGGAAATAGACATGAAAGTCCACTAAGCACAGAGAGTCCCAATTATGATGAATGCAAACAGCCCACAGCAAGACATCATTACTAAAAGGCCAAAGGTTAAAGATAAAGAGAGGCTCCTAAAAGCAAGAGAAAAAAGTTAGTTACTGGAAGGCTGCCAGATTGGGGGAGGGGAGTGGGTGAAGAGGTGAAGGGATTAAGAAATACTATGGGTAGTTATAGGATAGCCATGGGAATGTAAACTATGGTATAGGAAATGGAGTAGTCAAAGAACTTATACGTATGCTTCTTGGACATGAACAATGGTTGGGGGGTTCCCTGAAGGGGTAGGGATCATTGGATGGGCGGAGCAAAGGAGGTAAAAATCAGGACAACTGTGAGAGCATAATCAATAAAATATCATTAAAACTAAATAAATAAATAGCATTAATCCAGTCATAAGGGCCCTACCCTCATGGCCTCATGTAAACATAATTTTCTCCTAACGGCCCATCTTCAACTACCATCACATTGGGTTTAAGCTTCAACATATAATTTTGTGGAGACACCATTAAATATATAGTATTCCTCCCAGATCCATGTCCATCTCACATGCAAAATAGTCATTCTATCTAAATAGTCCCTAAAGTTTTGGCTTATCCCAGCATCAATTTTTCTTTTA
This sequence comes from Sturnira hondurensis, assembly GCF_014824575.4. Classification (NCBI taxonomy): domain Eukaryota; kingdom Metazoa; phylum Chordata; class Mammalia; order Chiroptera; family Phyllostomidae; genus Sturnira; species Sturnira hondurensis. The sequence continues at coordinate 1,619,976 of NW_028091508.1, forward strand.
GGATTTTATTAAAACTTGTCTTTAGAGAAAGAGGAAAAGAGCGAGTAAGAGAGAGAGACAAACATTGATTAGTCACATCTCATATGCACCCAACCTCAACCTCAACCCAGGCATGTGCCCTCATCAGGAACTGAACTGGCAAGCTTTTACTTTGCAAAACAATGCTCATCCAACTGAGCCACTGGTTCAGGGCTCCAGCATCAACTCTTAAGTCTAAATTTTTAAGTCCCATTTAAATATCACCTAAATCAGATATGGGTGAGACTCTAGGTATGATTTATCCCTAGACGAAATTCCTCTTCAGCTGAGAACCTGTGAAATCAACAAATACAATGGTGGGACCGACACAGGATAGACATTCTCTTTTCAAAAGGGTGAAACAGGAAAGAAGGAAGCAGTGACCAGTCCTAAGCAAGTTCAAAACCTGCCAAGGCAAGTTACGTTAGATCTGAGATCTTGAGTACAATACTCTGGTTCAATATTCTGCCCCCCAAGACCACTTAGGTGGCCCCGTCACCCCCAGGCTCTGCGCTGCAGCCGTGTCCCTTCAGCCTAGAAGAGCCCATCCCATCTTTCAGTCTTCAGCTCTCTGAATAACCTTCAGTTTCATTCTTCCCTTTTCCTGAAGGATAACACAATTGCAGCCCTTCTTCACTTTCAGTTTCCTTTGGTCTTGGCTGGCAGTTTCTGTAGCCATAGTTCCATCTCTACCTCAAGCTTCTGCAGAGAAGGATGAGTAGATCTATGATTCACATCTATGCAAATTTTACCAAATCTTGTTCGGCCACATCCTTAGTATTCTCTTAAGAACTAGCTTTCTCATCTTTTTGCAATAGGGATAGGCTGAGAATTTTACAACTTTTCAAGTTCTGGTTGCTTTTTGCTTAACAATTCCCTTGTTTAGAGTTTAGCTAAAGTATTCCATACTATTTCTGCCTTGGCTTCCATTTTGTGTGGCCAAGCTGTGTGCAGTGGGTTTGAACTGACACTAAACCCTCCCTCCGGCACTTATCCTAGAAAACAGCCTACAGAGTAGCAAGTAAATGTACGTTTCTGATCTAAATGCCCCAATCAACCTTGTAATAAGCACTTGCCACTGAAGCCCAGAACCTTCCACTTGCTTGCACCTTCGCTAGGCCCCACTCAGTGCTTACAAAACCTAGCTGTTTCTGGTATGAATTGACCAATCTAGTCTTAGCCCAGGAACCTCAAAACACTATGTCTATGGACCTTAATACAGGTGTGTGCCCCAGGTCATGCTGTGCTCTCTCTGCTCACACCGTACCTTGACTTCCCCATCTGGGCTCCTTGTGGGTGTTGTATACCTCCTCCAGGACCTGTGAGTAAAAAACTTGTCTATTTCACTTTCCCTTGGTGTATTTTGTTGAATGATGATTCACCATCTGATACCCCAAGGCTCTACTTAACAAACATTCTTTGATTCATCTCTCTCCTTTTTTTTAAGGATAGAAATATTTATTTATTTATCTATTTATCTATCTATTTATTTATGTATTTATTTATATTTTATTTTAATTGTTGTTCAAGTACAGCTTTCCCTCTTTAATCCCATCCCAGCCCACCCCCCCCAGTCCTCCCCACCTTCCTCCCATTTCCACCCCCCCACCCCACTAGTTTTTCTCCATGTGTTCTTTATATGTGTTCCTATAAACCCGTCCCCTTTTCCCCTGAATTTCCCTCCCCTCTCCCCTCTGGTCACCTCTCTTCTTTTGCATTTCATTATTAGCAGTCAGGAGAAACCAAGCTACTCTGCTTAGAAATCTCCTAAGCTAAATATCCAATTTCATCACTCATAAATTCCCATTCTAGAAAATAATAAAACACATTTCGGTCAAGTACTTTTTCACAAGGATCATATATACTTCATTTTCCAGTAGAAGTTTCCTTATTTTATTCTGAGCTCTCACCAGAATGACTCTTAACTGAAAGGACAAAGCCAGCACCATTTGCTATTGCGGCACCATTTGCTATTGCGGCACCATGTGCCGAGCAGCCCTACGACCTCGTTAAAGTTAGGAGGCATTACTGCCATTTTACTCTTCTGACCTTTTGTCCCCAGGACTGGAAATTACTGGAAAGCAAGAACAAAGTGTGACTAACTACTCCCTTCAGCCACAGGCAGAAGATAACACTGAAACATACTGCAGCCTCATGTTACAACACCCTAACAGCCCAGGGGCCACACAGCATGCCCCCCACTTTTTTAAAAATCCAATTACAATCCAATAAAAGCTCAAAGCTCCTACCCCTCCATGCTCCACATCATGCCCCTCTCCTTTCTTAGAGAATGAATAAAAACTTCATTCTCTATACCACAGGTGGCAAACACAAGGCCTTCAGGCCGAATCTGGCCCTCCACCTGGTTTTATCTGGCCTGGCACCTTGTTTCTCCCCAGCTGTAGTGCTGAGCTCTCAATTAACAGTTAAGTAACTTAACTATTAAGTAGCTACATTATACAGTCCTAAAATTACATTCAGCCCTTTGAAGGCAACCATGAGGCTGATGTGGCTCCTGGTAAAAATGAGTTTGACACCTCTGCTCTACATTTTCTTTGTGAATTTTTTCACAACCCATGCCACTGAGCTTTATGGCCAGCTTTCCAGCATGTACTTCAAAACTCTTCTAGCCTGTATCCATTGTCCAATTCCAAAGCACCCACTCTTGGTACCAAAATATGTCTTCGTAGGCTTAGGTTGCCATAACAGAGTACAATAGACTGGGTAGTTTAACCCACAGAAATTTATTTTCTCAGGGTTCTAGAGGCTAGAAATATAAGAACGAGGTTCCAGCATCACTGGATTCTGGTGAGAGCTCTTTGTATATGACCTGTATATGGCCACCTTTTTTCTGTGTCTTCACATGGTGGGGAGAAAGAGAGAGAGAAGGAGAATAAGCTCTCTGGTGTTTCTTCTTTCAGGGCACTAATCCATCAAGAGGGCCCCAACCTCACGGACTCATCCATAACATTTCTTTGGATTGGTAATCAGGGAAGGCTTCTCTAAAAGACAACATTTGGACTGAGCTCTGAGGGATGAGAAAGTACCAGGATGGTCTTCCTGATTTGTTTACTGTTGCATTCTCAACCCCTAGAACAGTACCTGGTACAAAGTTTGCATCCACGGTGAATGAATGCAGAAATGAATGAATGAAATAAAGTGGGGAAAGAGTGTTCCAGACAAAAAGACCAGCAGTACAAAGATTCCACAATAGGGAAGATCTTAGCACGTTTGTGGATCAGAAAGAGGCCAGAGTGGCTGGAGAATGTGGGGAATAATGACATGAGAGGAACATGCAGAGGTAGGCAGTATAATCAGATGTTGTTGATCTGTACAGCGGTCCCCCTTATCCTCTATTTCAATTTCCGGAGCTTCAGTTAGCCAGGGTTAACAGCAGCTCAAAAATACTAAATGGAAAATTTCAGAAATGAATGATTCATAAATTTAAAATTGCACGCAGCTGTGAGTAGCTTGATGAAATCTCGGGCCATCCTGCATCATTGTGTCTGGGATGTAAATCATCCCTTTGTTCACCATACTCGTTGGTCACTTCGTAGCCATTGTGGTTATCAGATCAACTGTCGAGGAATCACAGTGCTGTGGTGAGGTAATTCTTATTTTACCTAATAGTACCTCTTTCACCTCGCTTCCATCATCATGTAGATATTTTATCATCTCACACTGTTACAAGAAGAACAGGGTGAATATAATAAATAAAATATTTTTCAGAGAGATGGCACTCACTTAACTTTTATTACAGTGTATTGCCATAAATATTTTATTTTATTATTGTTATTAATCCCTTACTGTACCTAATTTATAAATAAACTTTACCATAGGTATGTATGTATAGGTAAAAACATAGTACATGAAGGGGGACCCCCCAAAAGTAGAATATATTTATAAAAATTGTGTATGTGTTCTTACATATTTAAACTTCAGTCACCTTCAAGGTACTCTCCACTTGATGCAATGCACCTATTGAGACAATTTTTTAAAAGATTTTATTTATTTATCTTTAGAGGGGAATGAAAGGAGAGAGGGAGAGAAATATTAATGTATGGTTGCCTCTCTTGAGTCCCCTGCTGGGAACTGACCTGCAACCCAGGCATGTGCCCTGACTGGGAATCGAACCACGATCCTCTGGTTCACAGGCCCACCCTCAATCCACTGAGCTACACCAGCCAGGGCTACAATTTTTGAATTCATTGATTTTGATGACTTTTAGTGCTTCTGCTGTTTTTGTTTGTTTGTTTGTTTCATCTCTTCCACATCAGCAAAACATTTCCCTTTAAGGACTTTTTTCATTTGGGTGAGCAAAAAAAAGTTTCTTGGGGTGAGATCAGGTGAATAGAGAGGTTGGGACATGGGAGTGATGCTGGTTTTGGTCAAAAACTGCTGAACACTCAGCACAGCTGTGGGCAGCTGCACTCATAAATCACCCATCATGAAATGGGCGAATGTATTGAAAGTCTTTAAAAAAATTCACTGAAGCTGAATGCAGCCTCTCACAACAATGCCAGCTGATACACTGAAATGGGTCGGTTCCTAGAACACTCACCTAGCAGGGGAAGTCTGTACTATAAGAGGCCTGTCCTCCAGAAAACAATTCTGGTTTGGGGGGGCTTCCCCCTCACAAGTAGGGTTTGGTACTATACATGGTTTCAGGCATCCACTGGGGGTCTTGCAACATTTCCCCTTGGATAAGAGCAGGACTGCTATACTTAAATATTATGTAATATTAAGAGATGAACTGCAAAACTAGACTACCTAAATTCAAGTCCCTGCTCCGTCACTTACTGCTGTGTGACCACAGCAAGTTAGTCAACCTTTCTGTGCCTCAACTTCCTTGTCTATCAAATGGAAAAAAATAGCAATTAATAAAAATAAGCATAACAGAATACATATAAATGGTAATAAATAATAGTATAAAATAATAGGCTATTTTGAGGATTAAATGAATTTAATTTTTAAAAAGTCTGACTCAATAACTTTAAGTAGGTGAAATGTTGTTATTGGATTTATAGTTTGGTAGGAAGGTTATGTGTTTTCTGACCATTTGTGTTCTTACCTTTGTAAACTGCTCTTTTTATTATTGTTATTCACCAGTTTTTCTATTAGAATATTCTAGGGTTTTATGTGTTTTTTGAGTGCCCTTTGCATATTATGGCTATTAAAACTGTGTCATGTGCATTGCAAATAGTTTTTTCTAGATTTTCATTTGCTTTTCAGTAGTGTTTATGGCATTTAACTTATATAGAAATTTCAAAAACATACGTATTCAACCTAGTTTTTAATTATACAAGGTATAAGATCATTTTCACATATTGCACCTACATTTCTTCTAATTCTTTTTACATTTCCACATCTAAATCTTTGTTCTAGTGGAATTTTTAAAAAACAGTGATATGGGGGTATTATCATGGTTAGCATTTTAGTAAATAAGTTTTCAGATACCTTTCAATGCATTAATATATACAGGGTAGGTTAAAGGTAGGTTAACTGTTGTTCATGTGGAAAATAATACAATAGTTAACAAGAATACAAGAATAAACTGTATTTTGTCAGGCAAGAAGGGGCTGGAAAGAAGTATTCCAAGTCATGAAATCCAAAGACCTACAGCCAAGATTGCTCTATCCAGCAAAGCTTTCATTTAGAATGGAAGGGCAGATAAAGTGCTTCTCAGATAAGATCAAATTCAAAGAGTTCATCATCACCAAGCCCTTATTATATGAGATGTTAAAGGCACTTATCTAAGAAAAAGAAAATTAAAAATATGAAGAGTGAAAGGACAGCAAACTCACAGTTATTAACAACCACTCCTAAAACAAAGGCAAACTAAGAGGACAGCTAGATCAGGAGAAGAAACATAGAAATGAAGAACACATGGAGGGTTAGCAACAGGGGAGTGGGAGGAGGAGATGGGGGGAGAAGGTACAAAGAATAAGTAGCACAGATGGTAGGCAGAAAATAGATAGCGGGGAGGGCAAGAATAGTGGGGGAAATACAGAATCTAAAGAACTTGAGACACATGGATATAAACTACGGGGTGGGGCATGGTGGGGAGGGGTGTGCAGGGTGGAGGGGAATGAAGGGGGGGAATAGGACAACTGTAATGGCATAATCAATAAAATATATTTTAAAAAATTAAAAAAGAATAAACTGTATTTTGTATACTCACAACTATAAACTTACTTTTGCAATATCCTGTATATACAGAAATATGCATATGATCTTGTATAAATGTGATCAGAGACAGCCTAAATAGCCCTATTGCCATTTACCTCCACCCCTCTAAATAAGAGAAAGCCTAGGGAACGGGAAATGATTTGTGAGTTAGGAGAAGTTAAGAGTTTGCAGTGGTGAGTTTGTCCTTCCAGCTACTGGGAAGGTTCTTCCCCACCTCACCCCCAAGCAGTGTGCTGTGGGTCTTCAAGGGACTCATTCACAGAGAAAGACCTAAGATTCTGTTAGGGGAGACCCACGTTCTCAATCCCTGGCCTGGTAGCCAAACATGTAGTCTATTTTGGTGCTGTGGTGGGTGGAGGTTAACTGAGCATTCTCAGGGGAGCTTGATGAGCATCCCTTGAGAGTGTGGGGTTTCCTGTATCAGGGAGACTTGTGTCTAACTCACATCTAGAGATCTCCAGAGGCAAGGGCTTCTTGGAACAAGCCTTTTGGGTAGGGCAAGGAGGAACTTCAGCCTACTGCAACTGGAAGGAAAAGCTGGGGGGCCTTTTCACCCCAATTTCCTGTGGTTCTTGCAAAGCACAGAAATGAACTAGCATGTGTAAGCCTCCTTATTCCCTTATCACATCTGCTCCCTTTCCTTTGCTTCCTTGTAGGTGAAAGATGTCACCACAAACCACCAAGTGTTCCCAGCCAGGACTAAGGGTCACTGACACCTTTCTTTTTTTATCCCTTACCTCTAGTCAACCACCAGCCCTTTGGTTGTATATTCTTACTATTTCCCCAACCTTTTTTTCTTCTTTTCCTCTCAAGCGTTCTTCACTTATTGCTTGGGTTACTTCAAGAGGCCTCTTTTCCAGGGTGAGGAAAGCCCTGATTTTAAGGCTGCACTCCTGAGAGAGTGATGGGAGACATACCCCTGTTCTCGTTGACTCCACAGCCAGCAAAACAAGGCAGTGAGGATGTCCCAGTTCGCCCCTGACCAGAACAAATAGAGCCCACGCAGACGAATAGGAAACCCACTCTCTTTCACTCATTCCTGCTTTGAGTGGACCCTGACCTTTCTCTCTTTATATCACAAAAAGTCATGTTTATGTTTTCTGCGTACAGTTTCTTACCGCTCAGTTTCCAATCATTGAATTATGGCTTCCACCTCTTTTTGCCTGAATTTGTCTTAAAGATTGCCAGTGTCAAATACAATGATGTAACAATTAGGAATCTCTTCTGGTACGAGAGATAGAAATTCCAACCAAACTGATTTCATGACCAAAAAAAGACAACAAAAGTTTGTTTCACTTTCAGATTGTGTCCTAAGTCCCTGAACCAATAACTGTTACCATGGGAACGTGTTGCTCTGATTGGTCAGGGTTGAGTCACATGCTCTATTTTTAGTCTTTGAAGCAGGGAGGTCCAACAAAAATATAATGGGAGTCACAAATATGAGATACAGATGTAAACCACACATGTAACTTTGTATGTTCTAGTAGCCACATTTTAAAAGTTAAAAGAAATACGAGAAATTAAATTTAATATTTTATTTAATTATTTTAAAGATTTTATTTATTTATTTCTGGAGAGGAGAAGAGGGGGAGAAAGAGAGGGAGAGAAACATCAATGTGTGGTTGCCTCTTGCATGCCCCCCTGTGGGGTACCTGGCCTGCAACCCAGGCATGTACCCTGACTGGGAATCAAACCAGCGACCCTTAGATTCACTGGCCAGCATTCAATCCACTGAGCCACACAGCCAGGGCTATGATATATTTTATTTAGTCCAGTATATCCAAACTATTATCATTTCAATAGTAATCAATATAAAATATTATTAATGAACTATTTTACACACTTTTATTACACTAAGTCTTTAAAATCAGCATTTTAAAGAAGGCTTCCAATGATGACAATGTAAAAGGGGGGTGTCTATAAGGCATATTTTGAGAAACACTGTCCTACAGGCTCTTTTATTTCTTCTGTGTTACCCAAATCACATTTATAATTGTAGGAGCATGGCAGGATAGTAAGAAGCTAGGAAAATTCCTGGGCAAGTGGAACAGGGAAACTGAGACAAGGAAATTAAACAAGGACAAATAATTGGAACAATTTACAGTCAGCTAATGAATCACAAGACCTGATCTCCCCTAACCAAGGACACTTGAGAGCAAAAGATTTATACCTCTCCTTCCTAACCAGAGGATACATAGATTAAATCACCCTGGTGGGGGAAATAGAGAACAGAGATCTAATTAATGCCATTTGGGCCAGCTAAGCCCGAAGACAGATGAAGTCAGGGGAAAAAAATAACAAAAATCCAATTAGATCCAGACAGACTCAAGATAAAAGCACAACAATAAAGCAGACCAAAGAATAATCCTGCCCTGACTGGCATGGCTCAGTTCGCTGTGTCGTCCTGCAAAGCTAAATATTGCGTGTTCAATTCCCAGTCAGAGTACATGCCTGAGGTGTGGTTTTGGTTCCTGGTGGTGGGACGCGTGTGAGAGGCAACTGATTGATGTTTCTTTCCGTTTTCCTGTCTCTAGAAAAATAATTAAATAACATCTTTAAAAAGGAGAGAGAAGAACCCCCCCCCCCATACTCATTCTGATGCATCAGCATATTAAAAATGCACCTGGGAAGCTGATGAACATCCTGCTGAAAGCCTCGCCTAAGATCATCACCTGCAGAAGAGAGAGAAAAAGCCTCAGGACAAAGACCGGGGGAGGGCGCGCTCTAGAGCACGCCCATGCTCCTTCCTGGCATGAACATTTCACTTTTTCCTAGACTCTAAGACCTGGTTCCCATGAGACTTGCAACCGGGAGAGCAGTGGCAGTGGCACCTCACTCCGGGCTTATCCCCTGACCCTGTCTCCAAGAGCCCCCTTTTCTCCGACTTCCCGGTGACCCCAAAGCAGCCCTGCCTTGGGTCACTTTCATCTCTGAGACCTTCACTTCCCAGTGAGCTAGAGTTAGCCCCGCCTAGGCCCACTCCTTCCCTACAGGGCCCCAAAGCAGAGCACTGCCTAGGCTCTCCTGTTGCTTCTTTCACCATAAGTCCTTCCTCTGTTTCTCTGTCCCCAGCTTTAATAAACATTCTCTCAAAATCACTTGGACTTGTATTGTAAAATCTTGCTTACTTGACTTCAAGAACCTACACATTACAGGTTGGCCTGAGGCAGATCCGCTCCAGGCCGGTCCCTGTCTAATAAAAGGAGTACTGAGAGATCTGCTGAAATATATCTGAACAAATGAAAATTGAAGATTGAAGACAGAGTTGTTGCTAGTGAGATGGAGCAGTGTAGTGACAGTTAATATTGTTGTGTGTTGCCGCCACCTGTTGGTTTTGTGTATATTGCAGCCATGTACACCCAACAAGTTTTGGTCATTTGTGAGCCCTTGAAATTTCTGGCAACACGCCTCCTCTACAGGGATGGTGAGATGACTTTCCTTTGAAATGCCCCTTTATACCAGAGCACAGAAAGTCTTTGGTGGGGGAAGGGGGCAGAAACTAAATAAAATTCATTACTAAAAATGATTCCAGCTATTCCTCTGTACTTTTTTTTTCAATTACAGTTTACATTCAGTATTATTTTGTATTAGTTTCAGGTGTATAGCATAGTGGTTAGATAATCATATACTTTCCAAGTGGTCAGAAAGTCTTACTAGTTTGTATTATACAACTCAGACATACATTGACCAGGATGGTTTTCTTCAGCCCACTGTGGCACACAGATTTCTCCCTCCTTTAAACCCTTAAATCTGTATGTCAGCAATCTTTTTGCCATTGTGCCCACTTTCTGTTTCTGTGGGTTATTTTTACTGCTCTTCTTGTACAAGTTCTGAAGGTGGTGGTCAGAGGAAATTTTTCAACACCTCTGAGCTGTAGTTCCTTCAGCTGTAAAATGTAGCATAATTAGCGTCTTCACAGTGTCACTGTAAAGATTAAGTGGCATCTGGTTGTAAAGCATTTGGCACAGTGACATGTATAAAGACCACTGTAAATAATACTACTCATAACGGCAAATCCTAAATGGGAATTTGAACAGTGACTGGATTATTGACATTGAGTCAATATTTCTGTTCTAGTTTTTAAATCTTCTTATTTAAAAAAATCCTTATCTTTTAGAGACACATAGTGAAATAGTTATAGATGAAATGATACAACCACTGGGGATTTGCTTTAAAATAAAACAGGAGGAGGGAAGTGAGGTGATATGGATGAAACAAGATTGAGCTGATAATGTATCCCATATGTCTATGATGGATATATGGGGTTCGTTATGATATTTTTTCTACTTTGTGTGTTTGAAAATTTCCATAAAAATTAAATTTAGAAAAATAACAAGTTTTGCTATTTCCTACAACACTGTCCTAAGCATACTGTGGGTATTACTTAATTTGTTGATTAATTGCTACACTGGGATAGAATTTTGGCATTTTCAGCAAAGTGTCATTATTGCCTTTTTAAAGGGATAAACTTAAAAGAATCAGCTGCACATGCTTCCAAAAATGTTAAATGGAAATATATTTCAGCTTAATAACTAAGGCTCGTTTTGTTAGACAAATAATGGCACAGGGAAGATTTGCAATTCTTTAGAAAATTCAGAAAGAATGGATTGCAGAGATTACCTCCTTGAGCACCTTTCTATTTGATTCTAGTAAATAACTGAAGAAAGTACCTGCTCAGCCTGTGGACAGGAATCAAAGAAATGCCTGAGTTGTGTAGATGATGATTGTGCTCTTTAGTGCAACAGGGAACCTACTTAATCACAAGAAGAGCCACATTTCTACTACAGTTACATCCTCACATCCACAGTTCATCTGACTCCATTCCATGAAGTTCATTCATAACCCTGCCCCGGGGTGCCTTTCCACAACCCATCATGTTAAGAACAAGGTGCAGTTTCTTCCTGCTTAATTTTCTAACATCTGACAACAGTTTTCTTCTACGTTTTCCTTGCTCTATTCTTTCTTAGATATAACAACAAACTTCTCACCTCAATGTGCATTTATTCACATATCCTAAATATTTTTTGTCTTTTTTCCAATTTCTTAATGATTAGGATGAATTCTTTCTTTTTTAAAATATTTTATTTATTTATTTATCTTTAGAGGGGAAGGAGAGAGGGAGAGAAACATCAATGTATGGTTGCGTTTTGTGCATCCCCTGCTGGGAGTTGGCCTGCAGGGAACTGGACTCCAACCCAGGCATGTGCCCTGACTGGGAATCGAACCGCGATCCTCTGATTCGCAGGCCTGCACTCAATTCACTGAGCTACACCAGCCAGGGCCAGGATGAATTCTTTCTTAACTGGAAATATTAAAAGAAACACATGTTGAGTGAGATAAAGTAAAGATACATCCAACTCATTTCCTCCCAAGTACCATTTCCACCAGGAGGGGGTTAAATTTTGTAAGAACAAAAACTATGAAGATGGAATCTTTCATAAGCTGGCAGCAAGTGGCCTTGAGAGGTGCACTCCAGTTCTCCAGTTCCTGTTATCTGAGTCTCAACAAGACAGAGACTGAATGAAATCTAGGCAGCTATGGATTTGAGAAGCATGAGGAATTTTTCAACTGATCGAACAGATCAACAATATAATTGTATGGCTCAAATCTATTAGATGACTAAAAGTAGGGAATCATTCAAAGGAAAGAGTAATGGTCATGAAATCAGAAAACCTGGCCATGAGTTTTGCCTTCATCTCTTAATAGATCTGTGAGCTTAGACAAATAACTTCATCTCACTGCATGATGGTACTAACAATACCCATGTCAGGGTCACTGTGTAGACCAGTGCTAGTATATGTGGGATGGAAATTTGTAAACTGTAAAGCGCCAGTCATATACTCATTCTTAGAGATCCTTAAAGATTCACATTTCATGACCATCACCTAATTTGTCTCATTATAGATGGGGAAATTCAACTCAGCAAACCTGGGTTAAACAACGCAAGTCAGGCAACTCAAGTTGGATTTTGTGTTTTTTTTGTTGTTGTTTTTTAAATTTTATTTATTTATTTTTAGAGAGGGGAAAGGAGAAAGAGGGGGAGAAGCATCCATGTGTGGTTGCCTCTTGTGCGCCCCCTACTGGGGACCTGGCCCACAACCCAGGGATGTGCCCTGACTGGAAATCAAATTGTTAACCCTTTGGTGTGCAGCCCATGCTCAATCTGCTGAGCCACATCAGCCAGGGCTCAAGATGGACTTTGAATGTGAATTCAACTAAACTGCCTAATAAATGTCCTAAAGTATTTACAGCACTGTAAATTCTTTCTCTTTCTAAGGACCTATTATGTGCAAGATGCATTATTTAAGTTTCTAAAAATCATTTTAACAATATTTAATGTCAGTATTATTCTCTCCATTTTACAGATGAGGAAACAATTTAGAGAGATTAGCAAATTTGTCCGAGGGCATAAGCAAATGCATTGCAGAAGGAGGATTTATGACTCTGAAGCTTTTTTTCATGACCTTTTCCCCTCTACTTTGCTGTAAATCATGTTTTTCTGTCCTTTCTTAAATTAAATTTATTGTTGTGACATTGGTTAATAAAATCATATAGGTTTCAGGTGTATAATTCTTTAATGCATCATCTATATATTGTGTTGTGTGTTCGCCACCCCAAGTCAAGTCTCCTCCCATCACCATTTATCCTCCCTTTACTCTTTTCTACCTCTACCCACCCCTACTTTCCTCTGGTAATTACCATACAATTATCTGTGTCTATGAGGGTATTTTTTCATTTAATCCCTTCAATTTTTTCACCCAGCCCCTCAACCCCACTCCTCTCTGAAAGCTGTCAGTCTGTTCTATGTATTATAAGGCTGTTTCTACTTTGTTTATTTTACTCATTAGATTCCACATATAAGTGAAATCATATAGTACTCATCTATCTCTCACTGACTTATTTCATTTAGCATACTCTCCAGGTCCACTCATGCAGTTGCAAAGGGTAAGATTTCTTTCTTTTTTTCTGGCCAAGTAGTATTACATTGTGTACATGTATGACAGCTTTTCTTATCCACTCATTTACTGGTCAACATTCGGACTGTGTCCATATCTTCACTATTGTAAATAATATTGCAATGAACACAGGGGTGCATATCGTCTTTTGAATGAGTGTTTTGGGTTTCTTCAGGTAGATTCCCAGAAGTGGAATTTCTGGGTTGTAAGGTAGTTCCATTCTCTGACTTTTTGAGGTATCTCTATACAGCTTTTCACAGTGGCTGCACCAACTGCATTCCCACCAATAGTGCACAAGGATTCCTTTTGCTCCACATAATTTCCAGCACTTGATGTTTGTCGATTTACTGATGATAGCCATTCTGACAGGTGTAAGATGATGTCTTATTGTGGTCTTAATTTGCATTTCTCGGATGACTAGTGGTGATGACTAGTGATGTTGAGCACTTTTTAAATATGCATATCAGTCATCTGCATGTTGTCTTTGGAGGTTTATTCAGGTTTCTTTTTTTGTCCTTTATTCTTATTTGCCCAGATGTCTTCATGCTTCAGAAATCACATTCTCCTTGGTTTCCCCTCTCTTCTCTACTAAAATCCTACTTACCTTTCAAAGACCAACTTAAGTCATTACTGTTGCATGAAGACTTACTTCCTGCAGGTCCCCAGCCCACCCTGATCACTCCACCTCCAAGTTCTCACAGCAAATAGAATTACCTTTTCTACTTATTCTTGTGCATTCAACATTTTTTTGCATGTCTATTATGTGCAAGGCAATGTCCTAGGCTTTAGGGATCTATCAGTGAACAAAACAGACAGAAATATTACCCCTTGTCAGCCTAGATACTTGTAGCTGTAGAAAACTTTATAAAATAAACACAACAAAGTATTATACAATATGTTAGAAGATGATAAGTGCCAGCAAAAGAATTAAGTTGGGTCAGGGAGAATGAGAGTGAAGGTCAGAGGTGGTGTCTATTTCTCAATGAACAGGCCTCATTGAGAAAGTGACTTGACTGAAGATTTAAAGAAGGCAAGTAAGTCAATGAATGGTGGCTGGGGGAGACCCAAGATGGTGGAGAAGGAAATGGAGGCTACACTAACCTCCTCCTAGGACTGATCTGGAATTACAACTAAAATATAGAGTGGTGGTTAGGAGTGGGAGGTATGAACAGAAGGTCTAGCCTGAGCCATTCTGTCACCTCATATTTTTTTCTTGCTTAAGAAAAAAACTCTTAAAAAACTCTTGATAATTGTTAATTTATTGATTAAAAATATCAGTGGTCTAATATCTTTGTATTTAGAATCACTTTGAAAAATTATTGGTAAATCTCTTCATTCCTGTCCCAACATACACATTTTCTTTTTGGTGTTTCCTACTTTTTCAGAAGTTACCAGAGTGAATGACACGAGACAACAATGTCACTTTCAGGGCAGGTAGTACTAGAGGCTTTTGACTCTCGGTTCACTTACACTGTTAACTACACTGTAACTCACTATTACCTATTCGACCAACCACAAAAGTTTGATTAGCATCTTGATATAATTTTGTTGTTGTTTAAGCATTATCTGAGCAAATGAAATTTATCCAGAAAAATGGACATGATTGTGGGGGTGACTTTCCCTCCAGCCACCATGGATGAGAGTAATCATGACTGAGACATGATGCGACCTGCTTGGGGAGGAAAAGTGGCCATTTTCCCAGAGGAAAAAAGCCATGAGCAGCAGCCAGTTTCTCAGGGGAAAAAGGCGTTGAGCCCACTACTCTAGGGGCTTTTATTGGGTTGTAATACACAGAATACAAGGCGGCAAGGATCAAACAGTAGATAACATTTCAAAGAAATCTGAGGGCTTAGTCTGAGTTGGAATCTGTCAGGAACAGAATTTTAGGGTTTCCTGCTTGAACCCTTAACATATGAATGAAAGCACTCTTAGCAGAGCAGATTTCACAGGTTTATCAGGAAGTCTTTGTGATGCCAGATTTTCCCCCCTGACACACTCTAGCAAGGCAAGGAGCTGCACCCCTCCCCATCAGGTATTCAGGCTTAAGGGGATTAGAGCCAGGAAGCGCTTCTCCCAGAGGACATGGGAACTCGGGCTTTGTCAAAGTCAGAGGGTGAGGGTCCATTGCTCCCTCTTTGTCTCAGCCCTGCTCCTCAGTCCTTCCATGATGGCCTCCCATTTGATTGAGTGTGGCTTAGGTTGCCCCCCCACTGTGAGGGGTCTTACACATCATTGACTTCCGACAAGGCTTTGGGGGCAGGGAAAGGAAACTGAGGCAGCATTTGCTACCAGAGACAAGCTTTGTCTCCTGTGGTTCGCATTCCAAAGGTCGTCCCTCGCCCTTAGCCACAAAGGGTAGAGATACAATTCCTAAAACCAGGCAGAGCGGTCTACAACACATGATGAGAAAATGAAATGCAGTAATTTCCTCAATAAAACCACAAAATATCCACAGGAGAGAGCTGTACAGCAGTAACTCTGACACCATTGAAGCTAGTTTGTCTGATGATGGGTGGTGAAATTGAACCCCAGTAGACCTGGGTTAAACAATCAAGGCAGGTCAATGCCAGAGACAGTCTTCCATCGTAAGAGTATGAGGTAGTAGAAAGAAGGAGCCAAGGAACTCTGTCCCTTACCAATTAGTAAGTACTGTGTCTAGAATGAATGGATGTAACATGGAATTGTGGAGAGAGCAGGGGCACACTGGAGTTAGCTGCGTGCGGACTGCACGACCTCAGGTATACTATTTAAACTCTCTGAGCTTCTCTTACCTTCTCTTTAAAAATGTCAATAATACCTGTCTTGCAGTTATGAGATTAAAAAACAGTTAATTTTTTTAACTAAAAAGTGACCCTCTTTCCCCCTGGAAATAAATGGTAGTGTACCAATCATGACTTTGGAGTTTAGGTAATCTCTGAGAAATAATTGCTGGTTCACTTTTGCAGAAAGTCGTTTATGGGCAGTCTATAGGATAGCCACAGGACCAATGTGATGTTTTGAGAAGCAGTCAGAAAATGATAGAGATGGCCATAGCTGAAATTTTCCACAGGAAGTTTCTAAATAGGACACTGCCATTGCCAACACTGGCCACAGACACAGGAGCCATAGAAACTGTCAGTAGAATGATTCTAAATTATTAATTTCTTTGTGCCACACCTTTGACTCAGGTCCTCGTGGAAGTATCTAACTAGCCAGGGTCCTGTGCCTTCTCTACCTGCCCATGGCCCAAAGGGGCCAAAGGTGGCCACTTGGGCTTCCTAGTGGAGCCTGGTCTCACACTGTCACAGATCTCTTAAATGTACAAAGGGGGTTCCAATAGGCAATAGCCCTATAAGTAACAGGCATCCACTGTAAATATGTACTGCAAATATCTGTGGTTCTCTGAAAGCGAACTCTGCAACTCAATAGCATAGCTTTCTAGCTAGAAGGGAACTTATAGCCCCTCATTTTAAAGTTTGGGAAACCAAGATCCTGAGAGATGACTTATGCTAGATTACCCAGCAAGTGAAGAGCTGTCAGGTCTAGAACCTGGCTCTCCTAATTGTCAGCCCAGTTCTCCTCATGGCATTCTTTCCCATCTGTAGAAAAGAGTAAGATGCTTACTGCCCAGAACACTCCTTCGAATTGTATGGATATTAGCTCAAGCATTGCTTTCTTAGGGGAGCCTTCTCTCCCTTGTCCAACCAGTCCAGATTCCCTTTTAGGTCACCATAGCACTTAGCATAACGACATCTTTTTAATCTCATTATGGAAGTATTTGGTTGATATGTTCCCATTAGGAAGTAAGCTCCATGAGGGCAGGGACTGGTTCTGGGTTTGTTCCCTGTTACTTCTCCAGGTTTCACCACAGTGCCCACCATAGAGTGGGCCCTCCGTGATTATTGACAAGTACAGAAGTGAATGGATAAAGAGAGCTTACAGACTACAAAGAAACTTGGGTTACTATTAGAGTTGTCACTACTATTACTGCCGTGGTCATATGCATACACCAGGGAAGTATCCAGTGAAAGTCTTTAACTTTACATGTATTTTGGCTTCTCTTTTCTTTCTGCCTATGCCTTTTACCTGCTGTCCACTTGTCACCTTCTCTACTGCCCCCATCCCATGTCTTCTCAATAAGAGAGGATTCTTAGCCCCCAGAACAATCCCCAATACACTTGGCAAACCACTTTACAGGGCTGGGGTGAGAATTTAATGGAGAAGTGATGTAAAAGCCTCTACCACAGGGTTTAGAACATCTGTTCAACAGATAGTGACTTCCTACTCTCTTTTCCCTAAGAGAAAAATTCTAGCCAGCAACTGATGGCTTATTTTAACAGAGAATGCTAGGGAAAGGAACAATAGGAGTGAATCTCCTAATGGGAAACTTTCAAGTCTGGAGTGAGGGCAGTGGAAAGTCATTTAAGGCCCCCTTAAATGCCACCGTGCGGGTATCACCCTTGCCTGGGGCAGCTTGCAGAAGAGTGACAGGATATGGGGATTCTGCTTGTGCAGCAACCTTTTCTGGAGGGTCCCACAGATCAATTAAAAGTAAATTAACAGCCCTGGCTGGCTGGTTCAGTAGGTTGGAGTGTCATCCTGCAGACCAGAAGGTTGCGGGTTTGATTCCAAGTCAGGACAGATTCGTAGGTTGCACCTTCGATCCCCGCTAGGGGCACATACGGGAGGTAACTGATCGGTGTTTCTCTCACACATAGATGTTTCTCTCAAATCAATGAACATATCCTTGGATAAGGATTAAAAAGAATTTAAAGTAAATTAACAAACAGTAATTGGGACTTGCTCCACGCCAGGAAATGTGTTAATTGTACAATCTCTCCAATAGCCCCTTCTCACTTTCCCTCATAAGCTCCTTTTAAGGTATTATCCTTAGTGAATTCACCTGTTCCTAAAATGTCAGCCACTCTCCATATGCCAGCAAACTTTCAAGTTCATGTCTTGAGTTTCTAGACTTATGTTTCAAGTAACTATTAAGGATCTCACCTGCGCTGTCCAGTTGGCATAAAAAAATCCAAAGAATTTAACTAATTATCTTCTTTTCAAAGCTGTTCTTCCTCCTGTGTTGCTTATTTCTGTATTGGTTTCACTACCCATCCAGTAATCTAAGCTAGGAGCCATCTTCAATGTTTCCTTCTCTCTCATTTTTACACAGAATTGCTAGAACTTGGTACAGACCTTATCAGTGTCTTGATTGTATCCTTCTAGCACTCACGTTTCCCTGCATGCTCACCCAAGTCCTATTTACTGCAAGCACCAAAGACTCTTTGCCTGAGCAATTTCTCTAGCTGCTGGCATTCACTCAGCCTACTTATTGGGAAGGCCAGAAGTGCCAGAAAAGTTAAAATCCCTGGGAGTAGTCCTCATCCAATGACTGGTCAGTTGATGTATATATTTTGGGGAGAACAACTCTGAAGCACTCTCTGTGCTTTCCCAGAGGCCATCAGTCTCCCTGAGTCCTAAATGCCCATGGTGGGAATCTACTCGTTAATGCATCTGAAATATTTTTTCATGCTTTTTCCATCCCCAACTGATGCTTCCTTGGATTGCCTCTCAAACAAACTCATTGCACTTGAATGCTTGTCTGTGAGTCTCCTTCTACTTGTCAAATAAAACAGTAACTACTTAGATATTGGGATAAAGGGAGGAGTTGAGAATGGCTATAAAGTTTTACTATGTATGATTGCCTTTTGGGGGGTATCATTTATATTTTAAACTGATAAGAACAGATACTACACTTGATCTTAGCCAAAAGGCCGAGAAGCCTGTTTTAAATATCATTGAAACTGAGGTGCCAGCAGGACAACCCAGCTGGACTCATGAGAGAAGTAGAACCCAGAGATAAGGAACTAGGAGTTATTAGTATACATAAGCAGGTGCTAAAGCCATGAAAATGGTTATGATGGCCAATATGCTATGTTCAGAGGAAAGAACAGGGAGAATAAATATAGAGACAAGTAGCAGTCTCTATAACAAACATTAAATACCATTCATGTCTTCTTCCCTAAAACTGAGGTAAAGTGTAATTTTGAAGTAGTGTTTAAATTCACAGAGCCCAGCCAGCACAGTGCCTGGCCAATAAGTATCCTTTCCAGAAATGTAGAATTACTTTTTCTCTACATTGAAAGGACAAAGCCAGCCCCATTTGCTATTGTGGCACCATTTGCCTAGCAGGCTTATGACCTTGTTAAACATGACTGCCATTTTACTCTTCTGAGCCTGTTCTGAGGACTGGAAATTACTGGAAAGCAAGAACAGAACTAACCACTCACTCCCTATAATCTGTAGGCGAACTATAACATTGGAACAAACTGCAGCCTTGTATTACAATGCCTCAACAGTCCAGGGACCACACAACAGGAACTCCCCCCACCCTTTTTTAATCTAATCATAATCTAATAAAATGTCAAAGCCCCCACCCCCAATGCTAGGGTATCTCTCCACACCATGCCCCTCTCCTTCCTTGGGGAATAAAAACTTTATTCTCGCACTTTCTTTTCTTTGTGAATTCTTTCACAGACTACGTCACTGGCCACCTTAACACACACTATATACAACGTATTTTGCATTGTATAATGTGCACCAGTGTTTTCCACACAGTATTACACCCATGGTATGTAATCACTATAATGTATAATATGCAGCCTTATTTTTCCTCAAAAATTTGGGCAAAAAGTGTGCATTAAACACGGCAAAATAGTGTAGTCAATGCAAAGAAAGAATCAGATTTCTCTGCTTAATCTCTTTGCTTAAATCTCTTTGCTTAATCTTGAGTAGTGTTTTTCTTATGAAAACCTAAAATCTCATCTACCACCCCACCCATTCTTATCTACACTACCAGGGAGGTGTATTGTCCACCTGAGAAGGTATAAGACAGTGTGTTTTCTACATATTGCCAGTTGGCTTACTTATAGCAAGATGCTGGTGGTGCCAGTCCGTGGCCCCATCCCTTACACGACATTTGATATGGGGACGGGAGGGGGGCTATAAAGCAGTAATTATGACAAAAGGCTTTGACCTCAAAGCTGCAGTCATCTTTCCCTCGTGAGACCTCCGGGGTATTGTTTAAACATATTCGTATTGCGAGTTTTCGTATTGTAATGAGGAAAGTGCTGAAATTCCTCAGCCTAACACAATTAAGACCTTGTCAAGCTTTACTTTTTGTAGCGTGCATTAAACGAAGGATATTCTCGTTTATTTCGTCTTCCAAGTGGATCACACTGAAATTCGTGACACTTTTTTACCACTATCGCCCCGCTCCCAAATCGTCCCTCAATCCCCAGCTGTCAAAAAGCACTATGCTCTTTACGACAGTGTACGACGCCGAGCCTCTTAGGAACCACTTTCCTGCTGGGTCCGGCCTGCCGTGGCCAATCGCGTGGCTTCGGACCCGTGACGCGAGCTGCGCTCGTGCATGCGCAGGGCGGGGAGACCTTGGCGAGGCGGTGGAGGCTTGGCGGAGGTGAAAGGTTTGGCGGAGAGGGAAGACCAGCGGCAAAATGCAGAGCTGGAGTCGTGTGTGTTGTTCCTTGGCAAAGGTGAGAGCGAGTAGGTGGGGTCAGTGCTGAGCCAGAGGCACAGAGACCCGCTGACAGGGTCCGGGACGCCGCCTAATTGGTGGGAGTGGGAGAGGCCGCCGGCCTGAGTGGGGCCACTCGCGGCCCCGCTCGTGAACCGGCTCTGCCCAGGCCGCGGCGTCGAGGCTCGGACTCAGGCTCTGCAGAGGGCCCGCCGGTTTCAGGGCGGTCAGCAGTCTCACACACACTCCACTCCACTCCCAGGCCAGGGCCGTGGGGCGTGCGGTCGCACGGAGGCCTGTGCAGCCTTGCAGGATGAAGAAATTACTCTCGTCGGGTCTGGCCTGGCTCTTCAAACCTACCCGTTCCTAATTTCGGTCCCTGCCTAACTTTATGCTGTGGGCGGGTGACCTTGGGGCCACTGCTTGGAAGACCCAAACCCAGTCAGCCCCAACAGGTAACCCTAGGAATTCCTCAAAGCCTCTTCGCTCTTTGCCGCTTTAAGCTAATCTTCATTTCTCTTTTCATCCGCGTACCAAATACAGCCAAATTGTTTAGGTGTGGGATCATGGTTGAGTACTATGTTGCTGGAGACCCTAAAGACAATAAAGCGCAAAACTCTTGTTTTCGAAGATGAGTATCCTGCGTTCCTGAAAGTTGATGTGGTGTGCTGGATGGAAGCCATACATTTAGTGACAGCCAGAGCTCATACTAAAACTCAGGACTCACATTTAGTCTGCGCCTTTTTGGTCTACCTTCCTGACCACGGGTGCAAGAATTGCGTTGGAATAGAGAACATTACTAGATCACTGTAGGTTTTGTCACTGCCTCCGTTTTCCTCATGTGGTCGGTGTATTTGCTTTGTTTCTGTGTACCTCACTATTCTAGAAAATAGCCATCCATATTCAGAGTTTGTGTGGATATTATGCAGTTTGTAAAGCTGCATTAGCTCCTGAATATGAATATATTACTTAGTACGTTTTCTTAAATTACTGTCTAATTTTCTGTTCCTTGTTGATAATTCAGGAACATCTTCATAGATTTTATATGGTAGATTTTATTTAGGAAACAATAATTAGAAGTAAAAGGATTGTCATAATGTAGATTATTCAGATGCTTAGGTTAAAACTTTAAGAACTTTATTTTTGACATTAAAATGATCCCTGGCACTGACAATTAGCCATGCTTTCTGAAAATTTAATAAAAGTTAGCACCATCACATAACATTTTTATTAGGGTAAACATGAGATGTTTGAATATTTATAAGAAAAAGATAGTGTGGTAACCTGAGGTTGAAAAGTTTAAATAATTGGTGTTATCAGAGAGGAGAAATTGATATGTATCCTCTGGGTGGCAACTGAAAATGCATCGATAATTAGTGCTTGATACATTTGCCCCAAATCACATAGGACCTTCAGTAGTTTCTTTGTTTACATAATAGGGACATTTTCTGTTTTTCTTCCAGAGAAGCCATTTCGGTCGAATATCTCATGGCATCCAGGGAGTTTCTGCAGTGCCTCTAAGAACTTATGCAGATCAGCCAAGTAAGTACTTAGTAAAACAGCTTCCCCTCAAAATTGTTCATGAATTTATTCACTTAAATGTTTATTGAGGACCTCATGAGTTCTAGGTGATGAATAAGGCAAAGTCCTGTTCTTACGGAACTTTTAGTCTGGTTCCATAAAAGACATATAATAGATAAGTACCACATAAATATTTTGGGTTGTGGTGGAAAATTAAAGCAAGTAATTGGAAGGAAAATCGATTATTTTAGGTAAAGTGGCAGGGCTTTTCTGAGTATATATGTCTGACAAGTGCCTCAGTGAAGAGAGGGAGTGAGAAATTATTTCAGGCAATGGGGAGCGTTAGTAAGAAGGGTCTGAGGTGAGAATTCCATTGTGAGGGTTAAGGAATTGAAGAAGGCTCATATAGCTAAGCAGAGACCTGTAGAATGTAAAATCAAAGATCAGATGATGGAGGATTTTGTAAGCCAGGCCAAGGAGTTTGGATTTTACTCCAAGTGTGATGGGAAGTCACTGAAGGGTTTTGACCAGGAGGGTGATTTTATATATTAACATTTAAAAGTTCATTCTGCCTGTTTGTTGGTCAGTTTGTGTTGGTTGTTTAACACTGTTTAGAATGGTGAGATGGTGTTTTTCAAATCCTGAATGAAAGTCTTGATGGGCTTACCAAATCACATTTGAAAGACTAGAAGGATATGCCTGAAAAGGAGCTGTGGATTATGGGTATTTTCTTACTTAAAACATTTTTATGCCTTTGAAGTTTACATAAAGGATATGTGTTTTATTTTTTAAAGTATTTAAAAACAGAAAGTTAGTGGGGTTGTAGTAAGGTATGTTGGCCTCCAAGGACCAACGATATTGATTATCTGAAATTATCTCCTTTGGCATTTACTAGAATCACTAGTGTGGTTACAAGTAAAGTTACTTGTCATGTCTTACTTCATTGTACCAACTATTATCTGGGGGGAACTGTGACCATCGGTCTCCCTATATTCTGTGAAATAATTTTATCCTGTGTCCTTAACTGTTGTCAAACTGTCATCATTCTGTAGATTTTATATGTAGAAGAAAAAGTGGGGGGATGATTCTGTCACCAGTAACCAACAGTGAGTGATTTATACTAACTTTTAACAGGTCAGGAAATCCTTAAAAAGATACTAATTTGATGGTAAGGAAATAAGTTGGACCATTGTACCCTTTGCCCCTTTTTTCTTTTCAGTTTTATTGAGATATGATTGTGATACACCCTTTGTCTTTTTTAAGTGGGAATATTATTCTGCACTTACACAACAATAGAAATGTTAGATACTCACTTCCAAAGCATGCAGTTAAAAACTTCATGGCTGATTCTACAGTCTTGGAATTATTCAACAAAGATTGTTTAGTGCCTTCTATCTACCGAGCAGTTTGCAGCAGGAGCTTAGATTTTAATGGAACGAAGGTAGCTGAGCCCTCATGAATCAGACAGGTTAGTGATCCCTCGACATTGAGTAAATTATAAATTCCTTAGTACCTGTGTAGATACAGTGTGTAAAGTCCGATTGGATGAAGTAGCAAATGTTTTTGCTTATGTATTTATATTAATCTGAGGTATTTATTTAATGACCGGGATTGTGACTCTTTTTTAGTACTTAAAATGGCACAGTAGGTACTCATTACATATTTATTTGTTATTTCAACAAATCAGACTATCTACTCTGTGCTAGTTGTTTGGACTAGTTTCTAGGATACAGCAATGAACAAGACAAGATGCAGCTTTTATAGAATTCATAGTCCATTTGTGGAAGACAAATATCCAACAAATAATTAATTGTAATTATAATAAGGACTCCACAGGCTAAGCATAGGGAGCTATGAAATCTACCTGTAGATTGGGAATGTTCACAGAATTCTTTCCGAAGGAAATGATTTTGGTATTTGAAAAGGGAGTAATAGGGTGTGGGAGGGAGGTGTTCAAGGAAGAAGGTACAACATGTTGGAATATTTTGAGTGAGAAGCAGCATAGCACATGAAAAGAACCACTGTGGCCGGAATCTGTTGAAGACTTTGAATTGACTTCTCTAAGTTAGGAAAGACCCTAACTCTTTATTTTAAGGGTAGTTGGAAAGTCACTGAAGTGTTTTAAGCAGGGGTATAATATGATTAGATTTATTTTTAAAGATCATTCTGGTTGCAGATTGGAGTGTTTATTGTAATTTCCTTTCTTTTCTCATTATACTGTAAGAACCAGGGCTGTTTTATTTATAGGTAGCCCAAGAGCTTAGAGTAGTGCTGGTAATATGAAATGCATGCCGCCAGGATTTATCTCTAAGTAGATGGGAAGAATGTACATAGGTAGACCAGTGCAATTCTGTGGGCATAAACTAACAGTAATTCACTATTGTTGAAGCTTAAACTGCATGGTATTAGTAGATAAGCAGAATGTGGTGGGAGATGAGACTGGAGAAATAGTTACTGAAGAGACTTTGATGCTGTATTTACTAACTTGGATTTTATACAACAAGAGACAGGGAAACCAATGAAAAGTAGGAGAATAAGGTCTAAATTGGGTTTTAGCAGGGGCTAACACTGGTATAGCAGTGTGTAGGGTGTTACGGAGGGTGGGAATAAGACTGGAGGTTCCCAGACTAAGGTGGGAACCTTCTCAGCAGGGAAGAAATATTTATTGAGTGCCTAATAAGCACCTGGCATCCTCCCAGGGTCTTTACATGCATTATCTCTGACCTCACAACCCTGAGATGTAGGTATTAACTCTTATTATTAATCCCTATATTACATCAAAGCCCAGAGAGATTAAATAATTTGCCCAAGAAATTAAGAGGTGGTAGACCTCATCTTTGAACTCAGGTTGTATTACTTCAAATCCTTTTTTTTTTTTACTCTATTTCTCCTTCCTTATGGACTAGGAGGTTATAGGGTTATGATCAGAAAATCAAGTATTAGAATTCAAGATTTCAGAGGCAGAGCAGTTTAGGGGGGTGACAAGTATATGGAAGAAGGTGACTAAAATAAACTGAAGATTGAGGACGTTGATAACTTAAAGACAGCAACCCTTCCTCTGCAATGAAACAAGTAAATTTAACAAAGTAGCTTTATGAGTAGCTTTACTCATTTAATGAATCTGGTAATTAATGATTACTGCCTTATGATATCTGTTCATATTCCTGTTTTCTTTTTAAAAAGAATTTTGATTTATATACATTTTGATATGTGCCTGTTTTCCCTAACTATAATGAAACGTTATTGAAGGTAGTGATGTTTTCTACATAGAGTAGGCATTTATAAATATTTATTGATTTCATTCTGAAAATGAAGGAGGTGCTTGTCATTTTAGTTTGAGTTCCTGGCTGTCCAGGAAAATAAGGGGTTATCTGAGTGTTTGGGAAGGCATGAGAACATATGGTGTGGGCTTTAGAATCTAAAGAACCTAGTTTGAAACCTGGCTGGATCACTTACTAGTTGTGCAACCTTATGCAAGTTAGTTACTCTCAATTGTTTTCTCCCTGTTAAATGGAGGTAATAACTATGTAATAGAGATATAATGAGGCTTAAATATGACAGCGTGAAGCATTTAGCTCACTGCCTGACACAGTAAATTACCCAACATGGCAGATACTGCAGACTGACTTCTTAATATACCTCTTATAATTTGTTGATGATTGCAATTTATTTGTAACCTGACACCTTTATTTCAGTGTAGCCTTAATAATGTAGTATCTATTTTTCTCAAAGTGCTGTAAGTAACATTTGTATAATAATTGTAGGGCACTTTTTCCTGCTTTTTCTCTTTCAGTATATTTTATGGCATTAATTGCCACATTTCTAAAGTCAGTCACCTCTCATTTTACTATTTTTCGAAGTATCAGTCTAATAGCTTTCTTCTGGTATTTCACTGCCACCTGAAATGCAGGTTGCTATCTAGCTGTCTTTGCCATTTTTGCTGACTTAATTGTCTTTTCCTCCGTCTATCAATTTGTATATCCTTTTCAGTTTTTCTTTTTCCTGTAAAGTCTGGTGCTAATTTTGTAAAATTTTCCATCAAGTATTCCTTAATGTATTTCACTTCACTACTTTGCTATATCCTTATTTTTAAAGCTATATATTAGAACCAAGCTGAGAAGTATTTCTTGACAAGATAAGTCAGAATCATGTATTGGAAATTTCCATTTGTATGTACCTTTGGTAAAGCTGAGAGCTAGCTGGTTTGTTTTTCTTAAAATTTTGTTATGAAAAATTGCAAACATTAGAAAAGTAGAAATTTTACCCCACTTACATTGTTACATGTATGTGCCCACCGATTTATCCATCAGTCCATCTTATTTTTTGGTGTGTTTCAAAGTAAATTTCAGAAATCGGTATACTTTGCCTAAATACTGTCTTATTCTTGAAGTTTGTCACTGGATCCTACCCTCCTATATTCTCAGCTTGCGAATCTTTAAAGACTTTTCTGCTTGCTGTTCATTTTTGTGTCTCCAAGTATTCTAGCAGTATTCTGATGAAATGGTACGTCTTTAGTGACAGGTGAACTATTTTGAGTTTTTGGTATTTTTTGTAGCGAAAATTCTACCCTGGCCAGGTAGCCCAGTAGGTTAGAGTGTTGTCCTGATATGCCACCTTGGTGGTTCAGTCTCTGGTCAGGGTACATACAAGAAGCAACCAATTAATTTGTTAATAGGTAGAACAACAAATAGATGTGTTTCTGTCTCTCTCCCCCCTTTCCGCCTCCCTCCTACATCCCTCCCTCCCCACTTTCCTCTTTTTTTCTTTAAAGTCAATAAATGAAAAATCAAAAAGGAAAACCCTAAGATCACATAGTACATTGGGAAATAAAACTCAATGTTTTTTTTTTAGCTTTGTGTGTTTAAGTTGTATATAAACCTATATATTATAATTAGAAAAGCAGTTAAAATACAGCAAAGAAACCTATTTTTATAGCTTTTACTTACATTATTATGAAATTAAAAATTTGAACCCAAATTAAGGGATATTGTTTAGGTCATCATTTGGTTGAAGATTTGAAAATATGGCAAGGAAGAAGTAAAAACGTCATTATTTACAGATGACATGATACTCTGTATAGAGAACCCCAAAGATTCCACCAAAAAACTACTAGAAGTGATAAATAAATTCAGTAGGATATGAAAGTAGTAGGATATAAAATATTCAGAAATCAGTTGCTTTTTTATACACCAATAACAAACTACTAGGGAAACCGGGAAGACAGTCTCATTCACAATTGCTTCGAAAAGAATAAAATACCTAGGAAAAATTTAACCAAGCACATAAAAGACCTGTACTTGGAATTATAAGACACTGAAGAAGATACAAATAAGTAGAAGGTTATACCATGTTTATGGATAGTAAGAATTAACATCATTAAAATGTCCACACTATCCAAAGCTGTTCGTGGGTTAAACACAGTTTCTATCAAGATACCAATGGTGTATTTCACAGAACTGGAACAAATATTCCAAAAATTTGTGTGGAACCAGAATAGCCACAGCAATCTTGAGAAAGAAAAACAAAGTTGAAGGAATCATGCTACGTGATACCAAACTATAGTACAAGGCCATATCAATCAAAACAGCATGGTACAGGCCCCAAAACAGGTATAGATCAATGGAACAATGTAGAAAGCCAGAAATAAACTCATGCCTTTATGATCAATTAATATTTTACAAAGGAGGCAAAAACATAAAATGGAGTAAAGATAGTCTATTCAATAAATGGAATTGGGAAAATGGGACAGATAGATACATGCAAAAAAATGAAACCAAACCACTTTCTTACATCATAATGCAAGAAAACTCAAATGGATTAAAGACTTAAATGTTAGACAGGAACCTATAAAAATCTTGGAAGAAAACAGGGCAGTACTATCTTGCACATTGCTTGTAGCCATATTTTTTCTGACATATCTCCTTGGGCAAGGGAAACAAAAGAAAAAAAGTGAGTGGGACTATATCAGACTAAGAAGTTTTTGCACAGCAAATGAAACCTTCAACAAAATGAAGACAATACATTGAATGGGAGAACATATTCATTCGCCAATGATAATATCTGATAAAGAGTTAACATCCAAAATGTACAAAGAACTTATGAAACTCAACACCAACCCCCCCAAACAATCCGAGCAAAGGACCTAAATAGACACTTCTCCAAAGAAGACATACAGACGGCCAGTGGACATGTGAAAAGATTCTCCATGTACTCCATGTCACTAACCATCAGATAAATACAAATTAAAACAATGCGGTATCACTTCACACTGGTCAGAATGGCTATCATCAGTAAATCAACAAACAGCAAGCCACTGTGGAAAGCAGTATGGAGTTACCTCAAATTAGAAACGGAACTGCTTTATAACCCAGTGATACCACTTCTAGGAAGATATCCAAGGAAACTTGCAACACTAATTTGAAAGAATATTTGCATGCCTATATTCATTGAAGTGTTATTTACAATAGTCAAGATTTGGAAGCAACCCAAATATCCACCAGTAAATGAGTGGATAAAAAAAGCTGTGGTACATTAACATGTTGGAATACTACTCAGCCATAAAAAGGGGGTACTCTTATCCTTTGTATGGTAAGGATAAGACTGCATGGATGAACCTGGAGAACATTATGCTAAGTGAAATAAGACTGTCAAAGAAGGACAAATAGCAGATTCCACATAAGCAATTTTACTCATATGTGGAATCTAATGAACAAACTAAATGAAATTGGAACAGACTCAGAGAACAGACTGACCACTGTCAGGGATGAAGGTTCATGGGGGCTGGTGGTTGCAGGGGGCGGGTGAAAAAGGTGAAGCAAAAAAACCCACCAAAGACACAGATGACAGTGAAGTGATTATCCGTGGGAAAGGCGGGTAAAGGGAGGTTTCACAAGAAGGTATAGAGGGAATAAATGGTGGTGGAAGGAGACTTGACTTGGGCTGGTGAACACATGATACAAAATACAGGTGTTGTAGAATTGTATACCTGAAAACTGTATAATTATATTAACCAATGTCACCCCAATATAAAAAGGTAAAAAAAATTTTGAAATTAGAAATACATTTTATTCTGAACATGAATTAATGAACCAGGTAGTGTGGTTAAAAGGCACAAATGGATCAATAAAAATTGAAACTACTTTTTTTAAATGGATTGGACTAGCTATATTTTGTTCTTGTATTGAGTAATTGTAATTGTCATTGATATAACAAAGGAGAATCACTGCTTTTCATTTATTCAGTAGAAAGATTCATAGTTTTTTGTGGATAATTGGGTTTGGTAACTTATTTTCCCTGCACAGTTCTATTTCTGTTCAAGGTCAGCAAAGGGTTTTTTTTGAATAATAATAGCACTCCCATCCCCTCGGGGTTGTATGTTTTGTGGGGGATGGGATGATAAGAAATGTAAATTGCCATTATTTTTATGTCAGAATATAGCTACCATGTAGGGAATGCTTATGTGTCTTCCAGGTACTATACTAGGTTGTTTACATATACTTTTTTATTCTGTATTACAACCCTGTGAGGTAGATATTTTGTGGTCTTTATTTTGCAGATGAGGAAACTGAAGGTGAAGCTGGTTTAATTACTCACCTAAGGTCAGATAGCTAATAAAGCTTGATTATTGCTTTTGGGGATTTTAGTTTTATGGTAGTATAAATTGAGGAAAGGAAAAAGACTATATTGACTAATGGAAAAATCACTGGAAGTAGAGGAAAAAAGCTTAATTTTGTCTCTGCTAATTGCTTGCCGCATGACCTTGGACAAGTAATTGACTTCTTTGAACCTGTGTTTCTTATCTGTGAAATGTTAGATATATCCCATTCTTACCTTTCTTGTAGGAAGGTCTGAGAATTAAACATCAGAACATATGTGAAAGTGTATTATAAAGTGTTAAAAACTTCTCCATGCTACTGAAATTAATTGGGTTTTAAGGACAGTAGAGGGGAATGAGAAGGGGGCACTCTCCTAAGTTATGAAAGTTGGATTGAGGAGAATGGGAATAATTGGAATTATTATGTACATTTTTATTGTAATTATTATATTTTTAAAGGTGCTGCTCAGAGTTAATTCTTGATTTTTTTTGTTTATATGATAAATATCCAGAACAGTTAATTGAATGTTCTGGTTAGCCAGAACATCTTAAACTCTATAAAATTTATCGGTATTCAAATAATGTTTAAAACATATTTGCATGTGTTATAGGGAAGCTCATTCTCCTTCCCCCAATATCTTAGAAGTTAAGAACCTGAAAGGGATAATCAGTCTTTAAGTTTATTGACCTTACTAAGTTATTACCTTATTACCCTAATATCAGTCATTTAAGGCAATGTTATTATTTCTGTATTACAGAAAAACTAAGTGACTTGGTTATACAACTAGTAAGTGTCAGAGCTGAGATTGAAAGCTAGGTATGTCAGGTTTGAAAGCTCAGGTTCTTTCCTTTATGTAGATTCCTGTCTATTATCATTAAATAAAACCATATGGAATTTAGCAAGGTCAGTAGACACAAAATTCAGTAGTATTTCCATATCCCACAATGAACAAATGGAAAATGAAATACAAAAATTTGTGCCATTTTCAGTTACATCAGGGAAACTAAGTACCTAGGAATAAAATAGTAGCTTTTTTTTTTTTTTTTTTGCAATGCACTGTTTTTGGTCAGTATTGAGCAATTTACTGTTTTATATCAATTTGCTTTTGTTGTAGTTGATGCTGATGTGACGGTGGTGGGTTCTGGTCCTGGCGGGTATGTCGCTGCTATTAAAGCTGCCCAGTTAGGCTTCAAGGTAAGAGTTAGACTAAAACTGGGTTTTTATTCGTTTTCATTTGGGGAGAGTTGATCGTATTCACAAAATACTTGGCAGAGAGATAATATAAATAATTTCTTAATTCTATACATTCTATTTAATCCTGAGACTAATGAAGAGGGGGTTCATTAGTATTTTCATGAAATGGAAAGAGAAGTCCATTTTTTCCCCTTCCCCCATTGCTTTTCATTTTGGCTTTTAAACAGAGCTGAAAGCATGTATTTGCTAATGTTAAACAAACAAAAATATCTCTTAGAGTAAGTCACTTTTGGTGGGTTAGCTTCAGTTTGTTATTTGAATGATAAATTATAAAGGACTATATTTTATTCTAACAAACACAGCTTGAGTAGCTTGTTTTATAGAGGGAGGAAGGCATTATTGGAATCTCAGTGAACTGAAGCATGGCAGCTTATATGCAGTTAAATAATGTTTTCTTTGGTTGTAGACAGTCTGCGTCGAGAAAAATGAAACACTTGGTGGAACGTGCTTGAATGTTGGTTGTATTCCTTCCAAGGTGAGCATACATTTTTGTACAATGCACAGGTTTCTTTCATTGGCCATCAACTAGAAGGATATATTGAGACTAGAATATTATACTAATAACAGTTATTAAAAAATAAACGACCCCTGGATGATTAAAAAACATGGCTTCCCTTTATAAAACTTAGAGGGTTGTCACCAGTCAGCCATACATTCCTGAAAGAGCTTCCTTGTCTGAGAATACCTAGCATTTCCATTCAGCCAGCCTCTGATGTTACATTCCCCCCGCCCTTTCCTTTACCATTGAAATAGAGAATAGTAACTTCTTTTAGGAACTTTATGTATTTAGTAAACATGACTGCTTTTTGCATCTGCCACCCAGAAATGTGAACTTAATACCTTTGCTTCTAAAGAAAATAAAGATGTTTTGTTTACTTTTTCTTATTTGTTAAACATTTTAATGTCCTTATTGTTTGTCTTAGATTAATTACAGAAATTGTGTTGGTGTGGTCATATGTACTATTATTCTATGTACAGGCTGTCATTTTCTAAGTGTGGATTGCATATAGTCTGCATTTGAAAATTTGATAATCTTGTCTTATTTCCTTTAGGCTTTATTAAATAACTCTCATTATTACCACATGGCCCATGGGAAAGATTTTGCATCTAGGGGAATTGAAAGTAAGTATACTTTCCATATTTAGCAATATTACCAGCCATACTTGACTTGACTTTTCTGGCTAAAGATGTATGTCTGATACATGTGTAATAGATATTTAGTGAGGGAAGAATAGGAAGAAGATCTTAAAAATATAGAGAGATTTATTTAAGAAAGAAGGCTTAATCCATGATGTCTTCTGTTCATTTGTCAGCTTTTGCATGAAGTCTGTGTATGTGTAGTCAGTTTTTATTTTCCTTAAATCTATAAATCACCAGGTTGGCTCCTGGGTTTTTAAGTGCTATGGCCAGGTGAAGGAAGGAAGGTCTACCTAAGTTGTTAGCAGTGGAAAGAACAGAGGAGAGAGGGAGGAATGTAGTATAGTGGAAAAGGATATTTCATAACATTTTAATTTGGTTTGTCTTGTCTTCTGACATTCTTTTTGGGCTGTTATTTCATTCTTTCTCTCTAATGATTGTTGTTGACAAATACATCCAGAAAAGTAGTCTGTTCTAGAAACGGCTTTAACACACATTGGAAGGCTGTTTTTTTCTTCATTTATTTCTTTGTAGAAGTAGGTTTCTGAAAGAATGAGCTATAATGTAGGCAGTCCTTTGGGCACAGAGGTGATGTGTATACACTAAAGCAAATACTGTATTAAACTAAATGAAGAGTGGAATGAAAGCCTGTTTTCCTTACCCACTAAAACAAGAGATAGTGTTAGTCAAGAGACTTGCATTGTAGACAGAGGTTCATGTTCTAGCTCTGTGACCTTAGGTATACCGAATCGCTCAGGATCTTTGCCTTCTTACCTCTTAAGATGTTTTTGATTGCATGAGCTGATTTGTAAGATAGCCTTCTAAAGTTCTGTGAGTTGAGTTTATCTTATATTGTTGCTTCAGAGTTCTCTTCTGAGTTAAATGAATGATTAAACTGTTAAGCTTCTGTATTTGAAGTTTTCTCTGTATTTTTACTAGTTTTTATTTCACGAAATTTAGCGTTTTCTTTTTATTTAAAATTTCAGGTGATGATTTACTTTGCCATATCTGTTTAAATCCCTTCTACACTTATGATCATCATAAGGTGTTTGGAGAATGTGTTGTCACAGTGGGATATCATGTTTTATTTTGGACTGCATTTTTCCCAAAGGTGGATTTTTAAATAGTGATAAATAAGTTATGTTACTGTGATATGATGCTGTTGGCCTTTTACCAGCTAGGATGATTATAACAGTTATTAAATTTAAAAATGTTAATAGTGCCTTTTATACAATTCTCTAAGCATTAGGCTGAAATTTTTGAAATTAGTGAAAAATGTCATACATTGCTTTAAGAATTTAGCTAAGCACTAAAGATTTATTTGACAAATTACAGTGTCTGAAGTTCGCTTGAATTTAGAGAAGATGATGGAGCAGAAGAGTAGTGCAGTAAAAGCTTTAACAGGTGGAATTGCCCACTTATTCAAACAGAATAAGGTCAGTGTGTTTAATGTTCAGATTTTTGCTTTATTTCATATACACATTTAAACATTGCATTATGCTAATATAGAGTGATGCCATTAGAACTTGGCTGCTGGGGAATAGTTACTTAATTTAAGTATGCTAACCTGAAGTAGATTTCCCTGATATACGTAACAAATGTCTTGCTGCTCCACGTATAGTATTACAAAGTAAGGAAGCACTTTGTATTGGATAAATTATTTAATAGAGTAATTTTTTGCTGTTAACCATGTGTGTCAGGAAATTTATTTTAAACTTGTGAATTTCTATATTTCGTAAAGGTTGTTCATGTAAATGGATATGGAAAGATAACTGGCAAAAACCAGGTCACTGCTACAAAAGCTGATGGCAGCACTCAAGTTATTGATACAAAGAACATTCTTATAGCTACAGGTTCAGAAGTTACTCCTTTTCCTGGAATCACGGTATTTATGCTTCTTACAATTGTCAAAACTTTCCTTCAGAAGTATTGGGCTGGCCAAAAAGTCCTTTAATGTTTTTTTCCGGATGATGGCTCTAGTAGTGCTTAGTTGTCTTCTACTTCATTTGAAACAACGTTGTTAGATTGTATTGTGACAGCTGTCATACTAATGTGTGTTTTTAAAAACACTTATCAAAATTGGTGAATTTTTGTGCAGCCATTTTAATATTGAAGATGGAAGAAAAAAGCAACATTTTGGGTGTATTATGCTTTATTATTTCCAGAAAGTTAAAATGCAACTGATGTGCAAAAAAACACAAAGATTTGTGCAGTATGTGGGCAAGGTGCTGTGACTGATCAAACATGTCAAAAGTGGTTTGTGAAGATTCTTGGTGCTATTGACATTTGGGCCAGGTAACGCTTTGCTGTGGGGCAGCCTCTGTGTTGGCAGAGGTTTAGCAGCACCCTGACTCTACCCACTAGGTGCCTGTAGTGGGAGATGGCTGACAGACTCACAGTATCCACATCAATACAGTTATTGGTGAAAATGAAGAATGTGTCTTTTATTTTACGGGGGAAAAGTAATGAGCTTTTTGACCAACCCAGTACATATTATAAACTATTTAATTCATGTGATTTATGAACTTTGAGAGCTTTCTTACTAAAATACTGTATGTTGACAATCATTCAACTTTGGGAAGTTGCCTGTTTTTATTCTTTAATGATTTTGACCAGAAATACAATACTTTACATTAAGATATATTTCAATTTAATATGAAGTTTAAATTGACCATTTTGTTTTGATATGCTGAAAGATAAAATTTTAGGTATTTTAATTTTTAATTGAGTATATGGAGAGAAGTCAGATACCTCAAAATAAAATAAATGACTTAGTATTTTTAGTGATTGTACTAAATGAGATACTAATCTATAAATCAGTGGGTTTTTAAAAATAATTTTGATTCTATCCTTTTCGTTTAATAGATTGATGAAGACACAATAGTGTCATCTACAGGTGCTTTATCTTTAAAAAAAGTTCCAGAAAAGATGGTTGTCATTGGTGCAGGAGTAATAGGTGTAGAATTGGTAAGTGGTATCTTTTCTGTCTCTATTAAGTCCATGGGGTTGGAAGTGACATAACGATCCTCCATTTGACTGTATAATATCGCATGCAGAGCAGCATTGGGTTTTTCTTAAACACTTCTAGTAGTAGAGAGTTTTCAGGACAACTTAATTATGTAATCATCAGGTAATATAACATTGTCTTTCATTCTGCAATTTATTTCCCTCTATCTTCCACCTTTCCTGTCTTCAGTAATTTTTAAAAAATTTTGACAGCCCTATATCCTTTCAGAAGGCAGCTCTCATTCTGAGCAAATGGCATTTCAGATAAAGACTATGACTTCCATGATCTGGCTTTGCTGTTCCTCTCCATCCTCATCTCATTCCTTCTAACTTACATATTAGAAATGTCAAACTATTTGCAGTTCTCTGAATCATGCCATTTCATACATTCTCTCTGCCTTGTTCTTCCTTCTTGTCTATTTGGCAACTTGGCTGTATTTCCAGTGACCTCTTCCCTCAATTTCAGTTATCCTTTCCCAGGACTGTTTTGCCTTACAATCACCAAGAATTGCTGTAATTCTAAAAAGACAAATTTAGACATTTTATTCTCTAACCGTAACTTCCTTTCCTCTTTTACTCAGTTATTCCTAGTAAACAGGCTTCTAAACTTTATCAGGTTTTCTAGTCCATAGATCCCTCTTCGTTTTTGCTATCTTTCCTTTCCTGTCTTGACTGCTTTCCAGTTTAGTTTAGATTCCATGGTCCCTCCCTTTAACCATTGTCTTACGGGGGTTCTTTTTTTTTTTTTTAAAGATTTTATTTCTTTATCTTTAGAGGGGAAGGGAAGGAGAGAAGTGTCAATGTATGGTTGCCTCTCGTGAGTCCCCTGCTGGGAACTGCCCTGCAACCCAGGCATGTGCCCTGACTGGGAATCGAACCTCGATCGTGTGGTTCATAGGCCCGAGCTCAATCCACTGAGCTATACCAGCCAGGGCCTTACATGGGTTCTTTAAGTGCCTTGCCTTGCTGTTCATACCTGCTTGACAGAACTCTTGGTCCTGCCTTCTTCATGCTATATCCAGGCTGTTGACTACACCTGGAGAAAAACACACACCCTGCAGATTAAGGCCTATAGAAATTCTTGGTCATATATCTCAACAGGAATCTCAACCTCCTGACAGTCCCTTATTACCCTCGTTGGTACACTCTCCTGGTGTCCGTAGTGACTGTTTCATTTCCTATTTGCCTCTTAACCTCTGTCAGCACACACTGTCTTCCCCTGCCTGCAGATGACCTTGTCTGCTAACTGTCACATAAAAGAGAAACCATAAAATAAAAACTCCCTCAGTTTGATGCCCCAGATTTGAAAATGTTTTTTTTCCTGTTGTTGTGCCCATTCCCTTGATCTTCTCTTCTGTAACTGTGGAAATGCTATTTTCCCTAAGATGGAGCCCTTCACCTCTGCTTATTGAATTGTCTCCTGCCTCCTCAGGATCTCAGCTTTGTGATTTTTATTTTTGCATTTTTTTTAATTCTTGAAACTCTCCCCTACTTTTGCTTACTTCTCATTTATGTTTTTTTAAACCCTCACTTGAGGAAATATTTATTCAATTTTTTGAAACAGAGAAAGAGAAACATCATTGTAAGAGAAACATTGATTGGTTGCCTCCCATACTGTCCCCACCCAGGGATTGAACCTGTAACGTTTTTGGTGTACAGGAGAACACTCAAACCAGGGCCAGGGCCCTTCTAATTTACATTTAAGCAAGCATCTCTGGGCATCCACGTGCCATTCATACATGCTCAGATGCATTTGCACTCAGAGACACAGGCTGTATACACATAAATAAGCCTTCTGTTGATCCCCACATCCTCCTTCAGTTATTAAATTCCCTCTCACCTTTTCACAACCAGACTTCTTTGAAAGGGTAGACCAGATGTATTGCACCAACTCCCACTCACTCCTTAGTCAGGGACTTCTTGCGCCATCAAATTGCATTTGAACAGGACATAAATGGACCTCTTACTTAGTCCAGTGGACTATTTTCTTCACTGCTTTATTTGGTAGCAGTCAGCACTACTGATTTTCTTGGTTTTGAAATTCTTCTCTGATTACATATTCTGTTGATTTTCTCTCTCTCTTTGGGTTGACTTCCGTATTTTCTGTGTATGTTTCCCTTTCTTGGCCTTCCCTTGAATT
The DNA here is from genome assembly GCF_014824575.4 of Sturnira hondurensis. Taxonomy (NCBI): domain Eukaryota; kingdom Metazoa; phylum Chordata; class Mammalia; order Chiroptera; family Phyllostomidae; genus Sturnira; species Sturnira hondurensis. The sequence continues at coordinate 1,657,308 of NW_028091508.1, forward strand.
GTTAGCACTACCCTAGATTGTGTCTCAGGATTCTATCCTAGGCCCTTTTTCTTGTCTTTCTACAGAGTATTTTCTTCACTCCTATCTCATTTACCTAAGGACTTACAAATATTTGCAGCCTAGTTCTTCCTCTTTGCCTCTAAATTTTATATCTGAATGCTTACCAGCATCTCTGTTTTTTGTAGGTCTCCTTGGTCCTCATTTCTGTAAACATATAACTTAACTTTTGCCTCTCCCTCCTCTGACCTCCATCCCAAAACAAACAAAACCAAGCCTATTCTGGGACTTTTGGGAAGATGGAGGCATAGGTAGATACATTTTGCCTCCTCACATAACCACAAGAAGGACAACAACAAATTTAAAAAAATAACTAGACTGCCAGAAAATCAAACTGTATGGAAGTCTGACAACCAAGGACTTAAAGAAAGAAGAAACATTCAGATGGGTAGTAGGGGTGGAGAGGATGCAGCAAGGTGGCAGCTTAGAAATGGGCAGGCAGGCAAGGTGGTGGCTGGTGGACCAGGTGGTCCCACATTTGCGTGCAGATAAACCAGGCGGAACAACTGGGGAGTGAGACACTGTGCAACCCAAGGTTCCAGTGTGGGTAAATAAAACCTCAAGGCACCTGACTGTAAAATGCTAATGCTGTGGGGGTAATGGCAGCAGGAGAAACTCCCAGCCTCATAGGAGAGTTCATTGAAGAGACCCACAGGGTACTAGAATATACACAAAACCACCCACCTTGGAATCAGTACCAGAAGAGCCCTGTTTCCTCGTGAGTAGCAAGGGAAGTGACTGAAAACCAGCTGAGAGTTGAGCAAGTGGCATTGTTCCCTTTCTGACCCCTCCCCCCATACAGCACCACAGTGCAGTGACTTGCCCTGTCCTGGCCAGTACCTAAAGCTCTGCCCCTTAGAATGTAATAGGCACACCAAGACAAAAAAATATGGCCTAAATGAAAGAACAAATCAAAGCTCCAAAAATATAACAGCGATAAAGAGATAGGCAACCTATCAGATGCAGAGTTTGAAACATTGGTTATCAGGATGCTCACAGAAGGGGTTCAGTATGGTCACAAAATGGAGAAAAACATTAAGGCTATGCAAAGTGAAATGAAAAGAAATGTACAGGGAACCAACAATGAAGGGAAGAAAACTAGGACTCAAATCAACAATTTGTAGCAGAAGGAAGAAATAAACAGTCAACCAGAGCAGAATAAAGAAACAAGGATTCAAAAAAATGAGGCGAAGCTTAGGAACCTCTGGGACAACTTGAAATGTTCCAACATCTGAATCATAGGGGTGCCAGAAAGAGAAGAGGAAGAGCAAGAAATGGAAAAGTTACTCAAAAAAATATGAAGGGGAACTTCCCCAATCTGGCAAAGGAAATAGACTTCCAGGAAGCTCAGAGAGTCCAAAAAAAGATGGACCCTAGGAAGCACACACCAAGGCACATCATAATTACATTTCCCAAGATGAAAGATGAGAGAATCTTAAAAGCAGCAAGAAGTTACCTACAAAGGAGTTCCCATAAGACTCTCAGCTGATTTCTCAAAAGAGACCTTGCAGGCAAGAAGGGGCTGGAAAGAAGTATTTAAAGTCATGAAGGGCAAAGACCTACATCTAAAATTACTCTCCAGCAAAACTATCCTTTAGGATGGAAAGGCAGATAAAATGCTTCCCAGATGAGGTCAAGTAAAAGGAGTTCATCACCACCAAGCCCTTATTATATGAAATGTTAAAGGGACTGGTCTAAGAAAAAGAAGAAGATCAAAAGCTATGAACAGTAAAATGACAACAAACTCACAACTATCAACAACTGAACCTAAAGAGAACAAAAACTAAGCAAACAACTGTAACAGTAACAGATTCACAGAAATGGAGATCACAGGGAGGGTTATCAGTAGGGAGGGGGTGGGGAGAGAATGGGGTAAAGGCAAAGATAATAAAGCATAAATGGTAGGTACAAAATAGACATGGGAGGTTAAAAATAGTTTAGGAAATGGAGAAGCCAAAGAACTTACATATATGACCCATGGACATGAACTAAGGGGGGAAATGTGGGTGGGAGGATGGTGCAGGGCAGAGGGGAATAAAGGGGAAAATGGGCCAACTGCAATAGTGTAATCAATAAAATATATTAAAAAGAAAACCCAAAACTGTCCTTTCATAACATTTCCCATCTTAGGGAATGAGTGGTACTGCCATCCATCTAGAGGTCTGAGCAAGAAATTTGGGAATTACGTGCATTCTCCCATGCCTTCATGCTCTGTATTGAGCCAGTTACCGGCTCCTAATGTGATAGAGATTTCATGAATATATCCTGTTTTCATGTACCTCCTTAGCTCCGTGTTCAGGGCAGCAGCATGTCTTGTCCTCGGTCTTTCTGGCTTCTTTCATCTTTTTCTAATCTATCTTCTTTTCTATCTTCTTCTAATTCCCCAGAGTGTTTGGAGTGATCTTTCTACAACAAAAGTAATCACATCTCTTTCCTGCAAAAACCCTTCAGTGACTCACTATAGCTGTTAGGGCAGATCTAAGCTCTTCAGTGTCAGTTATAAAGGTCAGCATGATGTGGCGCTGGCTCAAATCTCCAGCCTCTTTGCTAGCCCTTCTCCCTCACAAACTAGGTTTTAGGTAAATTGAAATGTTGATTTCTGAGTAAGCTGTACTTTCTGTTATCTGTGGGCTTTCCTTTCATTTGGAATATTTCTTCCCTGTAGTCTCTGTGCTCTAATGAGCCCTTCCCTGACTATTCTAGATGCCCTTAGGTACTCTTGCTGAGTGTTCCATCACACCTTGTACTTCTTGTTACAGTATTATCTCACTTTCCTGATATTACTTGTTCACTTGTCTCTCTTTCATGAAATCATAAACTTCATGGGGACAGAGATTATGGTTGTTTCATTTACTGTGTCTTTAGCACCTAGCATAGTGGCTGACATACACATACTAGCTTTTTTTGTTACTATTCAAAAGGTATTTGTTAATGTAATAACTTTCAATAGTCAGTTTAGAAGATACCTTTTTTGGCGAAGATTTCTTTGTTTTAGAAAAGCCCAAGTCTTTCATTTTTTGAGTCAAAAATAGAAAGTGTCTATATCTTTTTATCATCTAATAACGCTATATAGCATTATTTGTTTATGTCTTTCCCACAAAACCATAAACTCCTTGAAGGCAGGGACTGAGTTATCCATATTGGAATCGCCACTGCTTTTGTTTATACTTCTTACTAGGTCCTGTAGATGCCAGATCCATTGTTTTGTCATCAGCCTTTTGATCCAGTCTGGTCCGTCTGGATCACTTGTAAACGGTGTTTAAAACTAAGCATAATGTGGATTTTAGAACATCTTTTGGTATATATAATATACCTTTTCTAATGTAATCCTTTAAGATCAGCGTATTTATTTATTTGTTTGTTTATTTTAAGGCACATAGCTTGTAGTCAGATGAAAACCTTACATCCTTTGCTTAAGGAATTCTGATTTTTTTAAAACCTAGATAAAGGACTTTGAACTTATAATTTGTCTTCAATTTAATTTACTTCACTTGTGCCCATTATTTCGATCTATTTTCTTGACTCTGTCATTCTTATACTTAACCTGCTTTTTCTTGCTTTGTGTCATTCATAAATTTGGGAAGCATGTTCACCGAAGATATGTCCATATTTTCTAGTGACTGGTAATGTTCAGCATCTTTTTATGTACTTACTTGTCATCTTTATATGTTCTTTGCTAAAGTGCCTATGTAAATATTTTGACTGTTTTTTCGTTGTTTTTTTTTAATTTTGTTAATGAGTTTTGAGACTTTTGTAATCTGAATATAAATCCTTTATCACATAGATTTTTTGCAAATAATTTTTCCTAATTTGTGGCTTCTTTTTTGTGTTCTTTTTTCTTTTTAAATTTATTTATGGGGGTGACATCGGTTGTTGATAATATATAAATTTCCAGTGTTCAACTTTATAACGCAACACCTATGTACTCCACTGTATGCTCACCACCTGTAATCTTTCTCCTCTTGTCATCACGTGTTTGGCCTCCTTCGCCCTTTTTATCCCTTCGTCCCCCTGAAAATCAGTTGCCCATGTATGTGTGGGTCTATTTCTGTTTTCTTGATCTGTGTGTGTGCTTTTTTTTTTGCCATTCCATAGTGTTTTGATCATTGTAGTTTGGTAGCATACTGTGAAGTCAGGGAGTTGATACCTCTGGCTTTGTCCTTTTTTCTCAGGATTGCCTTGGCTGTTTGGACTCTTTCATGGTTCCATACAAATTTGATGACTTTTGTTCTATTTCTGTGAAAGATGTCATTGGGATTTTGATGGGGGTTGTATTAAATCTGCATATTGCATTAGGTAATACAGCCTTCTTAATAACAGTATTTCTTATAATCTGTGAACATGAAGTATCTTTCTATTTCTTTGAGTCTTCATTTTCTTTCAAAAATGTTTTGTAGTTTTCAGTTCCAAGTCCTTCATTTCCTTTGTAAGTTTATTCCAAGGTAATTTATCCTTTTTGTTGCAATTGTAAATGGGATTCTTCATTTCTTTTTCTGATATTTCATTGTTAGTATATGGGAGTGTGACAGATTTTTGTATATTGATTTTGTATCTTGCCACTTATTTGTTTATTGTTTCTAATAGTATATTGGTGGTGTTTTGGGGGTTTTCTATATATGTAATCATGTCATTTGCAAATGGTGACAGTTTTACTTCTTCATTCCCTATTTGGATACCTTTTATTTCTTGACTTCCAGTACTCTATTAAAAACTAATGGTGAGAGTGGGTTTTCTTGTTTTGTTCTTGGTGTTAAAGGAAAGCTTTCAGATTTCACCAGTGAGTATATAAGCTGAGGGTTTGTCATATATGGCTTTATTATGTTGAGGTATTTTCCTTCTGTGCACATTTTATTCAGTGTTTTAATCATAAGTAGATGCTGAATTTTATTAAAGCTTTTCTTCATCTATTGATATATGATTTTTATCTTTTATTTTGTTAATGTATATCACATTGACTTAGGTATGTTGGTTCATCTTTGCATCTTTTTTAGTGTATTATATTTGATTTGCTAGTATTTGGTTTAAGATTTTTGCATCTCTGTTCATCAAGAGATATATTGATTTTTTGTTGTGGTTGTGCTTTTCTGGTTTTGATATCATGGGAATGTTAGCTTCCTAAAGTGAGGAAGTATTTCTTTATCAATTTTTTTGAAAAGTTTGGCAAGTATAGGAAGGTATTAAAGCTTTGAATGTTTGGCCCTGGCTGGTGTAGCTCAGTGGATTGAGCGCGGGCCTGTGAACCACACGATTGCGGTTCGATTCCCAGTCAGGGCACATGCCTGGGTTGCCGGCCAGTTACCAGCAGGGGAGTCACAAGAGGCAACCATACACTGATATTTCTCTCCTTCTCTCCTTCCCTTCCCCTCTAAAAATAAATAAATAAAATTTTTTTAAAAAAGTATATTAAAAAAAAAGCTTTGAATGTTTGGTAGAATTCACCAGTGAAGCTATCTGGTTTTGGACTTTTGTTTTTGGGTAGGTTTTTGGTTATTTCAATTTCCTTACTAGTGATTGGTTTAAATTTCCACTTGTTCATGGCTCAGTCTAAAAAGGTTATGTATTTCTAGAACTTACTCATTTTTTCTAGGTTGTTGAATTTTGTGGTGTGTAGCTTTTAATAGTAATCTTATATAATCCTTTATATTTCTGTTGTGTTCATTATAATTTCTAATTTTGAGTCTTTTCTTCTCTTTCCTTAGTGGAGCTAGCCAGAAGTTTGTCAATTTTATTTATTCAGAGAGCCAGCTCTTTGTTTCATTAATTTTTTTTCTATTGTCTTTTTTTATTCCCTATTAACTTACTTCCACTCTAATTTTAATTATTTTCTTCCTTCTACTGACCTTGGGTTTTATTCATTGTTCCTTTTTTAGTTCTTTAAGGTGAAATGATAGGTGGTTTGAGATTTTTCTTGTTTCTTGAGGTAGGCCTGTCATGCTGTTTGCTTCTCCCTTAGTGCTGCTTTTACTGTGTCCTCCAAGCTTTGGTGTGTTGTGAATTTCATTTGTCTCCATATCTTTATTTCTTCTTTGACCTAGTCCTTCAGTGGCATGTTGTTTAATATCCACATATTGTGGTTTTCTCAGCTTTCTTCTTACAGTTAACTTCTAGTTTAATAATNTGGGTTTTATTCATTGTTCCTTTTTTAGTTTTTTAAGGTGAAATGATAGGTGGTTTGAGATTTTTCTTGTTTCTTGAGGTAGGCCTGTCATGTTGTTTGCTTCTCCCTTAGTGCTGCTTTTACTGTGTCCTCCAAGCTTTGGTGTGTTGTGAATTTCATTTGTCTCCATATCTTTATTTCTTCTTTGACCTAGTCCTTCAGTGGCATGTTGTTTAATATCCACATATTGTGGTTTTCTCAGCTTTCTTCTTACAGTTAATTTCTAGTTTAATAATGTTGTGGTTGAAATATATGCTTAGTATGATTTTAGTCTTAAATTTATTGAGATCATTTTTGTGCCCCACTGCTCCATGTTCAGTTGAGAAGAATGTAAAGTCTCAAGTACAGCTACACCCACTTTTCGCTGGATGCCATTTGCTTGGAGTTAAATCTGCTTCTTTACTTTGAGCCTATGTTTGTCTTTGCAGCTGAGAGCAAAGCAGTGTATACCTGAGTCTGCTTTTTAATCCATTCACTACTTTGCCTTTTGGAAGGCTGCCCCACCATTACAGCACCAACACTATTATTCTATGCCTTTTGATTGTTGAGTTGAGTACATTTAATTCAGAATAATTAATGATGTGTGAGAAGTTATCAAAACTATTTTATCTTTTATTTTCTAGTTGCCCTGTATCTTCATTGTTTCTTTTTTTAAGAATACATTTTTATCTTTAAAATGAAAATTCCTTTAATATTTCCTTTTTAATCATTTTTAATGTTCAAATACAATTGTCCCTGTTTTCCCACCACCACTTTCCCCAACCCCACTAACCCACACCTCCCACGCTCAATCCTACCCTCCTTTGGTTTTGTCTGTGGGTCCTTTATATTTGTTTATTTATGACCCTTTCCCTTTTTTCCTCTGTTATTTTCCTCCCCCCTCCTCTCTGGTTACTGTGAGCTTGTTCTTAATTTCAATGTCTCTGGTCATATTTCATTTGCTTATTTGTTTTGTTAATTAGATTCCACTTATATGTGAGTTCATATGGTATTTGTCTTTTCACTGCCTTGCTTATTTCACTTAGTATAATGCTTCTAGTTCCATCCATGCTATCACAAAGGGTATGAGCTCCTTCTTCTGCTTCGTAGTATTCTATTGTGTAAATGTACCACAGTTTGTTGATCCATTCATTTACTGGTGGGCACCTAGGCTGTTCCCATCACTTGGCTATTGTAAATTGTGCTGCTGTGAACATTGGGGTGCATAGATTCTTTTGAATTAGTGTTTCAGAATTCTTAGGGTATACTCCCAGCAGTGGAATTGTTGGGTCAAAAGGCAGTTGCATTTTTAGTTTTTTTGAGGAAATTCCATACTGTTTTCTATAGTGGATGCACCAGTCTGCATTCCCACCAGCAATGTACTAGGGTTCCCTTCTCTCCACAACCTCTCCAGCACTTGTTGTTTATTGAATGTATGTATGTATGTTGTTTGTATGTATGTATGTTGTTTATTTGATAGCCATTCTGACCATTGTGAAGTGATAGCTCATTGTGGTTTTAATTTGCATCTCTCCGATGGCTAGTGATGCTGAGCATCTTTCTCATATGTCTCTGGGCCCTCTGTATATCCTCATTGGAGAAGTGTCTGTTCAAGTCCTGTGCCATTTTTTAATTGGATTGTTTGTCTTCCTGGTGTGGAGTCATATGTGTTCTTTATATATTTTGGAGATCAAACCCTTGTCTGAGATATCATTGGCAAATACATTTTCCCATACAGTTGGTTCCTTTTTCATTTTGCTAATGTCTTCTTTAGCCATGCAGAGGCTTTTTATTTTAATGAAATCCATTTGTTTATTCTTTCCTTTATGTCCCTTACTCTAGGGGTCATATTGGTGAAAATATATTGCTGTGTGGAATATCTGAGATTTTCCTGCCTGTCTTCTCCTCTTTTATGGTATAATGACTTATATTTAAGCCTTATCCATCTTGAGTTTATTTTTGTGTATGGTGTAAGTTGGTGGCCAAGTTTCATTTTTTTGCATATAGCTATTCAGATGTCCCAGCACCATTTGTTGAAGAGGCTATTTTTACTCCATTTTATGCTTCTGTCCCCTTTGTTGAATATTAATTGACCATAGAGACTTTATTGGGTTTATAGTCTGATGTCAGGTATGGAGATTCCTCCTACTTTGTTCTTCTTTCTCCAAATTGCTGTGGTTATTCAGGGTTGTTTATGGTTCCCTATAAATTTTTGAAATGTTTGTTCTATTAAGAACACATTTAAAAAAAGATTTTATTTATTTATTTTTAGACAGAGGGGAAGAGAGAGATGATGAGTGCAACTACGTATTGATGGCCCCTACTAGGGACCTGACACGAAACCCAGGCATGTGCCCTGACTGGGAATTTGGTTTGCAGGCTGGTGCTCAATCCACTGAGCCGCACCAGCCAGGACTCCATTGTTTCTTTTCCTTTGTGTTTCTGTCTGCCATTTGAGTTTGTTGGGCTATGATTTTTTTCCACTTTCTATTTTATTTTAAATTTCACTCATTCATTCATTTGTTTGTTTGTTTATCAAGAGAGGAAAGGAGGGAAAAAGAGGAGAGAAACATCAGTCTATGGTTGCCTCTTGCCCTCCCTGTACCGGGGGCCTGGCCTGCAATCCCGGTATGTGCCCTAGACTGGGATCAAACCAGCAACCCTTTTGTTTGCAGGCCTGCACTCAATCCACTGAGCCGTATCAGCCAAGGCCATTTCCTCTTTTTCTATATGTCTCAGCTCTAGATTTTTGTTATGTGGTTATCATTAAGTTTATGACAAAAAAAAGTTTCATTCATGCAGTAGTCCTTTTCCTTCTAATTGCATTTCATCTTCACCTGTGCAAGTTAAGTTGTTTCCCCCTCTCCTTTTATGTATTTGCGATCACAATTTTCCTCTTCTATGCTGTGTATTTTTTCCAAATTGCAGAAGTTTTATAGTCTTTTTAAATAAATTTTTCCTCTTTAATCTTCTGAAATAGAGTTGCAGTTTTCTGCTTCTGTCTGGCAGCTTACTCATAGTTTTGTATACTTTCATCTTTTTGTTTTAAGTAAAAGAGCTCCTTTAAACATTTCTTTTTTTTTCTAAGATTTCATTTACTTTTTTTAAATTTTTTTGAGAGGAGAAGGGATGGAGAAAGAGAGGGAAACATTGATGTAAGAGACAAACATCAGTGGTTGCCTCTCATACATCATACCCTGACTGTGGTCTGAATCTGCCACCCAGGCATGTGCCCTGACCGGAAATCAAACCAGTAACCTTTTGCTTTACAGAGCAATGCCCAGCCAACTGAGCCACATTTGTCAGGGATCAATATTTCTTATGATTCAAATTTTGTGGTGGTAAATCCTCCAAATTTGTTTTTAATTTTCAATTTTTATATATTACTTTTTTATTTATTTTCAGAAGGGAAGGGAAGGGAAGGAGAGAAATATCAATGTATGGTTGCTTCTGGTGCATCCCCTGCTGGGAACAGGCCCCTGCTAGGAACTGGCCTGCAACCCAGGCATGTGCCCTGATGGGGAATCGAACTGCAATTTGGTTTGCAGGCCCGTGCTCAACTGAGCTACACCAGCCAGGGCTTAAATCTTCCAAATTTTTGTTAGGGATAGTTTTTATTTCTTCGTATCTAAAAGATAATTTTGCTGGATATATTATTCTGGGCTGGTGGTTTCTCTCTTTCAATATTTTGACTTTCATTTTACTCTGTTGACTTATAAGGTTTCTGTTGAAAAATCTGTAGTTATCTAATTGTTTCCTTAGTATCTTGCAGTCTTTTCCCTTGCCTGTGTTGGTTTTCATATGAAAACTTTTGTCAGTTTTCATATAATGTGTCTTGGAGGTCATTTTGCACTGAGATAATTAAGTGTTCTGTTAGCTTGTTGAATTCAAGGGTCTAGCTCTTTCCATAGGTTTGGGAAGTCCTCATCGATTTTTGTTTGAATGGCTGTTACCTTCTCCCTCTATTTTCCTGGTAAACCCATTGTTTTTACATTGATCTTTCCAATGGAGTCAGATAATTCTCATAGTCTTTCATTTTTTTAACTTCTCTCTCTTCTTTCAATAGACTCATTTCTAGATTTCTGTGTTCAAGTTTGCTAATTATCTCTCCACTGGTCTGTTGTTTCCTGGGCTGTCCATTGCATTCTTCATCTAAGTTACTGAGTTCTGTACCTCCAGAATTTCTGTGTTAGTTTTTTTTTATAGTTTGAGTGTTTTAAGTACTCCTTTTCTTTGTTGATTTTATTCCAGAGCTCACTGAAATGCTTTTCTGTGTTTTCTTGTATCTTACTGAGTTTTTTTTTTTTTATAACTACAATCATTTAAATGACAGAGATGTCATTTAAATCACAGTCTTCCTTGTCTTTGAGTTCAGTTTCTGGATGCTTTCTTTTTCATTGAGCTACCCTGTTATTTTGATTATTTGTGGTACTTGATGGATTGTTTTCTCTGCCTAGCCATTTGAGGTAGTACCGTTTTTAGATGCTGTATTTTTCTGAACAATTTAGCAGGTTAAGTAGATGTCTGTCTTTTGTTCTCCAGTAGATGGTGCTATAGTGCAAATTTTTATCGTTTTCTTCTGTGCACTACTGGTACCTCTGAGATCTTGGGTTGGAGTGGCCTCAGTCTAGAAAAATATGTCACCTTTGGGGAGAGGCATCCTCTCTAGGTCCAAGTCACCTCAGGCTTAGGGTACCATCCCTTTTGTGGGATGTAGCTGGTGATGGGGCTTCAGGCCTTTGAGTTCCTGGTACTTGGCTCCACATAACCGGAGACTGCCAACCAAGGTGTGCTGTCTGAAGCATCTCTGCTGCCTCTACCAGGTTCCTCTGTGATCAGTTGGGGAGGGGGGAGGTGAGCTTACAAGTGTATAGTTTTGCCTTAATAGTAATGGTGGCTACTAGTCCACTGCTGCCACACCGCTGTGCTGTGCTGCACTGCACTGCATCCCCACCCTTGTCACTGGGTTTAACAGCAGTGAGTGCTGGCTAATAGGCTGGAATGGTGCTTCTGTCCCTCTGGCCCTGTGGATCACCATTTTGGGGCTACAGCCTGACTCCTTCCCTGCTACTGCATCAGCTAGGGTTATGGCAGGCACTAGACATTGAGTGGCATATGGCATTTGTGGCCCTGTCTCTGTTCTCTTCCCCTCCTGCCTTCCATGCTTGTCCTGATACATCCGCCTTCAGATGTCATGCTGCATGGCATGGATGTCCCTGATGTGTCTGTGTATTGAGCAGGGGAATCATTTGTTGAATTATAGTTGTCCAGCTTGTCACTTTAAGGGGAAAAACCAAAGTGTCTTCTCACTCTGTGGTGATATCACTGCCCTCTTACTGTGTCTTAGTATTATCTTTTGAAGGGTTTTTAATCTTTTTAAATATTTATTTATTTATCTTTAGAGAAGAAGGGAAGGAGAGAAGGAGAGAAATATCAATGCATGGTTGCCTCTCATAAGTTCCCTGCTGGGAACTGGCCTGCAACCCAAGCATGTGCCCTGACTGGGAATCGATCCGTGATCATGTGGTTCGCAGGCCCGCGCTCAATCCACTGAGCTACACCAGCCAGGGCTGAAGGGTTTTTAATTTTGATGAGGTGCAATTTATATACACCTTTTTCCTTTTATGGACTGTGCTGTTGGTGTTATAGCTAAGAAATCTTTGGTCACAAAGGTCACAAAGATTCTCTACTATGTTTTCTTCTAGAAGTTTTATAGCTTTCTGTTTTACATTTAGGTCCATGATTCCTTTTTGAGTTCATTTTTGTATGTGCCTGTTACTTATGTGATGCAGATGCTGGCCCACAGTGTCTGCAGCATCATGAATGAGACGAGACAATTCATACGGACTGTAAGAATCCTGTGGAGAAAAAGAGATGACAAGGCTGCTCTCTCGGTGAAAGAGAGGGCCCAGACCCCTGCCCAGACAGGCTTTTATTGCTTTTCTGGGCACATTACATGGAGGATGGCCCTTATTTACTATGCACAGGTTCACTTTAGGTGGTTACCTATTACATCACAAAAGAAGGGTATTTGCAAATGTAAAGGGAAAAGTGGTTGTACTGGTTACACCCAGCCTTGGAAGGCTTAGCATAGATTTTAGGAAATTACTGTAAAGATGTGCAGTAAATGTTTTCTGCCTCAAATATTGAGTTTTAAGCAAAAAGCAAGTCTTGGGAGGAAATGGGAGGGAGGTGGGGAGCACTGGGGTGGGGGCAGGGCAGGGAATATAAAACAGAAAACTGTACTTGAATAAGAATTAAATTTAAAAAAAAAAAGCAAGTCTCAAAGCGGCCTAGGTACAGTGCAGACCTGATTCCCCGTGGGAGAACCTGTCCGTGAGCGTGAGTCCCGTGTGCCGGACCTCACTTTCCACGGGCCTGAGTGGGAGCTGGGCTGTATTTCCCATACCACACAGAACCATTTCCTATACTTATGTCTTCTTGCCTGTTTTACATGTAAGTGTTTAGAAGTTATCATTGTTAAAATGTTTAAAAATCAGCATTTAGTTTAAATTATAACTTGAATGAAAAAGTAAACATTTCTCTGTTGAGAAAACAAAATAAGCCAGTTTAGTATTTTGCAAGCATTAGTAATTAGTTGCAGTAAGAGGCTACTTCTTACCCCTCAGGACCTTCCTTCTCACTTGTTCCTCTCATTCTAGATGAGTTACCGGTACAGTTCCTTCCATCTCTTCCTGTCTTTGTGTGAATGTCACTCCCAGGGAGGCCTTCCCCGGTCATGCTGTTTAAAATTGCCCTTCCTTTTCTTTCAGTGGTCCCAGCTGTACTTGCTGCTTTATTTTTCTCGTAACACTTTACTAACTTCTTCAGGAATTTTCCTTGTCTCCTCCACCAGGATAGGAGGTTCCTGGTGTGCCGAGCACCTAAAATGGTGCCTGACATACTGTGGATGCTCAACAGATGTTGAATGAATAGAGTGAATAAATGTATAAAGTTACAAATATTTGTCACAGTGTTCATTTTAGACCTCAGGCTCTGTAATGAGAGCATATTAACAAGGGAAAATACCTCACAATAAACTAAGATAATTCAGTGAACATTTGCTATAGGAACCTTTATTTTGATGATTTTTTAAAATTGTTATTTGCAGGGTTCAGTTTGGCAGAGACTTGGTGCAGATGTGACAGCAGTTGAGTTTTTGGGTCATGTTGGTGGGATAGGAATTGATATGGAGATATCTAAAAACTTTCAACGCATCCTTCAAAAGCAAGGATTTAAATTTAAATTGAATACAAAAGTTACTGGTGCTACCAAGAAGTCAGATGGAAAAATTGATGTTTCGTAAGTATGCTGCCTTTGATTTTGATACGATATCCTTGTCTTTCTTTAACAAAAACCTTTAGTTTTTCAGAATTACTTTATAGTTTGTAATTTTAGATTATTTTATAATTTAAGACCATTATATTGCTTAGTATAAACTCAGTATTCCTTATCAAATCAGTTTATTTTTTTTAATATTTTATTTATCTTTAGAGGGGAAGGGAAGGAGAGGAGGAGAGAAGTATCAATGTATGGTTGCTTCTTGTGAGTCCCCTGCTGGGAACTGGCCCCTGCCGGGAACTGGCCTGCAACCCAGACATGTGCCCTGACTGGGAATTGAACCACGATTGTGTGGTTCTCAGGCCCACGCTCAATCCACTGAGCTATGCCAGCCAGGGCTCAAATCAGTTTATTGAAATTCATATTTAAGTTCATGCTGGAAAAATTAATACAATATTCTCATTGTAATGTGCACTAACATAGTATACATTCAGAAAAATTTAAACTCTCTATATTTAGTAAGATGAAATTTTTTTTAAAAAAATTTATTTCTGTTTATTTTTTGAGAGAGGGGAAGTGAGGAAGAAAGCGAGGTAGGCAGTTGGTTGCATCTTGCTCGCCCCCACAGTGGGCACCTGCCCACAACTCAGGTATGTGCTCTGACCAGGAATCACACTGGTGACCTTTCAGTTCGCAGGCTGGCCACTCAATCCAATGACCACACCAGCCAGGGCAATAAAGTGAATTCAGTATTTTTAGATACTTATATGGGGAAATCAGTAATATTAATTAGATTGCTTACTATGTGTCTGGCACTCTTCATTAAACACTTTTATAACTTGATGAAATACTTCGCCTTAGGTCACACAGTTAGTGACAGTCATAGCTTGTACTTGCGTCTTTCTGACTCTAATACCTGTGCCCCCGACCTGTGTTATATTGCCTGTTTTTGTGGGATTTCAATGATATAACTCATGAGAGCACATTTTTTAAATTGTCTGACCCTTATGTTTATATTTATAATAAAATAAACTTACACTGTTAAAAGTGTCATCAGGACTTGATAAGTGTCTGGTTTTAGAATTCGAAGTCTATGAGCTATTTATGTAGATGTGTGTTTAATAGTTATAACATGCTCATTGTCCAGGATTGAAGCGGCTTCTGGTGGTAAAGCTGAAGTTATCACTTGTGATGTTCTCTTGGTTTGCATTGGCCGGCGACCTTTTACTCAGAATTTGGGACTAGAAGAGCTTGGCATCGAACTAGATCCTAGAGGTAGAATTCCAGTCAATACCAGATTCCAAACTAAAATTCCAAAGTAAGTTGCATAGTTGCTGCGTTTTTCAATAATTTCAAAGTTTATGTCAAACATTACTTTGAAAATAAGAGTTCTGTCATGCTTAAAAAATATATTGGCTTCAGGGAAAAATAGTGAATTAATATGTGAGACCTAAATAATTAATTGGAATAATATTTAGAAACTTTCAGTTTTGTGAACATGGCCTAACTGAAGATAGGTGTCTGATTTTAGAAGTTCACTGCTTTTTGTCTCTATTGCAGTATCTATGCTATTGGTGATGTGGTGGCAGGTCCAATGCTGGCTCACAAAGCAGAGGATGAAGGCATCATCTGTGTTGAAGGAATGGCCGGTGGTGCCGTGCACATCGACTACAACTGTGTGCCGTCAGTGATTTACACACACCCCGAAGTGGCGTGGGTCGGCAAATCCGAGGAGCAGCTGAAAGAAGAGGTAATCCTGAAGTGCAGGGTAGTTTTACTCCAGTGTGCGAATTAAGTTCATGACTTAAGTTCGAGAATTATTTTATTAATGTATGAATGTATTGTAATTACTATGTAGAACATTATAGATTAGTTTATATATTTTTCCTTTGTTAGTATTATGAAGGAAATCATTCACTTGCAGTGAATTCAAAAACTAGTAACACTAGAGCTTTTCTTTTTGTCCTTGAAATACAGATAGACCGAAATTTGCATTTGTTTGTGTTTATACCAAAATATATTTCATTAACAAGTATTTTGGTCTTTCCTTCTGTATGGTCTGTGAAGAATTATGTTCTTGGGATTTATTTTCTGAACATGGGGTAGATGATTTCACCAATGGGATGAACTTTTTCAGAGTTTATATAGGTTGTCATTTTCTGTCTCTCACAGGGTGTTGAGTACAAGGTTGGAAAATTCCCGTTTGCTGCTAACAGCAGAGCTAAGACAAATGCTGACACAGATGGCCTGGTGAAGATTCTTGGGCAGAAATCAACGGACAGAGTATTGGGAGCACATATTCTAGGACCAGTGAGTAATGTAAAACCAGAAATTCCATTAGGATTTTTGAAAAGCATTGCCATTTAGTAGATTGCTTTAAAACCACCAGGTATTTACGTTATGAGGTTATTTATGGACTCTTGTGCATCATTTCTAGCAAGATACTGGCAATACTCTCTTGCCCACTGTGTAATCTGCTTTCCACACTTGGAACTATGATTATGCTTTTAAAACATGTGCCATGTGCCTGCTTACCACTCACCAATGGTTCTTTTCGATTGCAGGCTTACACACAACTCCCCACCAAATCTGGTCCTGCCCATCTTACTGACTTCATCTCTTTCCACTCTTCCTTTTGTTAATTCCCTACCTCATGGGCCTTTTCTCAGTTTCAAAACAGGTCAAACTTTTTTCCTTTTTAAAGCTTTGTGCTTATAGTAGTACCCTTTGCTTTAACTGTGTCTGCCTCCAGATCTTTGTGTGATTGACTCCTTTATTATTTGCATCTCAGCTCAAATGTTACCTTCTAAGAGAAGCCTTTTCTACCACTGAATGTAAAGCATGCCCTTCCCTTAGGTATGTGATGTCCCAGTAATAATAGAACATTTGAGTGCTCACTCTGTGATTTTTCTAAATACATGCATTAATTTTCACAGCTATGTGGGGTAGGAATTGCTATTCCCAGTTTTGAGGTAAAGGAGTGGAATGAAGCACACAGAGTCTGCATAGTTGAGGTAGTAAGTGGTAAGCTTTGAACCCAGAGCCCAGCCCTGTACCTTCTGTGCCACCTTTTCTGTTAAGCTTTTTCTGACTGGAGGAAGTTCGTTCATGGCTCTTACAACTAATCTGTCCCATTAGTGTACTTGTTTTTGCCATGGAGGTAAAATTAATTTTTGGCTTACTGTTTTAAAGGGTGCTGGTGAAATGGTAAATGAAGCTGCTCTTGCCTTGGAATATGGTGCATCCTGTGAAGATATCGCCAGAGTGTGTCATGCGCATCCGGTAATTATTCACAACACGGCAGAATTAATGGCTACTAAATTTTCTTCTGACACCCCAGTCCTTGACTTGTAATATTACTTTTCTTCCCTTGCAGACCCTGTCAGAGGCTTTTAGAGAAGCAAACCTGGCTGCATCATTTGGCAAACCAATCAACTTTTAAATTAGAAGATTATATATATTTTTTCTGAGATTTCCTGGGAGTTTTTGTAGAGATCACATTTCTGAACAGGAAATGCTCACAGCTCCAAGAATTTCTAGGACTGAATTATGAAACTTTTAGAAGGTATTTAATAGGTTTGAACAGAAGGGAATAATCTCATACCTATATTTTCAGTAAAGTACATTATTTGTTTCAGTACATTAATATTGCAAGAAAACGAAAAGCTACTTATAGTAGCATCCTGGAAAATCTTCTTTAATGCATATTTCCATGCTGTTTACGAAAGGTTCAGTTTCACTGAATTTATGTTACATAGCTTTTATCTCTGGTATATAGTAAAGTTGGATTTACCATGGATGGAGCTGGAGTGTGGTATGTGAACAGCTGTGTTTGAAGCAAGGTGATCAAGTTATTTTAAACTTGGTTTTCAGATTGGACATAAGAGTCGGTCATTATAAGATTAAAATATGTATAAACTGAACTCATGTAAATAAAAAAATGACCGTCTCTTGTTTTATTTAATCTCCAAATTCTTGCAGTTTAGAATAGAATTTGTGTTTAAATTTTCAAGCTACTATTGAGCTACTATTGTAGTCTGAAGTATATAATTAATCAAAGGAGGTATATCTGCAAAATTCAAATGTTGAATGGCAGTTCAATTGTATTACAATGGAAAATGGAGATAAGAAAATAAACATTTCTTAAATATTCATTTGGTGGTTATTCTGAGTGTATATCAGGATGGTCTTGAGTTCTTATGACTACCTTTTGTGTGTATTCTTATTGCTCTTTATTATAGCTCTTATAAACGTGGACATACCTTTTTCCTCGTGGTAGTTTTAAGGCATTTAAAAGGTAACTATTACCCTTCCATCTATTTTAGTGATACCTGCTAAATGTTTAGCTTATATTTTTGCAGACACAGTGTAAGGGAATCTTTAATCTGCCTTTCCTCTGTAGATTTCCATTGGCTAAACGACTAATTCTTTAGAGTGCTATAAAATTGAATTCATTGGTAAATATTTAAGATGGCCATTTCTTGAAGTTTTTAAGAAAGTGTTAAATGACAAATAACTATATAACTCAAGAGTTAGTAAGACTGGAAGGAGAAGTCCGTTCACTCCTAAAGGATATAAGCCAGAAAGTTATATTTACATATAACTAAATTTAAGAATCATTTCAGATTAAGTACGTATCAAATCTGGAATAGTATAAGTTTTTATAATACTTTATTTCTAGAGAGGGGGGAAGGGAGGGAGGAAGAGAGGGAGAGAAACATTAATGTGAGAAACATTGATTGGTTACCCCAACTGGAGACCAAACCCACAACCCAAGGCATATGCTCTGACTGGGAATCAAACCAGTGACCTTTCACTGTGTGGGACGATGCCCAACCAACTGAGTCACACCGGTCAGGGCTGGGATAGTATAAATTTAAAGAGGAAAATAAAGTATCTTAAAGTACTAGAAATATGTTAACTAGATAGTCACTTAATTGCAATTTAAAAGTTATGGTAGTCTTAAGGAAAGTTTAGAAAATATAATTTGTCAGCAGAAAGCTGTATGGAATAAGGGACCATCAGTTGATCACAGCTAAAAGGAGACTTTTTAGGAGTCTTAAGGTTTTTATCGCATTTATATATGGGTCACAATTTCCTTTTTCTTAATGTGTTCAGTATCCTGGATTGTATCGCAGTACTTACGAATGACACAGTGTCAAGACTGGATTCTGTTACATGTCTGAAAAATAGTGATCTCTTTTTTTAAGTAGGCAGTTAACTTAGCTGATCACCTACTCCAAACCTGCTGTCTTCGTGAGGTGCAGCAGCTGGTGTCTGCCCCATGCGTGCGTAGTTCACTGGTCTAGCAGAAATTGGACAAAGCATATGCATAGTTTGGGAGTTCCTCTCATATGTCTGTTTTCTGGTGTTTCTCTCCCTCATATTTCAGTTCCTGTGGTTGCCCTAAACTGTCCTTCAAGTCCTTAACCAACGGAACTTGGCTTCTGCCCAAGTTGCCACTTACTGGGATCTCCCCTCAAGTGCAAAGTTATTAAAAGTAGAATTTCATCCAGTGGTGATCTTTTTTTGAGTGTCATCCTCTTTCTGCCTTTTACCTGCTTGGTTATTCTCCATTTATCTTTGGCGGGGAGCAGGTGTATGTTCAGAGTTTGCAACTGTTATCACCAGGAGGGTTGGTCAGATACATGCTATTTGCCATTATTGAAAAGTGAGCTCTGCATCTTTTAAAAAATCTGAAACCCTACTATTATGTGAAGTGCCAGTTTATTTAAATATCGAACACGTTCCCCTACTCTAGGGGAGAAGTTTCTAGTTAGAGAATAGTGAAGTATAATTTAGTATGAAGTCCTAGCTATACAGACACAAAATAATAGTTAAATTCAGCTTTAAGGGTCCCTATTCAATATGAGAATGCAGATTTATTTGTGTGGGACTGAAGTCCTGGGTAGAAATCAAATTTTAAATGTTCACTTGTGTTTACTAAGTTTGCAGTATTTTCTTGGCTCGTGAAAGGTGGGGCTGAGTTAGTTGTCCAGTTCATTAAGCTGATTAAGATTAATGGTTTCAAAGTGAGGTCTTTAGTTGTTCAGCCAAGAAGGAATGAGGAGTATGATGGTTTCTATTCTAAATAAAATACTTAGAGGGAAAAAAGACGTAGTTGCTCTAGTAGGTGATGCAATGTGACCACTTCGTTAGTTATTAGGATTCCTACCTAAAAAAGTGGCTATTAATTGACTGGAACCAGAGGGAAGTTGCCGTATTGTTTAAATTACAACTGTTTACATAACTGTTGTTCAGGCCCAGTTTCAAATGCAGCTGTGTTGGCTGTGTGGGTAGTTGGTAGGTAGTAAGCAGAATAGTTTTACTCTAAGAATGTGTGAAAAAAATCCCTTAGGGCCTGGGCTGTTACCCAGTTAGTTCAGGGATAAAGTTGACACAGGCTTTGTATTCCAGCTATTTTCTTTACCTTGTGGAATAAGTGATTGTCATGTGATTGTTTTGGCCTCATCTACAGATTCTAGGCAAAGGATCTGTAGTTCGTGAGTTCAAATAAAATATAAAAGCTGTGAGATGGGTGGGGCGGGGGTGTGTGGTGGGGAGGAAATGGAGACAACTGTACTTGAACAACGATAAAAAATACAAAGAAGAAAAGCTGAGAAATCACAGCGTCCTTCTGTACTTGGAGCAGCACCGCTCAGTTGGCAGGAGCCGCGTGGGTAGGGCGACCCTGGCCTGTGTTAACCTGAACCTTCCCCACAGCAATCCGAAACCCATTCAAGGTGGTAGTATTGAAAAGCCAGTTTTCTAAGAATTGGTGCTTTTTGTTCTCTTTCCTAGAGCAAGGAATACTTACAGGAGTTCCGGAGATTGGAGCAACTAAGTAGCTATTGATACTGTGCAAGTAACTCAGGCTCTATCCTTTTATCCAAAAATCACCGGAAGTGATTTTGGCGTGGATTTGTGGAGGGTATTGACCTAGCAAACAGATGAGTAAAAGCTTGTTTATAGGTGTAACAGAAAGTAGGGTCTCCGTGGAGGCAATGAACTTGTCTATAAATCCATATCCACAGTGAAAATAACATTCTTTGTTCAAGGGATTCATGAACACGGAATCAGTAAAAGTAACAATTTAAAAATGACAGTAAACAATTTTATACAAAAGCAGTGTACTTTATTAAAATTCATACAAAATGTGGTGATTAAAAACATTAAATAGGCAATGAGATTTACTTTGAAGAACAGTAAGTCACTTTTGCTTTGGTCATTCAGCCATCTCATATAGCCCCTCCTCCGTTTACAGGCAGGTGCTGTAAATAGTAACTTTCTGGCTTATATCCTTTAGGAGTGAACGAACTTCTCCTTCCAGTCTTACTAATTCTTGAGCTTTATCTTCTAAATATTTTTGATTATCTTCATATTTTCTTTCTAACTCTGTGGGAGATAAAAAAGAAAAAAGTCTGAGCAATTTATAGTGATGATCTCAAGATCTAACACTCAAGTGTCTTTGCTTATAAGGCTCTGTTAAGCACCAAGGACCAAGTAAATAGATTTTCACCTTTTAAATAAAGAAAATGTGGATGCATTAATTCTAAAATTCTTAATGAAAGCATGAACCTAAGTGAAATGACCTACCTTTCAGTAGTTGCAGCTTGCTGTTTGCTTGAGCCAAAAGTGTTTTTGCTTCATTTTGTAGCATTTCAGCTTTCCTTCTGGCATCAGCTGACTCTTCAGTTTTTTGGGCAATTAAATTTTCTACTTTTTTATATTTTTCATCAAGTTCACCATCCAGAGACTGCAGTTCCACATTTAGACAAAGAAGTGATAATGTTAGTGTCAGTAATTACATTTAAGAGCAGTGTGTAATCTGATCGTGGCAAGCTTGGGCCACATAGATAATGAACTTGGACAGCAAACATTCTGGATTGAGGGCCTCATCAAGGCTACTCAGGCTTGAAAACATTATCTTGAAATAGTGGAATTAAATACAACATTGACAAGATTTTTAAAAACAAAAGATTTCAGACATTTTGGTGTTGTAACAGGTCTCAAGGGCTGAGCCCTCATTCTCCTGCTGATTGGCTCTTTCCTGTGGAGACACTAAAGAGATTTTCTCAAAAGTAGGTGTGTTGGGATCCAAACATTTAGACCTCAAAAAAGGCCCATTTTGAAAAAATTGAAAGGACCATCTGGATTCTTGACTGGGGTTTGTAGAGACTCGGTATCCAGAATCAGAGTGAAAAGGCAGATATTTAACGGAAGGAAGGGCAAGATTATAGCATGGGCGGGTGTTTGAGAGGAGTTGGGTTTGGAAAGATGGTTACAAGTGATTCTTTTGAGAAACACTTAGAACGATAGCCACTGAGAACTGGAACTTCATGTCAAGGGGCTTTGCTCTTGATTGTAATCAAATGCCATATTTATGCCAAATGCTCTGTAAGATTATTTGGGAGACTCATGCTCTCAGGACTGCAGGAAACTAGTGGAAAAGACAGGTGGAAGTGAAATTTTCTTACTGTTTTGTTCTCCCACCCAGAGGTACAGTACGGTCACTGTTATGTAACGCCCAAAGGCCAAAGTAATTCCAGGAAAAATTTTGATGTTAGTTTCAGTTTATAATTCCCTGCTATTCATTTAACAGTTGCAACATTCTTCCCAGGTTTAAAAAGGCTTCTTTGGAGCTAAAGCCCATGGAATTTAGAAATTACTTGCCTTTTAGTGAAAAAAAAAAAATAAAAGGGTCACATGGGATTTTCTCTGCAAATCAGACTAAGTGAAAGCAAAGGGGTTGTTAATTCAAAACGAGTGTGGTAGGGGTGAGATGTTGGTTCCCTCCTACTAGCTGTTCTCTGCTATGCACTCTAAGCTGTTCTACACTGCTTTTAAAGACTTCTCAAATGGCTAGGTGTTTACTGGGTACCATAAAGATCTTGACTGAAACACAGAAGTACATGCTCAATATGCTTGTCTGAAGACTTAAGAGAAGCATATTGAGCTAATTTCATCTTTGTGCTAATTTCTTCTTTGTAAACCCTTATCCAAGATTGGATTTGAGGGCCTACGTCATGCTTATTGGATACTTTCATATCCACTCCCATTCTTTTCCCTGTGTCTTTAAAGACTGCTGTGTCAGAACAGATCATTTGGGGTGTTTCTGATGATTAACTGTAGTCGGGCTGTGTTCCTTAGTATTTCCAAGGAAGGCAGTGAGGAGACCAGTGCTCCGGGATCAACACAGCTGTGAGGTTACAAAGATTTACTTACCTTCTTAACATCTTCTGCACTTTGCTTTACAGCATATACTACTTTTTCAATATATTCTGCCTCCCCAGAGTTTTGGGCTGCCTTCCGCTTCAGTTCTTCCACGTTCCTTTCCAGCTCGCTGATGCGCTGAGAGGCATTGTGCAAGGTCTCCTCAGAAGCTGCTGTTTCAGACTCAATCTAAAAGTATAATGTCAATCAGTCGGCAAGCCATTGATTTAGGAAGTGGTAGGAAATGCTACGGAACATAGTTTAGAGGAAGATTTAAAGAATGCCATTTTACTACAGACCAAAAGAAGTAATTACTATAAAGAAAACAATTTCAAGAAAGCTTATGTAAAGTGCCCAATTTTATTATTTTTAATATATTTTATTGATTATGCTGTTACAGTTGTCTAAATTTTTCCTGCTTTACCTCCCTCCACCCTGTACCCCTCATTCCCTCCAGCAGTCACGTCCTTAGTTCATGTCCATGGATCATGCATAAGTTCTTGAGCTTCTCTATTTCCTGTACTGTTCTTAACCTCGCCCTGTTTTGTACCTACTAACTATTATTCCCTGTACCTTTTCCCCTATTCTCTCCCTTCCCCCTCCCAGCTGAACACCCTCCAAATAACCTCCATATCTATGATTCTATTTCTATTCTGCTGGTTTGCTTAATTTTTTTTAGATTCAATTATTGATAGTTAAGAATTTATTGTCATTTTAATGTTCATAGTTTTTATCTTTTTTCTTAAATAAGTCCCTGTAACATTTCATATAATAATGGCTTGGTGTTGATGAATTCCTTTAGCTTTACCTTGTCTGGGAAGCACTTTATCTGCCCTTCCATTTTATTTTATTTTATTTTTTTTTTTTTTTTAATATTTTATTTATTTATCTTCAGAGGGGAAGGGAAGGAGAGAAGGAGAGAAATATCAATGTATGGTTGCCTCTCGTGCATCCCCTGCCGGGAACTGGCCCCTGCTGGGAACTGGCCCGCAACCCAGGCATGTGCCCTGACTGGGAATCGAACCTCGATCCTATGGTTCGCAGGCCCGCGCTCAATCCACTGAGCTACACCAGCCAGGGCAATCTGCCCTTCCATTTTAAATGATAGCTTTGCTGGATAGAGTAATCTAGGTTGTAGGTCCTATTTATCGCTTTGAATACTTCTTTTCAGTCCCTTCTAGCCTGCAAAATTTCTTTTGAGAAATCAGCTCACAGTCTTATGGGAACTGTCCTGGAGGTAAGCATCTGCTTTTCAGATTCTCTCTTTTTCTTTAACCTTTGGCATTTTAATTATGATGTGTCTTGGACTGGGCCTCTTTGCGTCCATCTTGTTTGGGACTTTGTGCTTCCTGGACATGTATGTCTACTTCCTTCACTAAATTAGAGAAATTTTCTTTCATTATTTTTTCAAATAAGTTTTCAATTTATTGCTTTCTCTTTTCCTAATGGCATCCGTATAATTCAAGTGTTGGTACATTTGAAATTGTCTCGGAGCTCCTTACTCCATCCCTGTTTTATTGTATTCCTTTTTTCTTCTTGCTGTTCTGATTGAATGTTTCTTTTCTTCCTTATGTTCCAAATCAGTGATTTGATTCTCAGCTTCATCCACACCACTGTTGATTCCCTGTAAATTTTTATTTCACCTAGTGTAACCTTCATTTCTGCCTGAGTCTTTTTTATGCTGCTGAAGTACCCAGTGAGTACCTTGAGCATCCTAATAACCAGTTTTTTGAACTCTGCATCTGATAGGCTGCTTATCTCCATCTCGTTTAGTTCTTTTTCTGGAATTTTGTTCTATTCTTTCATTTGGGCCATATTTCTTTTTTTAAATATTTTTTATTTATTTATCTTTAGAGAGGAAGGGAAGGAGAGAAGGAGAGAAGTATCAATGTATGGTTGCTTCTTGTGAGTCCCCTGCTGGGAACTGGCCTGCAACCCAGGCATGTGCCCTGAAAGGGAATGGAACCTGGATCGTGTGGTTCGCAGGCCCGCGCTCAATCCACTGAGCTACACCAGCCAGGGCTTGGGCCATATTTCTTTGTCTCCCCACTTTGGCAGCCTCCCTGTGTTTGTTTCTGTGTATCAGGTAGAGCTGCTTTGACTCCCTGTCTTAGTAGAGTGGTCTGTTGTAGAAAAGCGCGCCTGTAAGTTGGATGGGGCAGAGCCTTAAGTAACCTCCAGTGTCACTGCTCTGTGGCTGTGTGTGGAGGAGGGCTCAGAAAAGGGGACAAGGCCACCGCCTGGCCTCTTGAGTTTCTTCTAGGAGGAAGCTGTCTCATCACTCACCCTGATGCTAAGACACTTGCATGTCTCCCCATGTGCCACAGGTGCCCTTCCAGCTGTTGCCCCAGTTGTGGAGCCCAGAAGGAGTGAGTCTGCATAAGTCCCAAGTTCATTGTGGGCCCTTTAAGAGGAAACTCCTAAGAATCCCATAGTTTCTTCCATTGCTCCAATCTCCACTGGTTTTTATAGCCAGAAGTTATGGGGGCTTACCTTCCTGGTGCTGGAACCCTGGACTGGGTGGTCTGGGATCCCTTATTCCTGAGGTATCACTCCTGATTTTTATCCATCACACAGGGGTGTGGGGCTGCCCATTCTACATGTCCACACCTCTCCATGCCCATCTGTGCCTCTTTGCATCTCTGTTCCTCCTACCCATCTTGAGGAATGTGCCTTCTTTAATTACTTGGCTGTCTGATAGCCATATAGCTTGGTTTTCTGATGATTCTGAGTGATACTTGTTTTATAGTCTAGTAATTTCTGCTGTGCTTGTACAAGGAGGCAAGCTGTGCTTACCTATGCCTCCATCCTGACCAGAAGTTAATGTGCCAAACTTTAAATGATCTTCGGATATCTCATATATTAACTTGATTCTTTTGGTGATCTAGGCTGAAATTCATATCAAATTTCTCCTTACAGTAACAACCCCCAGGCAGCTTGATGTGTTGAGAAGCATTTTAAGGAGACCTGCAAACTGGTCCAATGTTCACAGATGCAGATATGAGAAGAAGGATTTCCACATAAATTGTGAAATTAATATGGGTGGGAAAACTATAACTTCCAGTTATCTTTAGTTTTTTTTTTTCCCGTCAACTTTAAATGAAACTAGTGGTGGAGGTTATGGCACTCCAGAAACTGCCTTTAAAGTTAATTTTGGTGTTTTTAGCTAATTACTGAAGACATGGAGACCAGGGATGTTAAAGTTACTAGGATAGGGAGATTGAAACTTTAAACAAAGTCATTTAGGGGGAAATATCTGCATAGCCAGTGAAAAATCCACATTTGATTTCTTATCAAAGGATAATGAATAAACTTTTTTTTTTTAAAGCTGGCCAAAGTAAACAGTCTGGCCCATGACAGAAAAAGGTTTCACTCAGCAATCACTTTTTCTTAAAAATGATCTTTGGGAGGAGGCCATTTCCATAGAATTATTTGAGGAACAGTCATAATGGAACTGATGGGTCGGTATAGACATGCACTAATATTTGTATTTCAAACCAAATGATTCTTGACCTAAAAGCGTACCTATTAATTAATTTAGAAAAAAACTCTTAGTAGTTATAATTCTTAGGCAATAAGTTTATAGTTTTATGGGTGAATAGTTTCTGACAAGCTTTTCATTAGCGTAGTTTAGTTAAAGGTTGTCTTTGTTTCTTACTGTTACCAAAGGTTGTCTTTGTTTCTTACTAAACCACCTGCTGCCTCCCAGGGTCCCTGAGAAACAGAAACACCATAACTAACGTGCATCGTCAAGCCCAGTACCTCACCTATCATTTGGTTAATATTTTCTAACTTGCTTTTCAAAACACAGTAATTTTTAAAAAGTTACCAAAATATTTTTCATGTAGTAACATACTAAGAAATTTAAAAAACAAGAGACAAAAAATAAAAATAAGCAGTTAGAACATAACTTGGTGGAAAAACACAGTTTTCTAAACTTGAACAAGTAGCCTGAAGAAAAGGCCTTGTTGGTGCTCAAAGTATCGGGAGGAAAAGTGGCTGATGAACTGCTGGGCCTGCCTTAAGTGAGAGCAGTAGAATGCGGGGGACAGGTTTGTATCGATGGGTGACAGAAAAAATAGGCTGAAAAGCGAAGGGCCGGCCAGCCTGAGACAGCTACCAGTATTGGGAGTATTTAATTTCATCTTGTGAGAAGATGGGGAGGGACTGGATGGGTCATCCATTTTTTTCACCCAGTTTTAGAAAAGAAATGAACTTCCCTGAAATTGGAAGGAAAAAGATTTGCTTATAGACCTGTTTTGCTTGAAACAATTATATCTGCATTACTTTCAGAGAGGGTTTTTCGAGTAAAGCATTAAATGCATGTGAACAGTTCTTTGGTTGTCTGGTAGTGTTCACACTACTAAACAGAGCCTATGCAGTCTCTTGAAAGAACAGGAAGCTGCTCTCTCAAGCTTTTTGTAGGGTGAAAATGAAGCGGGGCTTGATGTTCCAATGTCTTCAGTCCTTTTACTTCTTTGGAAACGTGTCACTTTTAGCATCTGTGCTAAGGGAATAGTTCCGCTGTAAGAATTTTCTAACTATGAAACTCACCTTCCTGGTAAGAGTACCTGTGAGTGTTTACACCTACATACAACAATGACCACAGCATCTTACCGAAGTCAGGAGGTTCTGGGTTCCTTGGATGTCTTCATCTGCTCGTTTAATTGCCTTCTCTGCTGCAATCTGAGCTTTTTCTGCTTCTTCCAGAGCTTCCTTTACCATGTCTGCAGTGACTTTAACATTTGTTGCACTTTTGCTGAGTAAAGAATGAGACAATGTATTATGTGTGAACATGAAAAAAGTACTGTACCTCCTTCCAGAAAAGAATATTTCTTTTAAAAAACAGCCTTTCTGAAATAACCCAGAGATACTCTTAGAAATTTTTTTTGGTTGAATATTTTTTTTACACTTTTTAAAATGCTGTATCTTCAGATACCTGGCTTTTGTAGCTTCTTCTAACAACATCTCAGCTCTGGCAATGTCAGCAGCACTTTGCTGTAGAATAACCTCCACTTGAGACAGGCTTTCGACTCGCTCACGAATATCTTCTGTCAAGTTCTGTAACTGCTGTGGGGTGCTAGGCATTTCCATTTTCAATACTTCATTAGCCACAGCTTCAATGCTGTCCAAATCAGCACCATCCTCTGTTAAAAGCAAAGATGTTCCCATAAAAAGGTGAAAACGTGGTTCACGCATTCAGTCACTTACTGGTCATCTACGATGTGAGCAGCACGGTGGGGTGACACCAACACAAAACACACTTTCCATTTATGAGTATAATCTAGCTGAGCAGGGAGGTGAGACCTATGCACCTGAGAAGGTGATGCAAACAGCAAGGACTGCCGGGATTTGTTGTGGTCTGGGAGAGCCAGGGGTGTCTTTGTGGAGGATGAGGAGCTGATCAGGTTTTGAAGGATAATGGTATTTGACAGAAGAAAGGACATCTTTAAATGGAGAAACAGTGTGAGCAGAGCCTGTTATGTGCAAGTTGAATGGAGTGAGTGGTTCAGATGGTAGAAGACACTAGAGACCAGGGTAGAAAGCTGGGACTTGATCCTAACAGGCAGTAAAAACTTTCAATTGAGGTTGAAAGAATTGGTAGGAAACTACTGTAAATGCAGGTATAAAGAGTTGATATTCCTTATCAGAAAGACAATCCAGTCAGAGAAGAGAATCAGGGTAGCATATTACCTGTCAGAATCCAAGGAGTTTCAGATGTAAAATGTGAAAAGAGGTCAGAAAAATACAGAGAGGTTAAGCTTTAAATATATTAGTTTTTAACCCTTTTTCTTACTAACAGAATACCTATCTTGTTTAGGCACCTACCCATGAGGTAAGGTAAGCTTATCAACTCAGACTTAAATCCTGATTGTGTGTTTCATGTACCCTTGAGTCAGTTCCAATACCTGGCAACCCTGTGAGTGAGTGATGGCCATGCAAACCCTAATTAGTCTGCAAAGATGGTCGTTTCATTCCATTTGCCAGTGACCTGTATGCATAGGCATGGGACTCATTTCTGGTTAGTGAGCTCTACGGTGGAGCTTGCTCAGAGGGTTCTGGGAAATATTTTCCTCCTCTAAAAAAATACAACAGGACAGGTGGTCTTTCTTCCAGTAGATATTGTTGTCTTTGTATGAAGCTTGGAACTTTTGCAGTTGCCTTGTAACCAGGAGGAGCTAGCCTGAGAATAAAGCTAATAGGCTTAAAATGGCAGAGCAGAAATGTGAAAAGTACACGGGTCCCAGAACCATGGAGCTATCTTACTACTGAACTTCTTGTTCTGTGTTACACATCTCTTTGATTAAGTGTATTTCAGTTGACAGTCTTCTGTAACTTGTAGCTGAAACCATCCTTATTGGTAACACTCAAACTGACCAGCAATGCTTATGAACTAGATCACAAATTCTGGAGATTTCTTTCTCTGCAAAATTCTTAAGGTACAAAGCTAACCATAGGTATAATGTCCTGTAAATAAGAGCATTATGAAGCTTTGGGGACAATGCCAAAATAAACTATTTCAAGTTAAGGTTCCAACGACATTATCTGTAATTTATAACAAATTCCAAATGCAAGTCCCATAGTGTATGATTTGCTCTCACTTCTTGATATGCAACTTGGGTGTCTGATACAGACATAGAAGAGAAGGTTACTGACACACACATATATAAACTTCTTAAGATAGAAAATATTTCTTAACATGGAATTTTTTTAAATTTGGAAATGTTACTTTATTCACTGCTAGAAATTGACTATCCAAAATGAAGATTTGAATTATGGCCTGTGAAACACAGACCCTTATCAAACAGTTTTATATTTCGAGATAGGAAGACATGTCTAAAAGTAAAATGAAAAAATTCCTTACGGGTCAAAAAGTCTCTGATCTGCTTGATCAGGTCTCGTAGATCCTCATTGCTCTTGTCCACTTTTTCTTTAGTAGCATTGGTTTTCAACAGGACATCCTGAGCGTTCTGTTTGGCCTCATCTGCCCTCAGTTTTGCTTCAGAGACCTACATATGAGGAATAAATTACCCAGGGAACAACTTCATTCTTTCTAAAGCAGATCAGATTATTATAAATGGTCCAGAAAATCATGTTGAAAAACTAACATTTGGAATCACAGCTTCAAGTGTCTCACATTCATCCATATTATGTTCCTGTACAGAGTGGAAGTATTCAGTATACAGATTTTTATACAGTATTGTCATATAGATAAGACTAGCATATGAATTTTTTCTAGCTGTTAACTCCTTCAGAAACATTTGGTGACCTATAAAATATTCTTTAGTCTTTTTCTCAGGTACCAACATAAGTATTTCAGTTAATATGAGATTAATACTTCATGTATCACTTTAGAAGAATAAATGCTCAACTGCTTAGTATAGAAGTTATGTAGTGCAGCTGGATGTATTCATAACCCTGCACTCATGGTAACACGATTCTCTCAGTCGTGATAAGAAAGCAAATTCTTAAACATCTATTCTTAACCCTGCACCCCTGGTAAGTAACACGATTCTCTCTGTTATGATAAGAAAGCAAATTCTTAAACATCTATGAATAAAACTGCCTCATTTCTTTCCCTGACCTCACAAAAACTTGAATTTTCATACTTGGTGTGAAATGCACTTTTTACTTTAGTACTTTGAATTAAATTGATTTCTCCTTTTCAGATCCTCCACTCCATATTGAAAGTAAATAAACAGTAAAAATGGAGGCCATCCACTGAATTACCATTTTGGAGAGCTGTTCGACCTCAGCCAGGGCACTCAGGACATCTCGGTCGAAGTCCATGGCTTTCTGCCAGGCAGTGTGTGCAGCAGTGACGAGACCACCACAGCCAGGCCCCCCACACTTCTTCTGTCCTTCGTCAGTTCTGCAGTTGGGGCCACCACATTCAGTCTCCGAGCAGGAGGCCCCTGGCGGCGTCCCACAGGTCTGCAACAAGCCAAGGAGCAGGCACAGGTTCAGAGAAGGAGTCCACTGCAGCGGAACAGCTGTGCAGGACCTGGGTGGCCCCAGAGAGTGTGTAGGTGGTCCTCAGTGAGGGTGTTCGGGATGGAGAGAGGAACAGAGAGTTTAGGAATAAGCTAACCTGCTTATTTCCAAGGAAATAACAAAAATTTAGCACACTCATCAATACCTTTTGCCCAAATGAACTGGAGCAGGGAGCTCTGAGCAGGGAGCTCTGAGCAGGGAGCAACATTATCTGCTCTGCCTGCTGGGTTGAAGTCTGCCAACTCGAGAGCCACAGGATGCTTCTTTTCCCTTTGTTCTAACCAGTTGGGTTTATTTTTAAAAAAAAACAGGTATTGGGGACCTTTTTTGGACTAGTGCCATGTTAAATACCCTGGTGAATAGGGTGACACAAAAGGCCTGTTATCTGGCCTTTTAGTAACTTCCCGTCTAGTTAGGAAGACAGGGTGACTCTCCATAGAACAGCCAAGAGCAGGTCAGATGCAGCAAGTATGAAGGGAAGCACACGAAAGAGAGACTGTCCAAGGCTCGTAGTTGTCGCTGGGGAAGGATGCTTCTGGTGGGCTCTGAGAAGCGGACGTGGGGGAACATTCCAGATGTGAGGGAGGGAAAGAGTAGGAACAAAGGTGGATGTAAGTTTTTCAAGTAAGCAACACCCCAGACTCTCCTCCTTTCTTACCTACCAGAAACTTCCAAAGATTAGGGCTTGGGCATGGCAAACACATGGCTAATTGGTAAACTACAAGTTTGCTATGTGATGTAAAAGCCTGAGCAGGAAGAAATTGTATTTAAAGCTCTCCTTTTGTGGAAAATGCTCCTACTGAATAAGCAAAAGATTTACTGCAGTGAAAGGCAGTTAACAGAATACTCCAGAACAAAGAAAGTATTCTTTATAAGAAATAAAAAAGTACTTTTTCATAAATTCAATAAATTCTTTAGCCTAATAATTCTATAATTCCAATACCACTACATTTAAAAATAAAAAAAAAATAGTCTTTCCTGTATCTGGTTTACAGTACACATCAAACTTCAGAAGATAAAACTTATTCTGTGTGCTAAAGAACATGAGCTTTACTCAAGAAGAGCAGCGTAAGGCCTCAGGGACGCTTTCTGAAACCAGTCTGACAACACACTGCAAGATCTGTTTTATTTCAACAGACAGGACAGCCTGACAAAAAACCAGCATGGGTCTAGCTAAACAGACATAAAGACAAAGAACTGAAGGTACTTGAAAAAACACAAAGGGACCAAAGTTTCCTACATACGAAGTGGCATTGAGGAGTCCTCACAGAATAATTAACCAAGACAAACATATACAAGGAGAGGAGACAGGAAGGAGATGGCTAATCCCCAGGTCGCTCACCACATGGAAAAGCAAGCGAGGGACAGGTGCCCCTTCCCGTGGCCAGAGGAGCCGGCCCACTGCCAACCATTCCAAGATCCTTTCTCTGCTGAAAAGCAAACATCCTTTAGCATGCTTAGCTGCTTTTCATTTTAGTCTGTGGATTTCTTATTTGTGGTTATTGGATTTTTATTGGCATTTATAAGGAAGGAGTCATTACTGAAAGCAAAGAAGATCGAAAGAACTGGCATTTCAAGCCTAACAACTTTGTGTCCTGTTAGGTACAATTTACACATTGCTCTGAGCCCCTATTTTTCTATTAAATAGTGACTCCCTATTACTTACTCCCTATTTCCACTAGATGCTATAAAGTTTCTTAAAATAATGAGTACACATTGTGTGCATCAGTTAAGTTGGTCACAATACAGTACAAACTGGGTTTTTGTCTACTCAGAAAAAGGGGCTTTGGGGCCAGAGGAGGGTGGGGGAGGAGCCATCACTAAGACAGAGCTCTCCACCTTCTGTGCACTCACCTTCCCCTCCGTTTACCCACACTCTGTTTCTAAGCAAAGAGAGCACAAGCCTTACAAAATAAAAGTCTATAAAAAATACCCTCCAAACTCTCAGATAGGTGCTCTTCTATGAAAAACAATCCTGAATCAAGAGGAAGAAACAGGCTTACATCGTTTTTTTTGGCCTTTTGCTTGATTTTGATTAAAGTCACTACTCAATTTCATTTGGTTCCCGAGTTACTTTTTAAAAGCTTCTGGGAAATGAATCTACTTTCTAGGCTGGTCTTAGGGTTAATGTTCACCAGGTAACGTTACTGGAACAAAGGCACATTTTAACTAACACCCATGGAAAAATTCTTAATGCTCTTCAATTTTTTTTTTTTTGGACAACCCTCCCAGAATGATTCTGAATTACTCCACTGAGATGGAGTTTGCACTTCAAATCAGAACAAAGTAAAGACATAAATGTCCACGGTATAAAAAAGGATCAAGTTTAAATAAGTCACTGAGTCAGTACCACAGTATGGGGGAGTAGTCATGATTCTTGGGTTGTACCAGAGAAACCACTTGAAGAGAAGGAAGATTAGAAACACACCGGCTGTTTTTGACCTGGCCTGGTCAGGATACCCCATTGTGTGGGTCCAGAGGTGGGAGCCTGGGAGGTGTGCTCCTGCTGATTCATTTGCAAAGTAAACAACATTAAAGACAAAACAGGGTGCTTTTCTTTCTCCTATAGCATGATGGCTCTGAGGCCAAAGCCCTAACCTTACCATTTCTGCAGCCGCTGAAAGGTCTAGACTTTGTAGTTTGCCTGCCAGTTCATCCAGAAGGCGGGCCTGTGCCTCTTGTTTTTCCCTGAACTGGGACTCTCGCTCCAGCATCAAGTCTTCTACTCTGTCTCTGGTGAGGGCCGACTGCTCCACAGTGCTGTTGGAATCTATGGTGGAGGCATTCACCCTCTTCTCCGCCTCTAGAGATGCCTGGAAATACTTGGTAATGCTGTCCAGGGCGCCTAGGGCATGGAATGAAATTGCCCACCGTTAATGCCCTTGTACCCAGTCTCCTCATCAAGCAATGTCCATAGAGTGTCTTTCTAGCCCTAAGTTTACTGTATGGTTTTGTTTCACAATTTAAGAAATAAAATCTTTTAAGAACCATAACTTTCCTGTTATGATCAATGAATATACTGTGTCCTATTAGCACCTACTCTGACTCTGGAAGATGGCAAACATCTGAATGAATAATTAAGTCAACCATGCAGATGTGGTTTCGGTACAGGCACACATCCAGTTGTTCTAGACAGTTGGTGTCAGGCACCCTGTAGAATACACATGCAGCTAATGCCCCGCCTTCTCAGTCATCTGTTTAGATGCACTCAAATGGCTAGTATTATAAACATTAAACAGCATGGCTGTTGAGCTTTAAGGACCTAGTCAAAAAATTAAGTGATCATGCATTAAACAGGATGGACAATGTGATCTGACATATTTTACTTTCTTTTGCTATATATGGCCTATGACAACAAGAAATGGAAGGATTTGCCAAAATTCTTTCCTGACCAACATTCTTGAATGTAAAAGGCTCTGCGGAAGTATCAACCTAATTTCTTAACTGTTGAAGAGCCCCTTTCCAAGAAAAGCCTAGAAGGTTAAAGCACTAACTGAAAAAAATCAGGAAACACACGCCATTCTCATGAAGGACTGTTGCTCACTCCCTGGGAGCTCGGCTGTGACTCTTAAGTGGCCTTGTGGCTCAGCTCCCACATTTGTAAAATGGAGACGTCAGTCCTCATTTGTGCCAGAGACACAATGGGAAAAAGCTTTAAGTCAAGGGTGTCAAACTCATTTTCACTGGGGACACATCAGCCTCACGGTTTTCTTTCAAATGGCTGAAATAATTTTAGGACTGTATAAATGTAACTACTTAATTTTTTTCGTGAAGGTACTGTATTAAAGAGGTTGTTACACAGATTGTTAAATCCACTGTCCAAGACTGAGTACATGCACAGAAAATGCTCACCCCGAATATCTGAGTTTTTGATGAATTCCAGTTGTTCAGCAAGCTCTTCTACTGTGTTGTCGAGGCTTTCTGCTTCTGTCTGGAGAGAATCCAGGGCTTTGGCTGTATGGTTTCTCTGTGAAGCGACATCAGATAACTTCACCTCTACTTGAGCCATCTTTTCCGTAACTTCTTTCGTTAGTTTCCTACAAGGAGAAGGGTAAGCTTACCCAAGTAAAATAAATCTTTTCACATTTTCTACTAATACTATAACTCTGAAATTTCAAACCAATTCAGCACTTGGTAACGATTTATCTCTAAATACTGGTTTTATTCTCCTTATCATTACAAAGACTGTATTAAATCTAACAATTTTCCTGTCCTCCGAGACTCTGAAGAAAAGCACAGAAGCAGCATTCTGCGCGTCGTGGCGGATGGGCCGTTCGCAGGGGTCCGGGTCTCTGCTGTGATATGAGCATACGTCCAGACCATGGAGTTCCAGCTCCACACGTGAGCAACTTCAAGCCCACGCAATCTCACAGACTCGAAAGACAAAGTGACTCCAGTGTGGAATTATGCCTCCCAACCCACCACCCAAAATGCTCCTCTCTGAACCTTAGGGAGCTCCTTCAAGATGGGACACGCCAGAAAAAAGCCCCCAGGCTGCAGGAGCCACTCTGCCTTTCACGCAGCCCCGCCCCCCCCACGAGGTCCCATCAAAGAAGCCGCTGCCTTCCACCAACAAGCAACCCTTTTATTTTACGAAAGAAAGAAAGTAGTTATCTATTGAGAATGAAATAAGATGAACATTTAGCTTTCACAACATATTTCACTGGACTTTAAACCACACAGCATTTTGTTCTGTATCTTTGTATCTTTAAAGCTGTGCTTTGGGCACTGACTTGTGTATTATTTATATATACAGTGTACCTGTGTGTATATCACAAAATAACCGTTGAGAAGAAGACCTTAGCTCTGGGTATTACTAAATCACCTAATTGGGTATAATTGTCTTCTCAGGGACATAATAGTATAAAAAACTGGAAGAAAATGTAGGGCTGTTGAAAGTTTGAGGGCCAAGAGAAAAATGATATTTAAGGCTGAGATAACATCATGACTCAATCCAGTGAAAAAGTACTTAAAAGGGTTTGTAGGTTAAATTGCATAAGCCCAATGGCTTCTTCCCCCGGGCTGTTATAATATAGTTTCTTTTTTCAGTGCTTTGCTCTTACTGACCTATTGATTCAACAGAGGCTTTCATTTCTTCTCAAGTCTCATACAATGTTACATTTCTTAAAAACTCAAATCTAACATTATACATTTTTAAATAATGCTGCTTTAGATGTAAACCATATATCCTGTATATTATGTTGAAAAGATGAATGAAACCACTTTTCCTGAGATGCTTACAATCTATCTGATTGTGATGTGAATGGTGAGGCTCAAAGAGAGCTGTTTCAGGAATGTAAACTCTCTCTGGGGACACCGTATTTTTTTGTTCGTTTTTCAGTGCATGAGACCAAGGCCAAGAATCATTCCCTGGGTGTGCTTGCACCCAGAACACGGCCTTTCAAAACTCAGCACTGAGCGTTGGGAGGCTGAGCTGCAGTAGACTTCCTAATGAGGGAAAAGTCCTCACTAAATGCATTATCGCCCCATTAGACATTCCATAACACCCTGGTCAACCACATGGTCTGGACACAAAACCTGAGGTCTGACATCAAGGGACTTTAAATCTATAAGGTCTAGGAAGGACCTTTTACAAGGTACTTGACCTAATATCAGCTGTTCCCTTCCTGTAGCCCACAGATAGTGTTGAGATGAAAAGTCCATCTGGCTGCTCGGAGACACTGATGAAAGTCTCATCGAAAAATATTACTGTAATTTTATCATCATGTAGAAGCACTTTAGTATGTAGGATGTAGCTCTGAAACATCCCCCTTGCTCATGCCAAATGCTGTCTGCAACAAGAAAGCACAGCAAACACGAATGCCTCCTACTCTTTCCCGTTTTGTCCTTCAGCCAGATCTTACTGTGCTGGTTTTGGGGGTCCTTTTTGGCAAAGGTGGCTGGAACA
Organism: Sturnira hondurensis; assembly: GCF_014824575.4. Lineage (NCBI taxonomy): Eukaryota > Metazoa > Chordata > Mammalia > Chiroptera > Phyllostomidae > Sturnira > Sturnira hondurensis. Next base: position 1,693,898 of record NW_028091508.1, read on the forward strand.
TTTCAGAGCAGGAAAGACAAGCCTAGGAAAAACAGCAAAACGAACCCTGGGAAGTCAGGCATCCCCTCAGCTCAATGCTCCCTGCTTTCAATGGCAAAATAAACACTCTGCAGTCAAACAGATGATTACCCAGAGAAGGGCTAAGAGAGGATTTGCTGTCGCAGAGAAGTGTCACAACCAGATGAAGGAAGCACTGTTCCGGTGGACCCATGGCTGAGCGGGGGGAACTAACAGTCTTATCGGTGGTAATGGAATTTCCCTGGTAGTAGCAAAACATATGAGAATAACATATTTTTATTTTTTTGCAATTACATTATCCATTTCATAGATCAATCTTTTTGCTACTCTGTAAGGTAAAGGAAAACATTATCTTCTCTTCTCCACAGGAGAGAGAAAAGAAGCTCAGGAACCAGTGAGTCACTCAAGTTCACAAGCCTAGCAAGCAACCGAGCTGTGACTCATTATGGATCCTTTGTCTCTGAAACCAGTGTTCTGGCCATGCGGCTGCCTTAGAGCACCATTTGCAAAATGGAACGCTGAGTGTAACATGCACACATTCTATACTGCAGCCTCCGCAATTTTGGTCCCCAGGGATGTGCCAACATTCATGCACCCGATGCACAGAGTAAAGACGGCCAGAAAACGAATGGCCCAGCATCTGTTTTCACTCACAGGACTAACCGTGCATTCTGATGAAAGCACTATGCCAAGCCATCTCTGCTGTTTATTCATGAAGTTGAAACAATATTGTGAATTTTAACTTGTGCTCATTAACTACTTACTCTGCTTCCTCGAAAAGATTCCCAATGTTTTTCAGTGGCTCCGCAGCTGGGCTCTGGGCCAGGATGTCTCTGATCTCACTGACTTTCTTCTCCACCGAGTCCACAGTCTCCCGGTAAGGCCCGATCACACCACTGATCTTCAAGGCCTTGGCTTTCTCCAGGAACTTCTGGGTCCTGTTGGTCAGCTCAGCGATGATCGCGTCCCAGAGAGCAAAGCACTGGTGGCAGGGTGTGCAGTCAGGGAAGACCCCCGAGTACCCCCGAGTGCACTTGTCACAGCGTGGACCCTCGACACCCTCAATGCAGACACACTGGCCGGTGGACTGGTCACACTGTGGCGTCTCAATGCCCCTGGGGTCGCAGTCACAGGCTAGAAGGGAGAGAGCAATGCCAGTTGATCTACCAGACCACAAACCTCAGTGACAAGATGTGGCATTTAGAATCTTCATGACTGTTACAATGGCACAGTGTCACCCGTTGATGACCACTTACCAACAGCTTTCGGAGAGACCACAGCAGCTTCCTCCAGAACATGCATCACCTCAGTGCTTGCTGTCCACTTCTTGACAATAACAGTAATAGTGCACAATCATTTTTTAAGCTACCACTTACCGTTTCTGGCACTGCAGAAATGGTTCTCATGCATCATCTCATTTAACCCTCATGATAACCCTGTGGGATAAGTGACCCCCCTCAAGTCTTTGGCAAGGAAATGGCTGGACCAGGGTTCAACTCTGCAGCTCAAGAGTCTGTGCTGTTGAGCTCTGCCCTGGCTCTGCCTCCCTCCTACTCAGACTTCTCTTTAGGTGCTACCAGTGCAGACAATTCAGGTGACATCCTGAGGCCACAAGGCATGTGGCCTGAGACACAACACTATAAAGAGCAGCTCCTCACTGACATCACCTCACCTGCTCATGAAATAGAATGATGAATACCTGCAAAACGCACTAAACTTGATTTAAAAAAAAAACAACTAAATCAGAAAGAAGTCACAGGAATTCTAAGCATCTAGTTCCAAGGATTTCAGTGAAGTACAGTCTAACTCATGGGTGTCTGTGGGAACCACTAGCAGCACAGGCGGATAACACATCTGAGCGACAGATGGGAGGGAGCTGAGTCCCAGCCTCTCACTGGCCCAGGAGGGATGGCGTCTTAGGCAGAGCCCGACGGTACAGAGTGAAATTGGTAGTCTCACTGATGGACTGTGGCTGAGATTACTTATCACAATGCCTGTGCCACTGAATCCTGGCTTACAGTTTCATGTCTCAGGGGACTAACTCGTTCTTATATCAACACTTGACATTTCTGAGTAATGGTACAGTGTTTAAATAACAGAAGACCTGTACACACACCTTTAATCCCTAAATATCAAATCCTTTCTGGAAAAAGGTGAGGATTAAAAATAAATAAAAACCAAGAACAACAAAAACGCCAAATATCTTATTTCCTTAACCAGACTGAAGATTCCAAGGGCAGGGCTACCTCTTAAACCCTATTTCCATTCTCAGCAGCGAAACAGAGTTCAGTTGTCTTTGTCAGGTGAGGCCCTAACCTCATTTTTGGTACAGGCATGCAAGTGACATTTACATGCCTCTATAAAAGAAAATAATTCTCTTAAAAGGCCGTGTGTGACAAAGCACAACGCACTCACCCTCTCTGATACTGTTTACAAAATCTTCTTGAGTCCACAGCTCCCATTTGTCTCTGAAAGACTTTCTAAGTTAAACACCTTCCAGAGCCAGTTTCCCTGACTGTCCTGCGAGCTGCTCACAGCACCTCTAAGCTCTAAACCCAGAGAGACATGCGTATGGCCTGTAACATTTTATCCGACCCTCCCACATCCTGCCTTGGATCAGTTTGATTTCTCATTGCCTTTGTTAGCCAAGTGCACTCCAAGTTCATGAGTAGCAAGTTTGAGCAACACAGTGTTGTCAGCGAAGTGGGCTCATCCTTCCTGGTTGTGAATCCTGCCTTCCCCACACCCCAGAGACATGACTCTGGGCAGTAGGGAAACTGAGCGAGTTTCCACATCATTACAAAAGGAGCAGCAATTACACCTACCTCACAGGATTGCTCTGAGGACAGAATACCTTAATGCTAAAGTGCTTCAAGGAGTGTCTGACTTGGAGTAAGTGCTCAGGCAACGTTTTTTACCACTATTACTTTCTGTGTCCATGCAAATGGCAGGTGGGCTCCTACTCAAAGTGTTGCTTGATTGACATTTCCATCGGACAAAGAGGGGGAAAAAGCTGTCATGGCCTTCCTTATATTTATCTTTGTATATTTGACAATAACATCATGATTGTGCAAAAATTTGAAGCTCGGAATATTCTAGTTTTCAAACTTTAGGGTGAAAAACACGTAGCATTCTCTTGGTGCCTTGGGTTTTCAAAACTAATCCTTTTCTCCTTAAGAATATTGTTTTATGTCCAGGCCCAACAGGCATGTTTCATCTTTCCAATGTTATTCTGGGGCATTCTCCTGAATCAGGAAGCAGCTAAGGTGAGCTGGAGATAACGTCAAGTGTGTTCCCTAGACCATTTGTTCCAGGAGATGTCCCTGAAAATAAGGGTTCCAGAATCAGGTGGGTTCGGGAAATCGGACATCCTCCACTTGGAGGCTCACAGCGAACACCAGCATGTTACAGAGGCAGAGGAGGTGTGCAGGAAAACACTGTTTCACATTGCATTATTATTCCCCTGTCATATCCCAAACTCATTGGACTGTGAAGTCTTTTTCGAGAGGAGTGCCTAGTGACAGCCCACAGGTATGACGCGGGAGGCCTGGGAAAGCCGGTGCCTTCACCTGTTTCTGAGATCAGGAAAAGGGGAAGAACTTAGATGACATGTGTCTGAACGCTTACGCTGTGGAGACTTTAGCAATGGATTTCCACATTATCTGGTAAAAGTCAGTCACCTTCGAAAAAAGCTAAAACTCACCTGGGTCATTTAGGTCCTAGCCTGTCAAATGTAGGCATTCATCAGACTCACCATACCTCCACCCCCAAACTCAGAATCAGTAGGTTGAGATGGGGCTTGAGAATGAACAGTTGCCAGGTGCTGTTGATGTTAGGGGGGACTAGACCCTGTTTTGAGGAGCACTGTCTGTGTCATCTGCCCAGCCGTTCCAGCCCCTCTCTTGCATGTTGATGTGTGTGTGCAGGGGTGAGAGAGTGTGTGTGGGGTTGGAGCAGAGTCCTGACTCTGGAAGTTCACAGCATAGATCGATACACACACCAAAGGACCTACGTAAGTAGAGATGCTTAATGATTCTCAGTCTGCTGCTGCCCAGCAGGCTCCAGTGGGTGACCTGTGTGGGGTCTAGGTGTCCCGTGGACCTGTGCCTACTTTACCAACTTGGGACAACTGGGGCAGATGTTGGCACCTGCTTTTCGTTTGCTTACAAAATGATTTCTTTTTCGTAGGTAATACCCAGGTACACTTTAGTTCAGTCCTAAAGGGGCTTTTTACTGGATTCGTGCTTGGGGCAAGAGCATGTGCCTACATAGACTTCATTTGTACTTTGTCTTAAAGGCATGTCTTGCTCTCATTCTGTCCTGGGCATCTTTGAGGAGGACAACACTGGCCCTGAACCATAGGCTTTAAAAGGCAAAAGCACTCCCATTAAGGCTTTCCTCATTTGCCTTTTACATAAAAGCACATTTTTTTTTCCATAAGGAGATACCTGACTATGACCTAACTCTTTCCATTTGCATACCGTTAACAAGGTGATACGAGAAAGTCTAATATTCTGCTCCCCAACAGACCATTTCAATGGAAAGATTTGCAATGGAAGACATATTTGGCAATTAAGTACATAATTTGAGGAAAGCGGCCATGTTCTTTTCCCACAGCTCCATCTAATTTTGGATGACACCTATTCTTATCCCTGCTGATTTCTGGATCCTGTCCCTCGTCCCTTTAAGACCAGTATTCTGAAGGACCGGCAGAAATTCAGCTATCTCCAGAAGCTAAGGACCAGTCAGCAGAACTGACCAACATTTCTTTCCTGCAGTTGAAAGTGGAGTCAAATTTCACAGATGGCTCACAGATGCAGTTTCATCATTGAAAAGTTGATCCCAAACTCTCTCTGGAAGGATACCGAATGCCTCCTGTAATTCGCAGAAGGTTTCGATTTAAGCTGAAGCTCGAACTTGCTAGAGCTCCCATGGATGTGTGCTTCCTTCCCTGCCCACTGAGTCTCCAAGGGGGTCACCTGGGAGGCGAGCCCAAGAAGGCCTATGCTTACAACCTTGTAAAGAGAACCCCAAGAATATTTCTGACCGACGCAGAAACATCAGTTCTCACCTGACAATTTAAAGCTTCACAGACACTAAAATTATGAAGGGAATTTTCCAATCATCTCTCCCATTCACTGGGATCTGTAACAGTCTGAGCTAACTGTGCAGGCTGCCTCTGACGAGGTCCAACAGATGTTCTCCTCCTTAAGGGAAAGGGACAGGAGTTCAGGTGGGCCTGTAGCTTAGTCTTGCTTTAAGTCATGGGATCATTGGGCAGAGGATCCAAAGCTTTCTCTTGGAAAGAAGGAGACTGTATATTCAAAGGTGGACAAATCATAAAGATGAAGAATATCACTTTTAAAATGAGATAATCATTTTAATGAGCTATAAGAATTCTACCTTTATCTATAAATAAACAGATAAAGAATTCTACCTTTATCTGTACAACATTTCTGGTTATGTGGTCAGTAGGTTTACTCTACTTTTATTAAGTTTTCTCATCATTTACCACAGGGTGTCTGAAAGGTAGGTAAATGAAGAACACTGCCCCATTTTATAGATGTTGAGGCGTGGAAGAAAACACTCGGAAGTTAATGACAGAACGAGAAACAGCCGCTGTGCCTCTTTGTCAGTAGGTACAACTGTTCTGCTTTCTTCATATCTTTCCCTCTCCTTCTCGAGACCGCCTCTGCCCCTGAAGAAAGTCCATCTTCAGCGGCTTGGCACCGGGGCTCTACCCAATCTGGTGAGACCGAGTCTCTCCATGACTCTCCAGTCAGACGGTCTGTTACGGAGGGCGCCCCCTCCCCAGTCCTGTTGCTACGTGTTGCCCTTATTGTCCCAATTCAGCCAGGACAATAATTCCCTCTCTGTAAATGTCACTGACATCCAGGACCCAGCAGGTCCTCACTTGTGTTTGTCTTTGGGCAAGTCACTCACCCTTCCTGAGCCTGAGAGTTCTCAGATATGGACATTATACTTACAGGTTGTTTGTTGTAAAGGCAGAATCAGGAATATGTACATGATGTCCCCCAAAGTGCTCAGCACAGGACAAATTCTCTGTAAGTGACCACCAGAGCTAACCTTTTCTATGAAACCTTGTCAAGCGACTCCAGTGCCCCCGGTCTTGCCTCTCCTGGCAGGGGAGAAGGTCTCCACTGCCTCCTGCCACCTCATTACCCACCCTTTTCAGTTACAGGACGACACTCCAGCCAACTGAGCCACACGGGCTGGGGCTACCTACTTTTAAATCTCTCCAATGTGATTTTGTTTTTCTTCACATCTTCTACCTCCCTCAGCCCCACTTTTTTTGGCCTCAGCAGTAACAGTACTTCGGTTGGGGAAGGAGAGTTACAGAGCAACTATGACTTCCCCTATAGAAGTGAGCTGGCTGTCTGGCCCAGAGGTAAGCACTTCTTCTGCAAAGGCCCAGAGGATACATATTTAGGCTTTGCAGGCTATATGGTCTCTGTCACACTGTTCAACACTGGCACTGTAGCATGAAGACTTCCTGACACAGGCAGTGAACTGGATTTGACACAGGGCCATGTTGCGCTTACCTCTGGTCTAGCCCAGCACGCTGGGCTGGGATTAGGATTAGGATTATGTAAAACAAGCCTTCCCTGTACTAACAAGAGTGTTGTGGTTCTTTAAAGAACCAAATGAAATCTGATTTCCTGAGTCACACTGACAATAAGGAATAAGGTGGCTCAAAATGAATCCCAGGCTGAGAAAAGAATACAAGCATTCTAAAAATGTACGTCTGAGCAAAGAAATGCACTTAGTTTCTCTACTAAAACAATCTGAAATGAGAAACAAGCATGGTGGCCGCTCCCACCTATGCCCCACTCTTCAGTTTGCCTGGGTATAAGAGGCACTGGCCTTTCCCAAGAGCCAGAGGGTCTTTGCTATCTATGAGTCAACAGAAAGATTCCTCATGTGACCCTTTGACTCCTGAGGGGCTGGACGCAGCGCTCTGAGCCGAGGTTTTCTCTGGCATGGTCAGCAGTGGGTGGATGAGACTCTCTCCGCGTCCCAGCACAGTGGTGGGCCTGTTCAGACTTGGCACGACTGGCCAAGAGCCTCAACCCGCCCGGACAATAGGAACATTCAACAATTTGTAAGTATGAGGCTCTACTCATTTGTCCTTTACATAACTACACTTCTTTCCATAAGGAGAATTCTTAGCTATGACCTAAGTTTTTCTATAAGGATTTATTAATGAGGTGGCGCCAGAAAGTCTAAATTTGTGCCCCATTCAACTGAAAGATTAAAAATTGAAGACTGGCAATTAATTACTTAATTTGAGAAAAGTGGTCACATTCTTTTCCCACAGTTCCACTGAATGTCAGACAACACCTCCTCTTGTCCCTGCTAATTGTTGGGCCCAGCCCCTTCAAGTTTTTGTCATTCCATTCCCATTTGTGACATTTCACTGCCTCGAGAGCCCTGAGCTCCACCTGCTCCTGCACCTGTGTCCCCACCCTCACCAGATCACACAGGTGCTGCGCCTACTGCCACCTGCGCGTACGAGGCTCTGCTGCTGGTGAGGACCGCCCAGGGTTAACTCAAATCAGTTCTCGCCCTCTCTGGTGTCAAAAGCATTTAGGCCCCACAACTTTCTTTTATAAAATGAACTGGCCTTTCTTCTGGGTAACACAAATGATTTGACAAACACTGATGTCATGATTTTCACTCTGCAAAGTTTCTAAAACGTGATCACCTTTTGACCTAAAGAAATTGATATTGTCCCTATAAGGCACAATTTCTCTGGAAAATTTAGAGCCAAAAGCTTAAAGAAAAGATAGAAGGGTAAACTTCTGAGTACAAAAGAACAACTCTCTGATTGGCTTTGGCTTTGGCTCTGGTAACAGGCTTCTCATACTAAACTTAAAATGGAGCAAAAGGTCAGAAAGCTTTGGCAGCCAAAGCTAGTTTTCCAGTGACACATGCTAAGGCAATCAGGCTACAAGCAGTGATAGAACCATTATCTGGAGAAAATTCAAGCCCCTGGGACATTAAGGGTGTTGTGAGATTGAGGGATTTAACAGAATAGTTTTAGAATTCAGGAGAAACCAAATTTCAAGCAAGGTTTTTCTGCAGATGACATCTCATGCAAGTGGTTCAGAGCGTGTCCTGGACTATTGGATGGAAGTGAGAAAATCAGCTCCCACTAGGAACCAATATCTGGACTGAGCACTGGTGAATGAAAAAGCACCTGTTTGCTCTCACAGCAAACATCACCTCCTCGGTAGAACAGACCTTAACCTAATCCTACCTGTTGGTCCAGATCCTTCTGGCTATGCCTCAGTTGGAAAAACAAACCATGTGCCTTTTGTTCTGGTCTCGTCCACTGTTTGAAATTTTCTTGCTCGTAAAGAACAATTGGTTGACTTAGAGAACACACAGTATCTACCTTTCTGACCTTCACTAGGTGATAACTGAATACACTGCTACCTTGAAGGTCTGTACTGGTTCTCACTACCGCTGTCCCCCAAAAGTTAAAGGTCACTTTAAATCTAGAGTCCACAGGGAACTAGAATCTCAGATATGTAACAAAGAAAATATATCAAAGAACAAACATAAAACTACAGAAAATATTTATCTGTAGTTATAAACTTAAAACGCAGGGAAGAAAACCAAATAGGAAAGAAAGAATAGGAAAAAATAATAGACTCAACCTGTTAAAACCTTTTCTGTAAATGTTTTTACTTTAAGATCTGAAAAGTCATCTGGCAGATGAAAAAAAGATTGTAACAGAATAAAAATTAAACAATCCTCCGGGCACTGACCACGCCCTCCACTCCCCCTCGTGGGGACATCACACAAAATGCAAATGCTCAGGGTTCCAACTGTCAGCAGAATCCACTCGACACACTGTGTGCGGTCAAACCATCTCACAACCAGAGCCGCTCGGCCGGGCACATGCCAGCCAGGAAGCTGGCCGCACAATACTTTTTTCAGGGGGAACTAATTAACTCACCAAAATTCATGGTTAATATAAGCCCATTTTGGTTAACAAACAACTCAGTTAAAAAATGGGCAAAGGACCTGAACAGACACTCCTCCAAAGAAGACAAACAGATGGTCCACAGACACATGAAAAGATACTCAATGTCACTGGTCATCAGAGAAATGCAAATGAAAATCACACTGAGGTATCACCTCACACCTGCCAGAATGCCTATCATCAGTAAATCAACACACAATAAATATCTGCGAGGATGTGGAGAAAGGGGAACCCTTTTGCACTCTTGGTGGGAATGCAGGTTGGTGCAGCCACTGTGAAAAGCAGAATGGAGTTACCTCAAAATGTTAAAAATGGGTCTGCTTTTTAACCCAGTGATCCCCCTTATGGGAATATATCCAAAGGAACCCAAAACACTAATCCAAAAGAACATAAGCACCTTGGTGCTCATTGCAGCATTATTTACAATCACCAAGATAAGGAAGCAGCCCAAGTGCCCATCAGTAGATGAGTGGATAAAACAACTATGGGTCATTTACACAATGGACATTAACACTACTTGGCTGTAAAAAAGAAAATGTTACCCCTTGTGACAGCATGGATGGACCTGGAGATCACTGTGCCAAGTGAAATAAACCAGACAGAGAAAGACAATACCATAGGGTCCCACTCATGTGTGGAATCTAACGAACAGACCAAACTAGTAAGGGAAACGGAGACGGACTCCATAGATGGAGAGCAGGATGACAGCTGGTGGCGAGGGGGTGAAGGGATTGAGCAAAAGGGGAAAAGGACTCACGGCCGTGGACAACAGTGTGGTGACTGCTAGGGGATGGGGTGGGTATAAGGGGACTACATGGTGATGGAAACAATACAATAAAGATGCTGTTAAAAAGCATTCTAAAAAGCAATTTTGAGTATATTTGAGGTCCATAGGTGTGTCTGCACAGAGATAAACAGACACTATCCTGGAAAATACAGTAGGTCCGCTTTTTACTGACCACAATTCTATGGGTCCAGACTGTTACATTTTTTAACACAATGAGTGTGAATTTCTTTTGTTATTAAGCATGGAGTTTTTATAGACAAATTAATTATACTGTACTTTGGAGTTCACAAAGAGCTCTTACAGACGTTCCCCCCACTCTGATCGAACACCAAGGCAGGAACGCCCGCAGCCTTACCTCGGCACTCCACGTTGGGGTCTCCCCAGAAGAGCTCCTGGCACTCACTGCAGGTGCGGCCCCCAAAGCCAGGCATGCACTGGCACTGCCCCGTGAACTGCGGCCAGAAAACAGACCTAGGTCAGCGGGCTGCAGGGCAGAGGCCAGTCGCACTGGCTTTCTTGGCTGCTAGTTAGGGGAAGTGGGACTGAGCTGTTTGCCTGAGAAGACCTGCACCTCCTGACAAGGAGAAGGGATTCTACCTCCTACTCTGGGTGCTGAGGGCTAACTGCTCTGCTGCAACAGAGGCTGGAGAGGCCCAGAGTCCATTACATGCAATTTGCATGTCTCCTCACCAATCATTAACAGGCCACTTTGGTCTCCTGTCTCCACAGGAGCCCTTCTCTCTGAGTATGTGTCAAGAAACATGAGTAGTTCTGACAATGTTGCATACGGCCATTCGGTTCCTTTCAGCCCGTGTGGCCAAGAAAACAGTCTGATTCAGCAGCCAGGGACTGGAGAGAAACGGCACGCTCCTGTCCATTCTAATGTGAGTCCGCAGGGGGGCCCTGTACTAAGAGGCTATGGTTGCATCAGATGGGGCCTACACGCCCGGTTATGTCCCAGCTGAGGAGACAAGTGATGGCTGACATCTGGTCTGAGCTGTGTTTGCCAAGCTGTGTGTCCTATGGCAAGAAAGGCTGTGACCACAGGAGAAGGTGCCTTTCTCTCTCTAATTGGGACCAAGGCACCAAATAGCTGTCACTTGGACTCACAAAGGCATCTTTCCTTACGCCATGATGGCCTCACCCCAGCTACAGTGCCTCACCTCGTTACAAGACGGCCCGAAGGAATGAGCAGCATCACAGTTGCATGGGTCACACCCAGTCCCGCTGGCCAGCTGCCAGGTGTTGGGTGCACAGTGGTCACAGTTCTGCCCGACCACATTAGGAAGACACAAACACTGGCCTGTGGCTTTGTCGCACTGGCAGTCAGAGCCGTTGCAGTGCTCCTGCACGGTGCCCAGGGAGTTGCAGACACACTCTGAAAAAGAGCACAGCCACATATGCGAATAGCGTCGCATTCAGAAACACACAGGCAATGCAAGATGCAGCTAGCTACATCCCAAGGGCTAAGGTTTTTCACTCTGCAAATTTCAAACTGAAAATGCAAATAAGTAGGGAAAGGAACGGAGGTTATTAGAAAAAAATCTACAACTATTGTTCTCCAGAATTCCTGAGATGTCCTGACATTTCTTAGGCAGACATGCACAACAACACACTCTGTCTAGCAGTATTTTCAAAATACGCAGATTTAATAAGCTGCTGGTGAATCACTGTAAAGCTGAGGATAGAACTGTAAATAATAAAAAATACGCTGTGTGAATTGAGCTGTCTAATGATTTCAAATTCTTGGCAGGAAGCAGCAGTAATGGATGTGTCAGACAGAGCAGGTACAAGCCCCGTAAGCTGGTAAGTCTGAAAGAATCCAGTCCTGCTGGTCCTCGACATTCCACACGTGTTTGTGTACATAAAGACAGGGCCCGGGGCTGTGGGGCAGAAGCAGGAGGAAGTGGTAGATTTCTTGCTAAGAGAGACTTTAAAGATGGTTCTTTCTTTTCCTGTCCATTGATGACAGAAAAGGTGTGGACCAGAGTGGGTACCTAAGATCTACCCATCCTAGCCAATCAGCAGGATCCTGGGTAGGACTTGTATAAAATCAATATACTTTATTGGATAGCATGTATCATGGTGACAGCTACATATTTTTTCTTTTGGTTTTCTCAGGCACTGAGTCATGGCTTGAGACTTCAGTTCTGCTAGAAAATGAGGATATAAATTAAAAAATCACTCTCATCCTTCGTTTGTCAAGAGTGAAATTTTACCACTCTGAACAAGTGACAAGTACACTCCCAAAGGAAATAAATTCCGGAGAAATGAAACCTCCCGATGAAGAAGCAAGTGGAAATCATTACAACGAGGTGGGAAAACAAAGGTGCATCTTACTCCGACAGTCCTGCTGGAGGGCGTCCCCGTAGTAACCGAATCGGCAGAGCTGGCAGTGCTCCCCTTCCGTGTGGTACAGGCACTTGAGGCACCTCCCAGTCTCCTTGTCACAGGCTTCTGGGTCTGTCGTGTCAATGTTGTGGTGACAGTGGCAAGGCTGACATGCCCCCCCAACATCAGAGGGGTTGCCAAAGAAGCCTGGGGCACAGTCATCGCACCTGGAGCCTATTGTCCAACGAAAGCAAGCACAACAAACACCTCAGCGTGCTGACAGAAAGGTCTAGTCCATCCACACTCCTGCAGAGAGTCAACCCAGGCTGTGCCCCTCACCACGCTAGTTACCCAGCCTGGGGTGGCCACACTTTCAGGGGGAAAACCCGGCTTCGAGTTGTGAGGGAAAGAAGTGTCTTGTCACCGGTAACCCTGCTGCAGCCTGGCTCAGAGGCCACAGTGGGGCCAGGATGGCTGTAGCAGTTCCAGCACACGGGACCTGGAGCTTCACCTCACACACGGGTGAAGCGGATTAGGAGCTAAATTAATGATCTAGCAGAGTAAATCTTAGCTTGGTGTTAAATCTTAATCCAAAGGTTACACTAACTGAAATAGCACTGCTTTTGTCTGAGCAACCCCAAAATGGGGTCCTTCGTGATCCCAAATTCCCTGAGGAATCCCAAAACTAAAGGCAAATGCTTACTGAGACACAGATAAGCATATCTCGTACTTGAAAGAGTGGCATGAAGTGTGAAATAAAAGGGAGTTTATTTTCACAACTTGCTACGCTCCTTGAGTGTTGACAGATAATGTAAGTACAACAAACAAGAACGTATCTAGTGTGGACCGATTCAGTTGCCTGGGGACCCTCTACATGATACTCTTTTGTTCTTTTTCTCCAGTGGCCACTTTGAGACTCCTCTGCTAGAAGATGCATAAGGGAAGAAGAAGTCAAGTGGAAATTAAAATTTCTACTACTTATTAAGCGTTCATAGGGATTCCTTTATGGGTTCAAATGAGCTTGCTCTTCTGCTCTGTATTGTAACATTATTATCACAGACTCAAGAACTGACTCGCTCCACATGCCAAACAAGAAAAAGAGTATTTTTTTAGACCCCTTCACTTTTAATTAAGGATTATAAAAATAAAACGAAAAACAATCTTTTAAAAAATAAATAAGTAAAAATGCAACAAAATTGGCTCACTCTTCAACTATTTTCTTCATTAACAACTAACTCATAAAGACTTTTTCTTCAGGAGTCTCAACATTACTTACCAATGTACCCCGGATTACAGACGCACGCAAGCTGTAAAGTAACAGGATCTTGATAGCAGCCACTGGCAAACTGGCGTCCACTGCCGGGACCATCTGGGCAAGGACAAGGGCGGCAGTGATCTCCCGACCCAATGATGGGATCACCATAGTAACCAGCCAAGCACCTACATCCATCACAAAAGAGACAGGGCTGTGAACCAGACTTGCAAGAAACCTGCTACAAGAAAAAAGTCTTGGAAACCGCATTCTCTCTTTGGGAACCCTCATTCCCTGTTCTTCACGTATCCACACGGGCACTTCCCACTGGAGCAGTGGTTCTCGATGTCAGCGCTAGGCAGAATGCCCTGAAAAGGCTAGTTACAAATCAGATGGTTGGGCTTCTCCCCTGTTTCTCACTTAGGCAGTCCCAGGTAGTGCGGATGCTACTGGTCTGGGGATCACACTTGCAGGCCACACGGCATCAGGGTTCCACTCCTGGCATCACCTGGACCCTCTGTCACTCCTCTCCAGAGAAAGAGGCATTATCTCCCCATGTGCACCCTACTGTCCTATCAGCTGCCTGCCTGCCTGCCTGCCGGCCTGGAGCACTCCAGTTGGCTCCCTCCTTGTATTAAGGAGTATGGGGGCTCGGGGGAGAGCCTGTGGCTGTCTGTCTCTCCGTTCGCCTAAGAGGCCGGCCTGTCAGCAAGCCGGTGGGGGCATGTTCTGTAATCTGGCCTGTAGCAGAAATAGAGCCAATAAGGATGCTCTCTAGCTCCACGACCATTGTATCTCTCAGGTAGCTTCACATTTGGGTAGGGATGAGGGGTGTTTTTTATCAACTCCCAAACCCAGCAGGTCCCATCTCCTCTCCTCATGGATAGGAACCCCATGGAGGTTGCAAGGCTTACACACTTCTTAGCAATGAGCCAGGGTTTGAGTCTAGCCTCCTGACTTTTGGCAAGGAATTGTTTGACATACTGCTTCTCAATGTGAATGATACCTAGATTACTTTTTAACTTCCTACAACATAAGAGCTTAAATTTGAATCATCTAATCCAACCTAGCTATTCTACTCACAGGAGGTTGAATACTTGGGGAGGTGAGAGAACTCACCCAAGGTAATAAAACAGGTCAGAAGCAAAACTGGGCCTGGAATTCAGGTCTAAGGATTTCCAATTCAGTTTGCTTTTCATGGTTCCCCCCCCGCCCCACTTTTTTGAGGCAGAGGTAATATTTTTGTAAATGAGTGCGGGGAAGGATGAAGAAATAGGAGGGAAAAGTTGTTCAGAGCAAATTAATCATCCGCTGGGGGAATTGGTGGTGATGAAGCAATTTCCTACAATGGGTTTTGAGAAAGTTTTCTAAGTGAAATAAATCTAAATACATCATGACAGAAATTGAATGTTCCCTTCCTGCCCTCCCCTCTGCTTCCCTCTGCAGAAACAATCTGAGCCTAGAGCTTCTTTTTCAATTCATGGGATTGATACTAATTATCTTGGAAAAAGAAAAAGAATGACGAGGAATTGGCTCAAACTAGAGAGCAGAATCCCAAATACTTTAGTGAAGTTTTGTCATCCAAACTAGGGCTAAATATCTTCCCCCCTCCCACACCGTCTCTCATTCTCCGGCAATAAATCAAAGTGCTTTCCAAGTAAAATCCAAGAACGGTCAGAAACACCAGCGAAGCCATTCTCACAGAATGTTCTCGCAAAGACATTGCTGAGTATGCTGACTTCGAATCAGCATGGAAACAACCCCCTTTGTTTACTGTGTGCCCCCTTTTAATTTGATATTCTCCTCTGTCTCTTTTTCTATAACTTATTTTCCATCTCTCATTGGCAGAACAATAGGAAACTTAATGCAGAAAACAAAAGATGACGCCAATATACCAATTTCTTCCTCTCAATCTGGTACAACTGTTTCCTTGTAGTCTTTCAAATACAGTTTTGTGGGTGGAGGGAATAATTTTTACCCAAAGGAACAATCATTGGAACCTCCAAATTCGCGAACAGCCTCCAGCACGGAGCCAAGCCCACACGTCTGCCTTCACGAATGTCTTCATGCCCTAACCTAACTGCATATTCATTTTCACTCAGTTTCTTTCCTCTGATGAGCAACTTTTGTACTGACTGAAGCAATTTGCTGAATTTTTTAACACAAATATCCTATATGGAGTGGATGGATATTAAAAAAGAAAGAATGTATTGACACGGAAGGTGGGATATTAGAACTCCAAAAAAAGCAGGTTCTCACGGCACATCTACCTTTCTTAACAAGTGGTGGATAATGTAAGTTGTCACGTCACTTTTCCATGTGAACTATTTCTTACTGACTGAGCAGGGCTGTGATGTTACTAGAAGCACCTTCTATGCCTTATTCTTACGGTACACAGTGCAGTGCTTTGCATCCACAATAATTACCCGACTCACATTTGCTAACTGGAGAACAGATCCACTTTTGCACATTTTCTATGGTCTCCTGAAAACTGCAGCTACATAAAATGCTTCAAAAAAAGCTATTTAAAATGACTAACCCCACTTGGACTGGGTTTCTACGTTGACTGAAATCAGGCATTAACATCTCACAAACCTCATCCTAGGCCAGAACCTGCTGAGATGGAGATAAAGTCTGCACAGTCTCTGGTGGCCACTGGCATGGCCCTCCAAGAGGGTGGATTTACGTTGGCTGTGTTCTCTGACGTACACACAGCCCCAGAACAACGCCTGGCACATGGAAGGTATAAACTAAGTATGTGTTAGATGAATGAGTTCCTAGAAGATACTGAAGTGGTCAGAAATGACTGAGCCATCTGGACCATGGTAGAGATTCGTTCTGTGGTTTCTCTAAGCCCCTGTGTGCTCAGCCAAAAACAATTTCATTCCCTTTACTTTCAAGAGGCTTCCTCCACATACCTTTCACAGTTACGGCCCGTGGTGTAGTCCTGGCAGCTAAAGCACTCCCCTGTCGCTGAGTCACAGTCATCAGCATGGCCGTTGCACTGGCAGGGCTGGCAACTCGGAAAGCCCCAGTACCCAGGTAAGCACCGGTCACACTGCCGGGTGTACACCCCCTGGAAGCAGTGGCACTGGCCAGTGATGGGGTCGCAGAAAGCATTGACAGATCCTTGCAGATGGCACTCACAAGCTGCAGAGACAGGCAACCGAGGAACCTCCTTGAGAGACTCATTAAACGCACACACACCCCTTAGATAAGCACCCCTGTGCCCAGGACAGGATGCTCGTGGGCTCATGTGATCAACATCCAGAGTGAGGCACTGCCTTCTGAAGCTATGGCAACCACACCAGTAGGCTTCAGATCATCTGAATGAGTACATTACAATTCTGATTTACGTACGTTTGCATCCACTGGGGCCAAAGCCAAAGTTTCCAGGAGCACATCTGTCGCAGGTTCTCCCAACCACGTTCGGCCGGCACTGGCACTGGCCTCCGTTGGGGTCACAGACGGAGCTTAATGAGCCTTGAGGGTCACACTCACATGCTGCCAGGGAAAAAGAGGCCAGAACCTGTGACACAGAACAGCTGCTACCCCCCAGGAATGAGGGCAGCTTGTCCCACCTGGCTCTGAACTGGCTCCTCCCTTCCCTCGGGCGCTCCCTGACCCTTTCTCCTTCACCACCTAGGCTTCTTCAGAAGTCCCACAGAAAACAATCGCATCCCTATGGAAGCAACAGGAGATGGAATTAGCAGATACGAACAGCTTCTTTAGGAAGAGGCCATGGAAGTTTTCTCCCCTTGCCTCCGAAACCTAAATATCACAGGACCTAAAGACAAGAGCCAGGTGACCTCTGGGGGTTTGTCGAGAAACAAACATTTCAGTTCTGTGCTGCCCCTCTGATTCCTTCCCCATGGACTTGCCCCCTAGTTGCCTGTTGGGTATTTCTTGAGTATTGATTGTGCTGGCAGTGGTGCTCTGTCACTGAAACATTCCTTAACAATAAATAAATAAAGACAGACTTTCGTTGAGACACTGTTTTCTTCGTGCTGACAAAGCTACTACAGGGCATGCCTTCCAATGTACCTCGCGATGCCAAGTGTGCTCCTGGCTCTCAGGAAAGAGGCAGAGCAGCCGCAGGAATACCTACCCAAGCCTGTCTGGTGTAACAGCGCGGAAATGCTAAAGATTATGTTTCTGCAAACATCAGTCATGGGCGTTTTCACAACGCTTCTGCTATTCTCCAGGCATCGGTATCTCTGAAAGGTTTCCCAGGCACTGTTGGTGATGGACCCATCTCCCGAACCTCCCACAGTGAAGATGTCCAGGGATTTACAGAATGGCATGAGGACAAGCTACGAAAAAATGAGAACAGCAAAGTGTTCTTACAGTGGTTGTTGGTTCTGGTGTCATCAGTAAAAGCCGAGTAAACACAAAAACCTAAAACGCTCTTGCCTCTTGAAAACAAATTAGATTCACTTAATAAATCTTCCCATTCTTAAAATATTCTTGCCATAAAAAGTTTAGATAGCCCTTACATAGTTCGATGGGTATTTTTTAAAGATTTTATTCACTTATTTTTAAAGATTTTATTTACTTACTTACTTACTTATTTATTTATACAGCAGGGAAGGGAGGGAGAGAGGGAGAGAAAGAAACATCAAGGTGTGGTTGCCTCCTGCACACCCCCTACTGGGGACCTGGCTTGCAACCCAGGCATGTGCCCTCAATGGGAATCGAACCAGTGGCCCTTTGGTTCACAAGCCAGCTCAATCCACTGAGTCACACCAGCCAGGGCTAGGTTGATGGTTTTTGACATGTTATTTTTAAGATACTTCATATTTTCAGAAAGAATCAACTTGAATAAATCCCTCCCAGAGGGTGGAGTTTTATTAAAATAAATGAGCAAATCAGCCTTAGAGGTAGAAAAAAAAAAGAGGATTCTGCCTAGCCTCTCAGCATTACCCCTCCACAAACCCTGGGGGGAAGCCGATGAACACTTTCTGCCCAGTCTTCCCTGCTCGTGTCTGAAACGGCCTTGCACTTACTGAATCGATAAGCGTGTAGGGACTCTCCACACCGATATCGGAGGACGTGTACTGGGGCAGCTCTAACCTGACTGTGTAGTTCACACCCTTCTCAAAGCACACAGGGCGTGGAAGCACGACATACCTGCCCCAGAGCAAAACAGAACAACAACAAAAGACAAACTTTAAGTAACCAATCAATCAATCAAAGCGCTACACTACTCATTCTGAAGGAAGAAAGTCAACAATCGGTGTTTGGCTTTGCTGTGAAACATGCAAAGATATAATAATAATAATAATAATAATAATAATAATTTATTAGTTTTAGTGAGCTGCAAACCACTGTCACACTGACCTCGAACCAGGTGATAAGGACACCACCTGGTTGTCATCATCAGGAACTGTGTTACCACATCGGCTGCTGGTTGGAATCTTCCCAGGTCGCTGCACCGTGATGACAGCTTTTTCCCAGTGGTCGGGTAGCTAGAATAAGAAACAATCAAGCAAAAGGACCATCTGCACTGGCCCACTACTGCCTGTTAATAAAAACATCTCCTGATCCATCATTTGCCAAGTTTAAATGGAAAACACTCTCTTGCATTGCCCTTCCCCTCTCAGCATTTCCTCTTCTATAGCCCCAGTTCCTGCCCGAATCCCTGCTCGCCTGGACAGTGAAACAGCTTCCCAACTGCTCTCCTTGCATCTCCCAATGTCCCACTACTTCCATCTTAAAACACAACTCGGATAATGACAACCCGCTGCTCAAAGCCCCTCGAAAGCGCCCTCTAAGAGAGAGCCCATGTCTACTTACTGATCTAGCATTTTTCCAGCAGCATGTCTGACTGTATCTCACACCCCTCACCTAGCTGTGTGGAGTCACCCTCAGAACACTCTCCTCTCCTCTGCTCATGCTATTTATTCCTGACCTCCTCATGTCAAGATCCCATCTGTGTTTGGGCAGGCCTACATCTGAGTCTCTCTGAAACATTTCGGCAGCCTCTGGCCCGGCCCAACTGGCATGATGCAACTCTCATCTTCTAGCGCTGTTTGTCTTTCTGCTCTTACACCGTCCACCTTCAGCCTTTACCACACTCAGGGTGCGTGCCTGCCCCTGGGCTGTGCAGGCCCTGAGGGCAAGGGGAGGATCGGAGACAGGCTCCTCCCACTTCAGTTCTTAGGAAGGTTAAGTGCCTAACAAGGAATTGCTAAATGTTCCTGAAATTGAATTGAAGAAAAATGTCCATTTTCAATTGCGTGGAAGCTAGAAAGTCAGAGTGAAATTCTTCTATTCCAGCGCAACCTCCAAATTTCACAAAAACATACTTTCCATTAGGAAAAAAAGATTTCTCTACCAATATCCTCCCCACCCCCAATAATTCACCAAGGGTTTACCTGTGGCTCGTAGCGAATTAGGATGTCGTACTCCATGGAATATGGGATGTTGTCAATGAAAAACTCCAAATAAGCCCCTTCGGGCACTCGGACAAAGCCCGCTCCAGTCCAGGAGGGAATCCGGTCCTGCACATACTGCCGCTCCACTATGGTGACCCCCTGAGGACAAGGACAGTCCTTATGTTTTACTTGAAATGCAGAGGTGAAAGAAATCCGAGTTCACCCAAAGGCCCAAAACTGTAGATATTATACCTAAATTTTGCAGTCACATTTCCCAGTAGATTGTAAAATATTTTGAATATACAGACAGCAAATTGGCTTCTTTTTAGTTTTGTGGTTGAGGTGGTCTTGGGACATTAGAGATGGGACTCAAAGGCCTAGAACAGAGCTTCTATGATGTAACCAGGGCAACAAGCATTAAGGAACGAGAGAGAACATCCCAAATGCTGTTATCAGCAGGCCTAGGAGTGACGAGGAATTTCCCAGATTTTCTACAAGGTGAGTCCAATACTTAATGGATTTGTTTCTGTCTCCCTCATTGGCATTCACTTCAGGCTTCAAGGACAAGTGAAGAAGCTTGATATAATCACCCAAGTTCACTGCTGATGGGTGTTCAATCATGAACATTCACTACTGATGAGTTCATTGTGACTCACTGAGACTGAAAATTGATCCACTTGAGCTGCTTAACTCAAGCAAGCCTTTGAGTTTGTTCACAGGGTTATATAATACC
This sequence comes from Sturnira hondurensis, assembly GCF_014824575.4. Taxonomy (NCBI): domain Eukaryota; kingdom Metazoa; phylum Chordata; class Mammalia; order Chiroptera; family Phyllostomidae; genus Sturnira; species Sturnira hondurensis. The sequence continues at coordinate 1,714,409 of NW_028091508.1, forward strand.
TGTGATCAGTCATCTCCAAAGATAAAGACCTTCATTCCCTGGATGCATGTATGTGCAGGTTTCCCAGTAAGAGGTAGCACCCACATTACCCCCCCCTCAGATCTGGTCTGGCCTTATGACGTGACCAAAAAAGGTGAAAAAATGACATTCTAGGATTTCTGAGCCCAGGTTTTAGGAGACCTGATAGTTTGTATTCTCCTTGGAAGCCAGATGCCAGGTAAGAACACTATCTTGGCTCTACTGTGCTGTGAGGAAGCCCAAGACAACTGCTAGAAGATGTCATGCAGAGAAAAACAGGATGCTGAAGGGCCAGATATACATTTAAGCCACTAAATTTTGAATGGCTTATTACGCAGCAACAGCAAGTGGAAATAATGTCCTCTCTGAGTAGTTACTATAGCAGATCAACAATAACCATGGAGCATAAGTGGAGAGAAGAATGGAAGGAAAAAAAACCCCCAAAATACCCACAAACACCAAATGTCCCAGAGTCTCTGAGTTGTAGACTTATTTAGCTTTAAATATGACCATTCTCAAGTCAGTATGGTCCTGATCCTTACTCTGGGCTCAATGGCAAATTACTTCTTAACTGATCTGTTTACAAATGTGTATATGCCATCACTGCTCCCCAAACACTGCTTTACTAACCTGCCAAACGCCCCCTACTTACAGGCCCAAAGTTGGCTTCTTCTGCCTCATAGATGTAGTGATCCAAGGTGGTAAAGTAGTACCCTGGTTCCACCTCGTTGCACTGACGTCCAATCATGTGGGGTCGGCACATGCACTGGCCGGACTGCGAGGAACAGCTGGAAGGGATTGGAGCCGGGTCAGCATGCTCACCACTAATACAGGAACTCAGTGGACGCAGTTGGACATTTGTCGTTAAATGTTACATGGGTAAAAGATTCAGGTGGGATTTTCTTATTTCCTCTGGAAGGTAAATACTTGGAAAAAATACTGCCTGTGAATTAATTCCAAACTCTGCAGTTGAAAGCTCAGCATGACCTGGTCTTTCACTTTTATCTCCCTTGCCTGGTTTTCACTGTGCTCCATCCACACCATGTTGGGGTTTTCTGTAGATACAACAAATGTTTTTGTTTTGATTTTTTTTCCTTGCTTAGGTTGTTTGCCTTATTTTCCATTGCAACCCCTTTTCTTGGGCCCTACACAACTCCTGGAAAGGACAGTTCTAACTTAGTTACCCCAGAGGCTAACAGCAAATTCAGAAGGACAGCACTCAGTCCCACTTACGTTCCCCACTGGGAAGATGACACTGCCACCCAAGTCAGAGATGTGGAAGTCAGTTTTCACATCAATCAGACACCACCTTCCAGGATTTCGCCTCCTAGCCCCTGGTAGTCTCTTCCCCTTTCCATGGGCTATGCTTGCCTTTCTTCTTACTCTCACTCATAGTAAAAGCAGTTAGTCTTCTAATCAGCATCCTTATTGCTAATCTTCCAACTTCCCAACCCAAACCTCCACGCCCAGAGCTTCCCAAATGAACTTTTCTAAGATGCATTAACCGTATCACTTCCTGGCTGCAATGGCTTGGGGGGCAACAGGACTCCCACAATCTGGCCCTTCTCTGTCTTTCCACCCTCATCTCCTCCCTCAGCTCTCCAACCACACTGAACTACTTACAATTTCTGAAATGCACTGGGGGCTTCAGGACCCCTTGCCTTTCATTATACTGTTCAGCCTGGGCGGCTCTTCTCCCTGATGCACCCAATAAAAGGTCCACCTGTTCTTTCCAGAGTGAGCTCACTGAGGGCTCCGGCTATGGCATTTCCTGACCATCATCCCGCTCCATGGAATGAACTGCCTTCTCTTTCACACCACCACCTCCTTGCAGAAGAAATGATGTATTCACAACATCTAAGACAAAGCTTGTCAGGCAGTAGGCGTTCATTAAAGTCGAGGCACTGCTACTTCAAATCCTACCTTAAATCCTTTGTTTGTTTCCCTCCCTCTACTATTCTGGTGCTTCCTGAGGCTTCAACTGCTCCTTATCTGTCCTGTTAAGACATTTATTGCCTTCTCTCTAGTAGCATAACTATCGGCAGACCTATCTAACCCCTCCTGGCCAGTAAACTCCTTGAGAGTCTGGACTGTGCCTTATTCAGCTCAGTCAACCCTGCGGGGCCTGGCCCAGTGCTCTCCATACACCGTACACTCAAACATTGGTTCCACAAATAAGTGTGGGAAGGATAGGAGATTCTGAATTTAAAAAATAGGAGATTTAATGTAATAATAAAACTTCAGATCTGGCTGGTATGGCTCAGTGGATTGAGTGCCAGCCTGCGAACCGAAAGGTTGCTGGTTCGATTCCCAGTCAGGGCACAGGCCTGGGTCCTCAGTAGGGGGCTTGCCAGAAGGAACCAATCTCTGTCTCTATCACACATCAATGGTTCTCCCCCTCTCTTTCTCCCTTCCTTTCCCTCTCTCTAAAAATAAGTCAATAAATCTTTAAAGAAATAACACTTAAAAATTAGTCATTACTCTTTTAGGTAATACATGCCTCGGGATAAACTATAATGTATTCATGTTGTTCTCAGTCTGTGTCTGTCATTTTCCTCAGTATCACGACTTCATGTACATGGTAAAACCAAATTACACACTTTCATTTTTACTTCATTAAAGTCAAGACGTGGTTTAAAATTGTTACTTTAAACACATTCCCAGACTTCTCTTTTTTTCCTCATCCCAAACGTCATTTTAAAACAAGTATCTAAGTCCCAATGAAGTCTTCTTCCATATACCACGGAAGTCATTTTTACCCTACAGGAATCTGAATACTTATCATCCTATAGCCAATTGCCAGAGTGGGAAACACTATTCCAGTTAGGACCTAGCCCTCTTTGGGCACAGTCCACCAACAAAAGCCATTTTCAGAAATCCAGGCATCAAACATTACATCATAAGGACAAAAGTATTTCCTCCTCAGATGTTTACTGAGGGAACAAATGTCCAAAACACGAAACATCAAGGAAACAACTTGATCTTTCATGTCATTGACAGAGAATAAGCAATACAGCTGAGGAAAGGGACAGTGCAGGAGAACCCAATCAGGTGAAAGGAATGCCCTTAACATCAGCCCTGGCAATCTCTCCTCTTCGCTAGGCACGGCTCCAATTCAACACTTACTCCTTCAGTGAGTGCATTCTTGTGGCTTTACCTGCCCCTGCGCAGATGGCCCTCACACCTACGGCTCCCAGCACGCACACTCAGCTGTGCTTTGGGGAGGCACTTCCAGCCAGGAACAGGGCATTTCTATGGTTTGCCCACCTGTCATCTCTGATTCATCTTGTCACCAATTGCTTGTCACCTCTCACACGGACTTCTTATCTTCAGCTCTGCTATTTCTGTCAGCAGATTTAAAGATCTTCTGATAGCGTAGGTGAGACATAAACTCCCCTTTCCTTTATCCTCAATATCCAAGTCTCGTTTGAAGATGTTTCTCAACTCAGTTTCCGCTCGCTGCCGCTGCCACTATCCTCGGGCAGCGTGCCATCATCCTGGACCCGCTGCTCCAGCAGACTTACCAACTGACCTCTTGAGCTCCTCCCTCCCCCTGCCCAGCCATCCTGCCTACACTGCTGAACCGATTTTTCCATAGCATTGCTTCCATCATTTCACAAAAAATCCACAACTGTCTCTACTTATTATATCACATTATGCGGTCCCTGCCTGGTTTCCAGCAGCCTCTAGAATCCATGCTTCTTACTCTGGTATCCGCCCTTTGCTCTCAGATCAGCCACACTCCTTACACTCCTCCACAAATATTTACTGAGCAAATATTGGCTCTGGAAGCTGTGCTTCCTGGTGTTAATACTCTCACATTTTGGCCCATTGTCAACTTTCTTGTGAATCAATCCTTACTTCCTTAGTAAAATCCATTGTTTCGGCTAAATGATAAGGAGGGGAAAAATAGTCCTTGTCCTAAGGAACTTACGATCTAATTTAGGAGATAAACAATAAAGCAATCGACTAATATGACAAATCAAAATGCTGTAAATACCTATATAGAGCTACGAGCAATGTACTTTGGGTTGCAGGGGTGTCCAACCTGCAGCCCACGGGCCGTATGCAACCCAGCAGGGCTACGAATGCGGCCCAACAGAAAATCACAAATTTACTTAAAATGTCATGAGATTTTTTCGTGATTACATGTCACAATGTATTTAACGTGCTGCCCAAGACAACTCTTCTTCTTCCAGTGTGGCTCAGAGATGCCAAAAGGTTGGATGTTGGGAACCGCTCTGCCTGGTTTCAGGAGTTGGAACTGCCTCCCATGGCTAAGGATGAGTGAGCAACCCCTGGAATGTGAGCCACAAGGAGACAAAGCTTGTCTCTGGCAGCAAATGCTGCTTCTGCTTCATCCCCCTGCCCCCAATGCATGGTTGGTTAGTCCATGACGGGTAAGACTCCTCAGAGGAGGGGCAACCTACGTCAGACACGATCACTTGGGAGGCCATCATGGAAGGATTCAGGGGGCTGCAACAAAGAGGGAGTGATGGACCCTCGCCCCCCAGCTGACATAGCCCGAGTCCCCATGTCCTCTGGGAGAAGCGCTTCCTGGCTCTAATCCACTCAAGCCTGAAACCTGTGATGGGGAAGGCGTTGCAGCCCCTTGCCCAGCTAGAGTGGGATCTGGGGTGATCTGGCATAAGAAAGAATTCCTAAAAGTCCTGTGAAGCCTGCTTTTGCTAAGAGTGCTTTCATTAATATATTAAGGGTCTAAGCAAGAAATGAGTATGTCTCCCAAAGTTTCTGCCACCCCCTTTCCTGACAGACTCTGACTCAAACTAAGCCCTCAGATTTCTTTGAAATGTTATCTACTGTTTGCTCCTTGCCAGTCTGTATTCCTGTGTATTACAACCCAATAAAAGCCCCTTGAGGAAGGGGCTTCTGGCCTTTTTCCTCTGAGAAATTGGCCACCTCTCTTCCCCAAGCAGATCATGTCTTGGTAGTGTTACTTTCATCTGTGATGGATGGGGGGATTTGTGGGCAAAGTCGCCCCCACAGTTGGACACCCCTGGAGAGGAAAGCATTGTTTGTCCAATTAAGAGCAACATCATGAAAGAGCTGTCTCTGAAGGTCACAGGGGATGTGGACAGGAGGCAGAGGGAGGATAGGAATGATAGGAGCAAAGAGGGGTAATGGAGGAATTGAGCAGACATGGTCAAGGTCAGACCAGATCTTAACCTGGCTGTACTCGTTCTCACCTCTACACCTTTAGCAGCCTTCTTCCTTTCATCTAAAAGGCCTCTCAAATCTCATTCATTTTTTTGTTATCTGTTACCTTTTTTAAGATTGTATTTATTTTTAGAGAGATGAGAGGGGAGGGAGAAAAGGAGGAAGAGCAAGATTGATGTGAGAGAGACATCGATCAGTTGACTGTCATGTGCACACCAACCAGAGATTGAAGCCACAGCCTGGGCATGTGCCCTGACCAGGAATCGGACTGGCAACCTGTCGCTTTGCAGGATGATGCCCAACCAACTGAGCCACACTGGCCAGGGCCTTACTCATGTTTTAAAGCCCAAGCTCAAATGCTACTTTCTCCATAGTGAGGCAAGAGGTGTATTACATGTAATTATTCTTTTCTGTGTTCAAGTAAAAATCATATTGGATAGAAACGGTACATTTTACAAGTTTACATTTCCCTGTAACTAGATATAGATTTCATTGATTGCATGAGTAAAATAGAATAAAGATTTAAGGTAAGACAAAATAAGTCAGGCTCTGTGGTAGGTAGAATATTGACCCCAAAAGATGTCCATAGCCTCATCCCTGGAATCTGGGCATATGTTACCTCACATAGCACAAGGGACTGATGTGACTGAAGTTAAGGATCTTGACATGGGACATTATCCTGGATTATCCAGATGGGCCCAATGTAATCACATGAGCTCTTAAAAGTGGAAGAAGAAAGCAAAAAAAAAAGGGTAAAAGATGTGAGAAGAGAAGAATCTGATTTGCAGTTATTGGGAAAGAAGGAGGCCATGAGTCAAGGGATGTGGGTGCCCCTGGAAGCTGGGATGGCCCTCCCTGAGGGGCCGCAGGGAAACAGACCTGTCCTGCAACTGAAAGGAATGGAATCCTGCCAACCACTTGAATCAGCAGGAAACAGATTCTTCCCAAGGGCCTTAAGATAGAAACACAGCCCCACTGACATCTTGGTTTTAGTCCAGACTGGGGCTGATGCACAGGACTGTAATCATATAAATTTGTTTTAGGACATGAGGTTATGGTAATACACCATGGAAACAACAGAAAACTAATACAAGTCATATTTTTTCTACTTGAGTGAAGGCCAAGATTATTGTTTAAAAACACAGATTGCTCATAAATACAGAATCTAGCAACTTATTTAAAATTCTATTGGAAGAAAAACTCTGTTTCATTTAAAAAGTGATGAGCAAAGCAAATACTGTACAGTTTCAACTTTTCTCTATTACTAAGATATTAGGGGGGAAACAAGGATAAAAAACATCATTTGTGAGAACTACCACTGTGCAACACTGATGCCTTCTCCATAATTCTGATTACCAATAATAAGAGCTGGTTCTTCAGTGATACACAGTAAGCACTACTCATTTTATCCAGAGTAGTCTTCCCCATAAAGTCAGGTATTGTCTTAAGGGGAAGGAGCTGTGCTCTCTATTCCTTTTATGTCCAAATACTTATAATTAACAAAGGGTTAGGTATCCACTCAATATACTAATGAAAACATATATTAATTTCTGCTCTTCTTTCAAAGTATAATAATTTCAGTTCCTCATTTATTGAGTGTTGCAAGACCCACTGTGCTGGGTACAAAGGGAGATATAAGAACAAGTAAGATGCAACCCCTATCTAAAGACACCTTTGGAATGCAAATAGCTATAAGTAGCCAAACAGAGTAAGTGTTAGAAGAGACGCAGAAGGGGGCTAGGGAGTTCAGTCTAGGAAGTTAGAAGTCTTCAAGCCAGATACCAAGGCCCTAAATTAATGAAATGACTTCGAAGGATGATATAAAGATGTTTACATTTTTCAATTTTTCCCCCTTTAAATTTTTTAAAGTACTTTTATCACTTATGCTGTTACAGTTTACCCAGTTTTTTCTCCCTTTATCGTCCCTCCACCCTGCTTCCCCAACCTTCCAGCATTCCACCCCACCTTAGTTCATGTCCCTGGGTGTACACAAAAGTTCTTTGAATCCTCTGTTTCCTATACCATTTTTATCTCTCCACCTATTCCATACCTACTAATTATGCTTCTTCTTTGTACCTTTTCCCCTCAAATCCTCCCTCCCCCCTCCCTACTGAAATCCCTCCATGTGATGTCCATTTCCCTGATTTCAATGTTTTTAAAACATTTAAAGGCAGCATTCACCTAACAACCATTCTTACTTATTAAAGCAGGTTACCTGGTAGGCAAATCTTCAATAACCTTACATTATTTACATTAATTACGTTTTACCTCTTAAAAATATTCCAAAGTTCAGATTAGCTGTCAACATAATAGACATGGATTATTAAGCTTTTATCATTCTACAAAAATCCATTTGGCTCATTATACAAAACATTAAAAAAATTTCTCACTTCACATGATTTTTATACTCAGTTCTGGCCCTGGTCTAAGAAATTAAGGAATGTTTGGGATTACATTTAGAGACTGTTTCTCCTAAGGAGTACATATTTAGTTTTTATATTTAAGAAGTCTTGTTCCTCAAAGTCTTTAACTCAATCAACATTTATTCAATACCTACTATGCATCCAACGTGAAGCAAAGGAACGTTATCAGATAGAAGGCATTTGTGAGTGGGTGCACACATCATTCACTCAAGAAGTATTTCCTGAGTGTCTGCTATGCACCAAGCATTCCCTAATTGGATGGGTGTTCAAAAGACTGGGCCTTGACCACTCTTACGGAGCCCTAGAGAAAGTCCTCACGAGGGAACCCTGGAAAAGGATCACCTCAAAACTCTGCAGTCACAGGACCAGAGGCATCTTGCAAGGTTCTTTTTTCCATCAGTCACGCCAAAAAACAGTGTCTCATCAATTATGTTAGAAAATCTCCACTGAATTTTTGCTTCACAAACTCCTTTAATTAGCATATTCTGGTTTTTATAAATTTTTTTGCAAGAAATACGAGTAGCAGTTCAGGGACTGTGTGTGGGTAGATTCAGAGATCGGAGATGTGTGTGGAATAGAGAGAAAGAAGAAGGGAGTGTAGGTAATATAAACCATTTAGGGTAAAGGAACATAGGACATTCCTGACTTTATGACATAATTTGGAGAATCCCGGATGTCATTTTCATCTAACCGAGAAGAATTGTAGGTGTGATGACAGCTTCGAATAGGGGAATAAATTAGTAAAGGAATCAGCATGTTTTCTGGGAGTCACAAAGGAAAGTCACCAAAGTGATTCCATAAGCAGACAAGCAGTTTGCCGTTCTTTCTGGCTTTTATGGAATTATCCTTGCTTCCTTCCCTCTGGAGATTTTCTAACATCAGACATTCAATACTGGAGTTTCAGAGGGCTATATACATGCTTTACTGAGTTTACTACACTATTTAAAATAAAACAAACCCCAATACAGAGGCCAGACAGAACTTGTTCTTACTGCCTGAAATCTCATTCCTTTCCAGCAGACTACTAAGATGTTGGGAAATAATCTTGTAAAGAGTCAATTTTTGAGAACATAAAGCTTGCTCAATGAATTCAGCATGTTCTCTCTGGGAAAGTTCAGGGACACAGAAACATCTGCCCGTTCTCTCAGCAGTCACTCACACTATCTTCACCAGATGTTCTGAATCTGATCCCATAACCAATAGAGACCAAAACTCTCTTGGACTCAAAGCCAGTTAATTAAACTTCCAGAAATTTAGCATCTTGCCAAACATGTATTAGGATAATTTCTGGTATAGCTTCACGTCTCATCTCTTCAAGGAATACCAGCATATTTAAGTAACTACAAGTTATTTATGTAATTTTCATTAATAGGCTTGGAAGTGGGAAAATAAAAGAAGAAAATGAAAAGATTCTTTACACAAATGAAAATGGGAGTTCCTTTTTCATCTTTTAGATTGCTGAAAGAATGGTTGATAATACCAACCGCTGGTGGGAATAGAGAAAAAAGTGCTTGTATAACCAGTTGGTGAAAAAAAATGGATCAGCACAACCCTTCTGCAGAACAAGCTGACATGCGCTTTGACTTCCAAGTTCCATCGCTGGGAACCTAATCTGCAGGTTCATCTAACGAACACTCATCAGGATATCTCTACAAGGATATTCACTGCAACATTTTAAAAAAGCAAAAAGACTGGAAATAAATCATGATCCTTTCACAAGACAGAATACAAAACAGGGCAGATGAACACATGCTGATGTGAAAAAGATCTCTAGATTAAAAAAGCAAGTTGCAGAATTGTGTACATAACATCTACTACTTCGATTTTCAAAAAATGTCAGTAAAGTGAAGTGGGAAATCATGGACTATTTTTTTTGTACTTGACTGTTTAAAAAAATAAAACCTAACATGTTATTTTAAAAGAAATGAGAAGAAACTATAATTTTTAACAGGTACTCTGAGCACTATTATTAGTTTCTACAGAGATACAAGGAACTGGTAACAGTGGGGCTTCTAGGTAGTAGACCTTGGGTAGAAGAGCTACCTGAACTGTTTGGGATTTTTGGAACTATGCTTTTACATTGTTCCCATAATTAAAAAAAATACTGCAAATGAAAGCACAAAAACAAGGAACAGCAACATCATTAAAACCAAGAAACATAGACTAGAAAAATGTCAAAGTTAACTCTTGGAATGAACGAATCTTTGGAAACATTGAGACCACAGATAAAAGTGACTATCAGGGTTCAAACCAGAGGTGAACATTCTCTTCTCTACATCTTCTTCAGAGACTGAACGTTACCCCTCCGGGGGACCATAGGGGCCTCCCTGGGTGACGGAGCACAAGAGTGCCAGTGAAGCTCCACTCACCTATTGTTTAAGGCTCCCCCAATGTCACAGTCACAAGGTCGACATCCATCCAAATCGTTGCTTAAGCCCCAGTGCTCCGGCTGCAGAACAAAAGAAACAATGCAGCTAAAGTGGTTTCCTGTGATTACACAATAGACTCAGCAAGAAGCAAGTTATGGCATGTTCTGGTTGTTCCACCAAATGTTCACTTGCACCGTGAAAGTAGAAAGCCTATAAAAGAAATGAGTATAAGTATTCCGAAATAAGGACACCCAAGCTGCAAGTCACTGGGGTCAGACAGGGTGTCACATAATTGCGTGGTAGACCAGATCTGAGCAGTGTCTTTGCCCTGCAAATAGCCTGCGTCCAATAATCACCAAGAGAAGGACGCAAAGAAGCCAATTTTTTTTCCATAGAATTGCTCCAGCAGTAAGAGAGTTTTGGCAAATATCCGGTAGGCCTTTAAATTTTTCCTAAGTTCAGTCTGTCATAAACTCCAGAAAGAAAGCTTTTCAAGGATTTGTTTATGTGGAAACATAGCCTACAAAGCTAGAACTGTTTTCACAAGGGAACGTTGAGGAGATCGCTGCGTGCTGAACCCCTGGAGAGGGAGATAAAAGGAACTGGCGCAGCATCGATACACAGGGGGAAAGAGCTCTGTGTGCTTCCACATGCACACGTTTCCTAACGAGCAGGTAAGGACCAGGTTCACCACTCAAATCAGACTTCCAGAAATTTACTCTATCAGGATACAGACACTATGCATATTTGGTGATCATACATACAGTTTGGGTTCAGTAGACCTCTCTCCCGACTTATAAAAACAATCACAAAAGTGTTATAAAAGATAGAAGATAATTTTGTAAATTACTTTCATAATTACTCCACCTGAAATCACTGCAGCGAACTTGTCGGTATATTTCTTTCCAGATTTTTTCTTGATGGATTTTTTTACTTTGTAATCAAGATACTACTCATATCCTGAGTTCTTTTTATGTCACCGTAAGCATTTCCTCATGTTACTGTTGTTTTCAGTGGCAACTAAATATCACACTGCGGAGCCCCAAATGCACTTAACTACTTTCTCCCACTGTTGCTTCTAGGTTTTTTGCAATGATTAATAAAAGATACAGTAATTTATTGGGTGATCACTTCATTAGGTGTATGAACGACTAACCACTCTATTGTACAGCTGAAACTAATATAATATTGCATGGCAACTGTAATTGAAACATAAAATAATTTTTGAAAAGATACTATAATTCCTCCTTTGCGAAGTATCCACTTATGTTTTGTAACATTTACATATAAGGGTGATGATAAAATCTATCATAGGGAAAAGCATTCCCTACTAAAACTTGTCATGTCCATAGCTAACCATCCCATGCAATTAGGAAATTAGGATTTACCTACCAGACACTGGTCACAATGCTGTCCTGTCACCAGACGCTTACAGTAGCAGTAACCACTCTCGGAGTCACAAGGATTCCCACCAGGGATTGTTCCCAGAGGATTGCAAGCACAAGCTTTATTGATGATAAAACAAAATAAAGAAACACAAACCAAGTGAGTCTGAAGTAGTAGTCTGGGTTTAGACTACAAAGTAGAATGGGGCTTATGCACATCGGAAAACTCCCAAAGTTCTTAACAAATGTACTTACATTTACAACCAAATGGATCTTCGGCACTTAAGCCATAGAAACCTTCTTTGCAAATGTCACAGTGTTCTCCTTCGACGTACAATTTACACCGGCACTGACCCGCAATGAGGCCCGCAGAAAAATCTGTGTAACTGTCACAGATTCCCCCATTCTGGGAACCGGCTGGGTCACAGGTACATGCTATAAAGAACGAAAAGCACCAGGTTTGTACGAATACATACATATATTCCCCTTCATTTTTCAAATGTCACACAAATAGACTGAAGACAGCTGGACTCCCAAGTAAATTCCACTCCCAGCATCCTATACAGCAGATAGAGTAAGGCTGGGTCTCATGCCCATACTAGGAGTTCCCAGGGAGGGCTGGGGACTACGGGACTGTTGAAACTAAAAGGTGACCTTCCCCACTTACGTTCACAGAAGTTAGGGTCTCGAACGTCCCTCTCCGGGTGCTGGTAGTAAAAGGGTCTGCACTGCTCACAGCTCCGGCCCATGGTGTTGTGCTGGCAGTCCTCACACACTCCCCCACTGACGTTGCCAGTGGCCAAGTAGACCGCCATGTCAAAGTGGCACGAGCTGGAATGTTCGTTGCAGTTACACTCTGTGTAGAAAGACCAATGTCAAGAAAAGGCTTTTAATTCTATGTGCCAGTGGAGGAATGGGTTGGTAAGAAGAAAGTTCATGTTGGAAACTAGGGATGAAGTTCAGGCAAAGCAGCAATTAACAAGAAGGCACTTGTGCTAAAAAAAGATGTATCCACTTATGACAGCAGTTTAAACCCTCTATCATGTTGGAAGTCTTCAAAGCGTAAACTTTATGAAATAAGCTCAATAATGTGCCATCCTTGGAAGAGCATGGGCTGCAAAAAGTTTAAAACCTTTGGGGAAATTCCCCTCAGAAGCTCATTGGCAGGAAGGATGTCATGGCACAGAGGACACCTTTGGGTCCCACTCAGGGTGGGAGGGGAACATCTCACTCCAGAGGGTTTTCTGGGCAATAGGCTCCTAGAAAAGCCCGTGTGTGTGCTGCCGGCTTTGAGGAACAGGGTATGAAGGTCTGATGCCCTTCCTCGAATTCCCACCACCACATGAGGCCAGGCTCTTGAGTGAGAATTAAGGTCTGCTTAACAGCCATCCAGCCGGCTTCAGCGGCACAGCCCACTCCTCCACTAGCCCACTTGGCAGTCCTCGTGGTCCAACCCAGCCTTAGTCCTCTCACGCTGGCATCAGCAATCCACATGGGTTCCTCTCATCGTCTCACAATGAAGCTCAAGTGAGCTTGGCCCTCATAGGGCTTTACATTCTGGCCTCATCTGTCCCCTCTGTAACACAAGTCCTGGAGACAGGAAATGTGTCTTATGTGCTGATGTTTTCTCGGTGCCCATCAGAGTCTCATTCTTGATACACTGGTCGAACTAAACTTCGGAATCATTTCCCAGGATACACTCTGTGCTGGTCACCAGAACGTCCTTGGGGCTTTGTTCTCCTTCCCTGAACTCCCTCCCACCACCCCTGCTCTCTTTCTTTCTTCTCTTTACCTAAACAATCTTAACTATTCACACAGTGCTGGCTGGGCTGTATCACTAACAAGACCTTGACCACTCACTCCAGCCCTCACTGCTTTCTGAACTTACAGAACAGCCCTTGTCAGTGGGGGCAGAGGCAGAGGGAGGGCAGTTTATGAGAATCACTGGGTGGGGGGTTCAGGGGGTAGTGGTGTTTCAGACAACACCTCTGCCCAGAGCTTACCTCTGGGGCACAGGGGTGGGTGCATAGGTGGATGGAAGGATGGATGTGCAGACGGAAGTAAGCCAGAGGCTGCAGCTGGACTGGCAAAGAAACAAGGCCAAACATTCTCCTCCATATCTGTTTTAATGATCGACCAGGCCTTATTTTCCTTTCATTTTCCTCTCATGGGCCTCTTTCTTTAAAGGTGTACAATGTCAGGGACAACATCTTTGTCTTCTACTGAATCTGCTAAACTCATAGATACTGCTCAGTAAAGAGTAACTTATTACTTTAACCGAGTGAATACTGGTTTCCTAAGGACTATCAGGGTGAAGCTGGGAAAGGGGTGGTCACTTCCCTTCCTTTTCATAAAACAGTGTACTGCTACTCTATCTCTGAACAAAAAAATGGACAGCAGAGTCTGAATTGATTCAAAATGCCCCTTTGACTGGGACTTACTTTTACAGGCATTGCTGTTTCGACCTTCAGCTGGTCTCCAGGGTAAATCGTGGTAGAAATCCAGGCACAGCTCACAGTTTAAGCCCTTGGTATTATGCCTGCACATGCAGTGCCCATGAACCTTGAAAGTTGTACAAACAGGAAAGAGCAAAGTAAGAGATATGGCAGGGGCTAGATTCTCTCCACAATCAATGGAAAATATAAACCCCCTTTCATACAAATTCTTATCTCTACTGCACCACACTGGGGATTTCTTTGTTTTTAATTTATTCCTCCCCACAGTGACTTCTATCTATGTTGTTGATGGCTATAATACTCATCTCTAGGAACTAATCCTATTATATTATATATAGTCAATAAATATCTTATTAAAGTATCAATGAAAAGAACCCAGATAAACAACATTAGTAAGCTGAGAATTTAAAAAAACACTACTTACAAGTTAAAAAGTGCATTATGATAGGAATCAACAAAGTTATAACGTAGAATCAAATGTATACCCACCACCTGGGAACCAACTCCCTTTCCTGCAGGTTTTACCACTAGGCCAGGTAAGAGGTTTTTGTTTGCTTGTTTTGTTTTTGACTTCAGGCACAGCACTTAAAAAATTTTTTTTGACCAATCATTTTACATTTATATCTTTCTTTTACATTTATTTTTTCCTTTAATAAAGGAAATATAAAGTCTCAGAAAAAGATACACATTATTTTGCTTTATAAGGGCCCATGACACATTGTGTCACTGCAGAGCAAGCTTAAACCCTCAAGGCACACAAATTCTTTCAGTCTACCCAACACGGCATCTCACCTTAATGCTAGTTTCTATGGAATGGAATTCAGGAACAGGACAGACAGGTCCACCCTGGGCCCACTTTGACAGGAATGCAGTTTGCAGAAGAACTAAAACACTGTCATTCCAAGGTGGTTTCACACAGACTAAAATATAGCTCGAGTACATACCATAGGACTCTACAGTTTCTGAATAAACAGTCCAAGGTACTGTGAGATGCATGACAGTGACATGACATTAGGTACACACACAATGTGTTACATTAACAAGTAAATGTTTCTTCATAGAGTTCTCTGAAAGATACAGCCAACAAACCTAGGATAAATCTCCCTTTTAGGCTCCGTTAAAAATTCTCCTTTAACTATGCAATAAATTTCTAAATGGAAGAAAAGGAAGACAAGTTTTAGACAGTCAACTACACTCAATCCTGTACCTTCTTAGATGAAAACTAACAGGCTATGAAAAGGCAAACAGCAAGTCAGCAAGGCACTGCCTTCACCAGGATGGAAGGATCCCTGGGGCAGACTGAGGAGAGCCAGATTTGAATTTCCACCTGCATTTGCTAATTTAAAGCCCTCTGGCAAATTACTTACTCTCTGGTTTCTTCTAATAAGGACAGTGGGTTTAATAATTCTTGTCTGGCTTTAAAATCCTATGGGTCTACAAAAATTATAAGTACACTCAGAAAGTGGTAAAGTACTCCAACTTTATCCATTTTGCAAATCTCCCAAATTCAAAATTTTTAAAAGTACAAAATTCGAAAACATGGGGAAAAGCAAAACTAGAAGATACAAAGAAACAAAGTCCACTTGATTCCTAAATGGTATCCTGTGGTTCAGGGTTCAAATTGCCAGGCTCTGTGGACTAGGATCAATTTATATCTTCTACCATAAAGATTGGAATGCTTGTGATTTTTCATCCCTCCTAAAGTAAATGAAGAATATTATTTAGAAAACATTTTTAACATTTGTTGATTAAAATACCTACTGCAGCAACAGCCCACAGCAACAAATCCCAAAAATGAATTCAGTGTCTATGAGCAGTCCTTACAGTTTCATAGTCCAAGGAAGTCAGCAAAGAAAAATCGACCATGGTACAAAGGCCTAACTGTAAGTCTGAAAAAATAAAATCCCTAGAAAATGTGAAAAGCTTAAGGTAGGACTAGCTTCAATTTTTCTTTTTCACCTGTAGAAAGGAGAAAGCCACATGGAACGCTTGCTTACCATTCCTTCCACCTCTTCATTGACTCCGCCCACGGGGGCGCATTCGCTGGCATGGCCGTAGCAGAAGCAATTTCCGCGAACTACCATGTCATACACGGCGTAGTAGTACTTCTCCCTGATTTCCATTCTGGAATCCAGAAGGTTATCTCCCAAAGTATGCAGTTTCACAAATTTGATTCTCAAGTTGGTGATTTTTAAGAGATCTATGAAGGCCACCAAGGAGATGAAAAATCTAATCAAATGAGCAAGACTTCTTTTGCAATTATACATCTTTTCTCTTCATAGAAAGACTTGGCAAATAAAAATGACTTAAGTCGGGTTTACCCCCCTTGTATGATCTAGATGATCACAGCAGTAAAACTGAACATAATGCGACACTCTCTGGAAGGAAGAAAGGTTACGACCTTCTTATGAGTTTAACGAGAATGTTTATTCTATGATGGATTTATTTGCAGACTAACGTTTCAGGAAGAACTATAAGAGTGGACAAATTTAAGAATGTGGTTGCATGATTACCAGGACCTACTGGCATGTAGCAAACTAAACTATTGCAGTGCCATCTGGTTTCCATAGCAATTAGCGTCATTCTCAAAATCAGAAAACTCCACTCAGGTGGGAAAGGTTTTATCACGGTACCCCAAATTCTCATTAATATTATCATACAACAGAAAGAAACATACAGGGTGGGGCAAAAGTAGGTTTACAATTTCTGTATGTAAAATAATACAATACTTAACAAATAATACAAGAATAAATGATGTTTTACATACTCACAACGTACACCTACTCTGGCCCTACCTTGTATTTGTGTTTATTTTTGCAGAGGAAAACACTATTGGAACTGCCCGCCATTTAGATGAAATCCAAGTTACTAAAATAGACCTAACACCCTAGGAGAAACACAACCCAGATACAGAATATGTCAACCAAGTTTTCAAGCAGCATGAGGATCTGTAACTTTTTTGTCATAGTTTATGATGCAAATTCACCAATACAATTACCAACACAATGTAGGGGCAGGAGGGTAAAGGAGTTTAGTAGAGTTTAGTATTAGGGTGTTGGGGCAGATTATTCTCCTACATACAAGTCACTCGTAGACCCATTTGTCTTATTTTATCTTCTTTTTCCTGGGTCTACAGACCTCTGCTGACTATGAAAGCTGGGCTGTCAACTGCAATCTGTAGTCACTTTTTAAGAGCCATTCCACGTTCTGACCAATGTTTTCATTGATTACCACGTTGTTCTAGCTAAAGTGGACCCCAAAAGATTGGTCGGTCCATCTGCCCTACCACTTAGCTCTGTAGCCCGAAACTGCTCCTACGATTCACTTTCGTCTCTGCTGACGTATTGTTATCATTTACGGCACAGGGCAACAGGGGATTGGCCCAGCGCATCAGATGCTTTCAAAGCCCAAGTTCGATGTTAAACACTTATAATATATGCATAGCTTACAATAGAGATTATAGAAAGAGCTGTGGGTTGAAAGAGAAAGTCCATGAGTCCATGCGTTAAACTTGGGCTCTTTGTAAAACCAAAAACTAAACAGAGAAACTGTGGTCTACTGAGCTGAATGGAACTTATGAATGCCAACATTTCCTCCTGCACAAATGCTCCTGCACGGAGAGAGCACAAGTGCCTATTGACGAGAGGCCAAACAACAAACTTGAGGAGCAGCTGGAGTATTTAGAAGCCCTTGAACTGATCTTTGTTGGAAACCTTCAGAAGGGCAAACACACTCCGCTCCACTTTCCTGCCATATTTAACAACTCAGCATTGCACTGACTGGTGTTCTAAGAGGCGAAAATCACTTCTGAAGTGAATCTCAAAGGTCTCAACAATAGAAATAACTAAAGAGATATTGTTCCCTTGATTACAAAGTAAATTAAAAGCATGGAACAGCTGAAATGGATGCTTCTTTGATACAGAAATAGATTTTCCTAATGCCATCTAACAAGAGAAGACAACAGGATTATCATGTCAACACATTCCCCAAGTCCCACAAACTTCACCTAAAGCGGAGAGACTGTGAGTCCTTTCAGGGACTTGGCGTTGCGGGGAGGAGGGTGGGCTGTTGCAGGGCCCAGGGGACATTTCTCACAAATGGATTTTGAGAGCAGGGTGGGCGGGCCTCGCAGAGCTCACCCATAAACGGCACAGGACTGGACGAGGCATTAAACATTTGTTTTACAACAGAATGAAAGAGTAAATAAAGTACAGACCAGCGGCATCTGGGCCACATGCAAAATTAAGTTAAGTGAGGAAACAGCATTTTTCTGGCAATATTCCCTGGACTTCTTCCATTCTTCAGGCTGGTAGTTCCATGGGGCCTTGGTTAAAACAGGGCCCTGCTTGGCAGGGAAGAATCAGCCTGCCCCTTCTCACCTGACTGCAGGCACCTCAGCGGCAGGAGAGGGCCTCACCCTTTCACCCGGACCACAGGACCAGGTCTACGCAAGACCCAAGCCACAGCTGAGAGCAATAACAATAATAGTGTAGCTTCAATGCACTGGAAACTTTCTATGAGTCATGCATTTTGGTAGGTGGTTTACACATATTAACTCTCTAAACAACCCTAAGGTCAATATTACTCTCTCCATTTACAGATGGAAAAAAAACCACAGAGACTGAAGAAAAGTTTTAAGCAAATGACTTGCCCTAGGTCACATAGCTATTATAATATATTGCACGGGAATTTAAACCTAAATCTGTCTGACTCCAAAGCCCATTCTTTTAATTAGTGCACATTCTGCCTCCCCAAAAGATCAAAATGTAATTCTGTAAACACATAGCAATGTTACTGAACGCTGCAAAGAGCTCTGGACGAAGAATCCTAACATAATGGTTCAAGATCTGAGTGACATTATTTAATGTCACCTCATACCTGTTTTTCAACTCTGAGCCTCAGTTTACTCAGCTGGGAAATGGAGATACAACCCTCACCTTGTTGAGCACATTGAGCATGGCTGAGACTTCTGATTTCCCCTTACTATTCTTTCTTCTTTCCTTCCTTTGACAATAAGAGCCCCGCTAAGAGTGTGAGAGAGCATGGGGGCAGCGGTGAGAGATCTTCCGCAGAGGCCCCTGCAGTGTAGCCATGTGACTAATTATAGCCAATGGAATGCAAGTAGAAGTGATAACAGCTCTGTGTCACTTGCCCCTCACTTTCTCCCCTCCCAGCACTATATGGACAAAGCCCTAACTATATTTAACCAGCGCTAACTATATGGACAAAGACAGTAAGACAGAAGGAACCTGGGAATCGGGGTCACGTACTGGCTAGGGATGCCAGATTTAGCAATAAAGATACAAGATGCTCAGTTAAATTTGAATTTCAGATAAATAGTCATTTTTTAGTATAATTATGTCCCAAATATCACATAGGACATAGTTATACTAAAAAAAAAAACTCATTGTTTATGTACAGGTAAAATTTAACTAGGTGTCAATCTGTATTTTATCTGGTGAGCCTACTCATCGCAACTGAGCTACTTTTCCCCAAAAATTCCTGTGGGTGATTTTGTGAGAGAGAAATAAACTTCCATTTATTTGATCCACTGTATTTTGGGAGACCCTTTGTTATAACAGCTTTAGCTAATAGCCTAATCTATACACACACATATATATACACATATATACATATACTGAGCAATAAAATAAATAAGGTGCTATGAGAAGCATAACTGTTTGAGTATCTGTGACAAAATTTTTTACTCTTATCAAAATGCATTCCCCATCAGTGAGGATTCTGATGACTGCTGATTTCGAAAGCTTCCGGTAGGGTATTGCAGAGAAAGAATAAATGAAGAGGGTAGATTTAGCACTGAATATTTGGATTTGGGGTAGAAGCACTCTGGGTAAAAGTTCTTCTGTGATTGCTATTTTCTATCAAACTTTTATCTGAAAACAAGCTTACTCTGTATTCTTGGACTATAAGGATCTTCTATTTTGAAAGCAGGATCTAAAGCACGAAATATCACCTAAAAATAGATAGAAGAGTAATTGGTATTTTTGCAATGATCAAAAACTAGATCTGCAAGTAGAATGCGATACAAAAAAGCACACAAACCTCTCCTTCTGTTGATGGTTCAATGTCAGAATATCGGGAATCACAAATTATATCGTCGACTTTTGTCATGGGGCCAGTTGAAATGCCTGGAAAGGAGCTCTCACAGTCATAAGCAAAGTATCTGTACACGCCCCACGTCTTCCCAAAGTCAGAGGACCGTTCTATTAGCATGGCAGCTGGGCGGAATGTCTAAAGACAGGGTGGAAAAGACTCATGTAATGTTTTTTATCTGTAAGGGTTTTTAAAAAAAATCTCTGAGGACAGTATCACTCAACCGACTGCATGTGGTCGGTACTTCAGAATGCAGCTGGGTTTCAGATACTTCAGACGGCTCCACAGAGCCTCTTCTCACGAGGTAAGTGTCTGCCCCCGAAACTGCACTTGCTCCCACCCCACCCAAGGTCAGTCAGCTGGTTCTCTTTAGAAGCTGACTATAAGGAGGGCTTAGTAACAGTCAAGTCTTGGTATATTTAGTCACCAGACACATAATACGATTGTTCAGTTTGAGTGCTTCTTCTTTTAACTGTTCATTTAATTATCAATGGATGTGTAGTACCTGCTACTCGGTACCACGCACACACTCTAGACAGTCCGATGAGGTATCAGCATGGGTATAAATCATTTACACACAATATGTCACGCATCAGAGTAGAGTCACGTGTGGTGTGCTTTGGGAAAGCAAGAGAAAGGAATTACTAACTCAAGAATCTGGGGAATCCTGCAGTTCCACTCCTAGCCATACACCCAAAAGGACCGGTAACAGACTCAGACCAATACGTGTACAAGAACGTTCACGGCAGCATTATGCACAACAGTCAAACAGGAGAAACAACTCAAATGTCCATCAACCAATGAATGGATAAATACAAATTATATCCCTGCAATGAAATGCTCCTTGACCATCAAAAGGAATGAAATTCTAATATTTCCAACATAGATGAGCCTTGAAAACATTCCGGCAAGTGAAATAAGCCAGGCACAAAAGGACAAATACTGTATGATTCCACTTGCACTGAATGTCTGGGATTGGCAAGCGCACAGAGACACAGCAGAACAGAGGTTTCCAGGGGTGGTGGGAGGGGTCAGGAAGGAGCTGCTGCTTACGGTGCAGAGTGTCTGTGGGGAATGATAAAGAAGTCCTGGAGGCAGTGGTGACAGTAACGTTGTGCATATGCCTACTCCCGCTGAACTGTCCTTAAAAGGGTTAAAAAGGCAAATTTCATGTTATGTATATTTGACCACACACAAAACTGGCGAATGCTTCAGAGAGATGACATCAAACTAAATCTTAAAAGGGTAACTGGGTGCTTCCCAGGCAGGGGCGGAGGAAGCTGCAGGTGGCGGAAGAGGTCTCACAGGGCAGAACAGGAAGGGGTTTGCCTGCCGTGGGAAGGGGTTTAGTTTTCATCTTCATGCAACGAAAGGGAAACACAAAGATTTAACTGGACAAAATGAAACCACACAATAGAAAAAAGATGAAGGGTGTAACTCAAGTTTTACAGTTTGAATACAGATAACAGGTTGGAATTGACCACTCTGAAAATTTATTAAAAGTAAAATACATTGAATTAGACTTCAGTGGAAAGGGAGGGAGAGGAAAGAAACAGACACCTGAGCTTGGGTAGCTGGGAGGACTGTGCTACTAGTAACGAAGACACAAACAACTGTGTGTCTTCGAGATGTGAGGGCATTTGGTTCTGCACTAATGACATGTGAGCCAACCGTATGGTGACACCCACTAGACAATTAAAAACAGTGGTCAAGCCCTGGCTGGTGCAGCTCAGTGGATTGAGCACGGGCCTGTGAAGCAAAGGGTCGCCATTTGATTCCCAGTCAGGGCACATGCCTGGGTTGCAGGCCAGGTCCCCAGGAGGGGGCAGAAGAGAGGCAACCACACATTGATGTTTCTCTCCCACTCTTTCTCCTTCCCTTCCCCCCTCTCTAAAAATAAACAAACAAAATATTAAAAAAACAAAACAGTGGTCAAGCACATGGCTGCAAGAATGGAGCTTGAAACATGGATTTGGGATTCACTGTAACTTACAATATTTGAAACTTCCACACATATAATATGTCCCCAAAGAGCAAAGGACAAGATAAAAGAGAGCCAAAGTCGGGGCTCCAGGAAAATGCATCCACAAAGGGCTAGACAAGGGAGAAAAGAGAATGGTGCCCAGAACTTTAATTACATTCTTTCATTTAACATTCTGTTATGGGCTGAACTCTATCCTCCCCAAATTCTTATGCTGAAGACCTAACCCTCAGTACCTCAGACTTCGACTGTATTTGGAGGTAGGCTCTTTAAAGGGATAAAGTAAAATGAGGTCGCTGGAGTGGGTCCTAATCCATTGTGACTGCTGTCCTTAGAAGAAGAGATTAAGATACAGACAAGGACAGAAGGGAGACCACGTGAAGGCAAAAAGACAAGATAGTTATCTCTAAGTCCAGGAAAGAAAAGGCCATAGAAGGAACCAACTTTGCCGATACCTTGAGCTCGGACCACTGTTTAAGCCGTCCAGTCTGCGGGACTTCGAATGGAACCCCAGGGAACCAAACAGCCTCACAACACACTTACCTTAACGGATGAAGAAACTGTGGCTGAGAGACATCAGCTGACTTGCTAGCCACCTGTGGAGCTCAGATTCAAGCCCAAGACCAAACCTACCTTTCTGCCTCACTGGCTAGTGGCATAATAGAAGACTGAACAATGGATTTCAGAGAAGAGGGAATAACAGACAAAAGTCCTAGAAACAGAGGCAGGATAGAAGTTGGGGGGTGGGTGTTGTGAGCAGGGTCAACTGGAAATCAGAGATGAAGCAGAATGAGCACTAAGAGTAGGCAAATGCTCAGCCACTGATGAACAGGGTAAAGTGAAAGCCAGGTTACAATGAAGATCAAGAAAGTTAAACAGAAGCTGCACAAAGACACTTCTGAATTAAAACTGGCACTTGACAGAGATTTGGGTGACAACTATGGTATAAATTGGCTCATCCCCAGGTCTCCACTCGCCTCTCTTAATAATTCTGATGGTCTTTTCCACTGATAAAAGGAGACAAAGGTAAGGAAACGGAAGATCACATCTTGACAGGTTCTTTGACTTATTCAATGACGAGTGGCTCAGGTTCCTCCTCTTCTTTTTTTTCTTAACCAATTCAGGAATATAAAAAATGATACTTAATTAGAACTGTAAGGTCAGGGAGAAAACCCAGTAGCCAACTGAAGCAGGGCAAGCTCCCCACAAGAACAGCTCCTAGATGGCGAGCGACACCTGGGAGAGACTAGCCTGACGTCTGTGTCACCGGGGAGCAGAGAGGAAAAGCCTTATAGCCAGGCCTTGCTATGCTTCCTTCTCGCTCCTTTCTGTAAATGTCTAAGTCCCAAAGGACCATTGACAGGTTATCCAATTTCCTGTGGAATGAGGAAGCTGCTGGAAATGAGAACAACACATTTTACCAACAGAATGGAAGACTTTCCACACTCTCTGCTTAGTCACCAACCTTTTCAAGGCCTCACAGTGCTGCACAGATGCCTCTGAATTTATACTAAATAAAGGGGCTGTGGATTTGGAAACATCTGGCCATATACAAAAACGCTGTGTATATGCTGAATGAATTTTGCCAGCCTAAGAAAATGCAATCCACTTAGCAATCGGCCGTGACCATGGCAAACAGGAGTAAGCATGACATGTACTCATTCTCATGCCCTTCCGGTCCTCACTATTGTTGAGGGTATCACCACCCTCCTAGCCACTCAGCTTAGACAGTGAGTCATCTTTAAGCTATCCCTGTCGTTACCCTTCCTCCCACTGCTCTGCTTCTAATCTTTCTCTAATTCACGGTTTAACCTTTGATTCTAAGGGGTCCAACTGACCTTACAAAACAGGCTCCACGTCTGGGTGATCATTCTCAGAGGCAGCAGTAGCAGGGTCACAGGGCATATGTGCCATCTAAAGAAGCTTCTCGTAATGCTGCCGAGACATCGGGGCTGAGAATCCCAGACAGCCTCTGCACGGACACCAGTCCTCTCCTGAGTCAGCGCTTTTTACACACTGACCTCCACAAGAGCTGCCCCAGGCCCTCCTTTGCATTTCCGCTTGCCTCCCATCCTGAAATACAGGTCTCACTTCCTGTCAGTTGCTCCCTATTTCCTGTAAAATTCACACTCCTCAGGAAGGAGTCGAGTCCTTCTGTCCTCTTACTTCCCTTCCTCCCCTCACCACCCCAAGGTCAAGGTAAATCTACATTGTTGTGCTGAACAGACCCTGCCAGAGGTATGCTCTCTGACTGTTTCCTTTGCCCAGGACAGCTCTTCTTCCACTTCCTCCCTCTGAAATCCTGCTTGTGCTTCCTGGCACAGGTCAAGGGCAGCCCCAGGCCTCTCCTCATGAAGCTTCCTCTCGTATCCCAGGCTAAAATTAATCTCACACTCCTCTGTGCTAACGCGCATTATCTGACCTTCTGCTGTAACCATTAGCACACTCAGCCGTGTATGATAGTTATTTGCAAGTTCATTTCTCCCCGAGAAAATGGGAAGTTCCAGGAGGGCAATAACTCCATTATCTTTAAAACATCCCATAAAACCTGGAGCAGTTTCTTACAAATGGAAGGTAGTTAGACTCATTCATTTACTTACTCATGTCTCAGTAAATATTTGCAGAAGCAGTTCTGGGCCAAGTATTAGCATATATAAAAACGATCACATTAGTTCCCCACTAGGAAACGAAATCCCACTAGGAAATCCCACTGAGGCCTATCCTACTAGGCAAGGGTAGTGAGATTACCCCTATTCCCAAGGCAGAGGGTATAGAGGTCACACAACCCTATAACGTAGGTGTTACTGCTATTTGCACTTTCCAAAGGGGGAAGACGAAGCTCTGGCCATGCACGCCAGTAAAGGGCAGAATGCAGGTTCACGTGCAAGTCACCACCATAGAGACTGTTTTTCACACATGAACTAGAACCCAAAGATGAGTTCTCGCTCATAAAGTGTGACACCTTGTTCCCATTCTTCACATCTCCGTTAAATCACCACCTCCTCCATCTGGCCTTCTGTACTTCTGGGCAGAACTGCACCTCTGGCCCATTGTACTCACTTGAATGAGTTTCAACTATAGAATATGTGCCCAAAGGACTTTTGGATATAAAGGAACTCAGAACTACCCATGTATGTAAACAGATACCCTTTCCAGAGTAAAAAATAGGACCATAAACATTAATAAAGATGACTAAGTATATTCAGGTGTCACATAACAGGAAGGCAAAATCCTTACACCTAGCTGAGTTTTAATTCTAACTGCCAGGTTGAGTGTGTGATAAATGAAGGAACAAGGAGTAAGTGCGGAAGGTGTTGAGGGGAAGCCTTTCCCACCCTCTCAGTGTCACTGTGTAAACCTTCCTCCTCAGGCCCAGCATCCCTCCCAGTCACGTTCTGACCTCCACGCCCACACGTGCCCCAGCCTCGCAGGCTTCAGTAGCAGATACAAATGAGACTTTCATGGCTACCTGCCCACATGGTAAACTAACCTGGCACCTTTTCCTAACCTGAGAGGGTGCAGATAAGGCCCCTAGCTGCAACTGGAAACTATTCACAAGTGATTTGCATCTGAGAAATAGTAAGTAAATTATGGGCTTGGTGGGCACCAGCATATACTCTAAGCCCTGTGAAGCCTGTCATTTCCAAACAGCTGCTTGAGAAGAAACAAAGGGACTTTATGCAGAGACATTCCCTCATCCTGGAGTCATTTTACATCTCAAAAAGAAAAAGGATGAGAAAATCCACATTTAAGAAGGCATGCACACTTCTTAAGGAACTGTAAACTGTTCTCACAAATTTTGCAAAACCTTGGAAACTAAAGACAATACACTTCCTTTTCAGTTACCAAACTCAGCATTTCAGATCAGGGATTTACTCTCCAGATGTTTTGTTGTGGTTTGGGAGAGTCAGAGCTGCCTCTCTCCATGGGGAAATAAAAAGATACTTGATTAAAAGTTTACAGTTTAATTACCTTAGAATAATGGCTTTCTTTACTTACTGGCATGCAGATAGAGTATTGGTTAAGCACAGTTATTTATGCCCATATTTAAAAAATTGCCCAATTAGCCCCACTGATGATGGCAACAATAATATTTAAGTTCCCATTCAGGTCAGTTCACAACAGACACCAGTTCTGAAAGGGAGAATGCAGTGCTCTCATGTCCCTTGTGAGGAAGTTATGGATTCCTTACCTTGAAGGTCATAATGAGATGAGTAAAATGGAATTCTGCTTCCAAATCCAGTTGGATGGTTACATTTTCCACGCCTACAGATTTTAAAAAAAAAGGAGCAGTAAGGAAATCAGGAACATCTGTGAACACTTGAGACTATTTTCTTAAGTTATCATTATGCTCCTCATAGAAATCCTCTGTGCCTGAAGAGGCAGACAAGACGACAATAAACCCCCGTCCTGACTGAGGTGGTGAAGCACAAATCCGAAGGATCCTTCAATCTTCCACAAATCCTTCTGCCCACTGGAAGGCGACATCTGGCAGCAGCCTCTAGCTGGGTCAAGGACATCTTTACTTAGGAAACAGGGAAATCTTCCCACCCCTCTAAGCCAAGAGGCTCTCCAAGGGGAAAGGAGAGGGGCACTTCCTGAGCACGGCAGGGGCTTGCCTTTCGGTATAAATCACAGGACACAATCCTCCCTCAGGAGAAACACAGATACTCCTTTTTTTTTTCATGTAGCAGTAAGGAAAACAAGAGTTACACTCCAATTTAGAGAAACCCATTTCTGATGGGGAAGGCTTTGGATCCATTTCCATAATTGAAAAATGATGCCAAAGAGATAAAGCGCTGGTCCCATAAACAAACTAGCCCAGACAAACACTAACATCTCCTCTTTGAGGGGAAAGCCTGAACAAACAAATGAGCCTTTGCACCGTGCCCCCCGGGCACATCAGACCGACTACAACACACAGAAAGGCCACTGGAATTCCAGCGCTGGGCCTCATCTCCGCCCCAACGCCTTGGGCCCTGCCTGTTGGGCAGAGGAGCCCTTCCACCTTTCCTGCACCTCAGAGGGCGTTCAGGGCCCGTCTTCCAGAGCAAAGGAAGCCTCAAACGCTAGAAGGCAGGAATGGGTCAGAATGAATCACATCGCCAGCTGCTGTATTTTCAGGAAATCAGTCGGGCTTTCGAAATAAACTCTCCAGCTGGGAAACTACCAAGTCAATTGGGGGAGGGGAGAGGGGTCACTGGAACGGATGTGAGCTGGAATGTTACAGAAAAACATTATAATCATCCTAGCTTTACCAAATTATTAAAAAGAACCATATTATAAACCTGTTCTGGACATTTCTTTTCATGTGAAATGTTAGCCAAGCAACCATATGTCTCTCTTCGCCCAAGCTTTTAAAAAATGTGAAATGTTGCCCTGGCTGGTGTAGCTCAGTGGATTGAGCCTGGGGCCTGCGAACCAGACGATCGAGGTTCGATCCCCAGTCAGGGCACATGCCTGGGTTGCAGGCCAGTTCCCAGCAGGGGACTCAGGAGAGGCAACCATACATTGATATTTCTCTCCCTCTCTCCTTCCCTTCCCCTCTAAAAATAAGTGAATAAAATCTTTTCAAAAATGTGAAATGTTTGTTCCAAATAAAGAGATAACGAAACAATAGAAAGTACAAACAAGACTAGTACCATTTCTGCAACATAAGACCATGTGCTGCGATGTGTGGCCTAAAAGCACATTCCACTTTAGATTTATAACCTAGTAAAGCACTACAGTTTTTTTTTAATATGGGAAGAAAAATCCAGCGAGAAGAAAGAAGACCGTTCTTACATGGTGTATTTGATTTCTGTCGGACCTAGGAATGGATCACCATGAAGGGGAAATTGAAAGCAGCTATACATGCCAAGCCCAAGAACTGATAATTTAATGCCACCATGGAAAGCTCGGTTTGGACAAAAAACACAGAAAGTAGATAAAATCACACTTATACAGAGAGTCCTTAATTGTGACTCCCACTGTCAGATGACAGAGAAATGACAGGCGACAGTAACCGCTGCTCTGACCCTCTAGAGACCAAGCCCCAGCAGCCTCATGTCATCTAACCCTGTCTCAGAGTGACAGAGAAAGCAAGTCCCTCTCACTGGAAAACCCTTCTTTCTGGCATTTGGCTTCTCTTGCCATAAAAATTAAAAGTTGCAGAAAATTTTTACTGATGTAACCAAGTAACACCTCTTCTTTAGAACTACAGCACGTGATGAACTATTTTATTGGCCATCACCTAAAATGGGAACGGTCTTTCTTTTCTAACACGGGGGCATCCTCCTTCTCTTTCCATTTCCCTAGAACATGAGCAGTCAGGAAATGCTCAATTAATTGTAACAAGCTCTACACTATCTCAGGGGTCCTCTGTGTTCAGGTGCAGATTTACAGAAACTTCCACACTGATCTATCGACCAAGAGATCCTCCTGTAAGAATTAATAAAGCTCTAACAGATACACACTTTCTGGGAACCAGTCTATTTCAATCAAGCTGGTAACCAGTGGAGTCCCAAGGCCAACCAACGAACAATTCAACCCTCCCCAGAAACCAACAGTCTTCTAGAAAGCATGTGGGACTTTCTAGTCAATGATGAGGAAATCGATTAAGGAAGTTCTTTACAGAATGATGGATGACTGCAAGCATCCCCAAACAGCTCAGGTAGAGGGTGTCTACCAATCAGATCTAGTAGTGTCCATGCTTTCGACGGCCAGGCTTAGGTTCACTGGTGAGAGACCTTACTCATAATTTTTTAAAAATCGAATGGTACCTGGTTAATTAACAAACACAGTAACTCTACCTTTATCCCCCAAAGCTCAGCATTCAAGTTTCAAACAAATGCAAAAATAATTTTGGCTTAATTTCACAGCGATAGTAATACCATATTTGATGAATTTATTAAACCAAAAGCCAGAAGGCAAAGAAGAGACAAAAGATCAAACTGACATACTCACTGGGGAAACCGACTTGGGGTCATATACACGTTGATCGAGTCTTTGAAAAATCACATCTAGTACTTATTCATTGTACTACCAATTTTTCTTCAGATAGAAGGAAGGTGGTGATAGTGGTGGGGGCTGATTCTGCCCTTTCATTTGGGGTTGATCCAAATGAGATGCTATATTTTTGTAGAAGAATAAGGGCCTGAGAGAACACAGGCCTTCCCACGCCCTCCTTAGCACCTACTCCCTCCCCAAAGGCCCCCCTCAGAATGAGGACTAGGGATGACTTTGGTCTAGCATGAAAGACTGCTTTCTTTTAGGGAGTACACGCTCAGGAAGAAGGATCAGATTTTACCAGAGAAGTTAGTGCTTCAGGCAGTAAATCTATCAAAGGCCATGATCACAGGACAGAGGAACCATAATTACAAGTACCCAGGAGTCTGTCAACCCCTTCCAAGTGACCAATCACACTCCACAAACTTGTTCCCACACGAACCACATACCATTTTCAGATTGCCACCACATCTTAAGGCGGTTTGGAGCAAATGTAGTGACCACATTTTCAATGAGATGACTGTCAGGATTGAGGGTCTCATCATAAGGATCTTGTGAATTGCATATGAAGCATTTTTTGTCCTCCTGAAAGCAAAGTGACTTTCATCAGTCTGGGAAATAACACATACACACACACACACACACATGCACACACACACCTTGAATTTTAATAAAATTCAAGCCCATAATACAAAAACCAAACCTACTTGTTTCAAAGAAAAAAAATGGATGTGCCAACATTACTTAAATAACGTGTCACATGCCTTCCACTTTAATTTACAGCATGTGAGATTCTCCTGAAAATTTCCTCCTGTTTTGCAAATTCAAGGTCAAAAGTAAAAGAAGGTATTGTTTCCACTGGCTATTAATTTAATCAAAATGAAATTTCTAGGCTTAAGCCTTCATCTCAATAAATAGCTAGACAAGCTCACTCTTCAAGTAAAATGCAAAATAGGTATTAGAGAATTTTTGCTGACATAAAGCAAACTGAAAATGAAAGAAAGAAAAAAAAAACAATTCACTTGGCCTGATTTCCTAAAACCTACATAAGGCAGAAATCAACTATCAGGCAGATGTACTCAAGAGCCTTTGGGAACTACAGAACAAGATTTCTTAGCTTCTACTCTGCCCAAACTGTGAACCAGCTGGTGGTGGTGGCCTACAAACAACACACTCCTCCGGATATCTGGGGACAGGGGTACCAGGCTGCCCCATTGTGCTGTGAGCACTATAAACTGTGACCAACTTGAAGAACAGCAAAGTAGACCTGAGCTGGAGCTGAGGACACTTCAGGTTGTCAGGTAGCTCTGAACCGCGCCCTCCTCACTCTCCTCCTCCCTACAATGGGGCTGCAGCAGAGCCGCCTGGCAGCTGGGTCAGGGGAGTTCAAAGAACCCTCTTCCTATTCCAGCATGGCAAATCTTAAATGGCGTGACTTCACAGTTCCCTCTTCCCCACAGGGCTCTGGTTTCCACCTAAGTTTTCTGAAATGCAGGTCACCCTTGAGTCTGAGAATGCACTGAGACTGGAATCTATAGAGACTCACACACATCTTACAAAAACATTTAAGCAAGGGTGGTATTCTTACGAGTACATTATCAACTGGCAGTACTTTACAATTCTATCTATTTATCTTCTTCCTCCCTAAAGAATTTAGAACCCGGCAAAAATGTACTAATGAAAATACAGAGACCAGAAGTCAGCCGTGCAGTTCAGGGACCATGAACAAAACATAAGCTTCCTGACTCGGTTTTTACACCCGCTAAATGCCTGAGGAAAGCTCTCGCCCAGCCCCTTTCTTTAAGATCTGGTATCTGTGGAGAGCACTCTATAATTTCTTGGCTAATCACCTAAACCAGAGAGTCTGGTTCTACTTACTTTTAACACAAATAGTCCAAATCTCATTCTAGTCAAAACTGGTTTCGGGATTGGGCGATTCATTACAGAATGGCCTGGTCTCTGAGGTCAATGCTAGCAGAATATTTTAAGTACAATGTGTATGCTAACATTAGAAAAGGTAACATCTACTGCCTTCATTAACTTTTCAAGCACACTAATACTGAAGAACAATTACCAGAACTTACAAAAAGTTTAATTATAGCCTCCCTTTTAATCAGGAGGAAACAGTCTAGACATCTCTGCATCAATCTGCAAGCAAATGAGTGGAATCCACTTTACCACATTCCTTCAGCTTAATTTATCAGGTTTCCAGAATGGGCTCCCCTTCTGCTTTGTAAAAGCGACTCCATTTTAAGGAATCTGCTATGTAAACCATACCACACCGCCTTCCTCCTAAAGGGCAGGCATACAGGTGGATGAAGCAACCAAAATTAGACTAACTGGTCTGGAACTTGCCCCACTTGTGAGATTAACACCTGCTTGCCGGAGAGGCCAGAGGTATCAGTCTCCTTTTTAAAAATCAAGGAAGGGGATTCTCAGTCTGGATAGTTCCCACTTTTTCTGTTAGAATGTGTTGACTTTATAAAAGTGTGACTTCTGAAATCTAAAATCTGGTCCTACTTTTAGAAACAGAAAACACCCTGAAATTCCGTTTAGGTCCTCATCTATCAGGGTACCATGGCAACCAGGTCATTTTTGAAAAAGAAAGCATCTGATCCTCGTATCTAATAAAGGTGGATGGGAGAACAGCACCAAACGAGGCGAGAAAAACCTGTCCGATGACTGGAGTGACCTTACAAAGGTCAGCGCTGTAATACCCTTTATCCAAGTGCAAAATTTGAAAAAAAAAATCCAAGATCACTACTCGTTATTTAGAAAGAAAGAAAGAAAAAAGAAAAGAAAAAAAAATTTTTCACCCGTATTTCCACAGGGGAAAGATTAAGCGCTTGCTCGCGCACGCACACACACAGGATTTCTGGAGCCCCCGGAGCGGGTGGGTTGGAGCCTGCGGGTTAGGGCAGCGGCAGAGGCCAGGTCTGTCTGCAGCCCTGTCTTTCCATACTGCCTGTGCCGGCAGCGGTGACCACAGGAAACGTTTGGCGGATGCAACTGTGCAAACTGAGATGGGGCAAAAGGGTGGGTTACCAGACGAATCCCGGGCCTCCCTGGCTTGCCCGCTTCCTATCTGGATAGGAGGCAGGATGAGGAGTCCCCTGGGCCAGCCCCTTTGGTCTGGACTGGAGGACGTGCGCGTAGAGCGTCCAGCTGGGCTCTCCGCGCTCACCTGGAGGTGACTAACGATGCAGTAAGGCTCAGGAGCGTGCAACCCGCACGTCGAGGTTACCGAAAGCCTCTGAGCTCGGCCGATGAGAAGGTCGCCGGTGGCTGGGTAGCAGCTGCCTTCCGCGCAGCCGTAGCTGAACTCGGGTTCTTGACCTCGCACTCGGACCCCGAACACCGCTGCGGAAGGGGCAGATGGGGGTGGGGAATGGGGATTGGGAGTAGAAAGCGAGCCCGAGCAAAAGGAACAAGCAGGGGCCAGGATAGTGTCGGTTCAGAAGAAAGCAGAATGCACAGAAAAGAGACAATGGAGAGGTGAGTGAGGGAAAGGCAGGGACGTGGAGAGGCGAATTTGGGGAGAAACAGAGATACGATCTGACTTATCCAGCAGCCATGGGCATCTCGCCCACCCTGATTTGCCCCGGGGGTGGGGGCAGCTCTGGACACAAAAGACTTAGGTGCAGTCCCGCCACTTAGACGCGACTTGACCTGGGTGCAATATAGTGAGCGGGCAGCCAAACGCCGCACATCTGCACCGGAGTGTGTATGTGAACCTGCGTGCACGGGCAGCCCGTGCATCCTCGCTGTGAATGCGAATGTGTGTGCGCGCGGAAATCTGTGATCAAGGGGGCACAGGAGAGAGTGTGTGCATGTGTGTGTGCACGCGCGCACGTGCACGCGCGAAGATCCCTGGATATGGGGTAGAGGTGGCGGGCTCGTGAGGGAGTCCGCTTTCTCGAGCGAGGGGCGAGCGGAGAATTCCTGAGGCTCCGCAGCAGCTTCAACGCTTTGCCATTCCAGGGTAGCTCCGCGTCCAGCTGTTTCTGGCGCCATCCGGGGGCAGACAGCGCTAGTTAATTAAATCCACATGGCCCCAATCTGTTCCCAGGACGAAGCCTGCGCTCAACTCGGGCAATTTTCTGGGAAACGGGCTCCGGGGGGCCTTCCGCAGCGACCCATGCCACCCCAAGGAGCCTTCCCCCCACAGTGAAGAGCCCCAGCAGGAATATGTAAAGTCCGGAGCAGCGGCCGCTGGACCCAGAGCTCTGGGCACAGAGCTGAGAGTATGCGGGTCCGCGATGATCCTCGCGCGCCGTCTTCAGCGGCCACCGATGGCGCTGGGGTTTAATCCCAGCGCATAATTTCCACTCCAGTCCCTCTCCCTATCCCCCAAGTGCCCTCGAAGCTGGGTCAAAAGGCTTTAGGGTTTTCTTTCCCCACATCCAAGCCCACCCCTTCCCCCACCGTTTCCTCGGAATTACCTAAGACACTGAAAGCGAACACCTGGAGCAGCCCCATGTCCAGTCCCTGCGGCCGAGGGGACACGGCAGAGGAGCGATCACCGAGCCGCTTGCCCCGTTTCCCCGTGTTCCTTTATGGAGCAGTGGAGTGGGGGGAAAAAGGCAAATGTTCAGAGAGAGGCGAGGGGCCCTTCCATTTCCTGCCGCTCCCACGGAAACGCGGGGTGGGAGGGTGGGGAGGGGGATATCGCGCAACCACTTTGTTCAGCTCACCCGACGATGCGAGCGCTCTCCCAGCGGCCGGCAGCCCAAGCCAAAGAAGGGAATTATAAAGTTTAGCCTTGGGAGGAACCGAGGGAGGCGCCTCTGCTCATGCGCATTTGCAGAGTCGGCGGAGGGGGAGGGCGGCGGGAGGCCACAACTTGGCCTGGAGGGGCGCTTTTGTTTTAAGGATGCGGCCGCCGTCACTGCAGGGTTGGCTCTTCCAGTTCCCCGCGAGGGGCTCCGGGGCTGCCACCCGTGGTGGGTCTCCAGCGGTGTGCAGGGGGCGGGCTGTGCCTGAACTGGTCTTGGAGGTGGGTGTTCAGATCACTGGGCTTGGAAGGCTGGTCGAGACCTCCCGCGCTCTCGTGCAATTTACATTTGTAAGCAATGAGTCAGGAAAAGGTGCCCTACGGTACTAACTCTTGCCCTAAGCACTCAGGAAGGCCGGTTAAACCTTTGCACAGGGTCGACAAGTCAGGCTGGTTCCTGGGAAACGAACTGTCTGACATCGGTATCACTGAGCTTGGACTAGGCGGGACATCTGTGTCTTCGTACCAGGGAAGAAAACTGCTCTTCACTTCGCTTCCTTTGCGCACACATTTATCTAGGACCCGCCCAAGTGGCCACGGCATTGCATTACCCATCTGCTTTTAAAAATAGACTTCTTATCTAAATCTAGATGATGGCTCTAATTCAGTTAACTTCTCGATCGACACTTTTGTTAAGTGACACCTTTTCCCATCTCACCTGGACAGGGTTGACTCAACAAGGAAGCTGGAGGTCTCTTCATGAGACTTCCCCACAATCTTAAGCACCACACCGGCTATAATTAGAGAGAAATTCCATGGTACCTATACATATAATGTAGTAGGGGAGAGGAGCCCTAATGAAAGGTCTCGAGCGACACCGTGTGTGTAACCTGTCTGGTTAAATAAAAGGTAAAGGTAAGCTCACCAATCTCCTAGGAGTTGGAGGGGGAAGAGAGGTGAGTGGAAGGACTCTGCTTCCCTTTCAGTGAATTAGCCCAGTTCTTCTGCCTTAGCAACGGATGGAGTTAAGGCTTTAGCTTTCCTGCATCCTGCTCTGGGCAAAAGTGCCTGGAAGAGGGAGATGTAATTAGTTGTTAGTCCTACTCAGGAGATTTCGCTTGTTTTCTGATTAATCACCCAGGGAGAAGGGGTAAGTGCCCAGTTAGTTGGTCAGTTTTTAACTTAGCTGTAATGAAATAGGGCCCAGGAAACTTTAATCATTAGACCATAGAGTAAGTTGCTTTATGAGTTTATAAATATGCTTTCGCTGAGGGAGGCAGGAGCCGCAGGTCTTAGTGATGCATTAATTATTCACCAAATAAGCACTTGCCCTGCCTCAGCCTCTAACTTGCTCAGGATCCTTGTGCTGGCTGGGCAGCCCTGAGAGCACTGAGAAAGCAGGTGCTCTTTGAAGGTTTAATGTTGTGATGCCGAGTCTTCAGAGCTTAATTAAAAGTATTAAAAGACAAATCTCTTTTACCCTTGTCCAGTTTTTAATATCCTGGGCCAGAGTTGCTTATTACAGTTTTTCATCCATACAAATGCAAGCATCGTTCAGTTGTTCCTCTTTCCTGAGACTGCCCTCTGCTGTCACAGCAGCTGAGCCCTCCTGGCTACAAGGCAGTCACACCTGTCCCTGGTCTGTGTCCTCTCCAAGGGCAATGAGTTCCTCACCTTCAACACTCTTCGGAAGCCCCCCACTGTCCAGACCACCTCACTCAGTAGTAAACTTAACACTACTAAGAAAAGTAGAGATTCGTTGTTGGGTTGGCTTTTCTTTTTTTTTTGCAGGTGTATGTGCAGGGGGGAGCCTGTGTAACACTCACTCACCTGTCTACTCCTTCTATGAATTTGTCACTCTTCATTCCCACCTTTATCTTCTGTACTTTTGTCCCAGAAGTGTGTGCCCTCTTCTCATCTCCTAAGAGCTGTGCTCTCTCACACAAATGTGCTCCATTTCCCCATCTTAAGGGGAAAGCCCACCCCAAACCTGCCTTTATTCTACACATCTTCCACTCTCCTCCTTTCCTCCCTTTGTCTTCATAGCCCAGGTGCTTGAAAGCACAGTCTGCATGTACCGCTTCCTGCTTTTTCTTTTTCCTTTTTCCCATTATAATGACTTCCAGCTTGACCAGTAGTCTCAGTAATTACAACCAAGCCTCTGGTCACCAAATGCAATGGGCCTTGTCCTATTAGGTCTCTTCGTGGTGTATGTTTTACAGGATTGCTTCCTCCTTCCTGAGACTCCTTTTTCCTTGGCTTCCAGGACACACTTCACACAGGACTCTGACTCTTCTATTTCTCTTTCCCTTCTCTGCCCTCAAACTTTGGTGTTCCCAAGCATTTTGTCTCCATCTCTTCCGTCTATGTACTTCATCTACATCCAGGATCTCCACCACTCTGGCCTCGGTACTCCCCGCATCTATAACTCTAGGTTGTACCTTGCTGAGAATTTACATTTAATTTCTAACAGTCTACTGAATATCCCTACTTTGATGACCCATAGGACATGTGATAAAACTGAACTCGGCTCTTCACAGAGCAGAGTGGAACAAAATTTGTCCTTCTTTTTCCAATCTTAATGATTGGCACTGGATCTATGCCTTGGCCCAAGACAGAAACCTGGACTGGCTATAGGATTTGTAAGGCCCAGTGCAAAATGAAATTGAGCCTATGGGGTCTGTTGTTCGAAAGTTACTGAATTCAAGATGGTGGCAGTGGAGCGTTAAACCAAGCCTGGGCTCTTCTTAGGGGAGAAGGGCTGGGAGATCAAAACCGCACACATCAAAGTTGAAGTCAGCTCAACCTGGGAATCATGCCGGATATTCCCCTGCTTTTCTAGCAACTAGTCAACATGCCTCGGTTGCTGCCATCTCATTGCCTTAGTTCAGTCTCTCCTCATGTCCCGATGCCCACACGAGCCCCCTGGCTAGTGTTCTGATTTCCACACTCTTCCCCTGTCCAGTCTAAGCCTTCGTAACATCGCCAGGAGGATTTTTCAGAGGCACAGCTTTTGATCATGTTGCTCCCTTGTTCAAGTTATCAGTGGCTGCCCGCTGCCCGTGTGAGCTTCCTGAAGTTCCCTAGGCATGACATATATTTTTTCCATTTTTAAGTTTTTAAGTTAAATTTTATTTATTTTAATGGAATTTATTGAGGTGAAATTGGTTAATAAAATTATATAGGTTTCAGACATGCAGTGCTACATCATCTGCCTGTTGTGTGTTCACCACCCCAAGTCAAGTCTCCCTCTAGCCTCATCTATCCCCTCTGCACCCTCGCCTGCATCCCCCTACCCTCCTCCTCTGGCAGTCCTCACACTGTCGACTGTGTCCATGTGTGTTTCTTTATTTCCCCTTTGCTTAATCCCTTCACTGGTCTCCCCCCCCCCAACTCCCTCCCCTCTGACAGCTGTCAGTCTATTCTCTGTGTCCATGTATCTGTTTCCACGTTGTTAGTTTATTTTGTTCGTTAGAATGCACATACATTACATACTTTTTATACCTTCACTTCTTTGTCTCTGCTACCTGGACCCTCCTTCACCTCATCAACGTGGTGAAACAATGCATCTTTAAAGTCTCCACTTAAACATGACTCTCTTTTCCTCCCTTTTTCCACCCCTGGCCCCTTCTTCTAGCACCGTAGAAAAGCATGTTACAGCATGAATGACATAATGCTGTAACTATGTGTTTATGATCTTATCTCCCCCGTAGACAGTGAGACACGTAGGGCACATAGTAGGTGCTCAATGAATGTTTCTTGAATGAAAGTAAATGAATACTAGACTCCATGTTTTAAAAACTTTCTTAAATATTCACTTTCTACCTAACATGAACTTGTAGTCGAGAAAAAGAAGTTAATAGACTCGAGTTCATTTTAGGAATACTTTCAAATTTCACTCATAAACAAAGTCTTCCTTTCATAGGGAGTTGTATTTCATATAAAGATGTTACAAATTCAGGAGGAATGAATCACTTTTGTGAATAAAGTCCATTGAGGCTCTTCTCCTGCTGACATGAGTCTCTCATCCCTGAGTTTACTTCCCTTGAACCACCTGCCTCAGTACAGGGAGTCCTTACTGGAAAGTTCCATGGAATTTTGAATGGCAGGTGGGATTGTCTATTGTTGGCTCCTCCTTGGCCAAGAATGTGACATTTATCTCCCTGAGGCATTTATTATTTTGTTTGGAAAAAACAAACAAAAAACTGCTTTCAAGGTCACCTTCACACAGTCTTAGAACCACTTATGCACCTCATTTTAGATGCTGATTGACGGCGAAATGAGGATGCGACATTCTAGACTTTGAACTTTATTTAGGTCCTAAAACATAGCTATTTCTTTAATAAGATTCTCATGAAAAATAGTAGATTTTTGCTATTTTGAAATAGATTTAGGTGTGCTGTGCAAGTTCAGAATTGATCTAGAAAAGTAAGTTCCGTGACTGGTAGAATTTGGGACATGTGTCACACAACACTTTCCACATGCCTCTTTTATGGTATGCAGGACAGGGGTTTGTAATTTTGTGTTAAATGTCTTTGACCCCAAGAGGTTTTTGAAGTCAAGTATTGTATTTTATTGGAATTTGTATTTCTATCGGGTGGCAGAGTTTCTGATGTATTGTATGTACTCAGTATCTACTTGTTGAATGAATAACTAAAATTGAAAAGCCCCTCCTTATAACCACTATGGGAGCACATAGGGGTCTTTGCCACCACTCTCTATAACATGGAAAACATCAGGGCCTGAGTCAGGCAGGGAGTCAAAGCATTTTCAGTCTCTGACCGTACAATAAAAACTGCTGTTCGGGCTTTCATTAACATCCTTTCCTCGGGTAACAGAACCTAGATTTTTTTTGAGGGAACTAATCTTTTCACATTGTCAACTCACATAACTCAGATGCAGCTAATCCCTCCATGGGCTCCAGGCTAATCAGTGCATTTCCATCTCCCTCTTCCTAGCAATTGGTTCAGGGATGGGTATGCAACTCAGCTGTTCCAGTTAGGTGACTTGTGGGACTTTCATGAGAATTACTGTGATTTTCATGTGAGAGAAGAAAATCTTTCTTTCCCCCTAGACTTGGAGTTGTATGGATGTCAGCCGGGATTTGGTGGTGGGTGGTTGAGACTGGGGCCAACCCAGACAAAAACAGGAGTGAGGGGAGCAAGAGGGCAGGTTCTGAAGGACCACCTTGGTGTATCTCCATCTAGCTATGCCTGAAGCAAGCCTACTTTACCTTAGCCAATTAATTTCTCTGGATATGTAGCATAAGAAAGTAATAAACCTTTGTTGGTTTTGCCTGCAATTTGGGAGGTTTTTTTTTCTCTTTAAACTGCACCATAAACAGTCAGTTTATCCTGGCTATTTCAGGCAGATCTCTATCACCACTATCTTAAAAGTGGTCATCTGTCTATTCTTAAATATCTCAAAAGAAATATCACAAATGAGAGTGTACCAAAGTCTATATTTTAGTGTTTGAAGAGAGTCACTAAAATCGGTGTAAGAAGGCCTCACCCATACTTTCCAGGCCTTCTGCAAGGCCATGCACCCATTGCATTTCGCCTCCCAGAAATGTGGCCAGATGGCACTCAGGCTGAAGATGGTGCTACGGTTGCAACTGTAAATACAGTGGCACTTTCTACTCATCTATGCCCATGAATTCCAAATCATTTTAAAAAATTTTTCTCATCTATATTTAACACTCTAAGTGGGACAAGTTCTTTCAGTTCACTGTTTGTTCTTTGTTTATGGATTTTACTATTTCGTTGCTAACCCAGCACTTTAAAAATGAGTAGGAGAGAAATTAATGTCAGAAATAAGGCTAGAGAGCTTTAGGAAAGCTCTTTAAACATTTTATCAGATGCATAGAGGGATTAACTTAAATATAGTCAATTAAACACCTTAAGACTTGACAACTAGTCATGAACCCAACCTTCATTTTATTCTGGCATATCTTTACCTTCCTTCATGAGTGCCTTGCCAAAACATGAAAGGGCAGTAAGAATTTTAAAAGTACAAATACTTGCCAGTTCACCGATAATGAAATTTAAGGCCTCCAAACATAAGAACTTTTGTTTGTTTCTCTGGTCATCTTTTGTCACCTATAATGGTTCTAGTCACAAACTTTTAAAATTTGTATAATTAGACATTGAAGAAATTTTTACAGTTATTTACCATGGAAATATTTGATCTAAGCTATATACTTGGACAAAATACATTGGCATCTAAAATTTGAGGTCTGTTAAGACTGCTTTTTGTTTTAAAATGTTTATTGAAAATTACTAATGGTAAATTGAATAGGCAGCTAACATTCAATCGTTGATAGTTCAATTGTAGAAAAACTTTTCTTAATGAAGCTCAGTTCATGTCTTATAGGAACCCACCTAAAATTGTGTTTTAAAAGTTTTATTTTAGCTGATCATGTTACTTTCCTCAGCTTTGTAAGGATGCTGAAAGCCAGTAATAGCCAGTGGAGGAAAAAAGACTTTCTGTGTTCCAATATTTAAAATTTTAAATATCCTTCTTTACTCTGATTTTTTTCCAGATTGTGTTTTTGTCCATTTGAGAGGTTGAGTTCAGCTCCCAATGAGCTACTGATATCCTCTACATATCTCCCCGTGAGTTCCTGGTCCCCTGCCTGGCACATAGTAGGTACTTAGATACTTAGGTACTTATCTACGTACTTAGTAGATACGTTTATCGAATATTAAGCACGTCTTTCTTAACATATTTTTTGAACCTAGGCAATATCTTTGTACTAGAGGATTCTTGGAGTGATAGTCTAATCTCCTCTCATGCTGCAAACCCATCTCATAGTTCTGGGTTGTTAATTATTACCTACAGTGATCCAGGAAACTGGACTTAATTAGTAAGTTAAACACTCCACTACTATTTATGGCTTGTACTGGGAGTGGATCCTAATTCTCAATCCAGTATTTTTACCCTGGGAAGGTTGGGGTCTTTGAGCCGAGGTGATGGTAAAAGCCATGTCCTCTCAAGTAGCAGCAGTTGTGCCTCATCTCTGCCATTTGTTAATGACCTTGGCCTTCTAGAAGAATGAATTCTACAACAGCAGTTCCCCTAAAAGGGTAAGACTGCTCTTCTGTAAAGAGACTTCTTTCACCGTGCTGCTGCGCTTGTTGCTGCCAAGGTCGCTAATCAGGTTTCCGAGCGCCAGCCCACCCAGAGCTGGTGCTGTGTTCTCATCGCACCAGAAGCAAGTCCGCACGGGGCTGGCTGCAGGGATACGTGCCGTTTTACATATTGTGTTGTTTGCCAGACAAAAGAAAATCATAAGATGTGTTTGCTATTTTCAAGACGGCGAATGAAATGCTGCTGTTAACCTCTAGGATGAAATGATTTCTCGCTGATCCTATTTAGAAATCATGGAATATGGAGCTGACCATTCATCATCTACTTGGATAATCCAAGTGGCGATAATCACCACTATTTGGCGGGCCTTTGACTTCGGGAACTCCACTTGCCTACCCAATTAGTATCATAAGCCTTAGCACCAACATCTCTCTCTCATTCTTTAATATTTTTTGAGCACTTGCTATGTGCTGAGCACTGCTATGGTCTAATGGTTTAGATCAGGGGTGTCAAACTCATTTTCACTGGGGCCACATCAGCCTCTCAGTTGCTTTCAAAGTGCCAAAATAATTTTAGGACTGTACAAGTGTAACTACTCCTTAACTGTTAAGGAGTTGAAATTACATTTGGCCCTGTGAAGGCAACTGCGAGACTGATGTGGTTGGCCTCCAGCGAAAACGAGTTTGGCACCCCTGGTTTATATTCTACATTTAGAGAAGTCTAGGGTTATCGTAAATGTATACACAATTGGTAAAGATCAATAGGAATTAAAGTCTAAAATAAAGGAAGAACATTACAATTTTCTATTTCTATAAATATAAATGTATATGGGGGAAATCCCCAAAAAACAGAATTTACTTATTAAAAATTGTGTACTTATTCTTACATATTTAAACTTTAGGTGCCTTCCAAGTACTCCCAATCTGATTCAGTGCACCTTTCGATATGTTTTCCATGGCTCAAAACAGTTTTGAGCACATTGATTTTGATGGCTTTTAGTGCTTCTGCTATTGTTTTGTTTCACTTCTTCCACTTTGGCAAAACATTTCCCTTTGAAGGCTTTTTTTCATCCCAGGGAAACCAAAAAAAAAAGTTGCTTGGGAGACTAGGTGAATAAGGAGGCTGGGGCACAGAGGTCATGCCATTTTTGGTCAAAAACTGCTGAGCACTTAGCGCACTGTGGGCCGGTGTGCTTGTAAATCCCCCATCATGAAATGGGCAAATGTACTGAAAGAGTCCTCAAGAAAAATTCACTGAGGCTGAATCAGCTTCTCACAACAATGCCACCTGGTACAGTGATACAGATGGGTTCCTAGAACACTCACCTAGCTGGGGAAGCCTGTACTACAAGGGGCCTGCCCTCCAGGAGGTAATTGCAGGTTTTTTTAGTCCCCACCTCATGTACACTTGAATAGACAATGATAAAGTTCTAGGAGGAAGCACAGCAAGTGGGTAAAAGTATATCCTTTAAAAGAAGGTTCAGGGATTGTGTTTAGGGTGGGGGTTGAAAGGAACTCTTGTCTTATCTATAATGTTTTACTTTTTACTTAAGGAGATTGTATTTGTCTATAACTGGTATAATTCAAAGCAAAAATTCTAACAAAAGTCTTTTTGAAGTATAAATATTTGTTATACTTTGAGTAAAGCATACTATAAA
The DNA here is from genome assembly GCF_014824575.4 of Sturnira hondurensis. Classification (NCBI taxonomy): domain Eukaryota; kingdom Metazoa; phylum Chordata; class Mammalia; order Chiroptera; family Phyllostomidae; genus Sturnira; species Sturnira hondurensis. The sequence goes on from NW_028091508.1 coordinate 1,756,780, forward strand.
TGTTGACTATGTCTGGGTTCTTACTTTGAAATACAAATTCAAAGACCTCTTAAATTTGTTATTTTTAGTCACTGATAGATTTACTGAATGACAGGACAAGGTTCTTAAACTGGACCATGCAAGTCACATTTCTGTGGGCCTCAGTTTCCTCATCTGTGTAACAAGTACAAACGTCAGGGACCTTAGCATATAATACAGGCTCTTTGAAATCTGGGCCCAATATAATCTCTCATCTCTGTGTTCTCAGCCTACCTGCCTCCCACGTGACCAAGCGCTAGCCTCAATATACTCACCATTCTCAAAACCCAAACCCTATTTTTTGGCTCATCCAGTTCTTTCTGCTTGGAATGTGTTCTCACTCCTCTCTGTCAAGCCAGCTTTTACTTAGATTCAAAGTCCACCTCTATGATACTGCATATGCATAACTTTGTGAATACTACTGCCCAGGTACAATACTTGGGCATACATGTATTGGAGGTCTTCCACGTTGTTCTAAAAGAGATATGCTACACATGAGGCCAAGCAACCCACCTCTCACACTCTCTGCTCTACCCCAGCACCAGCATGGCACAGAGCACATGGTAGGGGTGCAATGAGTGTTAGCCAAATCCCACCAAACCCCTGAGTAGTGTATTAATGTGTTTTTCATGTGTGCTAAGTTGCAAGTACTTGAGAACATCCTGACTTTCCTAGCACTGAGCCCAGAGCTCACCAGATATTTGTTGAATGCATTCACTTAGCAAATGCCTGGAATGGTGCTCATGTGCGGGGGAGAAAACATTCATAGGTAATTCTTTAGCCAGAATGAGTCATTCCCAAATACATTAGTGTTTTAAAAAGCAGATAGCACGTTTAATTTTATTCCATGGGAAAAGTTTCAAAGTGAGTAGTGCTGTGAGTTAGGTACATGAAGCACTCATATATATGATGTTCAGCAACCTGCTCAGGGACTGCTCCATACTGTAATGTGCAGAGTATAAACATATGTGAGGATTACCGAGAAATAAACTGCACTTTCACAGCCGTGTAAAAGCCTCAGGGTGGAGATGATAGAATGGCAAGTCAATATCCCCAAATCCTGTGACCTCACCTGTAATCATGTTCATGAGGGAATAGCATAATTGATCATAGGGAAGGTGACACCGTGTCTTAGAAAGGCACATCTGAAATATATTAAAATTTAAAATATAGGGGACTTCCAGCCAAGATGGAGGTTTAGGTAGGCACACTGTGCCTCCTCGCACAACCAAAAGGACAACAACAATTTAAAAACAAAAACAACCAGAACTGACAGAAAATCGAACTGTGTGGAAGTCCAACAACCAAGGAGTTAAAGAAGACACATTCATCCAGACTGGTAGGAGGGGCAGAGTTGGGCATCTGGGCAGAGAAGGCTCACCACAAAGTGGCGGCTGGTGGACCTAGTGCGGTGGCAGATTGTGGAACAGGGCATGGCGCACAAGATGGCTGGTGGACTGAATGGTCCCACATTTGAGTGCAGATAAACCAGGCAGAACTGGGGAGCAAGACAGACCTCACAACCCAGGGTCCCAACTCAGGAAAATAAAGTCTCAAAACACTGATTGAAAACACCTATGGGGGTTGAGGCTGCAGGAGAAACTCTCAGCCTCACAAGAGAATTCATTGGAGAGATCCACAGGGTCCTAGAGTGTACACAAACCCACCCACACAAGAATCAGTACCAGAAGAGCCCAACTTGCTTGTGGGAAGCAGGGGAAGTGACTGAAATCCAGCAGAGAGCAGAGCAAGTGCCATTGGTCCCTCTTGACCCCTCCTCCACATACAGTGATATGGGTTGTCCTGCCCTGGTGAACACCTAAGGCTCCACCCCTCACTACATAACCGGCACATCAAGATTTAAAAAATGGCCCAAACAAAAGAACAGATCAAAGATCCAGAAAAAAAACGACTAAGAGATAAAAAGGTAGCCAATGTATCAGATGCACAGTTCAAAGCACTGGAAATCAGGATGCTCAGAGAATTGGTTGAATTTGGTCACAAAGTAGGTGAAAAAAATGAAGGCTACACTAAGTAAAATAAAGGAAAATGTACAGGAAATCAATAGTGATGGGAAGGAAACTGGGACTCAAATCAACAAAGTGGACCAGAAGGAAGAAAGAAACATCCAACCAGAAAAGAATGAAGAAATAACTATCCAAAAAAATGAGGAGAGGCCTAGGAACCTCCAGGACATCTTTAAACATTCCAACATCCAGATTATAGGGGTACCAGAAGGAGAGGAGGAAGAGTCACAAATTGAAAACTTATTTGAACAAATAATGAAGGAGAATTTCCCCAATCTGGCAAAGGAAATAGACTTCCAGAAGTCCCAGAAGCTCAGAGAGTCCCAAAGAAGTTGGACCCAAGGAGGAACACACCAAGGCACATCATAATTACATTACCCAAGATTAAACAGAAAGGAAAGAATCCTAGAAGCAGCAAGAAAAAAGGGGACAGTTACCTACAAAGGAGTTCCCATCAGACTGTCTGCTGATTTCTCAAAAGAGACCTTACAGACAAGAAGGGGCTGGAAACAAGTATTCCAAGTCATAAAAGACAAGAACCTACATCCAAGATTACTCTATCCAGCAAAGCTTTCATTTAGAATGGAAGAGCAGATAAAGTGCTTCTCAGATAAGGTCAAGTTCAAGCAGTTCATCATCACCAAGCCCTTATTATATGAAATGTTAAAGGGTTTTATCTAAGAAAAAGAAGATAAAAAATGTGAAAAGTAAAATGACAGCCATAACCAATAAAATATATTTGAAAAAATTTAAAATATATATAATGTATGTTTTGTACCATAAGATGCACCTAGGTTTTAGAGGAGGAAAATAAAAAAAATTTTGAAGCAAAAAATGTAGTAAAATATTTAATAACATAAAAACATAATATTTCACCAATGTAAATGTAAACAGAACTCAACAGCAGCATTAACAAGCATTATTCCTCCCAAATTTGGAGGGGCTGGGGGAGGGGGGTGCATCTTACAGTCCAAAAAATACATAACTTTAACTGGAAAAAATGCCTGATAATGCATATAAAGATATTTACACTATAGTTGACCAAAAAAACCCTGAAAATAACCTAAAATGACTATCAATAGGCAACTAGTTAATTAATTAAGCTAGACCTGTATAATGAAAGGCTAAATAATTGCCTAAAAAGATGGGGCCTAGTCCTGCCTGGTGTGACTCAGTGGGCTGGACATCACTGCAGCCCGAAAAGTCACTAGTTCCACTCCAGGTCAGGGCACGTGCCTGGGTTGCAGGCCAGGTCCTGGTTGTGGGGGTGTGAGAGGTAGTCAATTAATAGATGTTTCCCTCTCTTTCTCCCTCTATTCCCTTCTTTTTAAAAATAAATACATAAATAAATCTTTAAAAATTGTTTAAAAAAGAAAAACATGTGGTCTATTTCTATCATGGAGTAAATGGGGGGTCACCCAGGAATTCTCTGTATATAAAGCCCCAAATATTAAATAGCATTCCCCTCTTATTTTATAATTTTTTTCATAATGAAAATATATAGCTCTTTTTCTAAAAAAATTATTTCAAAATTAAGGTAGTTTTCTGTGGTTGCATTCTCAGATTGACCTTTTATGTTTAGAAGTTTAGTTCACTGTTACAGACTCTGCCGCCTACATGGAGATATTGGGCAACATTCACATCCTTAAGAAAAAGAGTCTGTCTTCTGGCCAGCGAAGACTAGGGAGCAATAAACCAAGCTTGCCGCTGCCGCTTAAAACATGCGGCTACTTGATGGAAAATTGCGTTTGAGTTGAGTAGGAAGTGCTATGGACTGTCTGGGTTTGAATGTGATGTTACAGTAGCCCTGGTTAATTCCTGTTAACCACTTCCTTTCCTTCTATGTTCTAATCAAAATATGACAAGCTGTTTTCATGGTTGAGAGTTGATATTTTTTCTTAGGAAAATGTGTTCATATAAATGTTTAAAATTTTCAAATTATCTGCATATTAAAGTTGAGCCCAAAATGGGTTAAGAGAAAATTTAGTATACACACACACACACACACACATATATATATATACATACATATATATATATATATATATATATATATGTTGTACAGAAAGATATATAAGATGTATATATGATATGGTGGCCTGGAGAATTGAAGAGTAGGGTTAATAAAGTAAAAAAGTATAACTTAAAACATATCATATTTAACTACATTGACCTTTATACTTATTCGTAAGAAATGTTAGACTTCCTCTTTCCAAAAGAAAGCAATTGTTCTCTTAATCTTGAATATTTCATCTTTACCACTCATATTTTGCCTTCCCTAGGTGAGTCATAATGCAGTGGAGCCAACACAAAGCTAGGCCTGAATGGCATAAAGAGCTCCAAGGGTTTATTTTATTTTAGTATATTTTGTATATTTTTGTATATTTTATTTTGGTATCTTATAATATTTAACAGTGGATTTTATTGTATTTTTCTATTACCATTTATGCCCCTAATACCCCCTTCCACCTTTACACCCCTCCAGAATCACCACACTCTTGTCCATGTCCACGAGTCCTTTTTTCTTTTTAGCCCAAGTGTTTATCTTTAGATACGGAATGTTTATACAGCTTTTCCAAGCGTTGGCCTTCTTCTGTTGTGCAAATCTCTGGAATCCTCAAACACTAGTTTGTTTGTTAGATTTTAAGGCTCCATTTACCTTCCATTTCTACTCCTTTTTGGAAAGTTCATAGTATGGTGATACCTTTAATTGGCTCAATTAACTGAGAATCGAGAAAAAAACTTGGATTAGTTTAAATACTTTAACAGAAGTAATAACCTGGAGAGTGGTTTGAGTATTTCAGCGCCCTAGAACTTGGGTAGATATCATGTAAGAGTAATGCTCCCAACATGTTCTTTTAGCAGTCGGGTTTATTTTGTTTTCCCTTGTAATCAAATGAATTTTGTTGAATAAATGGATATTGCAATAAATTTTAGATGTAATACATCTTAATATCTAAAATTTGGCCTACCTTCTTATTTATAATTTAATTATAGCTCTATTTTTAAAACCACATGGAACATTTTGAGGACTGAAAATATTCTATTGAATGTATTAATAACTACAATTATATGCTCACAAATGTTCACTAACACTTTGATAAAGTTTTCCTATTTGGTTAGCTCCTTTGACCTTTGTTTTCTTTCAAGCAGAATTACTTTCTGTGAAATATGTAAAATGTGAAAAATGACTTGGTGTCATTTTGGGAGTAGAAAGAGCTTTGAAACACCGTTCATTTGATCTAGGGTCATCTGGTCAGTGGAGGGAAATGCAGCCAGCCACCTCTTCCCTAGCTTTTGGCATTTGTCATCAAAGAGAGGACTGTGGTTGTGCATGGAACTATGTCAGATAACACTATGAATCATACTCTTGACAGTTAAAAATTACACAACTTATATGAACATGGAGGAAACACTACATTTCTATTCAAAACGCCTGTATGTTCTGATTAATGGGTTTGATATAAGTCATGGTATATAAATTTGATGTAATTACTAAAGTTCATTCAGTTGGCAGGCTGACTTGGAGGCAGTAGAAGCCTTCTAGAATGGACACTTAAGGCATTTAATGAGTAAAGCTGAGGATCATATACGGGTTCCAGTTATGCCTCAGAAGAGAAGCTGGGTGCTGATGGATGAGCAGGTGTTTAGGAAAGTTCGGCTTTGGCTGCTTCATGTTTGAAGGAGAGCGGTGGAATCTTCTTTTACTCTATCCCAAGGAGCTAGGAGAAATAGGGCTGAGGGCAGGCAGCTCTGTGGCTGAAAGCCTGAAAGCTTATAATGATAAAAGCCTGTGGGAATTCTTTGACTGAAGTTCTTAAATTTTTCCCTTTTCTGAAGTACCGGGAAAAAAATTGGGTCTGGGAAAGAACTTTTAGTTAGAAGCCTAAAGTGAATGAAAAAAAATGTTCTATTCAAGTTTGGTTTTGTTGGAGACGGAGAAGGAAGAGTGGGTGTATATGTGCTGGGTTTGTATGCAGGAGGGTCTAATTAAACTATTTGTTTAATGGTGAAGGATTAGTGAGGAACATACAAAATTATAGTTGCATTTATATAAATTTTGCATGAGTCTTCAGTATATGTAAACACATAAGCCTTTATATTTATATATAAAATGTTTTCAAATGTGTCCTTTCATGTTTTATGCTTAGCCACTTAATACAATCGCTTTTTCCTAGACAAAGCCTAATTGAATGAAAAGGAAAGGCCTTTCTTCAGTGTGGCTGGGGGAGCCTGGCTGGGGGGAGCCTGCCTGGGCAGTCCGGCTGCTGCCTGTCTGGGAGGCCATGACCTTCATTTGGGAGTGGCTCACCCTAATTCCCGGCTGCGTGACTTGGAAAGTAGCAACAAACGTACATGGAAGGGAAGAGGAGAGTGACTGAGGGCAAAGGGAAGACAATACATTTGAGAGGGAAAAGGAAGAGGGAACTAAGACAATGAAGAGTTGTGGGAGAACAGCTCCTTGGTTTGGGGGGCTTTGCAGGGGGTGGGATTTTCAACAGCCGCCAGAGTAGTTGTTGAGAGGGGGACGATGGGGAAAAAGATTTTTGTCATTTCTTCCTCTAATAATTGAGGTAAATATTTAAATGATTCCCAATTGCATTTTTAGAAGGGCTGATCTTGTTTTACATTATGTTTGAAAAAAGTTGAAATTCGACAATGGTCCAAGGACTGCCCGGACCAGGTGGTCCAGGGGAGTCGGGCACAGACAGCTTTAACCCACAAGGTCGTTGTGCCTCTCCAGACCGACTCTCCCTTCTTCTACGTCCCAGGAGGCTGAAGTACATACATGGAAATGCCAACCTGTTTTCTTGGTCTAGCAAATGGTAAGCACTAACAAGAGCTTGGATGGGAAAGGAGAGTGACATCAAGATGTTTAAGGTCCAACATGCAGGGCTGTCATGCTGGTGGCATCTGTTGACCAGACACCCTTGCTCCTGTTGAGTGGCCCTCCTACACAGTCTGTCTTCAAGATACAGTTGTCCCTGGTTAAGGGGGTGTTGCCCCTTTGCCCCGGGCTGGCTCTGGGATGCTGCGCTGCCTTTTATGACTTTCCTCCATCTTATCCATGTCTTTGTAAAGAGTCCCCTTAATAAACTGCCCCAGCTCGTGTCCTCAGCTCCTCGCTGGGACCGTGAAGGTACAGTCAACCAGAGACCTAGATTTTTTTTCTGTCTTGTTTCACCAGTATTATCATCACCTACATGGTTACACCTGGCTCACTTTATTGTGGCCCAAGGGAAGGACAAAAAAACAAACAGAGGGTATATTAGTTTCCTATTGCTGCTGTAATCAATCACAACAAACATAGTGGCCTAAAACAACACTGCTTCTCACTGTTCTGTGGGTTACAAGTCTAATGTGGGTCCCACTGAGCTAAATAAAGCTAGCAAGGCGTTGCATGGCTGTGTTCTTTCCTGGAAGCCGTGGAGGAGAATCCCTTTTCTTGCTTTTTCTGGCTTCTAGGGAACACTTACAATTCTTTGCTTCATGGTCCTCTTCTTCCATTGCCAAAGTGAGCATCAGCCCAAGTCCTTCTCATGTGGTTGTCTCTCTGACTCTCTTCTGCCTCCTTCTTTTACTTTTGAGGATGCTTATTACCTCGGGCCCACTCGCACAGTCCAGGCTATACCCCATCTCAAGATCAGCTGATTAGTACCTCAATTCCATCTGTAACTGTCATTCTCTTTGCCATGTGATGTTACAGATAAGTTACAGAGATCAGGACGTGAATACCTCTTGGGGCTGTTTGCCCCTGTGGCAGGGGCAAACAGCTTCCTTTTAAGGGTGTGCTCTTGAAGGCGCATTCAACACTCTCACTAACATTCTGCTGGCCAGAATTTAGTCACATGGTCACGTTGGACCTACCAGGGAGGATGAGAAATAGAGTCTCAGTAGGCAGCCATGCGCCCAGTTAAAATATGGGGGTGTTCTGTTAGCATAAGAAGGAAGGCGGAGAATGGATATTGCACAGGAATTTTTAGCCTGTGCCTGTCAGGCTCATTTGTTCTTGCCAGCTTGCCTTCACTTCAGTTCGTCCCATGATGCTTTTGGCTAGTTCTCCTGGCCCTGGGCTGCCTTCACCTGGGATAGGCTTCCAATTTAGGAGGAGACATAGGGTTGTTTTCTTCAAGGATCACACTGGCTACCCCACAGTCCCTTGTTTTCTGATCTTCATATTGATGTGACTGGCTGGGTTGCAAATGTTTCTACTTGGCCTGAGGTAACAAGGTTTCATCAAGCTTACTGGCCCACCCACATTATGTGTGACTTCCACAGTTCGTTGTCTGTTGTCTTGTTCCATCTTCCACGTTCAGTGTCTTAGATCCTGTCCGCCTGCCCTGTGACCACCAGCCTCCATCACTGCAGGCCTGGTCCTTACCCTCAGTGTAAACTTTGGCTCTCTAACTGCCGCCCTTCACTCACCCCCTGCTCTGGGATGCTCGGAGTTCAGTCTGAGATGCTCGGAGTTCAGTCTGGATGTTTCTATGAGTATGTTGGTCTCTCATACTCCTCAACATACTCCCAGGGCTAGGTAAATGTAGGTTCACTCAACCCAAATTTAGGAAACTATTAAAATAATGATAACAGAGGCAAAGAAACTATATTCACGTTGATCCATGTAAATATTTTATATAGTTATATAAAACAAATGTTTTATATCAGTTGGCAAGCACATATAGTGTCTTTACACAGTTTAATTTATTTAACTTATTTTTTTCTATTTACATCAGATTATTTTTCTTAGCAGGGAGGCAGACCCAGGCCTTCTACCATGACAGCTGATGGAGCATCACAGGCAGAATACATAAATCTAAAACCACGAGTGAAAATATGTGATACAGCTCACAATTATATCCAAACGACTAAAAGGCAAAATTTTACTTTCCGTCCCTATGACTTCGGGCTCTGGTGTCTCAGGAAGTATGTTGTCACTAGATGGCACACCATTTGTGCCACTGAGAACTACATACCCAGCTATTTCAGGCTCCTCATGCTAAAGGATAAATAGATCCAAAAGCAGTGGGGAGAGGTTCTACTTTTGACTGGGGTAATTATCTTGACTCTTAAAGGGAAATAGACCCACAGGGGCAGCAGGGTGGGGTGTGGCTGGAATCTAGACAGTCTGGCCCTGCCTTGCCCAGATAACAAATGAAGTGTAGGAGCGCTCTACCCCTACCTATTGCAGACCTGCAGAGGCTCAGAGTGCTCAGGAAGGAAGGTTTGGGTCACTCTGCCTGGTGAAGGGATGCTTGCTGAGGCAGAGGGAACACAGAACACGTAGTACAGAGCCGCTGGGGTTTGTGATCCCAACCATAGCCTCTGGAAATTATAGAAATGTGATCTCAATCTGTTTCTCAATATGTGATGTTTTATATGTACTTATGTTTTTATTATATATACACACACACGCAGTATTTCATTTCTTTTTATCTCCCTTCTTTCCCCCACTCTTCTATATTTGATGGATATTGGTGGTGAACTCCATCATTTCTATTGCAAGCTGGGGTGTTTCAGGATAGAATTGTCACAAAGTGGGAAAGGAGCAGAGTGCAGCTGGAGACCCCAGCCTTGGAGCTGGGGCGCTCAGTGAGCTGTGGAGGTTCGGGACGATTCCTGTGAAGTCAGGGTGGATGCGCTCTCCAATAGCTGAGTGCATGCAGCATTACATTTGCCAGAAACATTTCTTTTAGAAGATAAAATGAGATGAATAATGTATAATATTAAGTGGAAGTCAAAGAGGTGGTCTATAATGAAGCTTTGTAATTTTCTGATGCCTGACATCAAAATCCTTCCTATTTTGGAAGATTCCAAAGATAGGTGGAGGCAAAACTCCCCTCCCATAATCAAGACCAAAGTGGGCAGATATTCTCCAGTCTCACTGCCTGGCAGCACCGGAAGAGGCTCAGCCAACTGGACACTATTACCATGTATGTTAAGTCATGAGAGAGTGACAGAAGATGCTGGGACAGTTGGAAGGTAACAGCATGGTGCGGAGCGTCCAACGGGGCCAGCATTAGCAGCTTAACCTGAGTGTTACTGAGATGTGATCTTGGGATTATTCCTAGATGCATAATTCTCTTTGGTTATATTTTCTCCAACCATTTCTTCAATTTTATGCACTATTCGAGAGCCTTTCTGTAAATTCCTTTTCTGCTTAAAAAACTGTCATTGGTTTTCAGTGTTTGCCACCAAGAATTCAGACCTGTAAAATATTTAACTGCTTTTTAATTGTTAGTTATTTGGATTCTTTGCTTTCTTTTTCAAGTGCTTTCGTCCTTTCTTTTTTTTAATTCTCACCTGAGGATATGTTTATTGATTTCAGAGAGAGGAGGAGGGAGAGAGAGAGAAAGACAGATAAAAGACAGAGATGTAGATGTGAGAGAGAAACATTTATCAGTTGCCTCTCATACACGCCCTGACCAAGGACTGAACCTGAAACCTAGGCATGTGCCTTGACTGGGAATGGAACCCACTACCTTTTCATGTAAGCGATAATTCTCCAACCAGCTAAGCCACCCTGCCAGCACTGGAATCTTTGTATTTTTAACATAAGTAGTGCCGCAATAAATTATTCACAAAGTTTTCCCCACTTGTATTTAAGATTATTTTTATACTTAATATTTTAAAATTTGTTTTAATTTTTCAGTTACAGTTGACATACAAAATATTATATTATTGTATGTCAAGTAATATATTATTATATTAATTAAATAATATTATTAATTTAATTGCTAATTAATTAAACTAATTAGTAATTAACATATTTAGTGATTAATTAATTTAATTACATTAATATACATATAATTTCAGGTGTAGCAACTATACATTTATGTATTAATACATACCATTAATATATCAATATATTAATACGCACAATTAATGTAATGTATTAATATATCACATGTATTAATACATATAGTTAATACACACAATTAATACAGATGATTAATGTAATGCACTAATATATGTAATATATTAATGCATACAATTAATATATTGTTATATTAATTTCCGGTGTACAACATAGCAATTAGACATTTACATAATTTAGAAAATGATCGCCTCCACAGGATAAACATTGCTACACATTGTCAAACTACTTTGCAATGATTAAAGAGATACTGTTTCACTGAATCTTTTACCTTGCTAATATCTTGAACGATTGACACAGCAAGTAATAAAAGTTAAAATGATTTATCTGATATTACTGAAAAATAAGATTTTTCACATATGTATCTTTCACAAAATGATAACCAATGTTATCATTTATCAGTTATTATTTTTCTTTATTATATGTATCTTTCACAAAATGTGAAAGATTATTTTTCATTATTTTCATTATTATATGTATTTTTATTTTCATTATTATATGTGTCTTTCACAAAACAATAACCAATGTTCTCATTTATTGGTTATTGTTTTTAACACCAAAATTTTAAAAATATAACCACTCTTTAAGGTGTTTTCTAAAATATATTTTATCACTTATGCTGTCATAGTTGTCCCATTTTCCCCCTTCACTCCCCTCTGCCCTGCACACCCCCTCCCACCCACATTCCCTCCGTTTACTTCGTGTCCATGGGTCATACATGTAAGTTCTTTGGCTTCTACATTTCCTATACTATTCTGACCCTCCCCCTTTCCATTTTCTACCTACCATCTATGCTACTTATTCCCTGTACTTTCCCCCCACACACACACACGCCCCTGTTGATAACCCTCCATGTGTTCTCAATTTCTGTGGTTCTGTTCCTCTTCTAGTTGTTTGCTTTTGTTTTTGTTTTAGGTGTGGTTGTTAATGATTTTAAGTTTGCTGTCATTTTACTGTTCATATTTTTTATCTTCCTTTTCTTAGATAAATCCCTTTAACATTTCATATAATAAGGGCTTGGTGATGATGAACTTCTTTAATTTGACATTATCTGAGAAGCAGTGTATCTGCCATTCCATTCTAAATGAAAGCTTTGCTGGATAAAGTAATCTTGGATGTAGGTCCTTGCCTTTCATGACTTGGAATACTTCTTTCCAGCCCCTTCTTACCTATAAGGTCTCTTTGGAGAAATCAGCTGACAGTCTGATGGGAACTCCTTTGTAGGTAACTGTCCCCTTATCTCTTGCTGCTTCTAGGATTCTCTCCTTCATTTTAATCTTGGCTAATGTAATTATGATGTGCCTTGGTGTGTTCCTCCTTGGGTCCAACTTCTTTGGGACTCTCTGAGCTTCCTGGACTTCCTGGAAGTCTATTTCCTTTGCCAGATTAGGGAAGTTCCCCTTCATTATTTGTTCAAATGAGTTTTCAATGTGCCCTTTCTCTTCTCCTTCTGATACCCCTATAATCTGGATGTTGGAATGTTTAAAGATGTCCTGGAGGTTCCTAAGCCTCTCCTCATTTGTTTTGATTGTTATTTCTTCATTCTTTTCTGGTTTGATGTTTCTTTCCTCTTTCTGGTCCACTTTGTCGATTTGAGTCCCAGTTTCCTTCCCATCACTATCGATTCCCTGTGCATTTTCCTTTATTTTACTTAGTATAGCCTTCATTTTTTCATGTAATTTGTGACCAAATTCAACCAATTCTGTGAGCATCCTGATCACCAGTGTTTTTAACTGTGTGTCTGATAGGCTGGCTATCTCTTCATTGCTTGGTTGTATTTGTTTCTGGATCTTTGATCTGTTCTTTCAGTTGGGCCATTTTTTTTGTCTTGATGTGCCAGTTATATAGTGAGGGGTGGAGTCTTAGGTGTTCACCAGGGTAGGGTAACCCCTGTGGCTGGGTTGTGACATTGTGTGTGGGGGAGGGGCCTGAGTGGGAACAATGGCACTTGCTCTGCTCTCTGCCAGATTTCAGTCACTTCCCCCACTACTCACAAGCAACTTGGGCCCTTCTTGTACTGATTCCCGGATGGGTGAGTTTGCATACATTCTAGGACCCTGTGGGTCTCTTCAACAAACTCTTTTGTGAGGCTGGGAGTTTCTCTTGCTGCCTCAACCCCTACAGGTATTTTCAATCAGTGATTTGAGGCTTTATTTCCCCATACAGTGGCCCTGGGTTGTGTGGTCTGTTTCGCTCCCCAGTTGTTCCTCCCGGTTTATTTGTGTGTGAATATGGGACCTCCAAGCCCGCAATCTGCCACCTCGCAGAGTCCACTTGCTGCTGCCTTGTGCTCCCTGCTCTACAATCTGCTGCCTTGCTGGGTCCACCAGCTGCCACCTTGCCATAAGTCCTCTCTGCCCGATTGCCTGTCTCTGCCCCTTTTACTGATCTGGATGGATGTGTCTTCTTTAACTTCTTGGTTGTTGAACTTCCATACAGTTTGGTTTTCTGTCAGTTGTGGTTGTTTCTTGTTTTTAAATTGTTGTTGTCCTTTTGGTTTTGTGAGGAGGCACAGTGTGTCTACCTATGCCTCCATCTTGGCCAGAAGTCTAACCACTTTTTAATTTAATCTTTTCAAGGTGTATCACATACTTATTCACTTCAGTGAACTGCAGTCCCTGGAGGCCCATGGAGAAGATTAGTTTATTTTGCCCTTGCCCTTGATCCCCCAGATTACTGTACATTCTTCATGGCTGGGGAACTTTCTGTCTCTTCTGAACTCAACAGCCTCCCAGTCAGAGGACAGACACTCTCCCCTCTTTAACCCTTGCCACACTCTGGCCTGTGACTCTGACCGCTGAAAAGGTAGAGCAACTGAAAGTTGGTATTGCAAACAAACACAACTTAAATTGTAAAATTTAAGTTTTGCATTTGTACAAAGTTGAAAGTCAGTATACCGGTGGGAAAGCTGGAGTATGTTCCACCCTCTAAATTAGAGTAAACAGCTTAGATTTTGCGGCAGTTTTGTTTTCAACCCTCTGGTTCATTCTGTGTGCCATTCTGGTGTGGGTGCCCAAGGCTGAGTGCTGGATACGTGGAGCATTACAATAATATACTCAAAGAGGTTTCTGGGTGATCCTTCCCATAGAAAAGTTTCATTCTATTTTTCAGAATCTCCAGGGGAACTGCACATTTTCTTTAATAATCTACATTTTCAGAAATTTAATATTAATGTATAATCCTAAATCCCCTTTGTTGAATTTTTAAATCCATCTTTTATGAATCAATCCTTAATAGAAATGGTTCCATTGACTTTTCCTCCTTCATACATCAGTGTTGATGCATGTTATTTCTTATTTTAAAATGTGGGGTCAAATTCCCTTAAAATAATCCTACTGAAGGATAGTAAGCAGAAGCGATGTTCTCTCTTATACATCATATATGCAAAAAAGTTAATGTGAAATCATAGCTCATTTGAAATGAGACAATCTGATTTTTTATACTAAACAATAGTGACATAATTGCTAGTCTTTTAAAAATAAGTAGAAGATTTATAGCAGAAATGCTTGCAGAGAAATTTTGAAAAGTAGTTCAATATTTAGTTTTTGACTATTGGGGAAAATAGAAGCCCTTGGTTGAGACAGTAAATGAATAGGAAAGTGGATGTACAATTTTGAAATGTATGCATTTTATTCAGACCAGAATAACAGTTTTACAGATAAAGCAAATCCAAATAAAAACAAAATACAGGAACACTAGTATATATCATCCATATTTATTCCATTTTAGTATTAGACATATTAATGGATTTATTTTAACTTAATTTAAATGCATTTATTTTTATTTTATCATGGTAAAAGCATTTAGCTCAAGATCTACCCTCTTAATACATTTTTAAGTATACAATACACTATTGTTCACTATACATATAATAATGTACCACAGACCCCCAGAATTTATTCATCTGGCTTAACTGCATCTTTATGCCCGTTGGTTAGTAACTCCCCCTTCTCCCCCACCCCCAGCCTCTAACAACGTATTTTAACATCTAGGTTCATTTGCCTGGCATTATTAGAAAATAGAATACTTGGTTAGATTTGTGCTTCTCATATGTAACTAAGTATGTTTCAGTTATGAAAGCCAAGAGGAAAGATTTGTGAAACCAGAGTCTAGCGCTTTCCTTCCCCTTTTCCATTCCATATGAAGTGGCCCTTCCTGGGCCCAGTTCTCCTCGCAGCCACACTGAGCAGATGTGCAGCAAGGAGGGGGCGGGGGCGGGGGGCAGGAGAGACACGAGGGCACAGGCCTTCACACTTTAACTCTGCCTAACAGGTGGTATATTTATTTTCTTGCTCAACAATTTCATTTTTAATGGCAATGACTTGCTCTTCCAACTGTTTCAGTTGATCAGCTTTTTCTTGTCTACTTAGATTCAAATCTTGGATCTTCTTTTCTAAACCTATAAATAAATAAATAAATAAATAAATAAATAAAGTGGATGGTACATTTCTATTTGATAGATTCTTCCTGGATGCCCACATGATACCCAGCATAGGGTTTTCTGTGTCTTTTAAAGATATATTTAGTTTTGTGTTTTGACTCAATAGATAAAACATTTATTTTAATCAGACTTCCCAAGAAGATTTTTATATAAATTAGAGCAAACAAACTGATATTTTTGTCAAAAATATTTTATATCTAAAGGCATTTACTAAGGCATCTATAGCTAGTTAGAATTTAGGAGAAAGGAAGAGACAGGTGGCAAGCCTTGACGGGATCTGGTGAAGTGCTGTATTTCCAAAGGTTTGTTCTTTCTATTTTAAGTTTACTTTTTAACATGTGTTCTTCACTTTAGGGTTTCCCAATCTTTCGGTAAAAAGGACTGACATTTTCACTTCGTTCTCCTCTGCTAATATTGAAGTCTTCGTAGAGTGAGAGCAAAGGGTGCCTTTCCTGGCTTCACTCTAGTCCATTCACCATCCATTTATCCATCCATTCTTCAGTTAACAAATATCTGGGAGTTTTATTAAACCATAAGGAGGAGCCCACTGAGTAGTGGACGGGAGAGGTACGATGAGCTACTGTTAACAGTGAGGGGGCCTTTAGAAAAGAAACGGGCTTTAGGTTGAAGTGCAACCTCTGAAAGAAGGAAGGTCCGTGTTCCCTGCACTCCCTTAGACCACACCCGGACACTCATTTGGTTGGGGCAACTGTCACACTAGCACGCAGCGTGCGTTTGAATTGTGAAGAAATCTGAACCTGTCCTGTGAACAAAAATTGAACTAACAGCTGATTTCCATATAAAGGAGAGAACATTCGGGGCATGTGGTGCAGCTATTTCTAAGTATTTGAGGCCAGAAAAGCAGAGTAAATGTGCGGAGTTTTCGTTGTTGTTTTGGCTATTACTATTATTATAATTATTTGGTCAGTCTGAGGAAAAAGAATGAAACCAGCAGGTGAAAGCCCCATGAAGATTTTGTCTGAATAGAAAGAGCTTTCTAACTGTACTTGCACAAGAATTAAATAAAAATTAAAATTAAAAAAAAGAAAGAGCTTTCTAGTAGTCATAGGTGTTCAAAGAGTAAAGAGCTGCTATGGAAGGCAGTGAGCATTTTGTCACTAGGAACTTTCAAATGCAGGGCATTTGGGATTGAAAAGGGGATTCAGGATTGGA
Source organism: Sturnira hondurensis (assembly GCF_014824575.4). NCBI lineage: Eukaryota > Metazoa > Chordata > Mammalia > Chiroptera > Phyllostomidae > Sturnira > Sturnira hondurensis. The sequence goes on from NW_028091508.1 coordinate 1,773,314, forward strand.
AGTATGTTTCTAAAAAGAAGACAAGACCCCTATGTTTTTACTATGTAAGTTAACAAGATTAACTGCTGGTTACTTTTGATTTATTTTAAAATTTTTTACAGGCTTAAATTTACTTTATGTTTCTTATATAAAATCGTGTGATGGCCACAGCTGGAGCCTGGGTCCTCTGCACAGAAACTCTGGCATGGGCTTTACCAATCCTGACGGGGAGACTTGGTGACCCTGTTCTCTTTCCAGAGCTTTGTCCCGCCAGATCTATTCTCCACCCCGCTGCGTGTCCTGGAAAGCTGGCCTTCGTGGATGACATCATCTGGCTCCCTGACCTCCGGCTGTCCTTCACCGCTGAGAAGCGGTGGGGAGGGTGGGGCGGAGCGGGGTGGGGGTGGGGGAGCAGACACTATCCTGTTGCGGAGCAGGTTCTGTCAGTTCTTACATCTCAGCTCCAGCTCCTGTAGGCAGAGCCTCTTCCACGCCAGGGTTCATAGGCCAGCTGTCCCTGCTCCCGCAGGCTTCTCACAGCTTCTGTCACCCAGAACCTCCAGATTCTTGCTTGTGTCCTTTAATTCCTGTGCATTCTTGGTAGTCTCTCCCATCAAGAAGTGGGGACTATTCATTCTTTCCCCAACCCCACCAGACCAGCTCTGGCTTTGCAAATTATTTCAACCAATAGAAAGTGGAAGAAATGATGTTGCAGGACTTCAAGGGCCTCGGAGCTTCTGTGCTTATTCTCGAAGAACCCTCCAAACAAGCATGCTACAAAGCAGCCTGGGGTGAAAGACCATGCAGAGAGAGAGGGGTCCAGCTTCTCAGCCAAGCCCAGCCCCTGGCCCACCACCGAATGCAGCTACTTGGATAGGTAACTGAGGTAACTCTGCTTATAAACACATGACCCAGAATTACATCCAAGTGCACTTTCCATTTCTTTCTGAGACCTCAAGCTCTGTGGAGGGGCCCTGGCTGCAGAGTGAGGCCCACTCTCGACTTTCTTAACTTTGATTCTGCCAAGGTAAGTAAGGGCTGTTTTCTAGGATTCCACATGCATTTCTTCCTAACAGATGGGAACAGAGCACAGCTCTTGTGGTTCAGCCCCTTTGTAAGTGGCAGAGTCAGGAACACGGCCAAACCAATGTCTGTTTTTCCTATTTGTTGAGTTGTGAAAACAACCTTAACATGAAAAGAGGAGAAATGGAATGTGTTATCTGAGACCTCTCTGAGAAGAAGTCCCCGAACTTAAACTTCTCTCCCAACCTAATTCAAGACTGTGAAAGCTTTAGTCTCTGGGGAGAAGTGAAAACAATTTGAATTCTGACATAAAATCTACAGAAAATATTCTCCCTGTGGTTTTGCTCTTAGAGAAAGGGTCCAGGTCTGGGAATAATGGAAACTGATTTTCATTTGCCCACGTAGGCAAGGATAAGGTTAAAAAACAAAAACATTGTATCTGTCCTTTTAAATCTTTCCTAGTATCTCCTTTTTAAAATTATTAGGAAAAATATTGAAAATGAAAAAAAAATCCACAAGCTCACTACTTTTAAACAATTGTATAAATGTAAGAAGCGTGTTTTCCTCTTCACTCTCCCCCTTCCCAGAGATAATTAGTGGTAAGCACTGGCGTGTATTTTTCTTTGCGTGGGCCCACACTAAGGCTGCCTTTTCATGTGATGCTGAGATATGAGTGGTTGGAAGGCCAAAGACTTGCTTTATAACAAAGAAGCATTTATAAGGGAGGAATTTGGGTAATTTAAAAAATTTCAGAGTTACTTATATGACATAGGAACATGATTACTTTACAGTTTTGGGAGACAATACATACAACCAAACATAAACCTAGACACCCATTGTTTGATACTTCTTGTTGATTTGGAGGTAGTTAAAGACGACATGGTGATGGCCAGGAAAAATCATGAGTGTTGGTTGTGTAAAGCAAAATCCCAGTGAACTTTCTGATCATACGCATTCTACGTGGGCACACTTTGTGTGCGTTAACATCTCCGTTTTGATAAAAATCCTTGTCCAGAATATGGTTCCTTCTGGATTGCTACCCACAGACCTTGCTTGGAGATAGATTATACTGTCTCCGAAGGAGTGATTTGCGCAAGGGAGAAAACAGGTAGCGTAGGGTTTCTCAGCCTCGGTACCACTGAGACTCTGGGCAGAATAATCGTTTGTCCTGGGGAGGGGGTGGATATCCTGTTCATGATGGGATGTTTAACAACACCCTTGGCCTCCAGTCACTAGAGGCTAGTTGTGCCCCCTAGTTGTGACCAGCAGAAATGTCTTCAGATGTTTTTGTCTCCAGGGGAGGGAATAAAATCACCCCTGGGTGAGAACCACTGGGCTAAGAAAAGGGTGTTTTAAGGTGGCCAAAGGTAAATCTCAGTTTGTTCTGATTAACAGAGAGTGGATACTAATTAATCCCCTTTTAAGGGAATCCATGCAAGAGGCCTGTTACTTGGCAGTCCCCAAATTCCTCCTTTCTCCTCAGTGGACTCATGTGGTTAAACTGTGCCAATGATAAATTCAAATTCTACCTCCTGGTGGGGAGTGACAGTGTTATTGTCAAACTGATGAAGTGCGTAAAAGAGTAGATAAAGCTACCATGTGACCCAGCAATCTCACTTCTGGCTGTTTATTAAAAGAAAACTGAATCTGTGTCGTGAAGAGATACCTGCACCCCATGTTCAGTGCAGCAGTGTTCGCAATGTACAAGGTATGGGGACAACCTGCATGTCTGTCAATAGACAGATGGATAAAGAAAATTCTGTTTTATGTATAATACATGTATACATACATGATCATATTTTATGTGTGTATATGTGTATTTCAGCCATTTGCAACAACATGGATAAACCTGGAGGACTTTATAGTAAGTGAAATAAGCCAGACAGAAAAGGATGAGTACTATATGATCTCACTCATTAGAAGAAAAGAGTGAACTCACAGAAACAGAGAGTGGGGTGGAATAGCAGCTGCCGGGGGTGGGGGTGGGGGTGTGTGTGAAATGGGCAGATGCTGGTCAAAGGGTCAGATGAGTAAGTTCTGAGGACCCAATGCACAGTAGGGTGCTGATGACAGTTAGCAATATTGGATTGTGCATGTGAGTGGATCTTAAGCATTCTCAAAGGTAGCAAAAAGAAGGTAGGAATCACGTGAGTTGATAGAGGTCTTAACTTAGTTATGGGGATATTTCACAATGCACATATCTAGCAAATCCGCACATTGTACAGTTTAAATATATACAATTCTACTTGTCAAGTATACCTCAGTAAAGCTGGAAAAGAGAAGAAATACCTGTGATTCTTCTTATCTTGTCTGCTGTATCTCCAGCCAATTTCTCTGCAGCGTCTTTTAGCCGTTTCACTTTTGCAATTGTTTCCTTTGTCAGTCCTGTTGCACTTGTCTTATGTTGAAGAACAGCATACTGATTCTTTAGCTCAACAAACTCCTGTAACAGAGCATTGCCCCCTTCGTCAGAAAGTACTTGTAAAGCATGTGTACATACATGATATTTGCCTGATACTGTTCATGAAAGGAGTATGAGGAAACCTTAATCTAGTCAACATGCTTGAGTTACTCTGATAGTTCCAACAGGGCTCTTATTTGCATTTTTTCAGGTTGAAAACAATCTCAGCATTAGTTAATTAAAAATAAAACTTTGTTACAAAATATCAATCATTACTCCATTTTAGTGCAACTATTTATGAGGTACCTACTGTTTGTCCTGAACTACGCTAAGGTGAGAGATACAGAGGACAGAATGATGCCGTCCTGCCCCTGACGACTCTCCAGTTGAGGGAACAGTTGCAAGTGCAAGATGAAGGACAGAGTGAGGAGTGAAGACTCAGAAGCAGTGAGGATACATTACTGGGTTGGCAAAAAGGTGAGAGAAAAATGAGGTGGAGAGGGAGGCAGGAAGAAAAGTAGAAGTGTTATATGAAGATCTCCCTCAGAATTAGAATGGAAATCTGTTGGGAACCTCCCGGCCTGGTTTCAGAAGCTGTAACTCTCATGGCTGAGGCTGAGTAAGAGACCTTGGGACCATAAGCCACTAAGGAGACAAAGTTTGTCTTCCTGGCAGGAGAGCCACCTCTGCTCCCTTTACTTCACCCTGTTTGGCCCCGGGCGGATGACTAGTTAGCCAATGACGGATAAGATTCCTCAAGGGAGAGATGACCTAAGACAGGCATGTTCTTGAAGGGGCCCTCAGGGAAGGATTTGGGGTACTATAGAAAAGGAGTGATGGACTGTCATCCCGTGGCTTTGACATAGCCTGGATTCTCCTCATTCTGTCTGCAAGAAGTCTCCCAGTCTCTTGGTTTCCTTACGTCCCCTGCCTGACTTAAGCCTAAAACAATGCTGGAGAGCAGTGAGCCCTGGGGCAAATGTCTAAACCCTGGTCAGGAATGGGCAGTTCCCCAGGGTGATTAGGCCTAAGGAAGAATGCACAAAATCCTGTGAAAACTGCTTTGCTAAGAATGCCCTCAATTTTCTGATAAGGGTCCAAGCATGAAATGAGTTTGTTTCCCAAAGTTTTACGGCCCTTTAACTAACTAACCCTCACTCAGAATAAGCCCTCATAGTTCTGTCAGTGTTATCTATCATTTGATTGATGAGCTTTACCTGTATTCCTGTGCAAACTAAACCCAATAAGAGCCCATTGAGGAAAAGGCTCTGGGCCCTTCTCCTTTGAGAGATCAGCCACCTTTCCGCCCCAAGCAGATCATGTCTTGGTAGACTTATTCTCATCCATGGCAGCCAGGGGACTGCAGTCAGAGTCCCCCAACAGAAATCTTTGGTGTCTGTATGGCTGACAACTTTGGGTGTTGAATAGAGGAATAAAGGCAAGACCTTTATAAAATATGGAATATGGAAATGGGAAGAGGGTGGTGGACAGGGAACACTTGCTTAACCTCTGTTAGAAACATTGAAAATGTTCTCAAATTCCATATCAGTGGAAACTTTATTCAGCACACAAAGGATTAAAAACAAGATAATAGGTCAATTGTAAAGACAGTTTAACATTTTTCTTGCGTTTAAGCTAACATATTAATGCTACTAACCAAAGAGATCCTGCTGAGTAAATGAGTTGCTAAAATCTTTCAGCAATCTAAACTAATGGGCGAGAGTTCCAGCCAAGATGGAGGTGTAGGTAGAAACCCTTCGCTTACTTGCACAACCAAAAGGAGGATAACAACCAATCTAAAATCAATAAGCACCAGAAAATCAAACTGCATGGAACTCTGACAACCAAGGAATTAAACAGTCAACGAGACCAACCAGACTGGTAAGAGCCGCTGTGAGGTGGCAGGGCTGGCTGAAAGAAAACTTGGTGAGGCCAGGACTGTGCAGGTGGGGCTGGCTCAACAGGAAACTGAGACTCAGAGCTGACTGTGGACTGTGGTGGGGGTGGCTGCAGTGGGAGAAACTCCCAGTCTAACACAAGTTGGAAAGTGCACTAGAGCCCAGCAGGCGAGCTGCACAGTTCCCTCTCCGGCCCCTCCCCCACAGGCAGTGCTGACCTGAAGCAAAGAGGGTTGCCCTGCCCTGGTGAAAACCTAAGGCCCTGCCCCCTTGCAACTTAACAGGCACATGGAGACAGAGAAATATGGCCCAAATGAAAGAACAGTGCAAAACTCCAGAAAGAGAGCTAAGCTATGAGGAGATAGCTAACCTATCTGATGAAGAATTTAAAGCTCTGGTAATCAAAATGCTCACAGAACTGATTGAGCTTGGTTGCAAAGTAGAAGTGCAAATAAAATATACCCGAAGTGAAATAAAGCAAAATATTTAGGGAACCAACAGTGACAGGGAGGAAACCAGGACTCAAATCAACGATTTGGAATGAAAGGAAGAAACAATCATCCAACTGGGACACAATGAAGAAACAAGAATTTAAAAAAATGAGGAGAGGTTTAGGAACCTCTGGGACAGCTTTAAACATTCCAATATCCAAATTATAGGGGTGCCAGAAGGAGAAGAGCAAGAGAAAGAAATTGAAAACTTATTTATACAAACAATGAAGAAAAACTTCCCCAATCTGGCAAAGGAAATAGACTTCCAGGAAATCCAGGAAGCCCAGAGAGTCCCAAAGAAGCTGGACCCAAAGAAAAACACACCAAGGCACATCATCATTAAGTTACCCAAGATTTAAGATAAGGAGAGAATCTTAAAAGCAGCAAGAGGAAAGGAGAGAGGTACCTACAAAGAAGTTCCCATCAGACTGTCAGCGGATTTCTCAAAAGAGACCTTCCAGGCAAGAAGGGGCTGGAAAGAAGTATTCCAAGTCATGAAATCCAAAGACCTACAGCCAAGATTGCTCTATCCAGCAAAGCTATCATTTAGAATGGAAGAGCAGATAATGTGCTTCCCAGATAAGGTCAAGTTAAAGAAGTTCATCATTATCAAGCCCTTATTATATGAAATGTGAAAGGGACTGATCTAAGAACTTGAAGAAGATCAAAATTACAAATAGTAAAATGATAACGCACTCACAGCTATCAACAAATGAACTTAAAAAAAAAAAAAGAAAAACAATGAAAGCAAAAACTAAGCAAGCAACCAGAACAGTAACAGAATCAGAGAAATGGACATCACATGGAAGGTTTTCAGTGGTGGGGGGAGGAATGGGGGAGAAAAGGTACAGGGAATAAGAAGCATAATTAGTAGGCATAAAATAGATGGGAGAGGTCAAAAAATGGTATAGGAAACAGAATTCAAAGAACTTATGTGTACAACCCATGGATGTGAACTAAGGGGGTGAAATGCTGCAGGGTTGGGGGTGCAGGGTAAAGGAGGGATAAAGAGGGAAAACTATAATAGCATAATCAATAAAATATACCTAAAAATAAATTAATGGGCCACTTTCCACAACTGTTTAATTAGCTCTGTTCCATAGAACAGAGTTAATTGAACATTAACTCTGTTAATGTTTAATTAGTAGATTTTTGTAACTTGATTTATTCTCTGGCAGGTGACTTTCACTTCTTGTTTTCATTATATGTTATATGATTGGATTAAAGGGCAAATACAGTGACACAGATTGTGAGAGTTTGGAAGTTTGGGAAAGATTTGACTAGATCACTAGGAACATGTGTGTGAATAGGTGGGGTGTAAACACTCTGATGTGCTTTGTCCAGAGAGAGGGCTTCTCTGCCTTCCCCAAAGACAGCCCTCTCCAGCTTCATGCCCACGGGGATCCCCTACGAATATGCACCACTGAGCATGCCCAGCACCACAGGAAATACTGAGAAATGGCACAAAAATCTGGGGTTAGAGGACTGGCTTCCAAAGAGCATGACTTGGTCTCCGTGACTGTGGTAGGACTAATGACCTCCTCAAGGCCCCCAGCCTGGCCTTGGGCCGACTCAGCCTGAGCTCCCGCAAGGATGGCTTGCTCTTGGTTCCTTTGTAACTTGATCTGCAGCCGGGAGAGTCCCTCTTCCAGAGCTGACTGCTGCTCTGCTGCATCCAGTTCATCCTTAGTCTCCTTGGCTTGGTTTTCAGTCTGTTATTAATTTAAAGACCAGAGAGGAGAAAGTCTCTTTATGTAACAAGAAGCAAACAAGAAAATAAATGATGTAATTACCCCTCGGAAAAGAAGCTAGATGTAAAGGGAGGGAATCTCATCCCTTTGATTTCTCTGCTCCATTTACAAAAGGGAAATGTTATGATAAAATATTTCAGACATGGAGTAGGGTCAAAAGAAAATATGATACACACTCACATACCCATCGGCCAATTTAAGAATAAAGCGCGGCCAACGAGCTGAATTCCTCAATGTACTGCTCCCCATAGGGCCTCCTCTCTCCCCTTAAAGACAGCCACTACCCTGAGTCTGACATTTGTCACTCCATATTCTCTCTGCTTTTCACTGTGTCCCTATGAGGTATTCCTGATGATAGACAGTATTCCCTACTTCTATCTTTATACAAATATATCATTATTTTACTCTATTTCTATTTTCTAATTTCCTGTTGGTGCAGGTGGCTTCTCATGTTTCTTCTTACAAATATTAATGACTATATCTGTCATAGCTAGAAGTCCTATTTAAATATTTCTCATATCTAAATTGTCACTTGTTATCTCCTGTCTCTTATTTTTTAGTCATAATGTCTTTTTATTTTCTTTAGTAGAGTAAATGTTCTTACTTTGTATTCAATATACAATAATAGAAATAGCTGTGGTTTGTTACAGTTTGCTTCTGTTGTTTTCTGTCTTGTTTAAGGTAGTTTGTTTCCTTACATGTTTGGGGCAAATTCTTTGAGGCTTGGTTTTAGGGTGCATTTCTTTGGAAGGTATTTTCTGTCTGCCTCTGTCAGGCATCTGAGGACACTACCAACCCAGGACCATTTTAAATGACATTTTTAGCTTTGGGTTTTTGGTGCCACCCAGGGAGGTAGGAATCCTCACCCTAGGTATGAGAGCTAGCCTGTGGTTAGCAGTTCTTAGTGAAGACTTCCCCTCCACCCGAGGCAAGGGGCAAGTGTCCCTCTCTTTCTCTTTGTCTCTCTTTCTCTCTCTGCCTCTGTCTTTCTCTGTGTGTGTGTGTGATGGTTTAACATTTCACTGAAGATTTTGCCTTTTCATGTCTCAGCTCTATGCAGGGGTCTCATTCCCTGCTTGCTTCATTTTCTGCCCGTTATGCACGGTGACCATTAAACTAACACGTCCGATACACCTGAGATTAGCAGATGCCCTCTGCCTTCAGGGTCACGCTTGGTTACCCTTCTGGATTCATGCTTTCCTGTCTTTTTTGGTGTCTGAGCATTTCCTCTGTTTCTTACTAATTTAGCTGTGCATTTAAAAAATTTTTAAATGTCCCATCTAACATTTTGATTTTGATTTTCCTGCTAGGAGGGTTCATTGGGGCCACTGGGCCACCACAACTTAGAAATTGAAATCCCTCCCTGCGCCCTTGAGCATATGTCAGAATTTTTCTAGAGCAGGAATCTGCAACTTTTTTTTTGTAAAGGGTTTGATAGTAAATGTTTTACATTTTCTAATTCATAAAGTCTTCATTGCAACTATTCATCTCTGTGCTGTTGTAGCATGAAAATAGTCATAGACAATATGTGGCTGAATTCTGAGAAAACTGTGACTTTAGAGGCAGAAACAGTCGGGGTGCCTATTTGGCCCAGGGGCTATATTTTGTCAACCCCCCGGTTCAGAGAATATGCCCAGAAGGAGGAAAACCTGGAGGCCTTAATTCGTTTGCTCCCCTATGTATGCAGCCTCTTCCTATGCAACCCTTTGGTTTCCTGGTGCACTTCCTCCTGCTGCTCTCTGCTTCTCTTCAAAATATGTGCGTTTGGAGCTATAAAACACAGCTGAATAACTTGCAATCTGTGAGGAAGGGGGTGGGCTAGGGGTGAAGCTTGGAGAAAGAGACTTCACACACCCTGGGACTAGGTTCTGACCTGTCCTGCAACTGCCAGGCCTCCTCTCCTGGGTCCACCACGTGTGGTACATGGTCGGTGGTCCTGCTCCCTTCAACCTCTGGATGTGACACTTTCTTTGAGGTAGGATATTCTTTCACTCTTAGGATACTCAGATGAGATTTTATGTACATTTAGTTACAAACACCTGGCACCAATTAACTATATTTCTTTGGTTGGTGAGCTTTAAAAAGTCTATTACTCTCCCTGGTATCAAAAGGGGTCAACTCTGACCTCAGATCTACTTTTAATCATCTGTGTGGCCTTAGGCAAATCACTTAACCTCCCAGAGTCTTTGTTTTCTCCTTTATAAACTGCAGTAGCACGTGCTTTAGCCCCAGGATTGGTCAACAATGACATGAAATGAGGCTGGCAGAGCTCATTTAGTCTTACAATAGTCCCACCAGACAGGTAAAGCAAGCATGACATTGGCATGTGTAAAAACCGGGCTGCCTCCATACTCAAAACCAATTTCAAGTTAGCCTCAAGGAAAAGAGAGGAATACCTGCAGGACATTCTTTTTTATTTTTGTTATCTCAGCAGTCAGCTGTGTGGTGGTAGAATTTGCCCGTCCATGAGTGACTTGAACTTGTTGCAACTTATTCAACGTTTTGTTGAGATTTGATAGAAAATTTGCTGCTTTTCTAAGGTAGAATATCAACACATCAGATCAGATAAATATGCAATTATTCATTTATTTCATCTTGGGAACCCATTTGACTCAACCAAAAAATTCACTGAATTATTTATAAACTCTTAAGTAAGACAAAATGCTGAAGTCTTCCTTTGGAGAAACAGGCATCTAAATGCCAATAAAAACATGCATCTAGGCATGTGCAGAACAGGTTTCACCGGATACGGACATTAAGGATACAGGTCTCATCTCTTCTTAATTTGTCGTCAGCAGAAAGGTCTGGGGGTTATAACTACCAAGCTTTGAACAAACAGCTACCCACAGTCAATTCCAGTTCTGAAATTTCTCAAACTTAAGCAACAGTGTCTGAATCTTTGTTGGAGTGGAGGTGAGAGAGTCAAGAGGCTCCACAGAGAGCAGACAGAGAACTAAAGGCCCTGCGTTTTCAGGCTGTGTTTATACAGGTTTGTTTAAGCTTCACTGACATTCCAGCTGCCCAGGGGCCCCGTCAGAGGTTAAAATCACAAGCATTCCAAGTGATAGGCGATTTGATAGAAATGAGCTCACCTCAAGTCAACATTCACCAGCTACTTAGATTTATGGGCTCACAGCCACCTTTGGAAGGATGCACCAAGTAAGTGAAATATCAGACAGACCTTTGCAGAAGAATAATTGGAAATGCTTGTGCCCAGAGCAAAATAGCTAAATTGCAAAACTTCCCCTTCCTTATCCAATCCAACCTCTCTCCTTCCAGTGGTAATCTCTCTCTTAAAAAAATAAATAAAAAGAAAGAGAAGACTTTACTTTTAAGAGCAGTTTTAGGTTTGTAGAAAAATTGAGAGGAAGGTACAGAGATTTCCTGCTGACCCTACTGATGTTCCTAGTTTTAAATATTAAAATATAAAAAAGGAGTTGGCCTTATAGCTGAGTCTGGTAGCCTTGATTTATAGAAGCAGATCACGAGATAGTGAGGGAAGCTCAGGTCTCCAGTCTGCGGAGCATCCAGATGGTGGTAGATGCTGGTGATGTTGCCACCATCCACCGACCCCGTGATTCTGACCCACAGCACCCCATGTGCATAAAACAGCAACATAACTTTTCCTTTTCGCTCAGCTAAGTCAACACCATATCTTTTTATTGTAATCTTTTTTAAAATTTAAATATTCAGAGTACTGCTTATCATTGTAAATTTAGAAGTTATAAAAAATAGGTAGACAAGAAGGGAAAAATACTCTGATATTTCCACCATATGTTAAAACATTGGCATATAATTAGTACATGGCATTTATTGGTGTATATTGTTATGAAGAGGTAACAGACTGCTGGGAAGACCTTTGCATCTAAGGAAAATGAGAGGCAAAGATCTTCACACACTGCCTCCTGATCTCTCGGTTTCCTTGGGTCCCTCTATGGAGAGCTTAGCCCTCAGTTTGGGCACCAAATTATTGGAAGGTAATTTCATTTGAATGCTATAGATTTATAGGCAAGTATTTCTTAGATGGCCTTCTAGCAGCTGGCCCATTTGAGCAAGATGAGAACATTAGTGTGGTACTTACTCAGCTGCTTTTGCCTTCACCAAAATCTTCTGTGCTTCATCTGCTGCTTTATTTAGCTTGTCTTCATCTGTCCTGTAGTCCTCACCAAGTTGCATTAGTTTCTGTATTTTGTCAAGTTCATGGGTTAGGTTTTGTGATGTTATTGGCAGGTGGATGTCAAGTACATGATTTGCAACCTTTTCTATGTCCTCTGCAGGCACATTTTCCTCTTAAATAAAAAGGTAGGTTTTAAGTCATTATATCTCCTTACCAAATCCTGTATCTTTTAAGTATAGCGGTGATGAACTCTAAGTCAGCCACACCTGCATTTGATTGTGTGTCCCTAAAATAGATTGTATCTGGCGCATAGATTCTTCTTCATGCTTCGTTTACCCTTTGCTCAGAAAGAAATACTGCTAATGTAAGGCTAAACACATCTGCACAAATGCTTGTTAGAAAAGTAAAAAAAAACTTCCGACTTTGAATATTGCTTATGTTCTCCAAAATGTCCTAGCAAAAATTGATTATTATGACCACCAAGTCAAAAGCAGTTAAAATGTTTAGATGCCTGCCTGTCATTAAGATTTAAACACAGTGAATGAGACCATGGAGAAGCATTGGGTTCAGACCCAACAAAACTTAATTCTAATCCTTTATGGCATTAAGAAGGCTCACAATTTTTGCTCATTTGCCAAATTGGGTAATTATATCTGATGCCACTACTCAGAGGCCTATTTTGGAAAGGGAATGTGACAATACAGAACAAAGCACATGTGAATAACATATAAAGAAACTGTTATAAAGTATATGTGAATAACATATGAAGAAACATATAAAGAAACTGGCCAAGATGAAGGTGTAGGTAGTTACGCTTTGCTTAAGTTAAAGAAGAGTTAAAGAAGAAACATTCATCCAGACTGAATGGGAGGGATGCAGGTGACAGCCCAAGAGGAGAGGACCAGCAGCAGAGTGGCAGCTGGTGCACTGGGGGGTCTGATGTTAGCATTCTGATAAATGGGGAGGAACAACTGGGGAGCTCAGCAGACTGCAAAATCCAGCGTTCCAACAAGGGAAACTAAAACCTTAAAACCTCTGTTTGTAAAAATCTTTGCAGGTTGTGGTGGTGGGAGAAACTGCCAGTCTCATAGGAGAGTCTGTGGGAGGAGCCCACAGGGTCCTAGAACGTACACAAACCTTCCTAACGGGGGATTAAGTACCAGAAGAGCTCAATTGGCTTGTGGGTACTGGGGGAAGTGACTGAAAGTGGGCAAGAGCCGAGCAAGCGGCATTGTTCCTTCTCAGACCCCTCCCCCACATACAGCACCACAATACAGCAAAGTGGATTACCCTACCCTGGTGAATACCTAAGTGTCCTCCCCTTACAATATAACAGGAGTAGAGAGACAAAGGAGTATGACCCAAATGAAAGAGCAGAGGAAACTCCAGAAAAAGAACTTAATGATGAGGAGATAGCCAACCTATCAGATGCAGAGTTCAAAACACTGGTTATCAGGATGCTCATAGAAATGACTGAGTACGAACACAAAGTAAAGGAAGAAGTGAAGGCTATCCAAAGTGAAATAAAGCAAAATATATAGGGAACCAACAGTGAAGGGAAGGAAACTGGGACTCAAATCAACAATTTGAAACAGAAGGAAGAAATGAACATTCAACCAGAACAGAATGAAGAAACAAGAATTCAAGAAAATGAGGAGGGGCTTAGAAACCGCTGGGACAACTTTAAACATCCCAACATCTGAATCATAGGGGTGCCAGAAGGAGAAGAACAACAGCAAGAAATTAAAAACGTATTTGAACAAATAATGAAGGAAAATTTCATTAGCTTTAATGAAGAAATAGACATGCAAGTTCAGGAAGCTCAGAGTCCCAAAGAAGTTGGACCCAAGGAAGCACACACTAAGGCACATCACAATTACATTATCCAAGATTAAAGAGAAGGAGAGAGTCTTAAAAACTGCAAGAGAAAAGGAAACAGTTACCTACAAAGGAGTTCCCATCAGACTGTCTGCTGATTTCCCAAAAGAAACCTTGCAGACAAGAAGGGTCTGGTAAGAAGAATTCAAAGTCATGAAAAGGAAGGACCTACATCCAGAATTACTCTCTCCACTAAAGCTATCCTTTAGAATGGAAGGGCAGATAAAATGGTTCCCAGACAAGGTCAAGTTAAAGAAGTTCATCATCACCAAAGCCTTATTATATGAAATGTTAAAGGGACTTATTTAAGAAAAAGAAGAAGATCAAAATTATGAATACTAAAATCACAACAAATTCACAACTATCAATAACTAAACCTAAAGAAAAAACAAACTAAGCAAACAACTGGAACAAGAACAGATTCACAGAAATGGAGATCACATGGAGGGTCATCATTGGGGTGGGGATGGGGGTAGGTTGGGGAAAAGGTACAGGGAATAAGAAGAATAATAGGTAGGTACAAAATAGACAGGGGATGTTAAGAATAGTATAGGAAATGTAGAAGCCAAAGAACTTATATGTGTGACCCAGGAACATGAACTAAGGGGAGGAGAATGCTGGAGGGAGGGGGAATGCAGGGCAGGGTGGGATAAAGGGGAGAAAAAAATAGGACAACTGTAATAGCATAACCAATAAAATACACTTAAAAAAGGAACTGTTATATACATCTATGCTCTACTTTTCAAAAGAATAAAGTTGGCCTTCTTTGAGAACTAAAGTGGAAGGTGGATTGCTAGCGTTTGGGGTAACAACTCTGCATCACTGTCGGCCTCCTTATTGAGGCACAAGGGGCATAGCTAGAGATGATTAATTAGACACAGATCTGATCCCCAGGGGGTTTACTATCAGTGGGGAAGTATAAGTTATTCTACATAAAAACTAGTCCTATAAGAGCAGAAGAGATGAACACAAGACAAAACGATGTGGGATCCAGAGGAAGGAGGAAATACTCCAGGAAGAATTTCGAATAGACATTTAAAGTGGGCCTTGGAGGACAGCACAGATGAAGCTTGTGAAGACGCGGGGAGAGGGAAGGGATGAAAGGCATTCTAAGAAGAGGGAACCGCAAAAATAAAAGCCCACAAGAAACAGTTCACAACTCACTCTTGGTGGGGAAGCAGGGTGTCTAAAATTGGAGGAGTGGAATTTCAGAAATGCTGGGAGCTGATCACAGAGGTCCCAGAAGTAACTTGGACTTTGATCAGGAGGCAATGGGAGACACAGATGGTTTTTTGCATTTAAGCAGCATGACACAAGTATATATCTTTTTCGTAATCATTTTTGCTTTAGCCATTTTGTTTTCTACAAAAGAATATTTTATTTCCTGTAATATATTTGGAAAAGTGTGAAAAGCATTTTTATGAATGCATTAAAATCATATTTTAAATGCAATCAGGGAGTTGGCTCTTTATAAATAGTAACTCTCTTTGTAAAAATATTCTAATAAAACATGATTTAAACTTAACCACATATTCAGTCATCACACATTTATTGGCATTTATTATGAGATCATAAGTTCAAATTTTTTATATGGGATATTAAAGAGAAATGACTCATAACTTAGTTCATAAGGAATTCAGATCACAAGGAAATATTAAAATGGTCAAAGGAGAATTGAATAGTGGGGCCACCACACATTCTAATGAGGGCTTTGTTTGAGCTTTATGGCAAGAAAAAGTGAGAAATGGGTGGTGAAAGGCACTGCTTCCTGGTGACCCAGGGTCTTGGGATCTGACCAGAGAATTTTCTTTTATAGAATAGGATTTTTTCTCTTTGCCTAGTCTAATTTTTGCTTCAACAGTCTGGACACATTTTTTCCAATTCTTTAGGTTAATTAAAGTGAAAATTTTATTAGAAGTTTATTCAGTAGCAACAAGAAATAGTTCTACCGTGGGAATAAACTCTATGACCCAGTGAACTAAGTGAAAAGCAAGAATATGCTTTCTGCACCATTCCCAGGGCTTGGGACCTGTGGCACCATTTTCACACAAGTGGTCTGGCAGTTTTCATTTGTGCCACATCAGCTGGTATGTGCAGAAATAGCTAAAGTGTTCCTCCTCCAACCATTTTCTAACTCATTGAAAATTTGCTTTTGACTTCTGCCAAGATGGAGGTGTAGGTGGAAACACTGTGCCTTCTCCCACAACCAAGTTTGAATATAACAAAGGTTTGGAGAACAAAGACGGAGCTAAAGCACAGAAAATTGAACTATATGGAAGTCCGACAACAACCAACCATTCAACCAGACCTGTAAGAGGAGCAGAGCCAGCAGCAGAGTGGGGACAGGCAAGAAAGATCCCCCGACCCCAGGCACACAGGCAGCTCTTCATCGGGCTGACCCAGTGAGGGCTCGGGGCAGCGGGCTGGCTGCAGTCACACATTCACGTGCAGATAAACCAGCAAAGGAGTGAGTAGTGAGACAGACTGTGCACGCCCCAGCAGGTGAACCCAGCAGCGGGCTACCATGGTTGCACATTCATGCCCAGTGGGACAGACCGCACAGCCCGCGGTGGTGGCAGGAGGGAGCAGAGGGGGCCCGCCATTGCTTTCCTTTGGCCCTGGCCCCACATACAGCATCACAACCCAGCAACTGTTTTGCCCCACCCTGGTGAACACCTAGGGCTCTGCTCCTCATACAAAACAGGCACAAACAGTCCAAAAGATGGCTCAAGAAGAACTGAAAGCCCCAGAGCCCATAGCTCTAAGCAACCAGGAAATAGCAAACCTCTCAGATGCACAATTCAAGACACTGGGGATCAGGATGCTCACAGAACTGGTTGATTTTAGCCACAAATTAGAGGAACGTATGAAGGCTAAACTAATTGAAATGAAGGGAAATGCACAGGAAACCAATAGTGATGGAAAGGAAACTGGGACTCAAACCAATGGAGTGGACCAGAAGGAAGAACGAAACATCTAACCAGGTAAGAATGAAGAAACAAGAACTCAAAAAAATGAGGAGAGGCTTAGGAACCTCCAGGACATCTTTAAACATTCCAACATCCAGATTATAGGGGTACCAGAAGGGGAAAGGAAACAGCCACAAGTGGAAAACATATTTGAACAAATAATAAAGGAGAACTTCCCCAGTCTGGCAAAGGGAATAGACTTCCAGGAAATCCAGGAAGCTCAGAGAGTCCCAAAGAGGTTGGACCCAAGGAAGAACACACCAAGGCACATCATAATTACATTAGCCAAGATTAAAATGAAGGAGAGAATCCTAGAAGCAGCAAGAGAAAAGGGGAAAGTCACCTACAAAGGAGTACCCATCAGACTGTCAGTGGATTTCTCAAAAGAGACATTACAGGCAAGAAAGAGCTGGAAGGAAGTATTCCAAGTCATGAAATCCAAAGACCTACACCCAAGACTGCTCTATCCAGCAAAGCTCTCATTTAAAATGGAAGGGCAGATAAAGTGCTTCTCAGATAACATCAAATCCAAGGAGTTCATCATCACCAAGCCCTTATTATAGGAAATGTTAAAGGGACTTATCTAGAAAAAGAAGATAAAAAATATGAACAGTGAAAGGACAGCAAACTCACAGTTACTAACAACCACACCTAAAACAAAAGCAAATCAAGAGAGCAGCTAGATCAGGAGCAGAACCATAGAAATGAAGATCACATGGAGGGTTAGCAACAGGAGAGTGGGAGGAGGAGAAGGGAGGAGAAGATATAGAAAATAAGTAGCATAGATGGTAGGTAAAAATTAGATAGGGGGGGAGGGCAAGAATAGTAGGGGAAATATAGAATCTAAAGAATTTGAGACATGTGGTCATAAACTAAAGGGGGGAGGGGAAGAGGGGTGGTCCGGGTAGAGGGGAATGAAGGGGGGGAATAGAACAACTGTAACGGTATAATCAATAAAATATATTGAATTAAAAAAATTTGCTTTTGAACGAACAATAATGTCCAGTAGGCTGATCCCAACTCCATTCATTTTTACTGATTATTTTGATCATTTTTATTAATCCTGTTTACTGCCCAATTTTTTTCTTACCATGAAAATCAGGGCTAGAAGCTGCTAATACAATTTCTAGAATTATTGAGATGGAAAAAATACTTGTTTGGCCACAGGGGTCTCTTATAAATATTAAACAGGTTAATGAAGTGACTGCACAGAAGGTAACAGACATCCCCACTGTCAGTTAATTCATGTGCAGAGTGTTAACTTGTCGAATTTGGAAGATGATTACAAAAAACAATGCTTCTTGAAGATGACTCTCAATAATGTTGTACCCAAACTGCCTCATTTGAGACTAAGACTCCATGATAATTTCCAGCTGTATTATTTGATTTTTATCTTAACTAGTAATTCTCTGGAGTTTAAAATAAGCCTCTCCCAAAGTTAGGCATAATAAGGAATAAGTTCATAAGTAAAATAATTTGTATTAATAATGAACTAAATAGTTCTTTTTGGTCAGTCAGAGAGAGCAATATGAGACTTGGGAAATAGTCAATAATATTTAATGACCAATATTTGAGATGCTACCTTACTATGATGTTTGATACACTAACCAAAATTTGGCATACCTTCATTTATATATTCCATCAACAGAGAAAATTATGGAATCCTAACAAGAGGGAGTCTGATATAGGAATCATGTTGAACTTTTCCTCTTCTAGAAAAATATTTTTAAACACCAAGTTTATTCTTTTGACTAAATTCTAGTATTTATTACTAAATTAATCTCATTTTGTGTGGTTCAGAGTTAATGTTTTGGGATTGTTTCATTAGGAAATTTTTTAATTAAGGGGTATATTATGGTAATAATTTAGACATGTTATTTCCAATCAATGTAATTTGGAATGGGTTGTGATGTTTGAGTATACATTTTTAAAAAGGAAACAAAAACTAGTTCTAATATTAAAAAATTTACCTAACAAAAACTTTTTTAGTGTTTTGATGAAAAGTTTCATTTTTTCTTCTTCAGATTCACTTTGGTTTTTCATATTCCTCAGATTCTCACTTAACTGTAAGGTACTGTTTTGGGAAACTTCTGCCAGTTTACTTATATTTTTTATCTGGAATAAGAAAAAAAACAACAACAAGGAAAACACAAAAACACACAATGATTAGGCATGTTCTGTGATGTTCAACTGCTTAGCTGGACCAAGTAAAATTGTCACCAAAATTGAAATAAAAGTGTAGATAATTAAACAATTTTAAAACATTTTAAAGGTCTCTTTTAAAAGATATTATTTGTTTTCATTATGATGTTTGCTTAATAATGTAAATTTATATTTTAAAACATTATTAGTATCAAAAATTATTATTTGAAAATAACATTTGACTTTTTCTGACACAAATTATGTTTTAATGAGACTCTAACATTCCAAAAATATCAACAATTACATAGAAATTACTTAGGAGTACTTACTTAAAGTGATCATTATGTTTAACCAGTTGAGAGCATTTTCTTTTACATAAGTTAAAACAGTTATTTTCTAAATCTTCCTCAAATTCAAATAATGTTCTTCTGTTGAAAGCTTTAAGGAGAGCATTCTTTCTATCAAGAAGCCAGTTTGCACTCCGTGCGGGCTGCAGAGGTAAACTTCCAGCACTTTGTACACTAGTGAAGGAATGATCGGACTAAAAGCCTTGCAAACTAGAGATGTAAATTCTTAAATGTGTGATTTGAGAAAGATCATGGACTCTTTCTTGGGATTCTAACCAAATGGAGGAAAAGAAAAAAACAAAAACAAAACAGAAGCCACAGGACAACAAGGCCACCCAGCCGAGCTGTGTTGGACGGAGGTGGCAGAGCAGGACTAATTAGGACCAAACATACCCCGTGGGATCCCCCCTTTATTTCCCCACAGAGAAAGCCTGCCTAACAGAGCTATACGTATTTTGTGGGAAAGGGTTTAATTATATCATTGGCAAATAATAAAACAAAAAGTAAATATTTACATGGTTAAAAATATGTATCTTAATTTTTAAGTTGTTCCTTGATTCTCTAGAAATGTTAAACTTTAATATAGATAGTAGTTGCTAAGACAGTAGATCTTAAAAGTTCTCACAAGGAAAAAAATGTAACTGTGATGTTAACTAAACTTATTGTGCTAATCATTTATCAATAAATACATATATCAAGTCATGAGGTGGTACATCTGTCAATTATACCTCAATATAAAAAACATAGCAGTAAGGAAAAATACATAACAGTAAAAGGAGAATTACAGGAGTAAATATTCTGGACAGGAAAGTGCCAAATTATACAGATGAAACCTCAGCGAACATTAGTTGATGCCATATCCAGAAAGAAAGAGATTGCTAAATTACTTCACTCCCAAAGCATCTCCCTGCAATCCATCCTCTGTCACAATTCACTCCCCAGAATTCTCACAATCTCTCTGGCACTCTTTCCCTTTCTAATCAGGGGGAAAATACCACACCATTTGATCCACCCAACAACCCTGCCCCCACCCTTTTCCAGTTCTCCATTCATGTGCTGATTAAACTGGATTCTGCTAATACCAGAATATCTTTTAAAAGTAGAGTTTAATGGGGTTTGTGGAAGTGTGAAATCTGTTTTTTGAAAAGGTTCAATATAGTAGTTTAAAATTACATGAAACAATTAAGCATTGTTTTAACCACCACTGAGATGCAAGACTGGAATTTGTGTTTACGTTCACTGCTGTGTTTCCAACATCTGCATAAATGTCTGGCATACAGCTGTGACTCATAAATATTTATTAAAATAATAAAGAATAACATAAGTGAAAACCGATGTGGCAATATAAAATTATGACTATACAAACAAAATTTTTCAACATTTAGTATATGTGTAGGGATATTCTCCAACTTGGCTGGTCAGAGGCCTGCTCCAGACTTGGAATCTGGGGCATGTGGAGCAAGGACACAGGACCAGCTGGGCCTGAGGCCCATGGGGACGAGGCTCTCAGAGCAAATGGTTGCTCTGTGGTTTTAGTGTGTGCATGCACATTCCTGGGGGGGGGGTGCACACGCATGTATCATAGGTGGTTCTCACCCCTTTCTTAAGCTTAACCCTCTGTCTTCCTTTTCACCCTCATCTCTCTGAGATGTTTCATGTACCTTTTTGCTCAGGAATTGGTTTCTGTTGCATGCAAACAAGAATGATGACTGATCCAATATTTAATTTAACATTGGTTAAAAAACGAAAACAATTTAAGAGGGTTTGTTTTTTCATCAAAGGCTCTATGTATATTTGTCAAAAAAGGTGCAGGCTAGCCCTGACCACTGTGGCTCAGTTGGTTGGGTGTCCTCTTGCAAAGCGAAAGGTTACCATTTCAATTCCCAATGAGGGCCTGCCTGGGTTATGGGTTCAGTCCCAGGTTGGGGTGCATAGAAGAGGAACTGATCAATGTTTTTCTCTCACATCCATGTTTCTCTCTCTTTTTCTCCCTTCCGTCCCCTTTCTTTAAAAATAAATAAGGAAATTCATTTTTTTTAAAAAAGAGTGACCTGGCAAGCACTTCATCTGGTTCTCAACATGAATAAAATGTTATTCACAAGATACATAAAACTGTGTTCATCCTTTTAAGGTGATTATAATGTATTAACCAAAAAAATTAAAGAAAACTAAGTAATCAAAAAGTACACTTATCAACTGACCAGAAAAGTAAATGAAATCTTTTCAAATTATTCAAGATTCAATTATGGGTATTTGAATGTTACAACAACTTTAAAAAATATACTTTATTAATAATGCTATTACACTTGTCTCATTTTTTCTCCCCTTTACTCCCCTCCACCCTGTACTCTCAGCCCTCCAGCTTTCCCCCCACTTATAGTTCATGTCTGTGGGTCGAACATTGTAAGTTTTTTTGCTTCTCCATTTCATATACTATTCTTAACCTCCCCCTGTCTATTTTGTACCTACCAATCATACTTCTTATTCCCTGTACCCTTTTCTCCATTTTCCCAGCTTCCCCACCCTGCTGATAACCCTCCATGTGATCTCCATTTCTCTGATTCTGTTCCTGTTCTAGTTGTCTGCTTAGCTTGTTTTTGTTTTTGTTTTTAGGTTCAGTTGTTGACAGTTGTTGAGTTTGCTTTCATTTTACTGTTCGTAGTTTGGATCTTCTTTTTCTTAGATAAGTCCCTTTAATATTTCATATAATAAGGGCTCGGTGATGATAAACTCCTTTAACTTGACCTTATCTGGGAAGCACTTTTATGCCGTTCCTTTTAAATGATAGCTTTGTTGGATAGAGTAGTCTTGGATGTAGGTTCTTGCCTTTCATGACTTCAGATACTTCTTTCCAACCCCCTCTTGACTGCAAGGTTTCTTTTGAAAAATCAGCTGATAGGCTTATGGGAACTCCTTTGTAGGTAACTCTCTCTTTTCTTCTTGCTGCTTTTAAGATTTTCTCCTACTCTTTAATCTTGGGTAATGTAATTATGATGTGCCTTGGCCTGTGCTGCTTTGGGTCAAACTTCTTTGGGCCTCTCTGAGCTTCCTGGATTTCCTGGAAGTCTATTTCCTTTGCCGGATTACGGAAGTTCTCCTTCATTTTTTTTCGAATAAGTTTTCAATTTCTTTCTCTTGTACTTCTCCTTCTGGCACCTCTATGATTCAAATGTTGGGGCGTGTAAAGTTGTCTCAGAGGTTCCTAAGCCTCTCCTCATTTTCTTGAATTCTTGTTTCTTCGTTCTGTTCTAGTCGAATGTTTATTCCTTCCTTCTGCTCCAAACCATTGCTTTGAATTCTAGGTTCCTTCCTTTCACTGTTGGTTCCCTGTATGTTTTTCTTTATTTCACTTTTCATAGCCTTTTCATTTTCCTCTCTTTTGTGACCATACTCAGCCATTTCTGTGAGTTCCTAATTACCAGTGTAGAACTCTGCATCTGATAGGTTGGCTATTTCTTCAGCACTTAGTTCTACTTTTAGAGCTTTGATCTTCCATGTGAGCCATTTTTTTTTGTCTCACAGTGCCTGTTCCATACTAAGGAATGCAGTCTTAGGTATTCACCAGGGTAGGGCAACCCACTTTGCTGTATTGTGGCACTGTATGTGAGGAGGGATCAGAGAGGGAACAATGCTGCTTGCTCAGCTCTCAGCAGGTTTTCAGTCACTTCCCCCACTATCCACAAGCAGATTGGGCCCTTCTGGGGCTGACTCCTGGGTGGATGGGATTGTGTACATTCCAGGACCGTGGGTCTCTCCAACAAACTTTCCTGTGAGTTTGGGAATTTCTTCAGCCACTGCATTGTAGCTAGAGGTCTGGAGGCCTTCTTTTCCCCGCACTGGAACCCTGGGTTGCACAGTCAGTTTTTCCTCCGGTTTATCTGCACACAAATGTGAGACCACCTGGTCCGCCAGCTGCCGCTTCGCCCACCTGCCCCTCCAGCCTCTGCCTTGCCACACATACTCTCTGTCTTGGCTACCCACCTCCACCCCTCCTACCAGTCTGAATGAATGTTTCTTCTGTTACTTCTTGGTTGTCGGACTTCCATACAGTTTGATTTTCTGGCAGTTCTGGTTATTTTTTGTTTTTAAATTTGTTATTGTCCTTCTTTTGATTGTGGGAGGGGGCCAAATGTATCTTTCTATACCTTCATTTTGGCCAGAAGTCTAAAACAACTTTATGGAGACAGTTGATCCAGCCAACATGGAGGTCAGGGTAAACACAGCTTGCCTACTCACACAACCACAGCAAAAATATAATTACATTATAAAACAGATACCATCCAGAATCATAAAATCCACCTGCATGGAAATCCAAAAACAAGAAATTAAAGAAGTCACATTTAGCCTTGGCTGGTGTGGCTCAATGGATCGAGCACTGACCTGCAAGCCAAAGGGTCACTGGTTTGATTCCCAGTCATGGCACATGCGTGGGTTGCAGGCCAGGTGCCCAGTAGGGAGCATGTGAGAGGCAACTACACATTGATGCTTTTCTCCTCTCATTCTCCTTCCCTACTCCTCTGTCTAGAAATGAACAAATAAAATCTTTTTAAAAAATTCACATTTCTCTAGATGGGTAGGAGGGGCAGAGATGTAGAGAGGCTCAGAGAAGCATGGCAGCACAGAGACATGAAATGGGTGGTCACACACCCATCTGTGGTAGATAAAAATTGGAGTGAGGGATCCCAGCACCACACTGGAACACTGGGCCCAGGGTTCCAGGTCCAGGAAGATATGTCCCTGTAACTACCGGCTAAAAAACCCACTGGGGATTGGGGTGGCAAAAGAAGCTGCAAGAGTCTCAGGAGTCTCCTCTTAAAGGGTCTGCAACATACTTAGGACTTAGACAGACTCACTCTTCTGGGCTTCAGCACTGGGGCAGCAGCTGGAAGGGCACCAGTGGCACATGCGGAAAAATGGAAGTGCCTGGCATCAGGGTGAGTGCCGAGAGATGGCTTTCTCCATGACAAAACTCCAGAGGCCAGGCGGCACAATTGTCCCCTTTCTGAGCCCTCCCCCTCAAAAACCACAGAGTGGCAACACCGTATCTGAGACTCCATCATCCTGGTTCACACGGGTTGCCCAGACTTGGGGATTACCTGAGGCTCTGCCCCATTCAGTTTACTGGTGCACTTTTCTACAACAGGCCATGCTGCTTAGACAGGGAGTCCAAAGCAGCTCTATGTAGTACATAGAAACATACACAGGGAGGCTGCCAAAATGAAGAGACAAAGAAATATGGCCCAAATTAAGGAAAGGATCAAAACTCCAGAAAAAAATTAAACAAAGGGGAAATAAGCAATCTATCAGATATGGAGTTCAAAACGCTTCTTATTAGCATGCTCAAAGAACTCACTGGATACTTCAACAGCATAAAAAAGACCCAGACAGAAATGAGGTTTCCACTAAGTGAAATAAAAAAAAATTACAGGGAATCAACAATGGAGTGGATGAAACCAATAATCAAATCAATAATTTGGAACACAAGGAAGAAAAAAAGCATTCAACCAGAACAAGATAAAAAAAGAATCTGAAAAAGAAAAAAGAGGACAAGGTAAGTAGCCTCTTGGACAACTTCAAGCTTACCAACATTAACATCATAGGGGTGTCAGAAGGGGAAGAGAAAGCAAGAAATTGGAAATCTATTTGAAAAAAAAATAATGAAATAAAACTTCCCTAATTTGGTGAAGAAAATAGACATTCGAGCCCAGGAAGTACAGAGAGTCCCAAATAAGATGGATACAAACAGGACCACACCAAGACACATTATAATTAAAATGCCAAAGGTTAAAGAAAAAGAGAGACTCCCTTTTTTAAAGATTTTATTTATTTAACTTTAGAAGGGAAGGGAAGGAGAGAAATATCAATGTATGGTTGCCTCTCATGAGTCCCCTGCTGGGAACTGGTCTGCAACCCTGGCATGTGCTCTGACTGGGAATCAAACCATGATTGTCTGTTTCGCAGGCCTGCGCTCAATCCACTGAGCTACACCAGCCAGGGCTAAAAGAGAGACTCTTAAAAGCAGCAAGAGAAAAGCAGATAGTTTCCTACAAAGCAGTTTAGATACAACTATCAGCTGATTTCTCGAAAAGAAACTTTGCAGGCTAGAAAGGACTGGAAAAAATATTCAAAGGGATGAAAAGCAGGAACCTATAACCTAGATAGGTTAGTACTTTAGCACTATAACCACTAACCTAGATAGGTTATAGGTTATAGGTTTTCTATCCAGCAAAGCTATCATTTAGAATGGAAGGGCAGATAAAGTACTTCTCAGTTGAGATAAAACTAAAGGAATTCACCATCACCAAGCTATTATTAAATGAAGTGCTAAAGGGAATTGTATAAGAAAAAGAAGAAGATCAAAACAATGAACAGGGAAATGGCTATAAATTCACAACTATCAAATAGTTGAATCTAAATAACTAAGCAAACAAATAGAGGGAATTTCGCCAAGATGGAGGCATAGGTGGAAACACTGTGCCTTCTCCCACAACCAAATTTGAATACAACAAAGGTTTGGAGAACAAAGATGCAGCCAAAGAACAGAAAATTGAACTATACGGAAGTCCAACAACAACAAACCGTTCTACCAGACCGGTAAGAGGGTTGGAGCCAGCAGCAGAGCAGGGTCAGGCAGGAAGGGTCCCGTGACCCCAAGTGCCCAGGCATCCGGGGTAGCGCCAGCGGCCACAGTGAGGGTATGGGATGGCGGGAGTGAGAAGTGAGACAGACCGCGAAGCCCCCAGCAATGAACCCAGCAGCAGCTGACCACGGTCACACATTCCTGAGCAGTGGGACGAATCACACAGCCCACTCACGTGCAGTGGGACGAATTGCGCAGCCCATTCGAGCTCAGTGGGACAAATCCTACAGCCCACGGTGGCAGCGGGAGGAAGCACAGGGTGCTCGCCATTGTCTTCCTTTGGCCCTGCCCCCACATACAGCATCACAACCCAGCAACTGTTTTGCCCCACCCTGGTGAACACCTAGGGCTCTGCTCCTCATACAAAACAGGCACAAACAATCCAAACTATGGCTCAAGAACAACTCAAAGCCCCAGAGCCCATAACTCTAAGTGACCAGGAAATAGCAAAACTCTCAGATGCACAATTCAAGACACTGGGGATCAGGATGCTCACAGAACTGGTTGATTATAGTCACAAATTAGAGGAACACATGAAGGCTAAACTAATTGAAATGAAGGGAAATGCACAGGAAACCAATAGTGATGGAAAGGAAACTGGGACTCAAATCAAGGGGGTGGACCAGAAGGAAGAAAGAAATGACCAAACAGGAAAAAGTAAAGTTACAAGAATTCAAAAAAAATGAGGAGAGAATTAGGAACTTCCAGGACATGTTTAAACATTCCAACATCTGAATTATAGGGGTACCAGAAGGGGAAAAGAAACAGCCACGAGTGGAAAACATATTTGAACAAATAATAAAGGAGTACTCCCCCAGTCTGGCAAAGGAAATAGACTTCCAGGAAATCCAGGAAGCTCAGAGAGTCCCAAAGAAGTTGGACCCAAGAAGGAACACACCAAGGCACATCATAATTACATTAGCCAGAATTAAAATGAAGGAGAGAATCCTAGAAGCAGCAAGAGAAAAGGGGACAGTCACCTACAAAGGAGTTCCCATCAGACAGTCAGCTGATTTCTCAAAAGAGACCTTCCAGGCAAGAAGGAGCTGGAAGGAAGTATTCCAAGTCATGAAATCCGAAGACCTACATCCAAGATTGCTCTATTCAGCAAAGCTTTCATTTAGAATGGAAGGACATAAAATGCTTCTCAGATAAGATCAAATTCAAGGAGTTCATCATCACCAAGCCCTTATTATATGAAATGTTAAAGAGACTTATCTAAGAAAAAGAAGATAAAAATAGGAACGGTGAAAGGACAGCAAACTCACAGTTATTAACAACCCCACCTAAAACAAGCGAACTAAAAGAGGACAGCTAGATCAGGAGCAGAATCATAGAAATGAAGAACACATGGAGGGTTAGCAACAGGGGAATGGGAGGCAGAGAAGGGGGGAGAAGATACAGAAAATAAGTAGCATAGACAGTAGGTAAAAAATAGGTAGGGGGGAGGGCAAGAATAGTAGGGGAAATATAGAATCTAAAGAACTTGAGACAGGTGGTCATAAACTAAAGGGGAGGAAGGGTTGGGGAGCGGGTGTGTAGGGTGGAGGGGAATGAAGGGGGGAATAGAACAACTGTAATAGTATAATCAATAAAATATATTTTTAAAAAATAAGAAAATATTTTAATAGGAATATACCCTTATGCCTTGAATTCCTTCCTAGGTTGATAAACATGATAGTGTTTTTAAATATATTTTATTGATTATGCTACTACAGTTTGGGTGGGGGCTCTGCCTTCAGGGCCCCCTTCCCCATTCCATGCAGATGAGTCTACCAAGACATGATGTGCTTAGGGAGGAAAGGTGGCTGATCTCTCCAAGGAGAAGGGCCAAGAGCCTTTTCCTCAATGGGCTTTTACTGGGTTCATTTTGCACAGGAATACAGGTAAAGCTCATTAATCATTGTAAAACAGGAAGAATTAAACAATAGATAGCATACAAAGAACTACAAGGGCTTATTCTGAGTCAGAGTCTGTTAGCTAAAGGACTAAAAAACTTTGGGAAACAAACTCATTTCCTTCTCAGACCCTTATCATTTAATTGGGAGCATTCTTAGCAAAGCAGGATCCGAAGGATTTTATCTATTCTTTCTTACGCCTTTCCAGCACAGGACTGCACCACCCTCTGTCATTGTTCCACACTTAAGTCATGCGGCCAAGAGATTAGGAGACTTCTTGCAGACAGAATGAGGACTCAGGCTATGTCAAAGCTGAGGGGTGAGGGTTCATCATCCGCTTTTGCTATAGCCCCCCACCCAGTCCTTCCCTGGGGGCCCGTGTGATCATGCTTGTCTTAGGTTGTCCCTTCCTTGAGGAATCTTACCCATTATGGACTAACCAATCATGCATTGGGGGCAGGCAGGGTGAAGTAAAAGGGGCAGAGGTGGCACCCCTGCCTGGGAGATAAGCTTTGTCTCCTTAGTGGCTTATGGTCCAAAGGTCACTCACTCAGCCTTAGCTATGTGGGGGTTACAGTTTCTGAAATCAGGCAGGCCAGTTCCCAACAAGAGTTGTCTGAAGTTTTCTCCCTTTGGCCCCCTCTACCTGGGATTCCCCATTCCCTCTGGCAATCCCCACCTTAGTTCATGCCTGTGGGTCGTGCATAAAAGTTCTTTGGCAGCTCCATTTCCTATACTGTTCTTAACATCCCCTTGTCTTTTCTGTACCTACCAAGTCATACTTCTTAATCCATGCACCTTTTCCCATTTAGCCTCTTCCTCCTCCCAACTGATAACTTTCCAAATCATCTCTATATCTATGATTCTGTTTCTGTTCTATTTGTTTTTTTAAAAATATATTTTATTGATTATACCATTACAGTTCTATTCCCCCCCTTCATTCCCCTCCACCCTACACACCCCTCCCTCACCCTTCCCCCCTTTAGTTTATGACCACGTGTCTCAAGTTCTTTAGATTCTATATTTCCCCTACTATTCTTGCCCTCCCCCCTACCTATTTTTTACCTACTGTCTATGCTACTTATTTTCTGTATCTTCACCCCCCTTCTCCTCCTCCCATTCCCCTGTTGCTAACCCTCCATGTGTTCTTCATTTCTATGGTTCTGCTCCTGATCTAGCTGTCCTCTTGGTTTGCTTTTGTTTTAGGTGTGGTTGTTAGTAACTGTGAGTTTGCTGTTCCTATTTTTATCTTCTTTTTCTTATATAAGTCCCTTTAACATTTCATATAATAAGGGCTTGGTGATGATGAACTCCTTGAATTTGATCTTATCTGAGAAGCACTTTATCTGCCCTTCCATTCTAAATGAAAGCTTTGCTGGGTAGAGCAGTCTTGGATGTAGGTCTTTAGATTTCATGACTTGGAATACTTCCTTCCAGCTCTTTCTCGCCTGTAATGTCTCTTTTGAGAAATCCACTGACAGTCTGATGGGTACTCCTTTGTAGGTGACTGTCCCCTTATCTCTTGCTGCTTCTAGGATTCTCTCCTTCATTTTAATCTTGGATAATGTAATTATGATGTGCCTTGGTGTGTTCCTTCTTGGGTCCAACTTCTTTGGGACTCTCTGAGCTTCCTGGATTTCCTGGAAGTCTATTTCCTTTGCCAGACTGGGGGAGTTCTCCTTTATTATTTGTTCAAATATGTTTTCCACTCGTGGCTGTTTCTTTTCCCCTTCTGGTACCCCTATAATTCAGATGTTGGAATGTTTAAACATGTCCTGGAAGTTCCTAATTCTCTCCTCATTTTTTTTGAATTCTTGTAACTTTACTTTTTCCTGTTTGGTCATTTCTTTCTTCCTTCTGGTCCACCCCCTTGATTTGAGTCCCAGTTTCCTTTCCATCACTATTGGTTTCCTGTGCATTTCCCTTCATTTCAATTAGTTTAGCCTTCATGTGTTCCTCTAATTTGTGACTATAATCAACCAGTTCTGTGAGCATCCTGATCCCCAGTGTCTTGAATTGTGCATCTGAGAGGTTTGCTATTTCCTGGTTGCTTAGAGTTATGGGCTCTGGGGCTTTCAGTTCTTCTTGAGCCATCTTTTGGACTGTTTGTGCCTGTTTTGTATGAGGAGCAGAGCCCTAGGTGTTCACCAGGGTGGGGCAAAACAGTTGCTGGGTTGTGATGCTGTATGTGGGGCCAGGGCCAAAGGAAAGCAATGGCGGGCCCCCTCTGCTCCCTCCTGCCACCACCGCGGGCTGTGCGGTCTGTCCCACTGGGCATGAATGTGCAACCATGGTAGCCCGCTGCTGGGTTCACCTGCTGGGGCCTGCATAGTCTGTCTCACTACTCACTCCTTTGCTGGTTTGTCTGCACGTGAATGTGTGACTGCAGCCAGCCCACTGCCTCGAGCCCTCACTGGGTCAGCCCGATGCAGAGCTGCCTGTGTGCCTGGGGTCGGGGGATCTTTCTTGCCTGTCCCCACTCTGCTGCTGGCTCCGCTCCTCTTACAGGTCTGGTTGAATGGTTGGTTGTTGTCGGACTTCCATATAGTTCAATTTTCTCTGCTTTGGCTCCGTCTTTGTTCTCCAAACCTTTGTTGTATTCAAACTTGGTTGTGGGAGAAGGCACAGTGTTTCCACCTACGCCTCCATGTTGGCGGAAGTCCCCCTGTTAAAATATTTTCTAACACTAAATTAAATTCTAATGTTAAACTGTGCATATTGGTAGAATTTTAAATATACACTTGAATTGATAAAAAGTTATTCTATTCGAGACCTATAGTTTTCAAAACCTTAGGAATTTTCACATTCCAATGTAGTATTTACTATTAAAAAATATGTCCACTGAAGTTTGTGTTCTATAAACATATAGCAATGGAAATATTACAGAAATAGAAAATACATCAATGTTCACATCTACTTCTAAGTCTACATTTATCTATACATCTATTTCCTATATTTCCAGGCCTAACAATAATGCCTAATGTCTAGAATCATCCTTTTGCTTATATTCTAAATGGCAGTTTTAAAAATTTCAAAGAATTTGCTTTCTTTATTGCTTTACGGATGGACAGGAAAAGACATTATTTACCTGATTCTTCAGCTCTTGAGTCTGATTGATCAAATGATGAATCATGGACTCTGTTTGCTTAGCTTTATGAAGAGCATTCCTTGAAAGCGTCAGGGAGTCACGACAGCTTGGGCCACTACATGACGAGAGCACACATGACTCGTTCTCCCCTCGTTCTCCACACACCTGACAGGAGAGATGACTTATATTAAAAAACGATTTCCTGGCAGAGTTCTTTTAGATGTCATCCAGGCTCACTGAGGCAAGGCACTGTCTATTCATGTTATTCTTCAATAGTAGTTAATATTTACTGTATAGATATGACCCATAAAATGTTTCTTAGATAACTAAATCAGTATCTAAATTATTTATTATCAGCCTTGTGCCAACCAATGTCATTTTTATACTTATATTTTTTGAGGAAAATTGTCAAATGTTTAGCATTTCCATGCTAATTTTATTTAAAAAAAATAAAAGTTACCTCATAAATAAGCAGAAATAGCAAACAGTACTCTTTGGGAAGTAGTAAATAATACAAAACAATAAAGTCAAGCTACAAGTTTTACTCTTTGATATTTCTTAAACTTTGACTTAAGAAATAAAAATATAAATATATTTATATGATTTATACATTAGATAATAGAACATATATATGTATATATTAATACAAAAATTTAAAAAATATGAGGTATGACAGGAAAATATAATTGAAGAGATTTGTATGCCAAGTAGAGACTATGAACATTTTTATTATACCATATGAATATTTACCTTTTTCTTCAATATTTGGATATCTGGCATTTTAATCTGTTTTAATTTTTTTAATGACAAGTTTTTTTTTGAGGTTAGTGTATCTAAGATGTTAAGTAAATCAGTCCTGGTTTTTTCAGAATTATTTATGATGGAAGTAATTTCACTTATTTTTTTTTCAGCAGATGACGATCTGTGATAATGCTTCTTGATGTTCTCTGAGGAATCTATATTACAAATTGAGGTAAAATAAATGTTGTGAAAAGAAGTGAAAATATACATTGGCTATCAAGACAATCATTTCACAATTGGACTACTATCTTTATTTAAATGACAATATAAAAATTCAACATTCTTTCTTGGATTTGCACTTCATGAGGGAGGAGTTCATGTAGTATAATAAATATAGATATAATAGACATAGAACATTCAGATCTACATCTGCAGGAATGCATTTGAGTGTTAGCTCATCTTTTACTGTCTGGATATGTCCTTGAGCAAATTGCTTAACCTCTTAATGTGTTCTTATCTGTAAATTGTGGTGATAATTGGAGAGGATTAAGTGAGATATGAAAATACTTTGTAAAGTGTTCCACAAGTATATGAATTATGTATTATGAACCTGAATATAATAAACCAACTAAATTTACCTAACCATACTGAGTAGACAAACTTGTTCTGTAAAACGGCTGGGAATAAATGTTTTTGGTTTGCCAGCCATAGTGTTTCTGTCACAAAAAGTCAATTCTGGCAATGTTGTGTGAAAGCAGCAGCAGACAACATATAAATAAATCAGTGAGGTTGTCTCCTAATGAAATTTGATTTACAAAAACAGGCTGTAGGTAGGATTTGCTGGCAAACTGTCAAGTGTCTTTGTTGACCTCTGATGACAACTGCCCACATCTGTTGGGTACTTTCCATATGCCTGTACTTACCATCCATTTCCTTTCTTAACCTTCACAGAACACTGTGAGGTGCGCATTAGTGTGATCACCCCCATTTAACAAGTGAGTAAATGAGGTTTTGAAGAGGTAAGCTCTTTTTTAAAAAATGTATTTATTTTCATTGTTCAAGTACAGTTTTCTATCTTTT
This sequence comes from Sturnira hondurensis, assembly GCF_014824575.4. Lineage (NCBI taxonomy): Eukaryota > Metazoa > Chordata > Mammalia > Chiroptera > Phyllostomidae > Sturnira > Sturnira hondurensis. Next base: position 1,805,757 of record NW_028091508.1, read on the forward strand.
ACTCCCATCCCAGTTCACCCCCCACCAGTGATCCCCACCTCCCTCCCATTTCTCCTCCCTTAGTTTTGGTGCATGTGTCCTTTATACTTATTCCTGTAAACCCTTCCCCTTTTCCCCTAAAATTCCCTCCCCTCTGGTCTCTGTCAGCCTGTTCTCTATTTCAGTGTCTTTGGTTATATTTTGCTTGCTTGTTTGTTTTGTTGCTTAGGTTCCTGTTAAAGGTGAGATCATATGGTATTTGTCTTTCATCGCCTGGCTTATTTCACTCAGCAGAATGCTTTCCAGTTTCATCCATGCTGTTGCAAAGGGTACAAGCTCCTTCTTTCTTTCTGCTGCATAGAATTCCATTGTGTATATGTAGCATAGGTTTCTGATCCATTCATTTACTGATGGGCACCTAGGTTGCTTCCAGCTCTTGGCTATTGTAAATTGTGCTGCTATGAACATTGGGGTGCATATGTTCTTTGGGATTGGTGTTTTAGGGTTCTTAGGATACAATCCTAGCAGTGGAATTGCTGGGTCAAAAGGCAAGTCCAATTTTAGTTTTCTGAGAAAATTCCATACTGTTTTCCATAATGGTTGTACCAGTCTGCAATCCCACCAACGGTGAACTAGGGTCCCCTTTTCTCTACCACCTCTCCAACACTTGTTGTTTGTTGCTTTGTTTATGATGGCCATTCTGACTGGTGTAAAGTGGTATCTCATTGTGGTTTCAATTTGCATCTCTCTGATAACTAGCGATATAGAGCATCTTTTCATGTATCTCTGGATCCTCTGTATGTCCCCCTTGGAGAAGTGTTTGTTCAAGTCCTTTGCCCACCTTTTAATTGGGTTGCACGTCTTAAGAGTGGAGTCATGTAAGTTCTTTGTATATTTTGGAGCTTCAACCCTTGCCTGAGGTATCATTGGTAAATATGTTTTCCCATACCATTGGCTCTCTTTTTATTTCAGTACTGTTTTCTTTAGCCACGCAGAAGCTTTTAATTTTGATGAGATCCCATTTGGTTATTCTTTTTCTATTTCTGTAATATTTCCATTACTATATGTTTATAGAACACAAACCAGTGGACATATTTTTTTAATAGTAAATACTACATTGGAATGTGAAAATTCCTAAGGTTTTGAAAACTATAGGTCTCGCAAAGTAAAGAATAACTTTTTATCAATTCAAGTGTATATTTAAAATTCTACCAATATGCACAGTTTAACATTAGAATTTAATTTAGTGTTAGAAAATATTTTAGTAGGGGGACTTCCGCCAAGAAGGAGGTGTAGGTGGAAACACTGTGCCTTCTCCCACAACCAAGTTTGAATACAACAAAGATTTGGAGACCAAAGACACAGCCAAAGAACAGAAAATTGAACTATACAGAATTCTGACAACAACCAACCATTCAACCTGACCGGTAAGAATTCTTTATGCCCCTTGCTCTACGGGACATATCAGTAAAAATGTTGCTGCGTGAAATATCTGAGATTTTCCTGCCAATGTTCTCCTCTAGGACTTTAATGGTGTCACGGTTTATATTTAAGTCTTTTTTCCACCTTGAATTTATTTATTCCACTTTGTAAGTTGGTGCTCGAGTTTCATTTTTTTGCATGTAGCTGTCCAGTTCTCCCAACACCATTTGTTGAAGATGCTATCTTTACTCCATTTTATGTTACTGCCCGCTTTCTCAAATATTAATTGACTGTAGAGATTTGGGTTTATTTCTGGGCTCTCTGTTCTATTCCATTGGTCTATGTGCCTGTTTTTATGCCAGTCAGGCTCTTTTGATTACAGTGGCCTTGTAATACAGTTTGATATCAGGTATTGTGACCCCTCCTACTTTGCTCTTCTTTCTCAAAATGGCTATAGCTGGACTTCTGCCAAGATGGAGGCATAGGTGGAAACACTGTGCCTTTTCCCACAACCAAGTGGGAGGTTTGGAGAACTAGGACACACCCAAAGACCAGAAAACGGAATTATACGGAAGCCCGACAACTACGAACCGTTCAACGGGGACGGTAAGAGAGGCGGAGCCAGCAGCGGAGCTGGGTCAGGCAGGACAGATCCCCCGTCCTAGGTGCGCAGGCAGCCCCGAACCAGTCGGGGTGTGGGGCAGACTGACCGCGGTCGCACATTCGCGCACAGTGAGACGGACCACACAGGCCCCTGGGGGCAAACCCAGTGGTGGAGGGCTGACGGCGGTGGCACACTTGCGTGCAGTGGAACGAAACGTGTGGGCCTGGTGACGGTGGTGGCGGCGGCGCCAGGGCTGCGGCAGCAGGCAGCAGACAGGAGGCCATTGTACCTCTTTGACCCCGCCCCCACATACAACGTCACAACCCAGCGACTTAGTTGCCCTGTTCTAGTGAACACTTTAGGGCTATGATCCTGCTACAGAACAGGCATGAACAGCCCAAAAGATGGTGCAAGAAGAACTCAAAGTCCCAGAGCCAATAACTCTAAGTGACCAGGAAATAGCAAACCTCTCAGATGCACAATTCAAGACACTATTTATCAGGATGCTCACAGAACTGGTAGATTATAGTCACAAATTAGAGGAACATATGAAGGCTAAACTAATTGAAATGAAGGGAGATGCACAGGAAACCAATAGTGATGGAAAGGAAACTGGGACTCAAATCAATGGAATGGACCAGAAGGAAGAATGAAACATCTGACCAGAAAGGAATGAAGAAATGAGAATTCAAAACAATGAGGAGAGGCTTAGGAACCTCCAGGACATCTTTAAACATTCCAACATCCGGATTATAGGGGTACCAGAAGGGGGAAAGAAACAGCCACGAGTGGAAAACGTATTTGAACAAATAATAAAGGAGAACTTCCCCAGTCTGGCAAAGGAAATAGACTTCCAGGAAATCCAGGAAGCTCAGAGAGTGCCAAAGAAGTTGGACCCAAGAAGGAACACACCAAGGCACATCATAATTACATTAGCCAAGACTAAAATGAAGGAGAGAATCCTAGAAGCAGCAAGGGATAAGGGGACAGTCACCTACAAAGGAGTACCCATCAGACTGTCAGCGGATTTCTCAAAAGAGACCTTACAGGCAAGAAGGGGCTGGAAAGAAGTATTCCAAGTCATGAAATCCAAAGACCTACAGCCAAGATTGCTTTATCCAGCAAAACTTTCATTTAGAATGGAAGGACAGATAAAGTGCTTCTCAAATGAGATCAAGTTCAAGGAGTTCATCATCACCAAGCCCTTATTATATGGAATGCTAAAGGGACTTATATAAGAAAAAGAAGATGAAAAATATTAACAGCGAAAGGACAGCAAACACACAGTTATTAACAACCACACCTAAAACAAAAGCAAACCAAGAGGACAGCTAGATCAGGAGTGGAACCATAGAAATGAAGATCACATGGAGGGTTAGAAACAGGGGGGTGGGAGGGGGAGATAGGGGGAGAAGGCACAGAAAATAGCATAGATGGTAGGTAGAAAATAGATAGGGGGGAGGGCAAGAATAGTGGGGGAAATATAGAATCTAAAGAACTTGAGACACATGGTTATAAACTAAGGGGGGAGAATGGTGGGGGAGGGAGTGTGCGGGTGGAGGGGAATGAAGGGGGGAATAGAACAAGTGTAATGGTATAATCAATAAAATATATTTTAAAAAAGAGAAAAAAAAAAGAAAAAAATGGCTACAGCTATTTGGGGTTGTATGTGGTTCCATATAAATTTTTGAAGTGTTTGTTCTATGTCTGAAATATGCCATTGGTACTTTAATAGGTATTGCATTGAATCTGTGAATTGCTTTGGGTAGTATGGACATTTTGATGATGCTAATTCTTCCAGTCCATGAACACAGTGTATATTTCCATTTGTTTGTGTCTTCCTTGATTTCTTTCTTTGGTTTTGTGTAGTTTTCTGCATATAGGTCTTTTATCTCCTTGGTTATGTTTATTCCTAGGTATTTTATTTTTGTTTTTGCTCTATCAAATGGGATTCTTTTCTTGATTTCTGCTTCTGCTGCTTCATTGTTGGCATACAAAAATACCTTTGATTTCTGGATATTGACTTTTTATCCCTCTGTGTTGCCAAATTCATTTATTAGGTTGAGCAGTTTTGGGGTGGAGTCTATAGCATTTTCCATGTACACTATCATGTCATCTGCAAACAGTGACAGTTTTGTTTCCTCCTCTCTGATTTGGATGCCTTTTATTTCCTTATCTTGTCTGATTGCTGTGGCTGAAATTTCTAATACTATATTGAATAGAAGTGGTGAAAGTGGAGAACCTTGTCTTGTTCCTGGTCTTAGTGGAAAAGCTTTTAGTTTTTGCCCATTGAGTATGATGTTGGCTATAGGCCTGTCATATATGGCCTTTATTATGTTGAGGAATCCTCCCTCTATTTCCACTTTGCTGAGTGTTTTCATCATAAATGGGTGCTGTATCTTATCAAATGCTTTTTCCTCATCTATTGATATGATCATGTGATTTTTGTCTTTGCTTTTGTTTATGTAATGTATTACATTTACTGATTTGTAAATATTGAACCATCTTTGCACCCCTAGGATGAATCCCACTTGGTCGTGGTGTATGATCTTTTTGATGTATTGTTGGATGCGGTTTTCCAATATTTGGATGAGAATTTTAGGGTCTATGTTCATCAGTGATACTGGCCTGATATTTTCTTCCTTTGTTGTGTCTTTATCTGGCTTTGGGATTAGGATGATGCTGGCTTCATGAAAAGAGTTTGTGAGTCTTCTGTCTTTTTGAATTCTTTTGAACATTCTGTGAAGGATGGGGGTTAACTCTTCCTTAAATGCTTTGTGGAATTCTCCTGTGAAACCATCTGGTCCAGGGCTTTTGTGTTTTGGAAGTTTTTTGATTATTGCTTCAATTTCATCTGCTGTTATTGGTCTGTTCAGGCTTTCTGCTTCTTCTTCATTGAGTTTTGGAAGATTATATTTTTTCTAGAAATTTTTCCATTTCACCTAGGTTTTCAAATTTCTTGGCATATAGTTCTTCATAGTAATTTCTTACAATCCTTTGTATTTCTGTGGTGTCAGTTGTAATTTCTTGAGGAGGTAAGCTCTTTGCCCAAGATCTCACTGCTAGGAAGAGAGGAAGCCAGGATTTGAAGCCAGGGGAGTTTGGGTATAGAATCTGTGTCACTTTTCTATATTTTCCATATTTTTATTAAAATGCAAATTCATGAAAGTAATATGGTATATTTTAATGTAAATGATAATATTTAGGGCTGTAAACTATAACTTCATATCTTAGGAACCAGAGGCACGAGGTCTTGTTCTCTACCCCTTACATAACCATCATCCAGGCACCAAGTACACCTTATCTTTTAAACCTCCCTGGTTCTTACCCTACTATACCCTTAACACACATGAGTTTCATTTATCCTGAAACAAAACAAAACAAACCATATTCCTATTACTTGGAATTATTTTCTTTCTTTGTCTGGAAAATTTATCTTCATTCTGTGAAGCCCAGTTCCTTTGTCACCTATTCCCTGAAGCCTTTCCTAATAAACTCAGAGAGGAATTCTGTTTCGCTACTTCATTTGTGAAGCAACTGAAGAAGCTCTAATTTAGACTTTTTTGTTTGTAATTGCTTATATACCTGTCTTCCCACTAGATTGGAATAAATTAAGGGCAAGGACATGCAATGTTCATGTCCCCAGCAGAGTGTCAGACATTGAGAAAGAGCTCAGTAACTGCTATTGACCTGCAAAATCAAGAGGCGTAGCAAGCGGGTGTCTTTCCATTCTTCTCCCTGGTTTGGACAACTGCCTGGAGAGTTCTAGTTCTCTCAGTGGAATCAGCAAATCCTTCTCTCTTGGCATGGCATTTATTGAGCATCATCAGTAATTATTTCACTAAATGTAGGTCTGCCTTTAGGGTCATAATTGTCAGGTATTTTGTTTTTTTTAGATCAAGTTCTGATGGAAAAACAGGAACATACACATAGGACAAAGAAAAGCAGACAGTGTTTTGGCCTTGAGATGGGTTTCATATATATTTTCACTTTACCTTTCAATCAGATGGGTTAGGTGTGAATACATTTAGTGCTGCCCCTCCTGTTAGTATCAAGTTGTCCATTTCCAAATCCAACAGATATCTCATCAGAGATCAGGAGAAGAGCTACTCAAAGTTTTGCTTCTGTGTTCCATTTCTCCTCCAAGTTTACCTTGGCTTTGCCACAGCTCCCATTCATCTTTGAGAGCTATACAATGCAAATTGTGGGCTTCCAGTATGTTACATGACTTGAAACTCCCTACAAAGTTCTTATGAGGAAGTTCTTTTTGCTAATATTCCATTGTATTTATAGTTGCTGGAAATGGGGTAGCTCATCTGCAGGACAACATAGAAACATATCTCTCTTGTTCCCTTATACTTGTTAGAATTTCTAATTTGCTGATTTCACAAGACCCCTTGCATGGTTTGGCTCTAGTAGGTTCCTTTGGTATTTGTTTAATACCAGACATTGTTAGCTTTATTCATGATTTTGAGCAAATGTTATCCGGGTTCTGCAATATTTAAAAAGTTGAAATATTCATGTACAAATAACATGGTCAATGAGTGTGTTTTCATGTTCTGAAGTGCGTGGGCACTTTGGCAATAAGCACAGGGTGACTTGCTAATGGTATGCACTATGGATTTTATAAACATTTGTCCAGAAACAGACAGTTGAAATGCATTTTCTCTCTTACCCATGATGCTTGCATTATGGGCACTGGAGTGCAAATCGATTTCTTCCTGAAGATTTTCAAATAAGAAGTTTGATTCATTTGTCATTTTTATTATTGTTTCTTTCAGATCTTGAAATTCATACACTGTTTTCAGTTGCTCACTTAGCTGCATAATTTGTTTCCTACAGGGGAAATGAAAATAAACATAGAGAAGCATATATTACATTTGGTAAATTGGTAGAAAAACATATGTGAAAAAATTATCCTTATTATTAGGGCAATTACCTCATAATTAGAATAGATTGCCCCCACCCCATTTTTCATTTGACAGTTTATAATTCTGTTTATGACTTATGTCTTTCTCATTAATTCAGCTTCCTGGAATATTTCATCACCCACTTAAGATATGATCAGCATACAAGGTCTAGTAGAATAAAGGTTTTTGAATCTTTCAATATCAGCTGTTTATACTCTGTCTCCCTTTGCTTTGCATTTCAAACCTATATATTTAGATATGGCATGTTTAAATCAGCCTGAAAGAGCCAATCTACATTCAGCTCTCAACACAGAACCACTGCACAGACAAGGATAAAGACCAGTTCTTCATTTAGAATATATCTGCTTCCAGCAATGTTTTTTTTTACTGCTATTTCTATACATGGTCGTAACTTTTCATTCCCACAAGTGACAAGGAGGTTCCTTGTTTGTAAGTGTACCCTGCATGTGTTCATTTGCCATTACCGTCTTCTCTGATGCTACAAATTAAGATGAACCCAAAGAGGCCCACGACAAGACACAACATAATAAAATGCCAAAGGTTAAAGACAAAGAGAGAATCTTAAAATCAGCAAGAGAAAAGCAATTAGTTATTTACAAGGGAGCTCCCCCATAAGGCTGTTGGCTGGTTTCTTGAAAGAAATTTTGCAGGCCAGAAGGGATTGGTATGACATATTCAAAGTGATGAAAATTAAAGACTTCCAACCAAGATTACTTTACCCAGCAAAGCTATCATTTAGAATCAAAGGACAGATAAAAAGCATCCCAGACAAGGAAAAAGCTAAAGGAGTTCATCTCTACCAACTCAGTATTGCAAGAAATAATAGTCTTCTTTAAGAAAAAGAGATAAAAATATGAATACTAAAATGGCAATAACTACATATCTATCAACAGTTACTTTAAATGCAAATAGATTAAATATTCCAATCAAAAGACATACAGTGGCTGAATGAATAACAAAAAAAAGGCCCTTACATGTTGTCTACGAGAGACTCACTTCAGATTTAAAGACCGCACAGACCAAAAGTAAAGGGATAGAAAAAGATATTTCATGAAGATAAAAATGGAACAAAAAAAGCTGGGGTAGCAATACTTATACCAGACAAAATAGACTTTAAAATAAAGGCCATAACGAGAGACAGTGAGGAATTGAGCAATTCCACTTCTGGGCATTTACCTGAAGAAATCCAAAACACTAAATCAAAAAGACATGTGCAGCCACGTATTCACTGCAGCATTATTTACAGTAGCCAAGAAATGGAAGCAACTTAAGCGTCCATCAATAGATGAATAGATAAAGAAGAAATGGTACATATATACAATAAAATATGACTCAGCCATAAAAAAAAGAATGAAATCTTGCCATCTGCAACAACATGGGTGAACCTAGAGGGTATTATGCTGAGTGAAACAAGTCCAACAGAGAAAGACAAATACCATATGATTTCACTTGTATGTGGCATCTACAATGAAAACCAAAATAAATAAACAAGCAGATCAGAAATGGACTTATACAGAGAACATTTTGATGATTGTCAGATAGAGCAGCATTGGGGAATGGGTGAAAAGGTGAGGGCATTAAGACATACAAATTATAGTTACAGAATAGTCAAGGATGTAAAGTACAGCATAGGTAAGATAGTCAATAATATCCTAATAACTATATAAGGTATCAGATGGGGACTAGATTTATCAGGGTGATTGATCATTTAGTAAGTTATATAAATGTCTAATCACTGTGGTGTGCATCTGAAACTAACATAAAATTGTGCGCAATATTACTGAAAAATAAAAATTATTTTTTAAAAAAGAGACAAACATAATTACCAGCCTGACTATTTATCAATTAACTGGACGGTTATCATTTCTTTAATATCAACATACATTTAAGTACATTTCTAAACTGAAAGCTGTTAAAGCTCAGTAGAAGTTAAAATAGATCAGGAACTTCCTATCTATTGCTCGAGCATAAATCTTACCTAACAGACGTCCAGCCAAGATGGAGGCATAGGTGGAAACACTGTGCCTCCTTGTACAACCAAAATTAAGGACAACAAAGATTTAGAAACAAAAACAAACCAGAACAGGCAGAAGTCTGACAATGAACCATTCATCCGAACTGGTAAGAGGGGCAGAGTCAGTGGCTGGTGGAGAGGGGTCCCGACAGAAAAAAGCGATGGTTGGCAGATCTGGGTGCAGGGAGGAAATGAGCAAACCCAGTGAGGTGCACAAGGTGGTTGGCTGACCTCGGACACACAGTGGAGCTCAGATAAACCAGGCAAAAATGGACAGTGAGACAGACCATGCAACCCAGGGCCCTGGTGCCAGGAAATAAAGCCTAAAAGCATGGATTGAAAACACTTGTGGGAGCTGAGATGCTGGGAGAGACTCCCAGCCTCACAGGAGAGGTTGTTGGAGAAACCCACAGGGTTCTAGAACATACACAAGCCCACCCACCCGGGAACAAGCACCAGAAGGGCCCAATTTGCTTGTGGGAAGTGGCAGAGGGGACTGAAATCTGAGATAGTAGAGCAAGCACATTGTTCCCTCTCTGATCACACCCCCACATACAGTGTCACAGCCCAGAGACATGGGTTGACTGGGTTGCCCTGCCCTGGTTAACACCTAAGGCTCCGCCCCTCATATGTAACAAGCACAACCAGACCAAAAGATTATGGCTCAAACACAAGAACAAATCAAAGCCCCAGAGCCAATACTTCTAATTGACCAAGAGATAGCCAACCTATCAGATGCATAGTTCAAAATACTGGTGATCAAGATGCTGACAGAACTGGTTGATTTTGGTCAAAAATTAGATGAACAAATGAAGGCTACACTAAGGGAAATGAAGGAAAATGCACAGGAAACCAATAGTGATGGAAAGGAAACTGGGACTCAAATCAATGGAGTGGACCAGAAGAAAGAAAGAAACATCCAACCAGAAAAGAATGAAGAAACAAGAATTCAAAAAAATGAAGAGAGGCTTAGGAACCTCCAGGACATCTTTAAATGTTCCAACATCCGATTTATAGGGGTACCAAAAGGGGAAGAGGAAGAGCAACAAGTGGAAAACTTATTCGAACAAATAATAAAGGAGAACTTCCCCAATCTGGCAAAGGAAATAGACTTCCAGGAAGTCCAGGAAGCTCAGAGAGTCCCAAAGAAGTTGGACCCGAGAAGGAACACACCAAGGCACATCATAATTACATTATCCAAGATTAAAATGAAGGAGAGAATCCTAGAAGCAGCAAGAGATAAGTGGAAAATCACCTACAAAGGAATGCCCATCAGACTGTCAGCAGATTTCTCAAAAGAGTCCTTACAGGCAAGAAGGGGCTAGAAAGAAATATTCCAAGTCATGAAATGCAAGGACCTACATCCAAGATTGCTCTATCCAGCAAAGCTCTCATTTAGAATGGAAGGGCAGATAAAGTGCTTCTCAGATAAGATCAAATTCAAGGAGTTCATCATCACCAAGCCCTTATTATATGAAATGTTAAAGGGACTTATCTAGAAAAAGAAGATGAAAAATAGGAACAGTGAAAGGACAGCAAACTCACAGTTACTAACAACCACACCTAAAACAAAAGCATTCTAGGAGGACAGCTAGATCAGGAGTAGAGCCACAGAAATGGAGATCACATGGAGGGTTAGCAACAGGGGAGGGGGAGGAGGAGAAGGGGAGAGAAGGTACAGAGAATAAGTAGCATAGATGGTGGGGAGAAAATAGACAGGGGGAGGGCAAGAGTAGTGTGGGACATGTAGAAGCCAAAGAACTTAGGACACATGGACATAAACTAAAAGGGGAAAATGTAGGGGGAAGGGGGTGTGCAGGGGGGACGGGGTATGAAGGTTGGAGGGGGGAAAATGGTACAACTATAATGGCATAATTAACAAAATATATTTTTAAAAAGTATAAGAGAAACCCCGAAGCCTGTTAAAAACAAAATTGAACTAAGTAAAATTTTTAAATCTTAAAAAAAAAAATCTTACCGAACAGTGTCATGATAATTCTTGACTTTTAAGAATTCCCCAGATGAGAAGACAGGATGTTTTAAAATCCTTTCTATTTCAGACATGTTCTCTCTGAGGCCTTTGAAATCAGACTCACAGATAGGCAGGTTTTTGCTTTTATCTTCCATGTTAGCGGCCAGCCTAATTAACCCATGCACCGCTTTGGAGAGGGAAGAAATGGTGTGGTCCCATTGATCAAAGCATGAGTGACACCGAAGACAAGCAGGGAATTCCTGGCCATGACCCCGTGCACAGTGATCACATCGCTGGCCACTGACACCTTCCCGGCAGTGACACATGCCAGTGTTCTGGTCACAGATGGGCTTCTGGGTACCTTCCCTGTTGCAGTCACATGCTAAAAAAATGAGAGAAGGAGTAGAGATGTTATTCACCTGGTCTTTTGCTTATGACTAGCTCAAGAATAAAGAGCCCCCCCTTTCCTGAAGACCTCCCCAGTCCCCATTTGTAAGGTGAACATTTAAAACCAGTACAAATTCAGGAACCTGTGCAATGGCCATTAAAATACAACATTTCTTGGAGGTGGAAGAGGGTATAGGGAAATGAATGGTAATGGGAAAATACAATAAAATGAACTATTAAAAATGAAAATGAAAAACTTCACATTTTTAGGGGGAAAACCCCATTATGGACATCTGTTCTCTTTGACACACAGATTTGTACCCTCAGAGTGATTTAGTGCCCCAATGTATTTACCTCACACCATTTCTTTAGATAATTTCCTCATTAACAGTGACCTCAGAGTATCAAGCATTTACAGATACTTTAAAGGTAGGAAATCACTCAACTGCAAATTAGCCCTGTACTGAGATAAGGCTTAGTTAAGGAGGAAATAAATATAGAAAAGAATAAACAAAGATTTAAAAATATATAGCATTGTTCTTTTCATTCCACTAACAAATCAGTCCATGGTTTCTACATGGAAACAATTAGGTGCTTTTTAAAAATGTGAGGGTGAGTGTTTGTCTCTCGGTTCTTTACCTATTTCAATGAGGAACATGAATCTAACTGTTGACAATACACTAGTGACCACAGCTTGTGTCCCCAGGGGTGACTTGGTCACGTCAAAGACTCTAAGAATTCCCATGACCACACCGTTTCTCAGTAAAGCCCGGTCTGGGTGTGCTGACTCATACTGTCTTCCATTATAGATGGAGAACTATCCCATTCTAAAAAAAAAAAAAAAAAAAAAAAGCAGGGGGAGAGGGGAGGTCATTCCTTGGTATTTACCCAAAGGAGATGAAAATTTATATCCACACAAAAATCTGCATACAAACGCTTATAGCAACTTTTCAGAATTGCCAAAACTTGGTAGTAACCAAGATGTTGTTCAGTGGGTGAATGGATAAATAAGCTGTGGTACAATTATATAATAAAAAAATTATTCAGTTAAAAACAAATGAGCTTTAAGCCATGACACAATGTAGAGGAAACTTAAAAGCTTCTTAACTAAGTGAAATCAGCCAATTTGAAAAGACTACCTACTGTATGATTCCAACTATAGGACATTCTAGAAAAGACAAAACTGTTGAAACAATACGAAGATTTGCAGTTGCCAGCAGTGAGGTGGGAGTGGAGGTGGGGCACTAGATAGAATAGGCAGAGCATGGAGGATTTTTAGGGCAGTCTAAATATTCTGTATGCTACTATAATGAATGGATACATGTCACTATACACTTATCCAAACCTATAGGATGTTCAGTTCCAAGAGTGGACTATAGGACAAATTATGGACTTTGGCGATTATAATGCTTCAGGGTGGATCCATCAGTCGTAACAAATGCATCACTGTCTTGGGGATGCTGATCACGGGGGAGGTAATGCATTTATCGGGGCAGGCGGTGTACGGACATTTCTGTACCTTCCTCTCAAGTTTGCTGTGACCCTAAAATCGCTCTAAAAAATAAAGTGTTTTCAAAAAGGGAGAGACTTAAATTTGTTTTACCTTAATAATAAAAACATCTATAGTACATGCATGTTAATTAAGTAGGTTTTTGATGAAGCCTAAGGATGGAGGAAGTTACTTCAGTTTCCAAAGGGCCAGGGAATCACTAGCCTGTGTAATTGGACTAACTGCAAGGAACAAGAGATTTAAATATGCATTTGATAGCTAGAATAAAAATAATGCTAATGACAAATGAAAACTGATTGCCATATTAGGCCCCTCCACTGGGCAACTGCCTGGCAGGTTTGCTCTGGTCCAGAGGCCACAGCAGGAACTGCGTGGGAGCAGCACGCTGTCACCTCGACAGCCGGAGGCCAAGGCCCTGCTAACAGCTCTCCTCCAGGACTTTGAGTGGGGTCTGTGGCCTGAGCTGACCATTTACAAAGTTTTCTCCATAAAAGATGAAAGCATTTTCATAAAATGAGATTATTGAAATATTAGAAGGACACAAGGAAAGAGGCCCTCTAAGGCAGATTTTCCAAGAGTAAAAAAACCTCCCTGGTTTTTAAAGTAGCAATTCCATTTAGGAAACTGGGGAAAACCATTCAAAATAAATATTGGAATGGGACAAGGAAATAAAAGCATTTTTAAGCCACTAAAGCACATTTATTTTAAAAATGGAAAGGAACAAAGAGTTGCAATGTGTGTAGATGACAAGCCTATCATGTCTGTTATTTCTTTGGGTTGACTTCTTTCAGGGGCTGACTTTAAACGGAGACTCAAAAACCCCTTTTCTTAGAACCTAACCCAGATTTTAAATCCACACTGTCCAATTTGGTAGCTACTAACTACATGTGGCCATTTAGATGTAAATACATTAAATGAAATCACCATTCTTTTTCTCATTTGCACCAGCCACACTGCAAATGCCCAACGGCTGCACGTGGCTCCTGCACTGGGAAGAGCAGATGTACAGCACCTCCATCTCGACAGGAAGTTCTGTTGGATCACGTTGGTCCTAAATCCTACAACAAGTGCTAAGATGTGGCATGACAGGCACTAGAACTCAAACGCCTTGAATTTGGGGGCTTTGTCTTATTTGTTCACTACCTAGAGTACTCAGTAGACACTGTATTGATGTTTTAAAGTAAATGAATGAGTGGATATGTGATAGACCCAGATTTATGAGAGGGTCATGTTGAGGAGCCTCCGCCAGCTTCCTGCCATGTCTCCCAGCCTGTACCTCAATCCAGAGTAGCTGTTTTTGTCAACACGCTTCCAAATAGCAGAGAATTGGCTGTAAGTCATAACCCCAGAGGTCAGTTCCATTTTAATGATTTTGAGGAATGTTAATATGGGACACAAGTTTGAACATAGGCTAACATTTAATACAGGGCAAATATCTTTTTTATAGGGCCACAAAAATATTATTTTTAAAACTGGAATTAAAATTGGTGAGTTTTCTAACAAATAATGAAGTTTGAAATTCAGCTGGTACATAGCACGCTTGTGGTAGGACCAGGCTGACTGTACTCATGTTTTTAGAATTACCAATACTTACGAATGCATCGCCCCAGTGGGCCACCGTAGTAATCTTCCTGGCACTCACTGCAGCGTCTCCCACCATAGCCTAATTTACACAGACACTGGCCTGTAACCTGTGAGAACATTCATGGGTGAGGAATTGACAAGCTTTCTGATCTAAAAAAATAATGCATTTTAGTACAAAACAGTTTTCCCTCCAGTGATTTAGAACATACAGCTGTGCAAAGTCAGAGGAAAGATGATTCCCACGGCCAGCAATGACCTCTGACAATGCCAAGAATCAGGAGTTCCTGTTTGGCTTAGGGCTCTTGAATATACCGCCTGCATCCAGCTGTTCAAGGACAGGTGGCCCCAAACTGGGAAACATACACAGATGTAAATGAAAACAAAACACTTAATGGGAAATGGGCCACATTCTTTTCCTCTACAGTTACTGGAGTTCTCCCAAAACACAGAGAGGCTAAAGACCTGGCTGAACATTCATCAATTAATTCAGCAAATAATGTTTCCATGATGGAATGTCCAGTGGAGTTTCTCCCAGTTGGACCAGTGTTTTGCTCAACAAGACATTATTTTTTGCACTTGATGTTTGATCATTTAACGACAGTTATTTAGCTGTGTTTTGGAGAGAGTGTTGAACTGGGTTTTTGACCAGCTGTTTTGAAAACTGAGGGAGTTGCAAAATTAACAAGAGGAAAATATAGACGCAAATGACTGTTGTAGTGGTACTAGGTTATACTTGACCAAATCTACTTAAACAACAGCAACCCCACTGGTATTATTCCAGTGAACACATAGCTGGATTCAAAAAGTGATGGGGTTACTATGTTTCTACCCATCTTTGGAATAACCACTAGCTTCTACTCAAATAGAGCTATGGGAAGGTTTTTGCCCCTGAGATCTGTCATATTGCTAGTTGTCCTTGACTGCTGGGCAATGCTTTATTATACTAATGCAGAATCTGCACCTTGTAACTTGTTCCCATTATTCTGAGGCACATCTTAGGGGCTGTACAAAACAGGCAGCCTCCTGCTTCCCTCTTACTGTCCTTTCCACAACTCAACTATACATAGTCATTCTCAACTTGCATTTGCTGCTCTTCCTCCGCTGGCCACCCATAATTCTTTCAAGTCTTCACCACAGAATAGCATGGTTCTATCCACGGTCTCAGTTGTCTTCTTTTAGACACATATAAGTTTGTCAGTATAATGTTTAAAAAGTACTCAGAAATGACAACACTGCTCAAAGAACCACCAGGCTAGTACAGAGGACAATGGAACAATGCCTGCCCCGAACCTGGGTATCCCCCTCCCCTAATGGGCATTGCTTCCTTGACAGCCCATCCCAGAGCTGGCTCACTTGAAGCACACCATGAAAATCCTCAGATATTGTGAGGATAATAATAACATGAGCTGGTGCCAAGTTATTATTCCCACCCTGTATTTATGTAAATTTTTAAAACCCAGTTGCAAAAATTGACTTGTACCCTACTAAGATCTCATCTTGCTTCTAGACAGCCTGTTAGGATATTTTGTCTTTTGTCTGTCTCTATCACATTAACTTACAAGTTTGCAGTATCTGCAAATTTGAAAAGCATGTTTCTCCAAAAGAAACCAGTGCTCCTTTTGCTGATTCTAGAAAATGGCCGATTCTAGAAAAGTGGCAGGAAAGAGACAAGATGAGCCTAGAAACTCTGAAGTATCTTGCCTGGTCACAGTGGCTACCATGAGAGGCCCGGGGGTCACAGTCACATGGCTGACATCCTCTGCCAGGGACCAGGTTCCAGTGTCCATCAGTACAACGGTCACAGGTCCTCCCTGTGACGTTGGGCAGACAAGGGCATGTGCCAGTGTTGGGGTCACAGAGGCAAGCTCCCTGGCCAGGGGGACACTCAGTGGTATTCACGCCAGAAGGATGACAGGAACATCCTGAAATAAAGGAGGTAAATTCAGTGATAACACTGGCTTTCAACAACCCATGCAAATAGCTTTTCAGACTTGGCCATTTCTCCAAATGGTTCAAGGACAAAACATCTTACAATGGTATAGAATTTATCAAAGAACCTAACTAAGTTAAATTCATTTGATTGTTGTTTATCACCAAAGTAGCAGTTTCATATGGTTGTTTGTACTGTGTTCCAAGAGCTCACAATTAGGAAGACTGCAAGTCTCACTTTTTCCCTTATGCCATTTACCAAAGTTCCATTTTTGTACAAGACCTGAAAACAAATAGTATACTAAGTTGACCTGGGTGAACTGAAATAGCTAAGATAGTTCCTAAAAAAGAGGTGTTTAGTTCTCTTTTTTTTCCTAGAATTAAACCTATGTCTTCCTCTACGTCAATGATTCTCATATTTATGCATTAAAGTCATTTGATGAGTTTGTCACAGTGCAGATTCCTGGGCCCCTACCCCCAGAGATGCAATTCTGTGTGTCTGAGGTACAGTCCAGGAATCTGCATGTTAACACCCCATCCCCATCCCCAGATGCCTCTGGCACCGTGCAACTTGGCGNAACTGAAATAGCTAAGATAGTTCCTAAAAAAGAGGTGTTTAGTTCTCTTTTTTTTTTCCTAGAATTAAACCTATGTCCTCCTCTACGTCAATGATTCTCATATTTATGCATTCAAGTCATTTGATGAGTTTGTCACAGTGCAGATTCCTGGGCCCCTACCCCCAGAGATGCAATTCTGTGTGTCTGAGGTACAGTCCAGGAATCTGCATGTTAACACCCCATCCCCATCCCCAGATGCCTCTGGCACCGTGCAACTTGGCGCATGCTCTGAGAAACAGTGCTCAAAATCCACCAGAGCAGGAGTTAAAGGCAACAATCAGAAAAGGCAAGCTAATAACACCAGTGAGTATATGGTAGCTGCACCCATTCGGCCTGACTGCAGTGAACATGGGAGCGCTGCTACATTTATGAGCTGCCTCTCTGCCGCCGCAGTACCCCCCCGCCCCCCTCCCCCTCCCGCAGCCTTGCAGACTTACTTCTGCAGGTCTGATTGAGGGCTGATCCAAAGTGACCAGGTTTGCAGAGCTGGCAGTTGGGCCCCTCAGTGTTGTGCAGACATTTAAGGCACTCCCCCGTCACTCGGCTGCAGGACTCTGGATCCGTTACATCGATGTTGTTGTTGCAGGCACATGGCCGGCAAGGTGCTCCAGAAATTCTTGGATTTCCATAGAAACCAGGGGAGCATTCTTCACACTGCTTTCCTGAATGATGGGGAAAGGAAAAGGGAAGGAGATGAGAGGGGTGTGTGTGTGTGTGTGTTGGGGTGGGGAGGTGGAGATTGGTATAAATAGAAAATGATTAGGCTCCTGTAGGGATAATGAGAGGTCACACACTGGGGGTGAATAAGGGGAAGTGTTTTAATTTAAAACACTTAATTTTAATTTACAACACTTAATTAAAACATTCATTTTAATTTATTATTCATACAGAAGGTAAAATGATTATTTAGAGCTAAAAAGCCCTTGGTGAAGAATGGATTCCAGTGTTTCTTATAAACCTAGAGTTGTGGGACAGGGACCTCTGGATCCTTAGAGAACCAGAGTCCCTCTTGTGTGCTCCAGGTCCCAAAGCTTATTCAGACCCTCTTCTCACCCGGTCCCTACAGGTTTCAGAACCTGAGATATGTGTCTCGAAGTAAAGACGGGTGAGTGTAATTTCCTTGATGTATGAGCACGAGAGGGCACTGGATGCAGAAACCACCCCTTCCTGCCTGTACGCTCTACCCTTCCAAACACGAGGCAACTGCACTTGTTTAGGTGTCCAAACTGTGGGTCTGCTCTCCACATTTTGGTTCACCCCATTTAGCAATGTTCTGGTAGCCCAATCATGGTCTCAGTTCTTAAGAACTGACCGACCAAGCCAAAGTGTACATGAAAAAGAGACTATAAGAGAGAAGGTAAGAATTAACTAGACACATGTATAACCTTAGAGGTAATAAATAATAATAAAAAGAAACAACTAGCCATGTAATTTATTATCTTGATGGTAATTATTACTGAAGAAAATAGCACAGTTTCTAAGTGTGATTAAATCAAATGGACTTCAAAAGTTTTTTTCCCTTGTTTACATATTTATACTCATGCTTAAACTATATAAAATAAAATTTTTGACTGAGCAATAAACACAAATATTGAATTAACATATGTAGTCTTCATTCAATGCACAAATCAGTGCTTCTACACTTCTGAAAAAATTAGCTGTATCTGTGAAATACCAGTCAAATTGGTTGCATGGAATTATACAAAGAAAGCATTTGATTATATTTTTTTTACTTTTTAAAAGATTTTATTTATTTATTTATCTTTAGAGGGGAAGGAGAGGGAGAGAAACATCAATGTATGGTTGCCTTTCGTGTGTCCCCTGCTGGGAGTTGCCTGCAGGGAACCAGCCTGCAACCCAGGCATGTGCCCTGACTGGGAATTGAACTGTGATCCTCTGGTTCACAGGCCAGCACTCAATCCACTGAGCTACACCAGCCAGGGCCCTATTTTTTTTTACTTTTTAATTGTTTATGTTATATGTCATTTATTGGGCTGGCTCTAGTAGTGCTCAGTGTCTTTAACTTCATTTGAAACAATTTTGTTAGATTATATTGTGACCGCTGTCATATCAGTGTGCATTTAAAATAAAAACTTATCAAAATTGTGAACTTTTGTGTAGCCATTTTACTATTGAAGCTGGACAAAAATAAGAGACATGTTTGGCATATCATGTTTTATTATTTCAAAAAAGGTAAAATCACAGCTGAAATGCAAAAAAAGATTTATGAATGTGTCAAAAGTGTTTTGCATAGTTTCATCCTGGAGAGTTCTCATTGGATGATGCTCCACAGTCGAGTAGACCAATTGAAGTCCATAGAGGTCAAATTGAGGCATTAATTGAGAACAATCAATGTAATACCATGAGGGTAATAGCTGACATACTTAAAATATCCAAATCAATAGTTATTGAGGAAAATTAAAAATGTGTCTTTTATTGTATGGAAAAAAACCACATGGACTTTCTGGCCAACCCAATATATCAATGTATATTTACTTATATATCTTAACATGTTATCATTTTATTTTAAAGAAATTAATTTGGTTTAAATTCATTGGGTTAGTTAGTTTTACAGAACAGTTAAAATTTATCATTCAGTGGGGTGATTTTCATATTGTCATTGGTTTTTAAATCATTCACATTCTTTGTTTGTAAAGCTGAAATATATAAAGTTGTGTCCTCTTAACATTAACTTATATTCTGAATGGTCGTTTGGCCAAGGCAGATAATTCATTAATATGGGATTATTTTTCAAATACCAGTGTGAAATGGAAGAAAATAACCACCACCTTAAAGTATACTACCTACCTGCATAACCTTGAGGACAATTACAGATTACATCTGAATTCCAAGGATTCTGATAACAGGAGTGAGCAAAATACCGATTGCTGGAGGGAACATCTGGGCATGGGCAAGGATGGCAGGGCTGTCCTGAAGAAGGATCTCCATAGTAACCATCGATGCATCTGTCAAGGCAATTTCTTTTTACTGAAATGTTCCCAAAGAAAGCTTGCATGCTAGCCAATGTGAGTTTGCTCTGCACTGGGGCTGTGCATTCTGAAAACTCAGTATTTTAGAAGATGGTTGTTCACTCTGCATAAAGATTTTTTTTGCTATTGAAAGTCCCACAGTATAGTCATTAAACTCAGTATAATAGCACTTAATCTACATGTCTTATTTAAGGACTATATAAAGCAAGGTACCAGGTAATCCCCAAGTACTGATTTAGTCAGACACTGTCTGACTCATGACAAGATTTTGAAGGATAATGGAATGACACAATCTTCCCCACCCAGAGCACTCTTTCTACACTTAAATACTGTTGAGTTTCTACTCAGTGGTTCATTGGAGAGTGTTGTGAGGTCAGAACAAAAGAGAAAAATTAAAAAAATAAAAGTACATGTGAATTCCATACCTTTCACAGTTTCTTCCAGTTGTAAACCCCCTGCAATTGAGGCACGATCCTGTTTCTGGATCACAAAGCTCTGTGAACCCATTACACAGGCAAGGGCGGCAGCTGGGAAATCCAAAATAGCCCTGCAGGCACTGGTCACAACGGCGGCCAGCCACCTCTTCCTGGCAGGAGCATTGCCCTGTTATTTGGTCACACACAGTGCCCTTTGAGCCTTGAGGGTGGCAGTGACATGCTAGATAAAGCAAAGAGAAGCATGTTGGGGAAGGGGGCAAGTGGTGTGCTGGTGAGAGAGGTACAGTTGTAATTCTGCAGTACTTAACTTACCATCTCATCCCAATCAGGGTGAAGAGTGAGTCTCTAAAGTGCCTAGTGCAGAGCCTGCCACCTAGTGAGTACCAGGTGAATGTTTGCTAAATAATAACTCACCAATTCTTTCAATAACAGTAAGTTGAAAACAGTTGGGGCTGGTAGTGTTTATACAGAAAAACTGAACAAATAGTGTGTTTTTAATGACTTGAACTTGCATGCATCTTGGGAGTCAAACTTTAAGAATATATTAAAAAGACTGCAGCATGAGGCAGACATGGCTTGCTTCTTCACACAACCACATCAAAATTACAACTAAAATATAGAATAACCACTACTCAGGAACGTCAGAAATTGAGCTGAATGGAAGTCTGAAAACTACGGAATTAAAGTAACTACATCTATCCAAACTGGTAGGAGAGGTCCAGACATGGAATGAGGTTGTCCCATATCCACATGGATAAAAATTCGGGAGGGATACATGTGGGGAGAGGAGTCCCAGACCAACACCAGGCCTCCCAGCCCAGGATTCCAGTCCCAGAAAGATAAGACCCCACAACTTCTGATTGCAAAATCCAGCAGGGATTGAGTTAGTGGAAGAAACTTCTGGAGACCCAAGCAGTTCGTCTTAAAGAACCAACACACAAACTCACCTACTCAGACTAACTCCCTCTGAGCTTTAGCACCAAGGTAGCAGCTTGAAAAGCACCAGTGGTACACAGGGAGAAACTGGTGTCATCGAGGTGAGCAGAGCCCATTGTCTCTTTGCCAAACCTTTCCCCCACAGAGCCAGTAGGCTGGTGTGGTAACTGAGACTCCATCAACCTGGCTACCAGTGTCTGACCTGCCTTGGAGATTCGCAGAGGCTTTGTCCCTCCCAATTTATGGGCCAACCCAAGCTGCTTTTCCAGAAGTGTGGCTGGTCTTTGATCCTAAATCCTATCAACCAAGCAACAGCTGGCTTTGTGAGCCCTAGAAGCAGCCAGATTAGATTCACAATTTAGCTTTACCTGGGAATCTCCAAACCCAGCACAAGTAGCAGATATCTCAGATGGCTTTATACCTCATGCAGGGTGCCCAGGACAAAACACAGCTGGGGAATGACCTTGGCTTGCACCATCCAGGAAACCCCAGGACCAGCACACCCAGTGGTTAGTTATAGACCACGTTGGAGCACCACTACCCTGTCTCTGCACAGCTGATCCTCCATAGATGGCAGAGATTGATGGTCAATGGACACAGACAGTCTTTGCAATGGACTGGCCTGGGTAAATCCCTCCCATTGATCTGCCAATAGCAACCAAGGCTCAACTACAAGAGAAGGGTATACTCAGCCCACACAGAGGGCACACCTGAGTACCCAGCTTGGGTGGAAGGGGAGGCTGTGCCATTGAAACCTATAGGACATCTACTATATTAGGCCACACTACCAAGACACAGAGACAAAGCAGCTCTACCTAATACATAGAAACAAACACAGGGAGGCTGCCAAAATGAGGAGACAAAGAAACATGGCCAAATGAAAGAACAGATCAAAACTCCAGAAAGAGAACTAAATGAAATGGAGATAAGCAATCTAGCAAATGCAGAGTTCAAAACACTGTTTATAAGGATGCTCAAGGAACTTAGTAAGGACCTCAGCAGCATAAAAACGACCCAGTCAGAAACAAAGGATACACTAATTTAAATACAGAACAATTTACAGGGAAGCAACAGTAGAATGGATGAAGCTGAGAATCAAATCAATTATTTGAAGCATAAGGAAGCAAAAATCAATCAGTCAGAACAAGAAGAAAAAAGAATTCTAAAGAAAGAGGATGGTATAAGCAGCCTCTAGGACAACTTCAATAGGTCCATCATTTGCATCATAAGAATGCTAGAAAGAGAAGAGAAAGAGCAAAAAATTAGAAATCTGTCTGAAAAAATAGTGAAAGAAAACTTCCCTAATTTGGTGAAGGGAATAGACATGCAAGTCCAGGAAGCAAAGGGAGACCCAATTGTGATGGATGCAAAAAGGCCCACTCTGAGACATGTCATTACTAAACGGTCAAAGGTTAAAGAGAGTCTCTAAAAACAGCAAGAGAAGTTAGTTACCAGATGATTGCCAGATGGGAGGGAGGAGGAGGAGGATGGGTGAATACGTGAGGGGATTAAGAAGTACAAATAGGTAATTACAGAATAGCCATGGGGATGTAAGGTACAGAATAGGAAATGGGGCAGGGAAAGAATTTATACGCATGACCCATGGACATGAAACCATGGTGTGGGGATTGCCTGAGGGAGTGGGGGTTGCTGGGTAGAGGAGGAAAAAGGAGGAAAAATCATGACAATTATAATAACATACTCAATAAAATATAATAAGAAAAAACTGTAAAAAAATAAAGTCTCCTTCTCAAGATGGTCAGATTTTTTTCCCTAGACAAGATAGTAGAGGCTCAACTCTTTTCTGCTAAATTGTTGAAACCTTTGAACTGATCTTCCCTATACAAAAAAACATGATGCCTGTTGGACAGGGTGCTACATGGAAATGTTTGCTCCTTCATGTATGTCAAGAAATTGATTTTTTTTTAAAGAAAATGGAAAAAGAAGAAGTGATGGTGGCCCTAAGCTGTTCATTGGGCTGTTTGCTAGCCCGTCTGTGACAGGAAGGTGAGCCATCACTCTGAACCGGGACTGAGAGATATGTCCCCCTGCCTGAAAGGAGAATTAATGTGCCTGGCAGTTTTTATGGTTCCTAAGGCAGCTTTCTGTGGGGGGCGATATTTTCACTAATGGTTTACCTGGTGAACGGGGAATTCTAGACCCTGAATGTGACAGCCACAATAACTGAACTATCCACTGTGTTTGAAGCCCCATCTAAGCCCTAACTAATGGGTAGCTTATAAGATGAGTTCCAAGACTGTTTGTGACTCTAGCATCAGAAAAGTATAATACCCTGGTCACAGTGTTGTCCCCTTTCTCAAGTTGGAAATCTCATCATTGTTTTAGCCTTTCCAGCCTCCATCTTACGTGCCAGATCACACAGCCAACTCCCTTCATGGTGTTTCTACCCCTCACCTGGGCTATCCCCTAATTGACAGACTGCAAACTCCCAGAAGCATTTTATCATCACTCATGCTTCCTAACAGAGCCCTGCTCACTCAGTGCCCAGTGAGTGGATGAATGAAGTGCAGTATGAAAAACTGGAGCACATTTTATTTACATAGACAGTCTGGATAATGTAGTCAGATTCCCAATCCCGTCCCCTTTGACATTCCCCCCATCGGTTTTCCTTCAAACCTCCAAGGCTGTGACCAAGAGTGTTCCCCCCATCTGCTTGTTGCTACATACAGTGACAGCCATGACGCCCCAAACCGTAGCTTCCTGCTGAGCACCTGTCACAGCAGCGCCCGGCCACGTGCGGTTTACACTGGCACTGGCCTCCAAGGGGGCTGCAGCTGGTCCCGACTGAGCCCTGGGGGTGACACTTGCAGGCTGCAGGGAATGAAAGAAGGGAGTTAGGGGTGTCGGAAGTGACAGAGAAGAACCCAATCCTGTTCGCAGGTTTAGTGGGCCTCTCTTTCGTGTGGTCCCTCTCCAGTCCTTAATTCCTTTTCTTCTAAAGGAGGATAACACAGGATCTACCACATGAGATTAGAAGGATTAAAGATAATGAGGCCTGTGAGGTACTTACACCAGTGTTTGGCAGGTAGTATGTGCTTGACAAACATTACTTAATAAATAGAAGTTAATGAAAGGCTTAAAATAAGTTGTTTTAATCATTAATTATCCCAATTTAGTTATTATTATGTTAATTCCTAATGATTGATGTGGATGCTGGACTATACCTTTGATTTTTCTCATTCTGTATTTTTTCTAAGACTATGGAGGCCCTGAAGCCATAGCCCTTCAACAGAAGACAGCAACCGCCTGGAACTCAGGAAGCCCAGGCTCTCGCTGTAGCGGGCGCTCTGTAGCAGGGGTTCTCCACTGGGAGGAATTTTGTCCCTAGGACACATGTGACACATTTTTGGATGTCACAGCCTGAACAAGGGTGCTACTGGTTTCAGGTGCGTAGAAGGTAGGGATGTTCTTTTTTTTAAAAGAATTTATTTACTTATTTTAAGAGAGGGGGAGAAGGAAAAAGAAGAGAAACATCAACGTGTGGTTGCTTCTTGTGCAACCAACTCCTGGGGACCTGGACTGCAACCCAGGTGTGTGCCCTGACTGGGAATCGAACCAGTGACCCTCTGAGTCCCAGGCCTGAGCTCCATCCACTGAGCTATACCAGCTAGGGCCTAAACACCTTATAATGCAGAGGGCAACCACCACCCAACCCTCAGAACAAAGTATTATCCAACCCAAAAGGTGAAAACTGCCGAGGGTGAGAAATCCCTCCATAGCTTAGTGAAATGGGCAGGTTACCTAATGTTTTTGAAAGCTAATCATCTCATTTATTAGATGAAGGCTTGAGAGTGAAATAAGTTGTCTAGAGTTCATTTCAGACTTAAAATCTCAGGACTCTAAATAAATATTTTAGTGCTATTGTTCCAGCAATCTAGCACTTAATGCTACTGCAAGGCTTCTCTTTCTACATAGTCCTGTGCTGTATGCTGATTTCAGCACATCAGTGACTGCTCTGTGTATCTAATCACTGGGCAAGTGGTTGGCTGTTTGGAAAAATGCTAAAATAAATTAAGTCGATTCATCCATGTTCCAAAAAGCATTTTGCAGAGTAGCAGCACTTCAGTAGAGCCTACTAAACAAGTACTCACCCACTGCCCCATTGTGTAGCCTGGCGGACATGCTGACTATGAGCCTTTCACAGGCACCAGGGAGCACCTGAGCTCCTGGTTCCGAGGCAATTTCAACACAGGTGTGCAGCTGATATTCATCTACATCCAGTTTGCTGCAGAAATCTTCTGATGCATTGAATTGGGGAAGCAGACTGAGCTTTTAAAATAATGAGAAAAGACTTAGGCACACAACTGTCTGCTGTTCAGATTCCAGTTATAAAAATCAGATTCATATATGAGAATAATGTTTGAAAAGAGACTAAATTCAACTCTTTAAATTTATAGGGCTGTCCAACATTTGGTGTCTCTGGGCCACCCTGGAAGAAGAAGAGTTATCTTGGGCACACATTAAATACACTGCAACATGTAATCACAAAAAAAATCTCATAGTGTTTTAAGTAAATTTATGACTTAGTGTTGGGCCACATTCAGAGCCATCCTGAGCCACATGCGGCCTGAGGGCCACAGATTGGACACCCTGGCTTATGACTAAGTATTTTAAGATGTTCAACTTATTTAAGAATTGTTCAACTAAATATTTTCATGTATTGACCTATGGCAAAGAAAATAAATGAGCCTGTATCTTTCAACTGTCCTTACTACTATTTTATAACTTGCTAGTAAATTTGCCTTAGATTTGAAAGACCTTTACTAGGCTACTTACAATAGAAAATTATGATGGAGGGCATTCCACAGTGTTACTGAAGAACTCTATCTACTTCTACAAAATTCTTCTGTATGAGTTTTGTCTTTTTCAGTTACATGTGAAAGTGGTGTTCTACATCAAACTATATCTGCCTCTTGGAGATTCACAGACTAGATTAACATACCAAAGGCCCTCAGAAGTCCTGCAAGAAAGATGCTCTTTATTTATTTATTTTTTTAAAAATATATATTTTATTGATTATACCATTACAGTCGTTCTATTCCCCCCCTTCAATCCCCTCCACCCACACCCTCCCTCCCCCACCATTCTCCCCCCCTTAGTTTATAACCACGTGTCTCAAGTTCTTTGGATTCTATATTAGAAAGATGCTCTTTAAACTCAGTGTTTTCAGGTCCTCAATGTTCAGGTTCTCAATGGTTCTCTTATTGGACCATTTGGCTCTATATTCAAATAATACTAACATCTCATAAAATCAGTAATTCACAAATGCATTTTGGGAATTCCTGGCTTAGATCATATAGCTATCATGGGGACAAATGCATTATTAGTTTATTCTCAAAGAGAATTCATCTATAGTTTAACATCTATGTGAAGAAAAACTTTACAGTTATATTTTTAAGATTTTACCTAAATTATAGCCTAATGCATTTTGAAAAGTTTATTTATAGCTTAAATGATATAGCAGAGAATGTGTAGTACAGCAGATTAATCACACCAACTTGGTCATTCTGAACGGCTGATGGAAAAACAGCATTAAAAATAAGTTTAATGTAGCAGGTTGTGTTAGGAGAGAGAGCAGGTGGCATGGGTAAATCGCCTCTGATCTTTTTGCTTTGTCCATATTGACACTATTCTCCATGGCCCTTTAACTCCAACCTTCTCCAGTCCTTCTCTGTTCATCTTTTGACACACCAGAGGGTAGAACTGAAGCCTAGATGACTATTTCCAAGTGTCTCCACACTTCAAACCTCTCACCTCATTTTCCCTGTGCTTCCAGCATGTGTCATTGCTTCTTTCCTCTCTCACTTCCCAGTAAAAATAGACCCCAGATAAGGCACTGGAGCCGCTTACTTCCTGCCTGACAAACTCCAGCCTCACAGGGAAGACCACCTGTCTTTGACCCTTCCTGCTGACAGCGAAGGAGGGTTCCAGTGGGTGAAGTGTCCCACTGCCATCCTCTCTGCCCTAGGGACAAGGTTCTGTAGGTTATGCGTACTTGTTTTAATCTCCGTCTCTCAACTGGCATTCAAATGTGCTTATGTCTCTCTCGTCTGTGAAATCACTTCCTGGATCTCATGTAGTTCTCTTGCTACTGTCCCGTCTGACTCCCTGACAGCTCAGGCAAACAGGGAGACTGGGCCACTGGACTCTAAAGGACATTTTTTGTGTGTGAAAAATTGGTTCTTTGCCATACCACTGCCTCCTCTTGCATTTACTTTTCATGCCAATGTGGTACCTCTCCTTCCACACACCCCTGTTTGGTTCCTTAGGTTCTTTCATCAGCCTCCTTCTTACTCCAAGCCCACTTCCTAGTGACCATGACAATGCTGTCTTTGGTTACTATGTACGGATTGCTGACATGGGATTTTACATCTCCTGCCCACATCTCAGTTGTGGGCTCTGGGTCTGCACAGATATGCACAGACAGGTCTACTGGGTGTCCCATAGGTACTGCAAAACAAACACCCCCGAAACCTGCTTTCCCTCCTGTGCCCACCGTCAGGAACTAATGCCACCATCCACCAGGCTGCTCAGTGTAGAAAACTGAAGAAGGTCATCTCTGCCTCTTTGTCATCAATGCTCCACACCCAGCCCACATCCCCACACACCAATTCCATCACAAACTAGGTCAATCTGACCTCTTAACTGTGCCTAGGATGCATTCGTTGCTCTTTGTTTCCCTGTGACTTTCCTCAGTTTGACCACCTAGATTACCACAGTGGCAGGCCAATAGATGTCTTATCTTCCACTCTTGTCCTCTCTTCTCATCAGTACTCTGCTGTAGAGTCATAGTGATTCTTTTCTGAAAAAATCTTATTTACTTATCTTTACAGGAGAAGGGAAGGAGAGAGGGAGAGACATATCAATGTATGGTTGCCTCTTGTGCATCCCCTGCTGGGAACTGGCCTGCAACCTAGGCATGTGCCCTGACTGGGAATCGAACCATGATTCTTTGGGTCATGGGCCCGCACTCAGTCCATTGAGCTACACCAGCCAGGGTCATAGTGATTCTTTAATAGGCAATTTTTTTCAGATAACCCCCTCCTTCAGTGGCTTTCCATTGCCTAAGGATAATATCTAAACTTCGTATTTATTTATTCATTCATTTATTCATTCATTCCCCTTAGCTTGATGGTTCTCAATATGGGGCAATTCCAGGGGGCATTTTGGAAATTTCAAGGGATGGTTTTGGTTGTCACGACAGTTGGGCAAGGTGTATTATTAGCACTTTGTGGACAGGGTCACAAATACTAGACATTCTCACAAAGAGAAAAATCATTCCATGTCTTCTACAGTAGGTTTTGAATGTTCCACTGAATATCCACAGAGAAGAAATCCCTGTTTACTCTATGTTTTTAAAACACGTTAAACAAGTTTCTGACACACCTGCTTTTGTGGCTGTCTCACACATAGTGATTCTACATGTGTGAGCATCTCCTGCTTCATTGTCTTCGGGTGCCTGTGCATCCTCCTATTGCAGCACATGAGATTGTCTCATAAATTACTTTCCTTTTATTTCTCATTGCATTTGCATATTACATTGATATTTTGTGGAAATTCTGTGTGCAGGCAGGCTATAATGCCTATGGAATCTCATTTCGGGGTAATGAAGAGTGTTATAAAATATTTGTAATAAAAAAGGGAAGGCTGGGTCAGATGATGTTGAGAACCCTGCTGGGCCACATTAAACTTTCAGCTCAGTTTCCTAACACGGCTCCCAGCACCACTAACACACCGTGTTGCCATGTCCTGCGTTGTCATCTGCATCTCCTCTTTAGAGAGTAAGCCTTGACTCCTCTGGGAAGGTGCTTGTTTTGTATACACCTGTGCCTACCATGGTGTCTAATTTGTAGTATGTGCTGCATACAAATTTGTCTGATAAGGAGATATATATATATACATTTCTAGTCCTGTATCTTTAAGTTGATACTTAAATGACTTTTTCTCCAAACACAAACCAAAGGGAGAGCGATACAGAAGGAAGCTAGATGGGTTGGGGCTGGGGATGAAGGCAGCCAACTGGGGGTCAATTATTCGGAGAGGTCAGTCCGAGCCAGTGTAGAGTTGGCCAATTTGGGTATCAGATGGACCAAACGAGAAGAGTCCCTGTCAGTGGAGTGTGTGATGCCATGACTCACTTTTAGAAAGTCTAAGCAGTTTTATGTTTACCGAGTGCGGTGGGTTCCACAGTGTCAAAGAAAAATGGCAGTTTTATATTCTAGGATACCTAATACACTTTTGACTCTACACACCCTTTTTAAAAAATAAAAGTTTTATTTCTTTATTTTCACAGAGAGGGAAAGGGAGGGAGAAAGAGAGGAAGAGAACATTGACGCATGAGAGAAATATGGATGGGTTGCCTCTCACATATGCCTCCACTGGGGACAGTGCCTGCAGCCAAGGCATGAGCCCTGACTGGGAACCAAACCAATGACCTTCCACTTTGTGCGGTGATGCCCAACCAACTGAGCCACACTGGTCAGGGCTAAACACACTTTTATGAGAGCACATATCTTGTAATCAGGGAAACTGGAAAAAACTTTAACTGTCTCACTATACTGCCAACAAAAAAAATTGATGCGGAAGGGGCACTCAGGGATGAACAGAACTTTCATCTGGTCTTCTAAGTAATTCATCTAAGTTTCAGATGGAAATGTTAATCTGGCTGCAGAAAAGAGTAAGCTTTAGAAGGACCAAGTCCCAGATATCTTCCCAGAGCAGCAAAATCGTTGGTGTGTAAATAACTGTATTAGTCCATAATCATAACACATGTAATGATATTCTCCTACTAGGCAGCCTTGGTCAGGCACCATCGGGGATACTGTACCCTGATCAAATCTTCCCGCCCGCCTGCCAGCTGCTGTGGCCCTGGCTGCCAGAAGCTCCCAGTTGTCCCACTCTCCAGAAAACTGGAGTCCGTCACACCACCTTGTCCAGGGGTTAATCCACTCACGGGGGGATGAGGTGGGGAGCCTGTAGCCAATGACTTGGGCACACAAAGGCCTGGGGCTTTGCCTCCAGGTGGCAACAATTCTGAGGTGTAATTCCTGTGTCCTGAGCTGCTGGTGGGATCAGGCTACAGCTGCACTTCAGGGCAGAGCGCATCCTTGCTTCGCTGCTCCCCTATCTACTCCTATTCCCCTCATTCCTCTTCTCCCACCTGCCTGCCCTCATTAAATCAGGTGCCCCTGAGACCTTGTCCCAGCTTCTGCTTCTGAGGAATCTGACCTAAAGCAGGGACCTATAGCCTCTTCTATGGGTTCTGACAGCTTGTGAAGATCAGCTTACTCTCTTAATTTTTATTCAGGTTTTGGTGTTTTAATATTTACAAAAAAGAATGAGTGACTGCTTGAAAACTAATTGGATAGATATATTTTTAAGTTAGCAAAAATAGATATATTTTTAAGTTAATTCCAAATTACCTACTTGTATCATGTAGCTATCAAACATCATTGCCACAGTTTTGTTTACATGACTCTCTTCTGTATCAGGATGAGAATTCTTGGAGGGGAGAAGCCATATTTCACTCTCCAGGAGCCAGCACAGTGCCTGGCCCACACACTCAGTGAATGGGTGATGAATGGGTACTTTGGATGGACTCATTTAATACAGCATCAGGCGACAATCTCTGGAGTTCATGAAGTTGAGAAGTACTTAGGATATGGATTTAAAATGAGGAGTAAGTTGGCTTTTATAAATTTGAGTGTCATGACTATTATTATTATTATTGTTATATATACCTTTGTGATTTAGGACATCCTTATTTTCCTCCTGTTCCTTTCTTTACTCTGCCTGAGCTCCCAACTTCTAGTTTTTGTGCCCCTGAATTAAACCTGTTGGATATGATTTTCTTTCTTTGTCACTCAGTTGTTGATTCATGATCACAGTGCTATTTAAAGGTGCTCAGGAGAGAATATTAATTGTGTGGCTAAGGGAATCACGATAGTTTGAATTTCCCATTTAAGAGTTAATTTCTACTTTCTACTTAATTTCTACCATCATATGATAGAATCTTACCATGATATTATATGGCCCTCTGGTGCAGGCTTTATACTACCTTTCAATAAAACTGCCATAGAAAATACAAATCACCTAGTTACAACTGAATTTCAGGCAAACAATGGATAATTTCTTTAGTGAAAGTGTGTCTCATGCAATATTTAAGGGCAACATTTGGGACATATTTATACCACATTCAAATGTGATTGGCTACCCTCTTTCTGCTTTTCCTTCCTTCCCTCCCTCTCTGTCTCTCTAACTTTTCTTCCTTCCTTCCTTCCTCCCTCCCTTCCTTCCACTTTTTGCTAAATGTTACAATCTGCCTTTGGCAAAATAATCCTAAACTGAAGGTGTTTTTTGATGTTATGATAGCTTACTTTGTTGAATAAAATCCAATATATACCCGCCTCACATTGAATTCTACAGTAGATGATGAAATAACAAAGTCCAGGGTTATAAGTTTAAAACGTTCAATGGTGACAAATAGAACTTTGAAGACATGATTCACAAAATATGGATACATGGCTAATTAAATCAGGGGTCAACCAACTTCCTATAAAAGGCCAGATGGTAAATATTTTTGGTCTCTTTTACAACTACTGAGCTCTGCCTTTGTAGCTTGGAAGCAGCTGTAGCTAATATGTAAGTGAAAGGGCACAGCTGTGTTCCCATAAAATTCGCAGGTTGTCGTTTGCCAATCAAATCATGGTATGAGAAGATTCTCACATATTTAAAAATACAATTTTAAAAAAGCAATTTGATTTTATATGCAAAATTACTTTAAAAATCCCAAACGATTATATACAATTGTACTTGTATGAAACCGCTACTTTCACACATTACTGACAACCCTGAAAATTAACTGGAGAATAGCAAATTAAATGAAGTTATTTCAGGAGCCATGAAACCTTGGGTAAATAGGACTATGTTTTAAAACACTGAAAATATGTACCAAATGTATATAATGAGGAATAGAAGCAACTAGTATTTCACAAGTAGGGGAACAGATACGTAAATTACGCAAATTTACTCAGTGCCAAAGTCTGCCCAGCGACAAGCCTGGGTCTGAAGCTGTGCAGGGTGAGAGCACTGGAAGGACTATCTGCGGTCCAGCTCTGTGGGGGAAAGATGCTGAAGGAAGTCACTCAGAATAAACAAAAACAAGACTGAAACACACTCATAGACAGACAGACTGATGGTGCTGAAGAGGAGGGGCTTTGGGAAGCGGGGTGACCCGCGAAGGTACCAAGAAGTACCGGTTGGTAGGTACCGAGGGAAGTGCCGGGGTGTAAAGCACAGCATAGGGAATGTAGTCAGGAACGCTGTGATAACAAGGTGTGGCGTCAGGTGGGTGCTGGAAGTATCAGGGGAGACCACTTTGTAAAGTAAATGGTTGTCTAACCACCATGCTGTACACCTGAAACTAATACAAAATAATACTGAATGTAAACTGTAACTGAAAAATAAGATTAAAAAGTCACTCAAAGAAATACCATGCATAGTTCCTAAAATTAAGACTACATAAACATGATGAGGAAATGTTTATGATATACTGTGAAGCGAGAAATGTCCATGTACAGATTGTATGGGTGCTCTGTGCTCTGGTCACAACAGCATAGAAGCATAGCATGAATACATGGGAACTTTCAAGGCGATAAGAATTTAAGAGGTGGGATTTCTCCCTAAACGGACTGTAATGCCTGTAACACTGTCCTGGCTCAGAACGGAACCGGGACTCCAGGGCCAGGCAGTCTGGCCCAGATTCCAGACTCCTCACTACCAGCTCTGTGACCCT
This sequence comes from Sturnira hondurensis, assembly GCF_014824575.4. Lineage (NCBI taxonomy): Eukaryota > Metazoa > Chordata > Mammalia > Chiroptera > Phyllostomidae > Sturnira > Sturnira hondurensis. Next base: position 1,838,884 of record NW_028091508.1, read on the forward strand.
GTGACCCTGTGCCTCATTCTGTCATCTATGTATGAGGATAATAATCGTGGCTACCTTATAGAACTGTTGACTCTCCAAGACTAAATAATAGAGCATGTAAAGTATTTCAAACCATTACCAGCACTGGCACATATTATTCTCTAAAATCTGCAATTATTATTAAGTGACTTTTATAGAGAACGGGTGATTTTTATAATGAAACAAATATATTTATACTTCTCAGGAAACATGTCACTAGAGAGGCTAAAAGTAGAATTATAATAGAGCATGGTTTAGAAAGAAACACCCACAAAGCTTTGTGGTACTTACAGAATCAACAAGGATGTGTGAATGAGCGTAGGGCCCTCTTTCCAGAGACTGGGAAAAATAGACATCTATGAAATATTGTACATCTGGTTCTAAACAGATGGGTGTGGGAAGCATCATGATTCTGTATTGAGAGAAATAAAGCAAAAATTCAGTGACAAAAGCACAGTTATATAACCGAAGTGACGTAGTGGTTGGCAGCATTCCACCTATGCACTGATGTGGGTCCCGCTGTGGGGCAGAGGCATGGTCTAGGTGGGCTGCATGGGTGGTTATCGCACACTGACACTCTCCACGGCTCTTCCACAGGTTGCACCAGAGCAAAGCCTCAGAAAGTACTGGCCACAAGCTGTCAGGACCTGCTGTGGGGAAAGGATGATACGAAAATCCTTTATCTTATCTATCATGCTAATATCAGCAGGGTCTCTGCTTTGTTTTGCCACAAATCTCTAATGAGGCAAAATTTGTTGCTTCAAAAATCAGTAGCTTTTTATCTCACAGACTCTGAGCTGGGATAACTCAAGCTGAATATTTTAACACTATTCTTGCAGCATTTTACTTTCTCACATTTCAAGGCCTTGGGGGAAACAGGAAAGGAACATTCTTCAGTCTTCTTTAATACATCTGTTCTCCCACTTAGTTCCTAGATGAATACCTAGGATAGACGAATAAAATTCTAAGAAACCATCAGTGTTTGATAGATCCCAAGCATACCTGGAGGCTGCTGGCAGGGCGAAGGATGGAGGCTTTTGCAGAGGCGTCTTGCGTGGACATCGCTTGCTTCCTCCAGGAGGATTAACTGCAACCTGGACAGCCCAGTCAGCCGCAGACTAGAAAGACATGACATAAAAGCATGTCACTGTGAGGATGTGGGAAGCTGATTTGCACGCATGAATATATACTGATGAATTGTGCATGAAATCGAATTTGCAACCCATAGCTCACTTGGAAAATAGAATTTTTGAATTGAAAAAAGTCTTAGAGGTTCACTCTCAGGCTCAACTCTCTGGTGTCTGACTTGCAATCCAGGTAGAGGAAGGTTGTTTCTGGCCATAGGTATACATGAGTATTTCACGAGCCTGAAAAACCCTGGTACTCCTGAACTTCTGTCTCCCAAAGCATCAATTAATTCATTGTGTTCATGGATCACAGGACAAAAATAAAAATTAGGAATACTTCACAAAAGGATATGTATTTTTATACTACTACATACATATATAAGTTATATGATTTAATAACTATATTACTCGATATATCTATATAAATATACATATATTTATAGTATGTGCTTATTAGCTATACTTTGACAATTTGGAAAAGTTTTTTAAATTAATTAATTAATTAATCAATTAATTTTTAGAGAGAGGGGAATGGAGAAAGAAAGAGAAGAAGAGAAACATCAATGTGTGGTTGCCTCTGACATGCCTCCCACCAGGGACCTGGCCTGCAACCCAGGCATGTGTTCTGACTGGGAATCAAACCAGTGACCCTTTGGTTCCCAGGCCTGCATTCAGTCTGCTGAGCCACACCAGCCAGGCCTCAAAAGCTTTTTAAAGCTGTTAGAGATGTGTCCTCTCTATGGAAAAATTTCTGTGTATATATTTTTAACAACTTTTTTTGTCATACTCACCAGGTCAAAGTCCACTGAAGTCCCTTGGCTTTCATGTGTAAGTGGGAAATACAGAATTATGTCATATCAAGAGTTTCACAACGGGTCAGCAGCTCTGGCCATTTAACACACAGCGAGCATTCCCAGAGGGACTGTGGGACCATCTGCCCCACGAAGCCAAAGAAAACACCCTTTCAGGGGAGATGGTCTGTGGAGTTTCAGGTTACCAAAGAAAAAGTAAAGAACTGTTGTCTAGATCAAGTGTTTTTCTAATTCGTTTTCTCTTCTGTCTTAGCTGTTTCTCAAAAGGTGGGGGAAGAAGGGTAACATAGCAGTGGGGGGCAAGAAGCCTGCTTTTTAGTTTTTCTCTTGTTTCAGAGAAAAGCCAAATGCAAATAAATGCCTCTTCTGCATCCCTTGAGTCTGAATCTCTGCACATGTTAGTTTGTTAAAGTTTTAGAAAAAAAGTATCAGGAGAGCAGGATTTATGTTATTTTAGTTTTTTATTATTCTTCTACAAACATTCCATCACCACTTCCTCAGACCTACTGCCTTAAATATATAACTCCAACTTTAGCTTCTCTCCCTGGAATAAAGAGTGTGTGCGTATGGCTCACTACGTTGCTTTAATATTTTTAGGAAACCCTTTGCTGTATAATGCTCTCCAGATGTTCTACATTTTACAAATAATTTTATGAACAACATATCTACTACGACTGGGATAGAAACATTTACTGTGAGAATGCATTTGAGATTTTCACCACTAAAGGCATTGGACTTAGGATACCTGAGTTTCATAGCGAATGGCCACAGTAAAATTCATGGGAGAGGGGATGTTGTTGACAGTGAATCTTAAGCCAGACCCAGGGAGAACCCTGGCAAAGCCAGGTCCAGTCCAGGTAACAGGCATCCCGGGAAGTGGCTCTCGGAAGACAATGTGAACTGCAGGCATCTGGCCGAAAGTCACCGAGCCCTGAAATCAGAGAGAAATGTGTCATACATAGCTTTGCCTACAGTCAAGCCCTGGAAGAATTCAGAAAAAAATAAAAGAAGCCCATGTATTTCCTGATGTGTATATGATCCATCTGAGTCACAGATAATGTACTCCACTCAGGATACAGTCCAGAATACAGCCAAGAATAATGTTGCTCAATCTGCAGATTTGAAATAGATGTTATATATAGAATGATTAATTTGAAAGCAATGACACTGGAAACCACCTTAATTTTAAGTATTGTGTGTGCTAATGAATTGAACAAATTCCACACTAATAACCTTGGGTTTTCTCAGATATGACTGTAGGATCCTGGCCAAAATGTGGAAAGAAAGAAAAGGTTCCCATGCCAGTTCATGGATTTCACCTAAATGTGCAGGATGACGGTGAGAAAACCCATATGGACTTAATATTTAGATATTTCTTCCATGCAAACATAAGAAATGGTCTTCTATCTGCTTGGGGGCAGATAAGTACAAAACTAACTCATTTGATTGATTAGCATCCCTGAAAATCTCTGAACTAGATGTTTGCCTGGGGCCATCTGGACCCTGTAGATAATTTTTCTTTAATGGCTTTTGCATCTGCCTCTCAATTCTCACAGCCTCCATGGGAATTCTGCCTCTTGGTGCTTTTGCCTGTATTGCTGTTAACGGTCTCTTGGCTGCTCTCTCTATTCACTCCCAAGGCCAATACATATTGCACACTGCTCACGGCCAAAAGCTTTCAAACTGTTTCTAACTGCCAACAGGATCACGCCCAAATTACTTAGCCTGGAGTTCAAATTGCTCTGTGATCTACCCCAAACTGCTCTTCATTTGGTAAATGTTTATTTAGTAACAATTCAATGTCTGCCTCTGATTTAGGAAAGCGAAGATGAATAGGCCAGTGTCCCCGCCGTAGAGCAGTTTAGAACCCTGCACTGGAGGCAGAAATGTGAATAAAAAACTCTATCTTCAGGTTTCTACAGACACTGATATATGTAAACTCATCTATATGCAATATTTTTCAAATACTCTCATAATCGCAGATGCTGTGGGTGTCTCTCTGGGACCCTCTTTACCTGGTTGGTGCACCCAGCACCCAGTTGTTGTGTGTGTCACCTCCCTTCTCTGGAGAGTTGCCCTCCATGTTCCCTCCTTACCCACCCCTCAGCCCCCCTTTACCCTCCAAGGGAGCTCACAGCCAAAAGCTAGCCTGGTTGTCTCAGACATTTTTAGGAAACCCTTTGCTGTATAATGCTCTCCAGATGTTCTACATTTTACAAATAATTTTATGAACAACATATCTACTACGACTGGGATAGAAACATTTACTGTGAGAATGCATTTGAGATTTTCACCACTAAAGGCATTGGACTTAGGATACCTGAGTTTCATAGCGAATGGCCACAGTAAAATTCATGGGAGAGGGGATGTCTCAGGGGCAGGACAACTTTGCCTGTAGTTTATACTTCTGGGCTCCCTGTGGTTCAAGCCAAGGTTTGTTTTACCTGAGAAAATATCTACTCTTTCCTCTTCTCTATCTTGTTTTCTTCACCTTCTTAAAGAGGTTTCCTGGAAAACATTTCCTCAACAGATCACATGCACCTGAATCAAGTCTTAGGCTCTCTTTCCATGGCACCTGACCTGAGACAGTTGGTACCAGCTTACCTAAAAGTAGAGTCTAAGATGCATTTCTGGAAGGGGCTCATTTACTGGTCAGCTGGTGATGAGCACCCCTGTGAGGGACACGTTCTGATGAGCCCTGGTGTGCAGAAGCAGAACAGCTGCTCACACTGTCATCTGTGGAGACCGGGGGCAGCATAACAGGGAGGGGAGGCACTGACCTGAGTGATACTTCTGGCACTGAGCGATGGGGGAAAATGTAATTATAAGGATCGTGGAGATAGGTGGCTGTTGTTGGGGGCCACTGATGCTTTGATGAAAGAACATGACAAGTTCAGGGCAATCAGTCACCCATTTTGAGCAAAGTGTGAGAATCAGAGGGCCTCCTTGGTGGCATTTAAAGAGGTTTTCATCTCCTTTAACTAGAGGAGGGAAGAGATAAAGACCAGGCACAAGACTTCACTGGAAATGCTGTAGAACTGATACAGGGTGCAGCCAAGAGAGGGGCTCCCAAAAGGGATTGGGAATGGGGTCCAGAACTCAAGGTGTATAGAAATTATTGGAGAGACATACAAGATGTCCTCACCCCTTCTCCCACAGGTGTGAGTTGGGGGAAGGGACACATGGAGCAGGAACATGCAGGGCTGTTTTGTACAGCCACAGTCTTTTGGCTAATCCATGGCCTGGTCATTTAACATATCTATAGCCTTTGGCGGGTCACTTGGATATGTTAAATGGCTGTGGCCAGGCTTGGAGCCAGGGGGATGAGGTCACTTCCCCCGCAAGATGTAACTGAGGGGCAGGTCCTTGAGTTACAGCACCTGCGTGGGAGCTTGGAGAAGATTGGCTCCATGACATGGGGTCATACCTGCCCAGACTCATGATGGCAGCCCAGTAAACTTGGAATAATACAGAAATACTGGCAGGTGTAACTGATTGTGGGAGGAGTCGGAAATAGGGGTACAGAGGAAGATTGGCATGGGGATTTAAACCCAGACATGGCAGCCATTGAGGGGAGAGTCACAGGGTTTTAGCAAAGTGAGGACCCCCTCTTGGCCAGGTGAAGAAGAACCACGTGGCTTTGCCAGAGTGGGGACCTCTGCAGCCAGGTGAAGAAGAAAGCCACATGCTTTTGGCATAGTGCAGACCCCTGCAGCTCTGGTAGAAGAGGCCCACACGGCTTTGGGGTGCTCCCTTTGGCCACATGGCCTGGGAAGCAGGAGATATTTGCCTGGAAAAATGGGTACAAAGAACTCTTGCCAGTGGACTGTGAGAGGGTGCCACATGACTTTGGAGTAATTGGAGATCCTGCCTGGATGGCGACCCACCGGATAATGGCAGCAACCTGAAACATGGATGTGTGCTTCTTTTGCTGAGATACAGTACTCCGAATTAGGGCAGGGGGAGAAGGAAGCACTGTGGGCATCTGGGGTTATCCTAAAGGACTTTGATATTTTTATGGGGACATTGAGTCACTACTTAAAGTCTGTATAGCTTTAAATATATCTTTCCTTTCCTTTTCACAAATCTCTGGCATTGAGAGATGTCTTTCCTCTGGCGGTGAACAGATGAGCCCAGTAGGTATTAGTATACCATCCTTGGGAGGGGCCCGTGTTGTCTGTAACAGTTTTTGGCATCCCTGGATGGGCCAAATATTGCCCCCCTCTTGGACCTCTGTTCTGTAACGGAACTTCAGAGAAGGCTGAATTCTCAGCTTAGGTTAGTTACCTCTGCCAAAGTTAAGCCCTTCACAGGGAAGCCAGGGGGTCTTGAGACATGAATGGTACATGAGAGAACCTTGAACCCTAAGGCTCTCCTGAGCACTCTTGGACTATAGAATTAATCCACTTACTCTTATTAGAAAGTGGAGATACTCCTACTCCATTCCTGTCACGTTTGAAGACAATGCAAGAATCTTAAATGATTACAGGTGTCTTAAACAAAATGTGCACTTTCCTCAGGATCTGCCTGTACTACTCCTCTGACCACTTGCCTGATAATTAGGGCCAAATTCAGCATGATCTGACTGGGAAAGTGCTGGAACTTTGAGAGGGACCTGGTTAACATGTACTAGTGGCAACTGGGAAAGGATGGTTGGATATGAGCCCTGATGATGTTAGACCAAGGGGCAGAATATGAAACTGGGGAACGAGAGTTTGTTGATTTGGGGCTCACCAGTGATCTAGGATTTGACACTCTGGCAAGGGCTCTGGAGCCCTGGGAGACTGATCTAATGTGTTGCTGGAGTAGCTCTTAGAAGCTTGGCAAAAACTGTAGCCCAGACCAGTGAAGAGGTGCCAGAACTGCTGTAGCAGGCTGTGGAAGAAGGTCTATAAGTCTCGAAGAAGTAGGCATGCTAGAATGGATCTAAGACACAGGACTGTAAACCCCACCAACTGACTATGTTTTGGGGGAGATCTGGAGGACGTTCCATTTATCAAGACAGTAAGGGATGAACTGGTGAGAGGGGCCCCAGCATCCCTGAGAAGCAGGGTATTGGGTGTCTTCCCCAGCCTGCTAGGGTAAACCAGTATGAACTAAGCTGCTTTGTATCAAGGTAGAGAAGAGAACCTCAGATCATCAAAGGCTGGGTAGCACTTCATTCTCAAAAGCAAGATGGGTATAATTATTTGGGCAGCAAGGTTGGAATAGGAGACAAGGGGACCTGACTCACAGGACTCTTCTGTGGAGATGATTAATAGAACATGGTGTTCGTAGGAGCAAGATAGGTGAACAGTCAACAAAAGTATTGCTTAATATCCATAATCAAAAGTGATCAAGAATGAATTGGCAGAAGGATAGGGTCAGCTGCCCTAATGGAAGTCCATGATCCTTTCCCAAGTTCTAGGTCTGAGCCACTTCTCAGACACAGAACCCAGTGACTGAACAAGAGTCTAGGACCCCTTGAGGAAAGACTCTTCAACAGCCAGATAAGTGTGATTCTCTCACTCATTTCCCAAGGAGATCTATGGTTATTTACTTGAGTCCACTGGGGAGAAAAAAATCAAGATTTTCCCAAGGGTTGGTGGGTATAGAATCAGAGCTAATGTTGATGATCAGGTACCCAAAGTGCCATCATGGTCCCCCGATTAGAATTGAGGCATATAAGGCTCAGGTAATAAATGGAGCCTTGGTCCAGGTCCTTTTCACAGTGGATTCCCTGTATTTACTAAACTACACAAACATTGTTTCCCCCAGTTCCTGAATATGTAATTGTATGGACCTGCTTAGCAGTGGACATTGCTTCTTTCACCTGTATGGTGAGAGCTCCTATAGTTCTAGGAAATGCCAAGTATAAGCTTGTGACATGTCCAACCTATACCCACTCTCTCCCAAGCCAAGATAGCAAATAAAAAAATATTGCAAATCAGAGGCATCCTCAAAGTTCTGCTCTCAAGACTCAATAGTGGTTCCCATCATTTTCCCATTACCAACTTAACACAAACATAACCACATTGCAGTCTTGTTTGTATCTGTTGTGCTAGATGGAGCATCTGTACCAGAGTAGATTAACACCATGCTGGTCCATGATATGCAGCCACTGAAATGAAAAATGCGCTCTTTTTCATCCTCATGAAGAAGGAGGAATAGAAGCAATTTATATTTACTTGGAATGGGTTGTAGTGTATATTCAGTTCTGCCCAAGGCTGTTAATTCTCCTGCTCTCTGTAGCCATATAGCTCAAAAGGATCTGGACCATCCAGATATCCTACCAAATAGTACACACATCCCTCGTATTGGAGAATCATGAATTAGGTCCCTTGGTCCAAATGGTACCCTGTGAAATGGGGCAGTGTTCTTTAGAATGTTAGTTACTAATTGAACCAGTGGACTTTATATGATGCTGTGTCCTCAAAAGGGAGAAAATATGGATTTAGGAACCAAGGAGGAGTAGCCAAGCTCATCACCACTTGCTGTGACCAAGAGAATTTGGGCTTCTTGTCCTGGCAACATTAGACTCTGTGGGTCTAGATGTCTTGATATTTGGGCAGGGACAAAGAATTCCACAATCTTAAAGCTATGGCCACTGCACGGTCACCTGGGCTCCTGATGCCTATAGACCAGCAGGTGTGGAAGGAATCCCTGCAATTGGTAGGGCTATTGCTGTATAGTGGGGACACAAAAAATATGTATGGTAGCTGAGGTGAGCCACTGAGGCACCTTTGGAGCTCCCATACATGTAGTTTGATAAAGGCATGGTAACCTGGGGCTCAGACCCTGGAAGGATGAGAGTCTAGGTCATCTACCCAAGAAGTGCTAGTTGAGGATTAGGGGAATCTAGAATGGGTGGCAAGGAGGGAGGGAGATAGTGAGTATCAGTTACAACCTCAGGACCCACTGCGGCAGTGGGAGGCTCATCTGCTTCCATACACTTCCCCAGGAATTGTGACCATGGAGGAGCTGTGTCTGCAAGGAGCAAACTTAGCATAGAAGCAAACTGGCAGGGTTGGCTTCACAGGCACGCAGCCTGTGGAGTCTCACAGGGCCCCATGCTCAGAAAGGCCCATGCTTGGCATAATGCTCATCACCACCTAAAAATAATTTTGTCTTTGAAGTTGTCTTGTAAGTAGAGTCCCTTAGGATGATGGAGCATGCACACGACCAAAGAGATACACACAATATGTGTCTACTTCCTTGCTGCCCCACTCACGTACAGTGCCTGTGATGCTTATGAGCATAGGATTCAAGTGCACCTACTATGCATTCAGTGAGACTCAAAGCGAGTACAAAGAAAGTGTGTTACAGCTATGAAAGAGTAAATAGGGGCACTGACAGTCCCAAGAAGCCAAGCTTTCTGTGACGGCCAGAACTTGAGAGCAGGAGGAAGGTGAAGGCACTCCAAGTAACACATTATTCATTTTATTTCTCCGTGTAAGCCAACAACTTACACTGAAAATGATGGCGAGAAGGAAGGAGAAAGAGCAACTCACAGTCTCTTTCACTTTCAGGCCTTCCTTGCTCATTGGTAAGCTGGTAGAGCACACATCAAGAAGTGAAGTAAAACCAGCTGAGTCAGCTTTGTGTCGCGCTCCCATTGTTCTGGGAGGAACAAAATACAAGTACATCTATAACTGCAAACCACCAATTGTGTAATTTCAGGGATGACATGTATGAATTAAATTCCCTTATTGCTGCAGATAAAATTGGTATTACATGCTATAAAGATGAATAGTATGACTCATGATAATAATTTAAATTTTTAATATTTCTTTAGTTAGAACAACATTAAATAGCAAGCAAAAAACACCTTGACAAGAGAGAGACTGTGGAAGAAAATTAGGCTTTATATTTTACTGCCTTCAATGACCCTTTTCCTTAATTTTTGAACCAGGGGCCCTGTATGCAGGTCTGAGCATCCAAGGAGTAGATTTTAGTTGATGCCACTCAGTCCAGCCACCAGTTCCTGCTACTGCTGGTGGCCCTCACTCACCACTGCTCCCTTCTCTTGAGCATTGCCCTTGGCTGAGGGGAGCCCTTGACTTGGGAGGTTGCCTGACTTGGGAGGTTGCCTGGGGTCATGACTGACTGACAGGGAGACACAACAGGCAGGCCATTGGGCCTGGAGGGAGGACAGCTCTGTTGTGCCAATGTATGCTTCTGAGTTTCCACTGGGGGCACGTCCAGGGACCCTCTCTTGATGAGCGCTCCCTCAATAAAGCTCACCCACCAGAATCTCTGGTGTGATCTCTGCTAGATTCTAGGGAACCCAGCATAAACAGCATGTACACGCACACACACATTTACATAAAATGAAACAAAAGTTCCACCAAAAATATGCCCTTCTTTTGTATTCCTCTGTTGGGCTAAGCTGACCCTGTCCAATGATTTTATTATTTATTTACTAACAGGCATGACCTGCAGTTCGAAAAATACTGATCTATGGGACACCAGAGGTGGAAGCAATTCATTGTGCCCAGATGTTGGGGTAGGGAATGTAAGAGAACAATAGGTCTGAATTGGGTCTTAAGGAATTGGAAGGTCTGCAAATCAGTAATACAGAGGTGGTCACTTCGGGCAAGAGTTTGGAGAGCAGCGTGTGAAGGCTTTGAACGCTGCTTCTCAAAGCAGCAGTCATGGGCCATCATATCAGAGTCGCCCTGGGGGGCTTGGCAGACATGTATATTTCCTGACAGTCTCAGATTCCCCGACTCAGTATCTCAAAGGTAAGGCCCTAGGACACGTGTGTGAAATGAACCCCTGGGTTATTCTTACACACAGTAAAATTTGAGGCCGACTGATCTGTGCCACAGGGAGCACCTTCCGGTGGACTTCTCATTAGGTGGCCTTCAGATGGAGAAGCCTGGAAACGTGGAGAAGGCTTCTTGGGCAGGGGGATGGTAAGAGAAACAGGAGGAAGAGCAAAGCCACTAGGACTGGCGTGCACGGACGCAGTGGGAGGCCCACCCCCACGAGGCCTGTGCCGACCCTTTTGGCCAGAGGTAGTTGTCCCCGCCCTGAGGTCCACACCATGTCCATGCACCTCTTTCATGGACCTGCCCACCTGCCACTCATTAGTGTACATGGCTCATTTCCCAACAACTAGCTTAGGGACAATTTCCAAGGCTAAATATTTCTGTTGTCTCTCATTCAACTATTTCATTTACTTAACAAGTTGTCTTATAACAACAACAACAAGAATAAGTCTTTTATATGAAATGAACAGTTTCAGGTGCTAGGTTGGTAAACAACACAGCCAACATCTGTTTGCGTTTGCTCTTCTGATATGCCCATTCACACACATGTGCCAGGACCTCTCAGTAAAGACCCCAGTGTAGTGAATGAACAAACAAACACATGAGCCTAAAGCAGTCCCAACTCTGAGTGAATAACAGTTGGCTGGGTGTTATTCGGGTCTCCTCCAGGCTTCTGAAGCTGCTGGAGGCAGGGCCCTACGGAGGTGGCGTGGTCCTGGCCCTCACACCAGCACCAGTCAACGACAACCACCTCAGAATCAAGGGCACAGCCAAGTGCCGTCCCCAGGGACAGCAGCATTTTTTTTCTTTTCTCCAACTAGGAGGAGAACCATTCTTCAGCACAGTGCCCTTTCTTGCTAAAATGACAAGAAATTGTGAATTCATAGTACCTGACTCTCCAACTCTTTGGAATCCAGCATTCCAGATATTTTTGTTGTGAAAAGTAATAGGGGCTTGAATTACTTGGAGCTGGCCTCTTCCTTCCTCTGCTCTGCTCTGGAGGATAGTAAGACCTTACTGTGAGTGAGTACTTCCATGGGCCAGGCACGGTTGCCAGTGTGTCACCTGGGTGACTTGCACGAAGACAGGGCTTACCTCACTCCGCTCGTCAGCATGCACGCTCTGTTTCTGATTTTGCTTCAGGATTATATTTCCACTGTCGATTATGAAATCATTTCCTTGCTGTTGAAAATACACATCACATGTAGGCAAAGTTGTTGCTAATATCTTAAAAAGAAAAGAAATGACAGAGTGAGTCAGCAACAAAAGATCCAATGATCCTGAAGTTCAAGAATTTCAGAGGATACTGTAATTTAAAAAATAATTATGACTCTCATTCAATAGCTTCAGGAAGCAGGCATGGAAGTACTTTATAATTTTTTTGTTTTCCTGTGAAAATGGGAAATTTTTGGTGGTCGTGAGACCACGTATCAGTTTTTATTTTTAAAGGATGCTATACTAGTGAAACTCTAAACTGGGAAAATATTTATTGTTATCAACTGGCTTCATGGTGTTTTTTTAAAAAGTACAAATGCTATGTTTCAACATGAAATGTCAAGAAGAAGCCTGTAGAAAATCAACAATAGGCATGGCACAAAGATTCCACGATGAATGAGCTACTGTAACTTTTAATTTCATGGGACAGGGCTGCTCCAGCCTTTGTCGTTCCGGAGCCACTGTTTGAGCTTTTGCTCTGCTTGTGTACCGTCTCTACGGTGTTATGGATTTCATATTTTTTTAAAACCTCATTTAAAATGTCAGTAAAGGTACTCATGAAAAATATCAGTACATGTAGCTCAAAAGGGAAATTTAGATGACCACAGTAAATGGAAAACCAGTTATGTTATTGCTTTTCTCAAATAGAAGGTAACCGTAAACTAGCTCCCATCCAGTAAACAAGGAAAATAAAACAATGTTATCAAATGTTAGCTAGACGCAGTTGCCTGCCTAAGGCTCTGAGGCTAATAATGCCCGTTCTTAGTGTCAGAAAGGGAGATTGGGAAGTGTCGTGAAGGTGTCAAAGTCCTGTTAGCACTAAATCGAGACTTTCCCCCAGAAGCAATGAGAAGTTTGAGAAAGAATTGAAAGAGTGTAATTTATGTTATGATTCAATATTTGTTCAGCACCTTGTTCATATTTCAGGGCATTACGTTTGCATAGAAATTCATCTGTAGACATACTCCTGACTCATTCCTCTTAGTTCTCACAGTTTGCAATACTTGGTCTTCTGAGTTCCCATGAGAGATTATACCAGGATAGCCAAATTCTACCAGCAAGACAGAAGCAAAGGAATTGCATTCATGCAACTCCAGTTTCTTTAAAATTCTAGGTTTTGTGGGCTTCTCTTTCATACCTCCTCCTAGTCAGTCAGCAGCAACCCAGTTAGAACATCCAGTTGCTTGATTCTAAATATTTTGTATGCAGACATTGGTGTTTACTTCATGGTGTTTCAGCGTTGATCTTATATACAAAGTTTTTAATTTCACCTGTGCGCTGGTTGCTCTACAGGAGCATGGCAGCACCGCGGCTGGCTATGGCCCTTTAAGAACCTCTCATCTTGCCAGCACTCACTGTTCAGAGCCTCAGCTCCACTCTCTGACCTCTCTTCCACCCACCTGTGAGGGGGGCCCTTCTGACAGACCCCATTAAGATTATGTTTATTGGTCCTCTTCTTTTTAACTTTTCCTCACCAATTGTGTTCATCTTATAACACAAAATGATAAGCCATTTAATTTTATGCAGAAAACACATTATGGAATCAGCTGTATACTATACTATATTAAATTCTATACTATGTTAAATCCAATCAATATTGATTTTGTGACCACAGGTAACTTCTATTAAGAAAACAAACCAGTGCTTTCCAAACTGCACGTGAGTGGGTCTGGGTTGGGGCCTGAGATTTTCCCAGCCCAGTGAACTCCCAAGTGATGCTGATACTGATGGTCTGGCCACAGACCACATTTTTAGAGCAAGTACGTTGCCATAGACTGAATATTCATATGTTGACAACTAGTCCACAAGGTGACATATTTGGAGGTGGGCCCTTTGAGAGGTGATTAAGTCATAAGGGTGGAGCCCTTGTGAATGGGATTAGTCTCTTATAAAAGTGGCCCCAGACAGCTCCTTTGCCACTTCTGTCATCTGAGGAGTCAGCAAAAAGACAGATGCATATTAGCCAGAAAGTGGGCTCTCAGCAGACACCGAACTTGCTGGTACCTTGATCTGTAAGAAACAAATTTTTGTTGTTTATAAGTCACCTAGTCTATGGTATCTTTGTTATAGCAGCCCCAACATACTAAGAGAAATATATATATATATATATATATATATATATATATATATATATAGAAANACATACTAAGAGAAATATATATATATATATATATATATATATATATATAGGCATACCTCATTTTATTGCATTTTGCTTTATTTCACTTTTCAGATGTGGTATTTTTTACAAATCAATGGCAAGACCCTTCACCAGCAAAACAAGATTATGGTTCGTTTTATTGAGGTCGTCTGGAACCAAACCTGCAACATCTCAGAGATGTCCCTGTATATAACCTTTTGAAGACCTACCAACAGAGTTATTTGTCATTCTTCTTAGTTCTCCAAGTTGAACATTTCAATTACTCATAAGATGTGATCTGGGACTCACACCCTTTTACACCTCCATCTCTATCCTTTTGTTTATTGCTGTCTGTACCATTGCAGACTGCTCTCCCTCCATCCCAGGCTTCTCTTAGGTTAGACTGCATTTATAAGAACACCGAGGAGACTTCTGGTCAAAATGGTGGCATAGGTAAACAAAGCTCACCTCCTCAAACCACCACATCACAATTGCAACTTAATTATAGAACAACCATCACTCAGAATCATAAGAAATCAAGTTGAGTGGAAGTCTGACAACTACAGAATTACCACATCCATCCAGAGTGGTAGGAGGGACAGACATGCAGAACAGGCTGGTCCCACATGCCCATGTGGTGGATAAAAATTTGGGAGGGATATCTCGGGAGCAAGGGATCCCAACTCCACACCAGGCCCCCTAGTCCAGGTTCCAGTGTCAGGAAGATAAGTCCTTATATCTTCTGGCTGCACAAAACAGCAGGGATTGAGTTGGTGAAAGAAACGTCTAGAGTTCCAAGCAGTTCTTCTTAAAGAACTCACACATGAACTCACCTATTTAGACTCACTCCCTCTGAGTTCCATCACTGGGGTAGCAGCTTGGAAGGCACCAGTGGCATATGGGGAAGAACTGATGTGTCTGGCATCAGGGTGAGAGCTAGGGGACAGCTTTCTCCCAGATAGAAAGGTGGGCAGAGGCCATTATTCCTATTCTGAACCCTTCCCCTACAGAGCCACAGAACTGGCAGGTGGGTGCCATGTCTGAGACTCCATCAACCTGGCTAACACTGTTTACTCATCCCTAGCAATTTACAGCTGTTAACAGGTACTTTTCCATAAGAATGGCTCATGATTTACAACTTCCCAAATCCTTTCAAACAAGCAACAGCCAGCCTCAGTGAGCCCCTAGCCTCTGAGCTCCTAGGTCCTAACCTCTTGCTAAGTGGCCCAACACATGGTACTAGCAGCAGCTAGTCTAGCTAGTTTCCAGCTAGCTAGTTCCCAGCTAGCCATTCATAAGTTGGCTGCACCTGGGAATCTCCAAGCCCAGTACAAGTAGCAGACATCTCAGATTGCTTTATAGCTCATGCAGGGTGGCCCCAGGCAAAATACAGGTGATGGCTGACCTTGGGGTCAGTATCACCCAGGAAACCCCAGGGCCATCACACCCAGAGGACAGCTACAGACTGCTTTGGAGTACTACCACCCTACCCCTGCAAAAGTGATCCACCATGGAGGGTGGAGGTTTATGGTTAATGGTCCTAGCCAATCCTTGCAGCTGACTAGCCTGGATAAATCTTTCCCATTGATTTTCCAACAGCAACCAAGGCTCAACTATAAGAGAAGGGTGTACTCAGCCCACACAAAGGGTTTGCCTTGAGTACCCAGCTTGGGTAATAGAGGAGGCTGTGCCATTGAAACCTATAGGATACCCACTATATGAGGCCATGCTCCCAAGACAGGGAGTCATAGCAGCTTTACTTAATACATAGAAATAAACACAGGGAGGCTGCCAAAATGAGGAGACAAAGAAACATGACCCAAATGAAAGAACAGATCAAAACTCCAGACAAAGGACTAAATGAAATGGAGATAAGCAATCTATCAGATGCAGAGTTCAAAACATTGCTCAAGGAACTTAGTGAGGATCTCAGCAGCACAAAAAAGACCCAGTCAGAAATGAAGGGTACGCTAGAGGAAATCTATACGAATGGCATGGCAAATGTAGTCCAGCCCCTGATTCGGAAAACTAACAGGGAGCAAGTTGACACACAGGAGCTGAGCCCATGGAGCAGTTCTCCTGTGGGGAATCAGGCCTGCATCATAATGAGGCTGCTATGAGGCTTGCTTTTTTGCTAAAATTCCCTCATCCTGAATTGAGGCAGCAAATGTTTACTGCATATCTTTAAAGTAACTTCCTAAAATCTGTGCTAAACCTTCCAAGTATGGAGTGTAACCATTTCAACCACTTTTCCCCTCGCTCTGCAACATTCTTCTCTCTGAAGTAATTAGAAACATTCTTTCCTTTGTTGTCTGTAAAAGGTAGTCACCTACAGCGAACCTGTGCATAGTAAATGAGGACCATCCTTGATGTAATATGCCCAGAAAAGCAATAAAAGCCTGTCCAGGCAGGGGTCAAGGCCCTCTCTCTCACTCAGAGAGTGGCCATGCCATCCTTTTCTCTCCACAGGACTTCTCTGGTCAGTGGGAATTTGTTTGTCACAGCCACAACACAAGGACCCCATGGGCTGAGTCCGCATCAATACACTAACTGAAATGAAGAACAGTTTACTGAGAAACAATAGCAGAGTAAATGAAGCTGAGGATCAAATCAATGATTTGGAACATAAGGAAGAAAAGAAACATCCAAACATAACAACAAGAAGAAAAAAGAATCCAAAAAAATAAGGACAGTATAAGCAGCCTCTGGGACAACTTTAAGAGGTCCAACATTCACATCATAGGGGTGCCAGAAGGAGAAGAGAAAGAGCAAGAAACTGGAAATCTATTTGAAAAAATAGTGAAAGAAAACTCCCTTTTGGTGAAGGAAATAGACATGCAAGTCCAGGAAGCACAGAGAGTCCCAGTTATGATGGATGAAAAGAGGCTCACTCCAAGACACATCATAATTAAAATGCCAAAGGTTAAATATAAAGAAAGAATCTTAAAAGCAGCAAGAGAAAATACATTACCAAAGAGGAGTTCACATAAGACTGTCAGCTGGTTTCTCAAAAGAAATTTTACATGCTAGAAGGGCTTGGCAAGAAATGTTCAAAGTCATGAAAAACAGGGACCTACAGCCAAGACTGCTCTACCCAGCAAAGGTATTACTCAGAATTGAAGGGCAGATAAAGAACTTCCTAGACAAAGAAAAACTAAAGGAGCTCATCATCACCAAACTATTATACATAAAATATTAAAGGGACATATTTAAGAAAAAGAAGATAAAAACTATGAACAATAAAATTACAATAAATACATATGTATGTTGATACAATTGTATGTTGATACAACTGAATCGAAAAAAACAAACTAAGCAAACAAGAAAACAGAGACAGAGTCATGGATACAGAAAACACTTTGATAGTTGCCAGATGGAAGAGGTCATGGGGGAAATGGGTGAAGAGGTGAGGGGATTGGAAAGTACAAATAGGTAGTTACAGAATAGCCACAGGGATGTAAAGTACAGTGTAGGACATGGAGTAGCCAAAGAACTTATACACAGGACCCATGGGCATGACCGATGGTGTGTGGATTGCCTGAGGGAGTGGGGGCGACTGGGTAGAGGTGGGCAAAGGGGGAAAATTGGGACAACTGTAGTAGCATAATGAACAAAAAATAATTAAAAAAATAAGAATTAAAACTATGTACACTTAAAAAAATGAGAACACTGAGGGTAGTCTTCATCACATCATTCCTTTGCTTAGAAAGTTTCAATGAGTTCTCATTGTCCAGAGAATAAAATTTAGTCCCTTTAATAGAAGAATCTAATGTTCCTTTCCAATACTTCTTCCTGATATAAATTTCCTGTTCTACCTGTGAATACAACTACATTGTTTTTTCCTCCGAATCATTACTTACAACTTTTCCTGGCTGAACTATCGTCTCACCTAGTATACTAATTGAGGTTTATTGTTTACAAATCTCAGGCCAAATTATTCTATCTCTGTGTTAAGCCTGTTCATGGCCGAAATCCTAGTGCACTTATTGACTGCCCGTTTCATGTGGCACTGTCCCCATCACGTACAGCTATGTATGTCAATGTAGTAGCTATGGTCAGAAACTCCAGAAGGGCAGAGACCCTAGCTGATCCCTCTCTATGCCACCCTTAGCTTGAAGCTCAGCATTATGCATGTGGATGGGCAACACATTGATGGTTGAGAGCAACTTTAAAAAGCAGATGCTTTTGGGTTTCAGTCCAGGCCCCTTCATCTGCCAGCTGTCTGGCTTTGGGCAAGTTACTTAACCTCTCTAAAAGGTTTCCTCAGGCTCTGCTGAGAAAGAAATGCCAATCAGCCACAAAGTTAGGCAGTATGGAGCTTTACTGGGGTTTGTGCACCCAGGCGAGGTTCTCTGGTCCACAGAGTGGGCCTGGAGAAGTCTTGCCTAAGCAGGGAATATGGCGGGGGTTTATTTTGGCTGGCTCTCTTCGTGGGAGCTGGGGATTGGTCCCCTCTGAACAAAGCAGCAATGTATCATTGGTGGCTCAGGTTGCTATGCGGATATTTGTTTTGGCAAAGCCCGCCCTTTTGGCTCTCTGATTTGACCTCAGCTGTCTTTTCCGGGTTGTAGTTCAGCCGCCATTTTGTCCTACCCTGCCCATCCTGACACCCTCTAATGTTTCCCCTCATTTGGAAATTACAGATGATAATAGCTAACTTTTTTGGAAAGTGAAGTAAGATAATGTACATAAAGTGCAAAGCACAGAACATTAAATCAGAGAAAGTTTTATTTACATAGCAGCACACAATATGTATTTGTTAAATGAATGCACGGATAATTGAAAAGCGTCTAACTTATTAACTTTTAAACACTTAACTATCTTTAATTCCTTTCCTTTGTCATATGTATTATTTTCCAATCCTTTAAGCAATTTTCCATGCCATTTAAACCCATTCTATAGCCTTGCTATTTTTCTTTAAGCCATGGAGAGATGAGTAAGGAGTCACGCAAGCCATTCTGTTCACAGTTTGGAGCTGTATGTGCATGTGTGATAGTATCCTACTTAACTGCTTGTCGGATCCACCACATGGTGCATACTGAGTAAATCTTAAGTAATGTTCCAACTATTTTAGATAATCATATTTGTTTTGTGTATTCTTACCCCCCAAGATGGAAACTATCGTATTTATAGTTGTAGAAGACACTCTTCTGTTTCTTCTTCATTCTCATAGTATCGCCACGCCACAACACTCCTGACACCGGATCTGTGGGTTTATTTCCATACTCACCAAGTCTCTGACCCCAGCTGGCTCTCCTACAATTTGATTTACTTCTGATACCATCTACCTGGAGTTAGCATGAGATCTCACAGGTTAAGAGCTCAGTCCTATAAGACTGTCTCCCCACTTCCAATGCAAATCAGAAGTAGAGGTTGACACTTGCACTTCTGACCTACTGAATAGAAATGGGGTTCCTGTGACCCCCTCCTTGGGTGTAACAATTTGCTAGGATAGCTCACAGAATGTCATACTTACATTTACTGGTATTTTATATAATAAAGGATAGGATAAAACATACAGATGAACAGTCAGATGAAGAGATATGTAGGGCAAGGACTGGAAGGGCCCAGGTACAGGAGCTCCTGCCCCCTTGGAGCTGGTGTGCACCACGCTCTCTGAATCCCATACTTCTGGGATTTATATGGAGGTTTCATCACACAAGTATTAAGTCAATATCCTGCCCTCTCCCAGCCCTGGAGGATGGATGGGGTATGGGGCTGAAAGTTTCAAGCTTCTGATAATGCCTTGGTCTTTCTGGTGATCAGTCCCCTTCCTGAAGCTACCCAGAAGCCCATCCAGAGTTGCCTCACTAGAATAAAGGACACACTCACCTCCTTCTGCTGCTCATGAAATTCCAAAGGATTTAGGAGCTCCGCATCAGGAGCCAGGTCAAAAACTCAATATGAGAACAAAAGATGTTCCTATGTGCTCTTACCACCAAGGAGTTACAAGGGAGTTAGGTGCTCTGTGTCAGGAGTCAAGACAACTCTGAATTTCTATACTAATCCACAATAGGCATAGCCTACATATGTATACCAACATTCCTTCTGAAAGGTTTTTTCATCACCATTGTAAAGATGCAATGTTAAAAACCATGAGAAAGAATGCAGACACAGAATTGTTTCACTTCGATTCCACCCCCTACAGTTGTAAGCCTCCTGCTGCTCCAATTCTAGTTGCTAAAACAGCAAATTCCAAGGCTCATGGTAGAATTTTTTATCCTTTATGTATTTTTATCTCTTCAAATTTCTATCAGTGTCCTGATAAGGAAGAGTCAGGAAATGACTTAGTCACTGGAAACTGGAATGAGTTCCCAGTTTCCTCCCCAAATCCTGTCTCCAGAGTTGACTTCCTCATGCTTTCTCTCCTGGGAGAGCCGCACTTCACATTACCTTCCCCTTTGTCATCCATCCCATCTTGGCCGGAGTCACATGTAGGAAAATGGTATGGGAGTCTAATTTGTATTTTCTCTAATCATTTCACATGTGTGTGCCTGTGCCTATAGCAAAACTTTAAGAAAAAAAATTTGGGTAAAATATCTGTGGATGAAAAACGGACTATATACTAAACCTGACAAGCTCAGGGGAGGCCGGCAGAGTGGCCTTACAAACTCAGAGACCGAAAGTAACCACGTGGGATGGTCTGAAATTAAAACTTCTTAACTAAAAGCAAGTCATGGCGGGTTGTTTGTGTCCTAGGTCAATATCTTTCCTGACAAAGGCCAGTCTTTACCTTAACTGAGCCTGTCTATTGTCTTTTTGCATCTATGATAATTACATTTGGAGTGTCAGGGTATTTTCCCCTCCTCACCCCCACCCCTCACTTCCCCAGAGCCAGGGCGGAGACCACAAAACCCCTCATTATTATTGTTATCATGTTAATTGTTAACTGTTAACTATCCTCTACCCTCCTTTGTAAAAGTGCCTTTTACTTTTTATCCAGTCCCAGAGATTTCCCTGCTTTGCTTTCTCCTGCCTTCCTAATCTACCACCAGTGGATTTCATAATCCCCTTAGTCTTGCTCTTTGATTCTGATGTAGAAAATAAGTGGTGAAACTCCCACTTTCTGGAGCACTTATGCAATCTGTTGAGATTTTGCTTCCTGGCAGTTGTCATCAGTTGGGCTCAAATAAACTCCTGAAAATGCTTACAGGTTTGGATGTTTCCTACATCAACATATCCTGCAGGAATGTGACTTGTAGGAAATGAAGTAGAGCTCCAAGTATCACACACTCCTGTGAACATCACTGACTTCAGTGACAACTGCTAATCCCAGAGTAGCTGCAGGAGGCCGGAGAGCACATTCACACCACTTTCCTGTACCTCATTCATTCACTCATCAATCAATCAATCATTTATTCATTAGCAGACATCTACCAAGTTCCTCCTCAGTAGCAAGCACTAGAGAGAGCAACAGTGGTGAATGGGTCATACATACCCCCTTCCCTCATGGGTTACGATATCATGGGGGAGACAGCCAAGTAGAGGCTCAACAAACACACTCTATCTGATGGGTGCATTCGAAGAGCAAAAGTTAAGTCGGTTTTATCAATCACAATTTAATCCAATCCACATTTATGTCCCAGGCTCTGGGCTAGAACTGGGATACAAAAAACGCAGACTGCCCTCAAGAATCTACGTAATCTGCAGTTCCATAAACTGCAGAATAAACTCTACTCTGATCTGTGTCTGTGGGTAAACCATCTTTTCCAGGTACCTTAGCCATGATCTCAAGGGTGTGCTGTATGTATTCACTGACATTCCATCAAATAAAGTCTGTAAGGAGAGTAAGTGAAATACGAACCAAAGGGGCAAGTCCTTGGAGTGGCAGGGCTTCCTCAGCCTCATAGACATAGAAGTTCAAAGAAACGAAGAAGTAGCCGGGGGCTGGTTCAGTGCAGCTGCGGCCAGTGACATGAGAGAGGCATTCACACTGCCCGTCCTTGGGAGAACACCTGAGAGAAAACAAATCCACCTGAAAAAGTTGTAGAGGGGGCAAGTGTAAAATGAAGGCATGGAAGTGCTGAGCTAACTGCGTCCCAAGTTTGGGTCCATTCTTCAAACTGATCGATCAACCGCCCTAGGTAGCATGAGGAGCAGCCAGCCATGGGCCCTAGAAGCCTGGTTTTGAAAAGCAAACCCAGATCCATGAAACCAAGTAGCCACTTCTGTCCCCAGTGTCTCTGACTCTGCTCTAAAATCCAGGAAAAAAAGAGGGTAGGATCCCTCTTTACAGGGTGGCGAAGAGTTAGTGTTTTAAGCAAGTCGGGTCACACATTTGCAGGCATCTAGCCCATCATCTCATGGCAGACCAGACAGCTGAACTGTCATATCATCCTTGAAAATATTTCAAGTAAAATAAATCAACTGGGCTCTAGTT
Source organism: Sturnira hondurensis (assembly GCF_014824575.4). Classification (NCBI taxonomy): domain Eukaryota; kingdom Metazoa; phylum Chordata; class Mammalia; order Chiroptera; family Phyllostomidae; genus Sturnira; species Sturnira hondurensis. The sequence continues at coordinate 1,861,329 of NW_028091508.1, forward strand.
AATGTCTTGAGATCATTGCTTTTTGATGTTCTTTGCTTGTGATGAAATAAACTCCTTCACTTGCGACTATGAGCTTATCAGGATAAAATGTGCTTTTATGTAGATATATAAGTGAGGAATATCATCACAAAATGTTGTTTTATTCATTATATTGACTTACACATTAGAATAAGCACCTCCAATATCACAGTCACAGGGAACACATCCATGGAGATGATTTTCCAGTCCCCAGTATCCAACCTACAAAGAGAAAATGCTCCAGGTTGACTCAGGAATGAAGATAATTGCCACGCTGGTGTATAATGCTGAAAGCGCCACAATTCAATGGACACCTACCGAATGCCCACACAGCTTGAACAATCACATGGTAGCTTTTTTTGCCTGTGAACTTGGTAATGATTTTCAAAGACATATAGCTCCCATTCCAAGGACTTGCAATGAAGGGGACGGTTGAGCTGTCTGTGTCTGGGTCAAGTTCAGATGCCGTGGAAAACATGGCCCCTCTGACAGAGCCAGTGTAGCCCCAGGTTGGGTTGTTTAGGGTCTGTTGAGAGAAGTTCTTCAACTACCCTATTTGCAACTGCTTTTATAAAAAACAACAGACTCCTTTACTGCAAAATCCCTGAGGATTTTTACTTAAACAATACTGACCCATTTGAGGGTGAAAGGAAAGCAGTCAAACTGATTTTGAGCTCGTAAACGAATATCACCATTTAGTAGAATCACTTGTTCATAAATAAAGTTGTTTTGGCATAACAGTCTCTCTCCGTGAGAGTCAGCTCTGTTGCTTAAGACTTTTCATCATTGCAACATCTTGACCTTTATTCAGTATAAACAACTGGTGAGATACAAACAACTATTTCTTAAATCTGATAAGATTTACTAGAAAATGATCAGAAAAATGCTTTCCCCTCAAGCCTCAGTTGAACATGCTCAGATAAAATTAAGCTCTTACTAGGCATGGAATTATTGTTTGAAATGGGTTTGTTAAATAACCATGTTTTTTTTTAATCTTGGTAAAATTTTATGCCCAATTTAATTAAGAAGATTTACTTTGAACATTAAAAGTTGACATAGTTTGTTACAAACACAGCAAAGACTTTTGATATTTTTCCCCAAACCAAATTTCAGTTTGGGCAGAAACAACATGAAATGAACTGTATCACTGAGGATGTGCCTGGGAAAACTCCCTCCGGGCAGGTGGGCACACGGCCACGCCGGCCACCTCAGTGCTGGACCAGGGCACCACCGACAGATGCAGATGTGGGACACTTGCTAGGTGTCGTGCTCACTGGCAGCAGCAGGTAACTCAGGGGTGGCCCTTGCTCTGTTATTTTCCTGCTGCAAACACAATCGAGTTAACTGCAAACTGGCCTGTGACCTGCCAACCCAGAAAGTTGGCCTGAGTATAAGGTTTATTGGAGTGATCTGCTGTGGTGTCTCCATGGGCCCGGTTAAATGGCGCTGCATGCGTCTTTGTGTTGCCCACACTTGGTCACCGAGCTTGGAGTGGCTCACCTTGCCCAGTGGAACTTGGGAATGACTCCCCTGTCTCACTTCAAGCATCTTCTTCATACTTACTTCCAAGCTTTCTTTCCCCACTTCCTCTGCTCCACCCTCACATGTTTTCAGTAAAATACTTAAAATATTAGCACAAAACTATGTCCTAATAGGCATATGTTTTATATTTATCAGCCACATTTCTTCAGACACATCAAGGTCACTGTTCTTTTATTAGGTTAAGATTTTTTTCTTTCTAAAATGTCATGGTGGGCTGCCAAGATTGAAGAACAAAGAACGGGTTTCAACTCCATATTGCATAACACATTTCTTATGGAGTAAAAATGTTTCATTTGATTAATTTTAGACACACATACTCATATGTTTAGTGGAGTCTGTGAAAAATCCAAGAGTTTATTTATCACAGGAATAAATGTTTTTAAGATGTTTTAAAAAAACATTTAAATCTGGTTTTTCTAATAACCCAGGCCAAAATATTTTTAGGCAAGGAGTGGTAGAGGGATTTGGGGCGGAGGACAGAAGAGGCCCCATGGTCTTGGGGGCCCAAAGAAGGGGACAGAGAAATGCCCTCACATCCTACTGATTGGCACTTTTAGGTGAACAAAGGATAAAACTATTGACATGAGCTATATTCCTCATGCTGTACCGATTGTGGTGATGTTTTGTAAAGTATATAAATGTCTAATCACTATTTTACATACTAGAAACTAGTATAATATTGTATGTCAAGATTAAAATAAAATTTATAAAACTAGGAACATCAGCCCTGGCCTGGTGACTCAGCTGGTTGGAGCATTGTTCTGTACACCAAAGGTTTGTAGGTTTGATCCTAGTTTGGGCATGTATGGTAGAAAACCAATTGATGTTTCTCTCACACTGATGTTTCTTTCTCTCTCTCTCTCCCGCCCTCTTTTTCTAAAAGCTATAAAAATATATCCTCAGGTGAGGGAAAATAAAAAACAATCTGGGAACATTTTTGAAGCACAATAAAGCAAAACACAATAAAATGAAACAAACAAAAATGAAAACAAACAAACAAAAATATTGGCATAGGTGCCTGGGTCGATCCAGTCCAATCTGGTAAGTGTTGGTGTGCTGGTAAATGTTTAACCACCAGCTCTCTGCAGGAGGGTGGGAGCTGATTTCTAGTGTTTGCTGATTTCTGTAGTATAAATACTTTTAGCACAGGAGTATCCAAACACAATAGGACAAGGAAAGCAATGGGCAAGACCAAGTCTCTCTTAGGCAATGGTAATAGAAATCTGAATCTCCACCTACAAGGGAAATAGTAGACAAACACTACATACCATGCACTCCTCACAGTGTTGTCCTGTGGCAAAGGGCTGGCACAGGCACTGGCCTGTGTCCACATCACAAGTCGAGAGTGGCAGGCTCCCCAGAGGGTTACAGTTGCAGGCTGCAAGCACAACATACACAATCATTGATTTCTGTTTCACCCTGTTTGTCAATGTTCCTGATAGTTCACTCCGAGCAAAACACATGGCCACAGGAACCACAACAGCCAGCCCTGCTAAATTTACTGTCTGCCTGGCTGCATGCTTATTGTACTGCACACAACCCTGAACAGGAAATCCAGTGCCAAACATGTCCAGAGCCCTCATGTAGACCTACTGGATGGCAATTAGGAGGAGACAAAGTGGACGAAGTTGTGCAAGCTGAATGAGTGCCTGGCACTGTTACTCTGAGTGACGCTGGCTGGGTCACTGACTAGGGGCAAGGGTTTCTGAGTGCTGTGGTTGTCACTGATGGCCCCTTCTGTGGCAGATGCATCCATCATTTCCGTATCTATTTCCTCTTTTTTATGCCTTTTTACATTTTTATTTCCTTCTCCTCCTCTTTCTTTTACACCCATAGAGATTTCTGAATCCTTTTTGTTATGAAGGCTAAGAAATTAAGCTAACAGAGCAAGATGTATATTTCCCACACATTGAAAACCACTGTTCATGGAAAAGCCCAAATATCCATCAACTAGTCAATGAATAAATGAAGTGTGATATATTCATACAATGGAATATTACTCAGTAATTAAAATAAATGAAGACCTGATTCATGCTACAACATGGATGAACCTTGAAAACATCATGCTACGTGAAAGAAGATGGGACGACAGGGAAGTAGTAGGTAAAGAGCATGGGGTTTCTTTTCCTTGTTTTTGTGGTAGAATACATGTAACATAAAAGGTACCGTCTTTGCCATTTTAAGTGTGTAGTTTGGTAGCGGTGGCACACTCATGTTGTTGTGCAACCCACCTTGGGAACTCTTGCCATCTCGTCAAACTGAAGCTCTGTTCCCATTAAACACAATCTCTCCTCATTTCTTCCTGCTCTTTAGCACTTGGCACCCACCATTCTGTTTGTATGTATTTGACATTCTAGGTACCTCTTATAAGTAGAATTACACAATATTTGTCCTATTGTGACTGGCTTATTTCATTTAGTATACATAGTGTTTTCAAGGTTCATTCATGTGGTAACATGCATCAGAATTTCCTTCCTTTCTAAGGCTGAATATTCCGATGCAAGTACATGCCACATTTTGCTGATCTACTCATCCATGGATGTGTATTGAGTTGCTTCCACCTCCTGGTCACTGTGAAGAATGCTGCCATGAACAGGAGTGTACACATACCTCTTCCAGACTGTGCATTCAATCTTTTGGGTATACAGCCAGAAGAAGGGTATGGGGTTTCATTATGGAATAAGGCAAACATTCTAAAATCATTGTGATGATGGCTACATAACTCTGACTACACGCAAAAAGTCATTGATTGTACACTTGAAAAGGTGAATTACATGATATGTGAATTATACCTCACTAAAGCTGTTATAAAAGAAAAACAAAACAAAACAAAACCCCCTACTTGGCCTCTTCTCAGGGCATTAAGTTAGCCAGTGAACCAGGGAAAATGTCCGGAATGCTGCACAGTGTGATGGACCACTGGCTTGACTACGTGGTAATTTAGTTTTGCCATTAAACTCAAGGAGAAAATCTTATCACAGAAAGATTCAGCACACTGCGCTCTAAACATGAAACTAATGTACGGTTCTTTACATGGGCAAGAACATAGAGTATGCTACTCTGATGGAAGGACAATTACCATAGTTTTCAGACTATAAAAGGCATCCCCCCCCAAATTTGGGAGGAATATGGTTGTTAATGCTGTTGTTGAGTTCTGTTTACACTTACATTGAGTGAAATATTATATTATTTATGTTACTAAATATTTTACCCCCTTTTTTGCTTTAAATTTTTTTTCTTATTTTTATCCTCTAAAACCTAGGTGCATTTTATGGTCCCCAAAATACGTTATTTATGAGGATTCCCTGAGGATTCTGCAGCTCTTTGAGACCCCAGGCAGCTGTAAACTTGTGTGATCCTAAAGCCAAGGGCTTCTTCATTTGGTCTCAGAAAACTCTGAGGTTTTTCCTATTTCCCTGCAACCCCTCCCGTGACTCTAGTTTTTTCTTTTGTCAGAGAATATAAAAACACTAAGAGGGGGTTGAGAAAAAAAGAAAGTAATGTAAAAAATAAAATAAAAAGAAACCAACACATGAAATTTGCCCAAGAAGTCACCAGTCTATACAGAAATGCACGTGATTTAACAGTCTGTATAGGAGAGTCCTAGTGGAAGCTGTTTTTCTAAGGGTTTCACAACTTGGCACTGAAGTTCTTGGCATTTTCCACTTCCTGCTCAGGCGGAAAAATGTGAGCGACCCCTGCTGGTACCTTATGATTAAACTCAGCAAGCCACCTAGAGCTAAACTTACTGAACTCAATTTTATGGGCATCTTTAAATCGCTTTTAAAAACCGACAAACTGGAAGTATTCTTGGGTATTTACAGTGATCGAAGTTCAGGGATGAAAGAGGCAGCCGCAAGCCTTAAACCACTCGGGCCGGTCGCCCAGCCGCTCTTGACTTACGCTGACAGCCCACGGGGTCAGTGGCACTCAGTCCGTAGTGGCTGGACTTGCACTGGTCGCACTTGGCTCCTACCACGTTCTTCTTACACAGGCATTGGCCGGCCACAGACCCCAAGGCAGGATCGGAGTGGCTCACACAAAGGCCACCTGATACGGTTCCGTCAGGATCACATTCACAAGCTGGGGACACAGACATGCATCATCTTAGTTAACTGCAAATTGTGGGAAACCTGAAACGTGAGCATAGCATTTTACTAGTGCTATAACTGTTTTACTTTGCTTAAATCATTAAGTATGTTTAAATAATTAGACAAGTGGGCAAGCGCTGCTCAGAAACATCTCCCAGATTTCTGGTCTTTGCAAGTGTTGAAAAACTCCGCCCTTTGTTTAATAAGAGACTTGTATATGGTTCTAAAGTAAGAGGACCAGAGAAGACAGCCATTCTGAGAACTGGATGTTGATAACAGATTGATTCCTTTGGGGATGATGGAAATGCTTTGGAGCGAGGTAGGGGAGGTTGTTGCACAACTCTGTGCAACACTGAATTGCTCCTGTTTGGAGCACCTGCAAGAAAGAAACATATGAGAAATGTTCACATCCTTGTTTTCTTTATGGATGTCTGCGGATGGGACAAGACCCTGAAGAGAATCTGGAAAATGAGACAAAGAGTTACCTTTAGCAAAGCAGCAACAAAAGTTCCAATTTCCCCTTCCCCCCTCTTTTTTTTCCAGTAGAAACTGGCACAACTGAAGCAAGGAGTGTCAAGGGATAAAGGATGCTGATAGTGTGACTAATTCCAGGGGTAGAAGTTACTGGAGGTAGAGCCTGTCACAGTTCGAGCTGCCCCACAGAGCAGCGGCCTCCTCAGCAGCAGTGCTGTCCAGGCAGAGGCTGAACCACACTTGTGCCTTTTTTGAGGATGTATACGGCAGTGAACATTAGATGACCACCAAGGTCTTGTATCTTTATGGTGCTGTGTTTTCAAGGGGTTCTACTTTTAAGGAATGTAATAAGAATAAAAAAAATTAATATCCTGATTCTAAGGAAAAATTACATTCACATTTATACATGTTTTCTTTAGATTAATAAAAATAAAACCCTCAGGCCTAAAGCTATATTTAATAACAACCAGTTAGGTTAGTGAGTTTAGTAAAAAAAAATCCAGTCAAACCAGTTGTTTGGTGTCATTGAAGCACTCACTTGGTTGTCTGACAGAATTTTCGATGTCAATTGTTTGCTATTAGATTGTGGCTTGTGAGAACATCTTACTATGGAAAAACAGCACTGGATTCTGTTTAGTCAATTTCTTCTAATTAAAACCATTGCTTCTAGAAAGGAACAAATTGGATACATTTTAGAAGTAGCCAAAAGGAAAAAGCTCAGCTCTATTTGGGAAACACTCCAAAGGGTTAGCACTGAGTTCCAGAGTGTAATTTAAACATATACAGAAGCATCTCTGGGGGCTGTGGGTGAGTAGGTAGTAATTTTACTTTGAAATAACCCTACATCATGGCCTTTAAGATAGGATGTCAATAAAATCTCTCGATGTCACACAACTTACTTCTAACAAACTTTTATTAGCAGTGGGTCAGTCTACTAAATCTTTGTTTTTTTCTGTGTTTTAGTCCTAGAAGAGTTAAAATTATTCAACTCTTATGCTTGGAATCTGATTACGTAAATATTTAGGGCCAAAGAAAAACAACTCAGAGGAAATTTATGTGTGGTTGCTGCTCGTCAGTCTTCATACATGTCATTTACACAGACGTACTCACACACACGTAAACACGTGTCTAGGTGAACTGGGAGCAACTGGAAAGTCTCACGATGGCAGTTTCTACAAGCTCCTCACCTGCCTTTCCTCAAGAAACTCCTGTTTACAAAGACTGACTCCTTGATTCTCTATCACAGGGACTAGTTTTCTTTCCTTGGTTCCCTTCAAAGCACTATCAAGTTAATACTTAAGGAACCACCAAGTTAATACTTAAAGTTCTTAAGGAACAAGAATTAGTTTAATGTGTTCAAAACATTTGGTTTAGTTATTTCCACTCTCTTTCCATATTCTAAGGTTATCTGTTTCAAACATCGTATTTTCCTGATTCCACCTAAGAAAGCAATTTCATCTTCTTTTATAAATACACAGCATAAAAAACATAAATAAAAGTTTTTTTTTGTGTGTGTAGCTATAGATACTGGTAAAAAATGTAGGACATTGATTTAAAAATATATGTATTTTGAGATTCCAGTTCTTTATATAAATTTTAAACAGGCCGCGTGAAGGTAAAATTTTATGCAATCAGGTACCTACTGAGTAATCAGAGCAAAAAAAATTAATTTGTGCTTTTTTTTACATTGTGATGATTCAAAGTTTGAAATCTAGAATATTGTATATATTCAGGTAGCTATACTCAATCACTTTTGTATAAGACTTCATTTTATGTAGTATGTATTATGCAGTTTCACAGCAAGTCCCCTACCCAATATAACATGCTGATGATAGCGTGTGAAGCAGGACTTCTGGGTGTTGGGAGAAACAATCTTCCATAAATCTTGCACATCTTAACATTGTGCCGAGAGTGAAGACAATGCAAGGCCCTGACTGCTCTTTATCCAGGCCGTATCTCAACACTGTGTTTGCAGGAAGCTACCTTGAGGAAGGAGGAAACATCTTCCCCCAGACAAAGAACAAGCTTGTTTCCATTGCTATAAAAGCAATGAATCCTCTGCTCAGTGTTTCCTGGCTATGAGATAAACTCATTAGGTATAAAGGATCCACCTGACACCCTCTGACTTGCCTCATGGAACTTGGGACTTGGGGACTCACACCAACACGAACATCTTGCTTCTTGCTGTTCCATGGTAATAAAGTTTTTTTGTCTTTGACCAGGAGTTTCATGTTCTCCACCAGCATCCATGAAACAATAAAAGGCTAATTTGTTAGTCTTCAAGTAAAGTTCTCAGACCAGGAACTGGGCCTGGTTGTTCGAAATCAGATTAGAATATTTCTCTTTGCAGTAATTGACAACAATGCTGAGACTCGAGAAAGGCAAGCACAGTGCCCAGGGCACAAAACTTAAAAAGGCACTCACTGTCAGGTCAGTGTGAGTGGCAAGTGTCAGCCCTATGCTTACATGTCTCTGAGATGACACTGAAAGTGAGCGCTTCCTTAAATTTTGGAACCTAGGTGTTTTGTTCATTCTTGTCCCATTTCTGCAGGGAAATGCAAGTTGAAATGATGGTGAGATCCCACCTGAGTAGCAAAATTTAAAGTGTAATAAAACCAAGTATTGGCCGGGATATAGAGCAAGATAAACCCTTATACACTGTTGGTCAGGCTGCTACTTGGTACACCTGTCTAGGGGACAATTCAGTATTAACCAGTCAATTTGAAGAAGATTATATTATGTCCCAGTAATTCCACTTCTTAGAACGACTCTTAGGGACAGTCTTTGTGCATGTGCACAAGGCCACATACATGGCTATTGTAGCATCAAAATCAAAATGGACAGATAGATTTCCTCAGATTTACAGGAAGGAAAGAATTACACACAGGAATTAAAATGGAAGATCTAGGGCCACATGATAAAGACAAATCTCAAAAATATAATGTGGAATGAAATACTCAAAGATATAATACAGCATAATATCATTTATCTAAAGTTTGAAAATATGTCAATATGTATTGCTTGTAGATAAAAACACAGGTGAAAGTGTAAAAATAAGCATGGTCGACTGTGGTGATTGCTGGTGGGAGATGGGTGTAAGGGGACTAAATGTTAATAAAAATGCTATAAAGATTAAATTTAAAAATAGAAAAAAGTAAGCATGGTAATAACTGCTAAATATATTAGAATTTATCTCTAAAAAGAAGGGTAGACAAATGAGAAAGATTGCACCTAGGACTTCACTAATACCTGTAGTATTTTATTAAGGTCTTGAAGATGATAGAGTAAGAAATTTTGATGAAGATGGTGGTGGTTATAGGGGGTGTTCACTATATTATTTTCTATTATTTTGTATATGCTTGAAATATTTTATTTTTAAAATGAAATTAGAACTTCCAGCCCTGATGGAGGGATGGGTAGAGACACTGTACCTCCTCATACAACTAAAAGAAGGACAACAACAAATTTAAAAACAGAAAAAGCAACCAGAACTGCCAGAAAATTGAACTGTGTGGAAGTCTGACAACCAAGGAGTTAGAGAAGAAACATTTATCCAGACTGGTAGGAGGGGTGGAGATGGGCAGCTGGGACTGAAATGCCTTGTGTGGCAAGGTAGCAGCTTGAGGACCAGGTGGGCGAGGTGGCAGCTGGTGGCTCCACGTTTGCGTGCGGATAAACTGGGAGGAACAACTGGGGAGTGAGACAAACTGCGCAACCCAGGACTCCAGTACAGGGAAAGAAAGCCTCAAAACTTCTGACCGTAAAAACCTGTAGAGGTCGTGGTGTCAGGAAAAACTCCCAGGCTCAGAAGAGTTTGTTGGAAGGGTCCTTGGGGTCCTAGAAAGTATGCAAATCCACCCACCAAGGAATTATTAGCACCAGAAGGGCCTAATGAGTGTTTGGGTAGGAAGGGAAGTGACTGAAAGCCAGCCAAGAGCTGAGCAACTGGCATTGTTTCCTTTTGGACCCCTTCCCCACATACAGTGCCATAGGTTTCCCTGCTCTGGTGAATACCTAAGACTCTGCCCCTACTGTGTAACAGGTGTGCTGAGACAAAAACATATGGCCCAAATGAAAGAACAGATCAAAAACTCCAGAAAAACAACTAAGTGATAAAGAGATAGATAGCCAATCTATCAGATGTAGAGTTCAAAACACTGGTAATCAGGATGCTCACAGAAATCGCTGAGTATGGCCACAAAATAAAGGAAGAAGTGAAGGCTATGAAAAGTGAAATAAAGGGAACCAACAATGAAGAAAAATAAACTGGGACTCAAATCAAATTTGGAGCAGAAGGAAGAAATAATAAACATTCGACCAGAACAGAATGAAAAAAAAAGAATTCAAAAAAATGAGGAAGGGCTTAGGAACCTCTGGGACAACTTTAAATATCCCAACGTCTGAATTATAGGGGTGTCAGAAGGAGAAGAGGAAGAGCAACAGATTGAAAACTTACTTGAAAAAACAATGGAGGATTTCTCCAATCTGACAAACGAAGTCCAGGAAGCTCAGAAAGTCCCCCAAAAATTGAACCAAGAAAGCACACACCAAAGCACATCATAATCACATTATCCAAGACTAAAGATAAAGAGAGAATCTTAAAAGCAGCAAGAGAAAAGGAGACAGTTACTTACAATAAGTTCCCATAAGAGTTCCCATAAGACTATCAGCTGATTTCCAAAGAAACCTTACAGGCAAGAAGGGGCTAGCAAGAAATATTCAAAGTCATGACTTCCGGCCAAGATAGAGGCATAGGTAGACATATTGTGCCTCCATGCACAGCCAAAATAAGGACAACAAAAATTTAGAAACAAAAAAATAGCCAGTACTGACAGAAAATTGAACTGTATGGAAGTCCAACAACCAAGGAGTTAAAATAGACACATTCATTCAGACTGGTAGGAGGGGCAGAGTTGAGAAGCCTGGCAGAGAGGGGTCATGGGAAAAAAAAGTGGTAGCTGGTGGACCCCAGGTACAGGGTCGCAACAGGCAGACCCAGTGAGATGGCAGATTGTGGAGGGGCACGGTGCGCGGTGGCTGGCAGACCTGGCGGTCCCACATTTGCGTGCAGATAAACCAGGTGAAACTGGAGAGCAAGACAGACTGCATAACCCAGGGTTCCAGGTTGGGGAAATAAAGCCTCAAAACACCGATTAACAACATCTGTGGGGGTTGAGGTGCCAGGAGAGACTCCCAGCTTCACAGGAGAATTTGTTGGAGAGACCCACAGGGTCCTAGAATGTACACAAACCCATCCACGTGGAAATCAGCATTAGAAGGGCCCAGTTTGTTTGGAGGAAGTGGCAGAAAGGACTGAAATCCAGCAGAGAGCGAAGCAGGCACCATTGTTCCCTCTTGGATCCTTCCCCCATAAACAGGATCACAACCCAGCCACTGGGTTGCCCTGCTCTGGTGAACACCTAAGGTTCTGCCCCTCACTACGTAAAGGGTGCATCAAGACAAAAACAAACAAGCAAACAAAAAAATGGCCCAAATGCGAAAGAACAAATCAAAGCTCCAGAACAATTACATCTAAGTGACAAAGAGATAGCTGACCTATCAGATGCACAGTTCGAAGCACTGGTGATCAGGATGCTCACAGAATTGGTTGAATTTGGTTGCAAATTAGATGAAAAAATGAAGGCTACACTAAGTGAAATAAAAGAAAATGTACAGGGAACCAATAGTGATGGGAAGGAAACTGGGACTCAAATCAATGGTGTGAACCAGAAGGAAGAAAGAAACAACCAACAGAAAAGAATGAAGAAACAAGAATTCAAAAAAATGAGGAGAGGCTTAGGAACCTCCAGGACATCTTTAAACATTCTAACATCCAAATTATAGGGGTACAAGAAGGGGAAGACGAAGAGCAACAGGTGGAAAAGTTATTTGAACAAATAATAAAGGAGAACTCCCCCAATCTGGAAAAGGAAATAGACTTCCAGCAAGTCCAGGGAGCTCAGAGAGTCCCAAAGAATAAGCATTCAAAGTCATGATAAGGAAGGACCTACATCCAAGATTACTCTATTCAGCAAAGCTTTCATTTGGAATGGAAGGGCAGATAAAATGCTTCCCGGATAAGGTCAAATTAAAGGAGTTTATTATTATCAAACCCTTATTATATGAAATGTTAAAGGGACTTATCTAAGAAAAAGAAGATCCAAACTATGAATAAAATGACAACAAACTCACAATGATCAACAACCAAACCTAAAAAGAAAACTAAAACAAACTAAGTGAACAGCTAGAAAAGAACAGATTCACAGAACTGGAGATGACATGGAGGGTATCAGCCAGGAGGGGGAGGAGGGAGAGTAAGGGGAAAGGTACAGGGAATAAGAAGCATAAACAGTAGGTACAAACTAGACAGGGGGAGGTTAAGAATAGTGCAGGAAATGGAGAAGCCAAAGAACTGATATGAATGACCCACAGGCATGAACTGAGGAGGAGGAGGGCGAATGCTGGTGGGAGGAGGGCTGGAGGGCACAGGGAAATAAAGGGGAGAAAAAAAGTGGGACAAGTGTAATAGCATAATTGATAAAATATACCTAAAAGTAAAAGCTGAAATTATAGATAAAATGAACTTTTTTTTTTAAATGAACTTTTTTAATGTTGAAAAAAGAAATATAAGCCAGGTAATAGCTCATGCATCTTAACAACAAATTTAAATTGTGTACAGCCAGTCAAACGTAGCTAATTTCAGTAGTTAACTGTTTGTGGAGCTGACCTCCTAGAAATTCCAGGTGTGTGAAGTCGCTGAAACCATTCACCCCCTGATGATTGAATCTAGAATAATTTCCTGATTTTCCAGGAGGAACCCCTGCCGCAAGGCTGCCAGGATGGACCTGGATTACCTGGCCCAATTTGTTCAGAGAAAGAAACGATCTCAATGTCGAAATGATTGTGCAATCCCCACTCCCACTAAGGGCAGTTCGGAGATGACGCTAAGCCGAGTGGGGCCTGGCGGCCCAAGAGACACCTGCTCCTTCAGCATTTCTCAAACCAGTGGGAAGGACGCTCCCAGAGGCTGGGGACTCACGAAGGCACGCGTAAGGATCCGAGATGGCCTTGAGGGGGTCCCTGTAGAAAAGGGGCCTGCAGCGATGGCAGTGCTGCCCCTCGGTGTTGTGCCGGCAGTCCTCGCACACGCCCCCGCTGACCCTGCCGCTGGCCAGGTACACAGTCATGTCGAAGTGACAGCGGTCAGAGTGGCTGTTACAGCTACAAGCTGGGAAAGGAGAGGGGTTACTGAGAGATTGACCTTGGCCTTGGGAGTAACCCAGCTGACATCCCACCCTCTAATCTGGGCGTCCTCTCCTCCTCTTTCCTAGCCACTCCACCTTCTTTTTATGGACATGCCGTGTATACAAACAGTTAAATTAGGTGCTTTCAAAAGATCTTTCTAGTACTCTTGTAATGCTCATAGACTCTATAAAGTGTGTTCCCCAAACGCTTAATATATAGGTGTTTAAAAAAAATCAAGGAACAACAGTAAATCATTTGCATAATCTAGAAGCTCTGAAGTACAATATTTTTGTTGTTGTTCAGTAAAGAATACTTTTACATACTTCGTAAATTTGAATTTTTACATCATATGTTCTGTAGGCACTGGATTATCATTAAAACTGAGCCTCACCCCTCCTCTCCTCTACGGGCAGGAGAGCTGGAAGGGGGAGGGGGGTACAGGAGATTTACATCCCAGGAGATTGGCACCTGTCTCAGGGTGCAGCCAGAGCAGTGCAGGGAAGGCAGTCTGTTCGGAGGAATTTGTCTTTGTGGTGATGTCTATCTATGCTGTTCATCTTGTTTGTCTGTTTTTTCTTTCCTGTAAACAGCATAAGTATTTGCTGGGTTTTGTATACTGTGACTCAGGGGTGAGGTTTGTCCTGGGCTCTTCTACTGACCTTACTCCTCTAAATCTTATTTTTCTCAAGTTTGGGGAAAGAAACTGAAAAACAAGTTCATCAAAATTTAGAGGCAGCAAACACATTATAAAAATCCTCCACATTGTTAGTCTAAATAGTTTATAGAAGGTACAATAGTGAGTCAGACTTGAATCTAGACCTCATTTCTCCTGTGATCTGACATATGAATTGAAGTTCGTGCTCATGGAACATATGATTACTCAGGAAGATTCACCCAAATCCTGGATTGGCAGCCCCACTGACCTTTTTACATGGCTCTGTCCCTCCCCTGGAAAGGGGCCACCCAACATGTATGTTGTTTTATTTTTCAAGTGAATGTTAATTTTTGGTGTGAAGGTTTGAGACGTTGGTGATTCTTCCATGGGAGACAATGGGAGACATTGGCTTCTCACTCACCTGATGCTGGAGGCCACAGGGTTGTTGCATGGACTGCATGTTCTCCAAAATAGGGAAGCACAGACATACCCCGACTGTGCTGAGAACTCTTCACTCACCTCTGCAAGAGCTGTCCTGGAGGCCTGCAGCCGGCCTCCAAGGAGCCTCCTGGAAGAAGTCCTTGCACCGCTCACAGTTTGGGCCATCTGTGTTGTGCTGACAGACACANCATTGGCTTCTCACTCACCTGATGCTGGAGGCCACAGGGTTGTTGCATGGACTGCATGTTCTCCAAAATAGGGGAGCACAGACACACCCCGACTGTGCTGAGAACTCTTCACTCACCTCTGCAAGAGCTGTCCTGGAGGCCTGCAGCCGGCCTCCAAGGAGCCTCCTGGAAGAAGTCCTTGCACCGCTCACAGTTTGGGCCATCTGTGTTGTGCTGACAGACACACTGACCGTGAACCTGCGTTGTGTGATGCACGGACAGTGTGAAAAGAGGGCTCACCTTTCAGGATGCTGGGGCTCTTTATATGGAAAACGAAATACCAGGTCACAGGCCTGAGACTTCGTTTCCTCTGTGTTAGTTACAATACTAGCCTGAACTATCTGTTATTTGCTTAATTAGCTTTTACAATGTAAAGATTTAAAATGTTTAGTATACATTTACAATAAATTTTATTTTGGTATGTCTCACTGCTAGTTTCAGGGCAGCCCATTGCAGCCCTCAACAAAATGAGGGATAGGATGGTGTGTGTGTGTGTTTGTGTGTCCAGGGTGGCTTAGAAGCATAAAAGAGGGAATTAGAAAACAGAAAGAAATTAGAGAAAGGTGTATGATTCTCCACAAAATGCCCTAAATGTCCAAATTCAAAAGGAGAAGTTCTATTTCCAGTTAAACATTGAGGCAGCTGGGTAAGAAGGTGCAACAGCCCCAACATCAAGCCTCGTCTGACTATAACTAACAGTTTAAAATTATTTAGTAGACATACCCCCAGGACTCTGCATGAAAATACAACTCTTCTGCTACATCACTCTTTAGGACTAGTCCCAAAGATGGAAGGGATTTTCAGTGTGAAGACATAGTCATTCATAGTGTAAGACTGTTACTTGGAGTAACCATCTTTACAATAGCAGACATTAGTCCCACACCTTGGTATGGAGTACGACAGACCTTTGATCAATTTTTGTGAGAGAACGAATGAGAAATTATGAGTCCTCCCTACTAAACCCTCATTCCCTAAAAAAATAAACAACAAAAGGAGCAAAATGGGCTATCTTAAAATCACAAGTTATAAATTCCGGTCGTGAGTCCAGTGATGCTCATACATGGAAGGATTCACAGGACTCTCTGGAGAGAGAGCTGAGGGTGCCCAGATAGCCTGTTGTCCAGACTGAGTCACACCCGCCCTGACTCGGGCTGGCCCGCTGCTGGTCCCCACATAGAAGTTGATCGACACCGAGCACCAACACAGCGAAGGGAAGGCAGGAGAGCCAACTGCTCTCCTGGGTAAGTAACTCACCATTCCAGGAGGGCTGAACACGTCTCCCCTCACCATCCGTGTTAGGCCACATTCGCTGGCATGGCCATTGCAAAAACAGCTGCCCCGAACCACCATCTCATACAGGGCGTAGTAGTATTTATCAAGGGAATCATTCTGCCTCCTTCCGAGCAAAGTGTCTCCAAGGGTGTGGAGTTTGGTGAAGTTTATCCTCAGGTTTGTTAACGTAACAAGGTCTAGGGAAAGGGCAATAATAAAGATAATGAATTGTGCACTTAGGTTGTATCATTTCAAGATGCCCTTCTTGACTGGCATCCCCTTCGTGCGCTACAGGAAGGTAATGACAAGGAATATGCCTAACATGCGATTTTAGAAAAGAAATTGATGTGAAAAATATAAAGCAATTCGTACCCTGGATGTAGGGGCTGTACGGGTTTTCTATTTCAAAGCTGGGATCCAAAACTTTTAAAACAACCTGTAAAACAAAGGTAGGTAAATATAAACTATTTTACCCCAAAATGTTATGGTTAAATAGTATACTCTTTTTTTTAAAAGAGAGAAACATCAATATGTGGGCTGTCTCTTGGGTGCCTCCTAGCAGGGACCTGGGCTGCAACACAGGCATGTGCCCTGACAGGGAATTGAACTGGCAACCCTTTTGGTTTGTGGGCCAGTAGCTAATCCACTGAGCCACACCAGCCAGGGCTAAATAATATACTGTTAAAGAAAAGATTCTGATTTTATAAGCAGTTTGAGCTCTTGTTTCCCCGGTATCATGGGGTACAGGTTATTGTTAGGTTCTCATGTGAAAAAAAGTAGCAAGAAGGAAAATGAAAGCCATGAACAGTCACGTTGGGGCTTTATACACAAGAGGTCTGTGAACGAAGAAGTTGTGATTCCAAAGGACAAAAGGGCCCCTGTTCTGGGCCGGGGTGGAGTTACGGGGCCATGGTTCAGCGAGTCATCATCAGTTTGGATCTGGCAGGGAGTTCTGGAGCTGCTGTCTGCCTCAATCCCTTCTCCTAGACCTGATAAGGCAATGCCTGCCAACCCCACTCCTACCTGGACCCTCCGCCAGTTACCAGTTTTGCTCGGGGGATGTTCCTGCAGATCCCAGCTGAGTGCTGGTTTACAGAGCAAGGAGATGAGACAACTAGTCCAGAGCTGCACTAGCCTACGTGCTGCCTTGCGAGCATTAGAAACAGATGCTCTTCCCTCGCCTTCCCCAGGCCCCGGTGCCCAGCCTGGCTCTCAGCACCTGCCCACCTTCAGCTGGTCTCTCTGTGAAGGATTACTTCTTAGAAGGTATTTATCATTTATCTGACTTTGAGGTGAATTCAGGACTCATTTCAATTTAAACTCTGTTATTTTTAAAAACCAACCAGGCGAGTTCCATTTCAACAAATACTACCTAAATTGTTTTCATCTCAATTAAGCACATTAACAACAACAACAACAAAAACGTATATTTTACATTAAAGAAATCCAAGAAAGGAAAGGCTACCTCACCACCGGTGGAGGGTTCAATATCCGAATATCTAGAGTCACACACAAGGTCTCCCAGTCCCTGGGCCTGGCCAGATGTGATGTTGGGAAAGGAAGTGGCACAGTCTTTCGCAAAATATTTGAACACTTTCCAGGTATGTCCATAGTCCGTGGAACGTTCAACTAACATTGCGGCAGGCCGAAAAGTCTGTGGGAAAATGAGTTAACCCGTGATACTCCACAAAGGAAGATTGTATTGCCCACTTCAGATTGAATATTTATAATTTCCAACTATATTTCAAACCTTATTTGTATCCTTTAAAATCACTATACAAAGAACCTACCAAAATCTCTTCCCAAAAGAGGGCAGGCATTTATGAGCACATATTTTGCCCTATAATTTAATTCCATTTTAAAAATCTGGCCATGTGATTCAATAATTGAAGGAAGATGGCATATTAATTTTTAAAAGGTTTGTGATTTAATAATTGAAGGAAGATGGCATATTAATTTTTAAGTGTAATTGATATTTTTACAGCAATTTGCATGCAGTTTTCTTGGCCCGGAATGCTTTTCCTCTGGCAAACTCTTATACATCCTTGAAAATCTACCATGGAGTTTACCTGGATTGCCCAGAGCAGATTTAGTCTTCTCAATGAATTTCCCACCATTCTTACCATATGTTTAGACACTTACTTATCACCCTGTATTATAATTTTAAATTTATAAGTGTGCTGAAATCATAACTAGACTGTTAATTCTTTAAGGGCAAAGGCTAAGATTTTTTTCCATTTAAAAAATATATTTTATTGATTATGCCATTACAGTTGTCCTATTTCCCCCCCTCCACCCTGCATACACACCCCTCCACATTTCCCCCTTTTAGTTTATGTCCATGTGTCCTAAGTTCTTTAGCTTCTACATTTCCCACACTACGCTGGCCCTCCACCTATGTATTTTCTCCCCACCATCTATGCTACTTATTCTCTGTACCTTCTCCCCCTTCTCCTCCTCCCACTCCCCTGTTGCTAACTCTCCATGTGATCTCCATTTCTGTGGCTCCACTCCTGATCTAGCTGTCCTCTTAGATTGCTTTTGTTTTAGATGTGGTTGTTAATAACTGTGAGTTTGCTGTCCTTTCACTGTTCATATTTTTTAACTCCTTTTTCTTAGATAAGTCCCTTTAACATTTCATATAATAAGGGCTTGGTGATGATGAACTCCTTGAATTTGACCTTATCTGAGAAGCACTTTATCTGCCCTTCCATTCTAAATGAAAGCTTTGCTGGATAGAACAATCTTGGATGTAGGTCTTTGGATTTCATGACTTGGAATACTTCTTTCCAGCCCCTTCTTGCCTGTAAGGTCTCTTTTGAGAAATCCGCTGACAGTCTAATGAGAACTCCTTTGTAGGTGACTGTCCCCTTATCTCTCTTTTTTTAAAAGATTTTTAAAAGATTTTATTTATTTATTTTTAGAGGGGAAAAGAAGGAGAGAAGGAGAGAAATATCAATGTATGGTTGCTTCTTGTGAGTCCCCGGCTCGGAACTGGTCTGCAACCCAGGCATGTGCCCTGACTGGGAATCGAACCGTGATCGTGTGGTTCGCAGGCCCGTGCTCAATCCACTGAGCTACACCAGCCAAGGCTGTCGCCTTATCTCTTGCTGCTTCTAGAATTCTCTTCTTCATTTTAATCTAGGGTAATGTAATTATGATGTGCCTTGGTGTGTTCCTCCTTGGGTCCAACTTCTTTGGGACTCTCTGAGCTTCCTGGATTTCCTAGAAGTCTATTTCCTTTGCCAGACTGGGGAACTTCTCCTTTATTACTTGTTCAAAGAAGTTTTCCACTTGTTGCTCTTCCTCTTTTCCTTCTGGTACCCCTCTAATTCAGCTGTTGGAATGTTTAAAGATGTCCTGGAGGTTCCTAAGCCTTCCCTCATTTTTTCGAATTCTTATTTCTTCATTCTTTTCTAGTTGGATGTTTCTTTCTTCCTTCTGGTCCACTTCATTGATCTGAGCCCCAGTTTTCTTTCCATCACTATTGGTTCCCTGTGTATTTTCCTTCATTTTACTTACTGTAGCCTTCATTTTTTTTTTCATCTAATTTGAGACTAAAATCAACCAGTTCTGTGAGCATCCTGATCACCAGTGTTTTGAACTATGCATCTGATAGGTTGGCTATCTCTTGGTTAATTAGAAGTATTGGCTCTGGGGTTTTGAGTTGTTTTTCTGCTTGAGCCATAATGTTTTGGTCTGTTCATGCCTATTACATATGAGTGGCAAAAGCTTAGTTGTTCACCAGGGTGGGTCAACCCAGTCGCTGGTTTGTCAGAGAGGGAACAATAGCATTTATCCCACTCTCTCTTGGATTTTGGTCCCCTCTGCTGCTTCCTACAAGCAAATTGGGCCCTTCTGGTGCTGGTTCCTAGGTGGGTGGGCTTGTGTACGTTCTAAGACACTGTGGGTCTCTCCAGCAAATTCTTCTGTGAGGCTGGGAGCCTCTCCCAGCACCTCAATCCCTGAAAGTTTTTCCAATTGGTGCTTTTAGGTTTTATTTCCCAATGCTGGGGCCCTGTGTTGTACAGTCTGTCTCACTGTCCATTTTTTTCATATGGTTTATCTGTGCGTGAATGGGTGATCGTGGTCAGCCAGCCGCCTTGCACTCTTACTGGGTCTGCCCATTGTCATCCCACACATGGGATCTGCCAGCCGCCGCCTGTACACCTGGGTTGGTCCAGCAGCCACTGCTTTTCCCCGACGTGACCCCTCTTGGCCGTCTGCCGACTTCTCCCCTCTTACTGGTCTGGATGAATCGTTCGTTGTTGTTGGACTTTGGTACAGCTCAATTTTCTGTCTGTTTTGTTTGTGTTTTTGTTTCTAAATCTTTGTTGTTCTTAATTTTTATTGTGCGAGGAGGTACAGTATTTCTGCCTCTACCTTCATCTTGGCCGGAAGTCTTTTTTTCCATTTTTATAACTTTTCCTTTTATATTCATTTTTGTATTACCACAACTTGGCACCAGGCCTGACAACAAACTTAGAATTTTGATGAATAATTAGAGAATGACTGTAGCACAAGATTTGCGGTGGCATCTCACTAACCTTAGCAAAGACCCTTTAATTGTTCTTCCTTTTTGATCACAGTCTTTCCATATTTCCCTAAATAATTTCCAGTTCCTGTCCTTTCTCCTCAAAGTTATGTCTCCCTCATTTCTGTGGCCTCTAACCCCCAGAGTTCATGATTTCCTTTTTGCTACATATTCTAAGTTGTTTTTTTGTTGTTGTGGGCCATATAAATGATTCATTAATGAGCAGTAGTATTGTGTTTTGGTTTGAGAACAAACAACCGGATGACAAAGCTGGAGTTTGGATGCGCACAGCTTTTTGTTCTCTGCCAGGAAGTGAGGAAGTGAAAGTTCCGGCGAGCCCAGCGTTTGGCAAGTGTATAAAGGGGGCAGCAAACCTATGCATCTGTACCTTAAAGGTCAGAATAAGGTGGCTGAACTGAAATAGTGCCTCTAGGTCCAATCTGATGCTGACGTGATCAAGACCTAAAGAAAAATCCAGAAAGAAGAAAATCAGTGATTTTGAGGGACCCCTGCTTATCATATTAATCTCTCACTCTAGCTTGTCTATAATAAAATCCATTGGAATCCCATGCTGGTGACCAACGCTCTTTCCTAGTTTCCTGGAGCGGTTTTCCATGCCATTCCATGTCCAAGAGAAGGTCTTTGGGAGAGCAACGTAGGGTTTACTCAGACTGTGCCATATGGATGTTTTGGCACAGTGGCTTATGGCCACAGTGTGGCAGTATTCCATATGACCGAGGACGTTTCCCAGAGTGGGAACAAGAGGGCTCATTTCCTTGGACTCAGCTCTGTGCTACACAGAAACACGAGCTTGCAAGCTAGAGCACGGTAAAATGGACACACCCTGTGCTTCCAGCAGCTGCTAACAATCATTTGAACTAGTTTTATTGTTATGTAGCATAAAGCACAGCCTGGAACATTCCCCTGGAGTGAGGCTCTGTGGGCCCCTGCATGGAGGAGACAGATGTGTCCTGGCTGGACTTTGCACAGAGGTCACTGGCTGCCCTCTTCTCCAGCACGGACATGGAGGATTGGCCTCAGTCTGGACACCCTGGAAGCCCTGATCTCTCTGAAGTACACTGTCCAATAGAAATAGGAGTCACATGTGCCATTTAAAATTTTCTGGCAGCCAAAGTTATGCAAGTTAAAAAAAAAGCAGGTGAAATTATTTTTAATGTATTTAACAAAATATGTAAAAAATATTCTCATTTCAGTATGTAATTGATATTTTCAAAATTAGTAGCATCTTATTATACGTTTCCCCCCAAACTAAGTGTTAGAAATCGGGTGTTTTTGTACTTGCAGCACGTCTCGATTTGGATGAGCCACATCTGGATCTAGTGCCCAGGAGCCACACGTGGCTCGGGGCTCTGGCCCTGGCAGTGAAGTTCTACAGGACGGCGGCTGGACTGCAGTGCCCTGGGGCGCAGCGGCCTTGCAGGGCGGATGGTTCAGAGAAGGGTTTGCTGCAGTTAGGGCAGCCATATTCCAGGCTCTGTCAAGGAGTCCTCACCCTTTCTGGAAAGGAGATCTGCTTTCCCCTCTCCAAAATTCTTGGTTGAGACCCCTTTTCCATATAATGAGCCTTGACTGAGCAGCATTCCCTCTGGGGGATGTGGGGCAAATGCTGGACATGTGGGTCAAAAGTGCTATACAGCAAAAATGGCACCACCCAACAGCGAAGACAGGTGTTTGTGGGAGAAACTGCTTCACATTCATTAGGGAGAGTCCAACTAGAGTCACTGATGAGGATCCAAAAGGAACTGGCATTTAGTAGACATCGATCACATGCTTGTCCAATGGGATGAAAAAATAGTCTCGCACCATGCTTGCCCTAACGACCCTGTGCGATTTTCTCTCACTCCCTCTGAGGCACTAGGATCCCCTCAGGAAACATGTTTACCTCTGAGGAAAATAGCGGGATTACAGCCCCAAATGCAACATATAGAGATGTGGCAAATGGAATCATTTTGGGGGGCGGGGCCAGGGTGCAGAGCAGTATGGAAGAGGGGCCATCCTGAGTGAGCCAGTCTGCATTAATGCAAGCATGTAAGGCCCGGAGCTGGGTGGCATATGAGGAGTCCCTGGTCGGGCTCAAACTTAGAGTCAGCGTCTGGGAAACACCAGGGGGAGGTCCAATGGCACAGTTGTTCATGACCAGAGGAGGGCACAAACCCAGAAGGGCAAGAACCTCAGTTGATAGCCAACTATCCTTTCAATTCGATGTTTATATTAAAATCTTCGGCTTGCAGTAAGAAATGACACGTCCTCTCTTCCCTCGTGCACTGAGAAAGGAGAAGGCACGTGGCACGAACTCTTAGACTTCCCCTGGCATGATTAACTCCACCTACCAGCGTGTTTTATGTTGGGCTTTATTTATCAATACCTATATTATTATTTTATTAATAATGCCTATATTATGCCTATATTATTATTATTATTTTTAAATATTTTATTTATTTATCTTTAGAGGGGAAGGGAAGGAGAGAGGAAGAGAAACATCAATGTGTGGTTGCTTCTTGTGCATCCCCTGCTGGGAACTGGCCTGCAACCCAGGCATGTGCCCTGACTGGGAATCGAACCGTGATCGTCTGGTTTGCAGGCCTGTGCTCAATCCACTGAGCTACACCAGCCAGGGCTTATTATTATTTTTTACAAAGAACAAAAGAATGCAAAGATATTTTCTTCCCTGGCAAGGAAAGGGTGAAACATGCTGAGCTATGTGCTTAAAATACAATTCTATTTCTCTAGAAACAAATACTCTTTCTTAAAGTGAAAAGAAATTGTGTTGTTACACAGGGCTCTGCCTTCTGGTAAATGCTGTTCCAATATGACTGCTTACTCTGACACTGTTAATATCATATAGAAACACACCTTATTAAAAACATGAAGAAATAAAACATTGGAAAGGAACTTAATCATACCGTTTTCAGATTGCCACCATTTCTTTTCTCTCTCTGGTTGAAAATTTGTAATCACATTCTCAATGGTGTGGCTGTTGGGTTGGGTGTGTGGATCGTATGGAAATCTGGAGTCACAAATGAAGCATTTTTGTTCCCCCTGGAAAACACCATCATTAACATTTAAAATAAAGAACTGTAATTACTTATTGTTGATCTGAGTTTAAAAACAAACTGTACTTACTATATTTGTCATTCAATCTGGCTAAAAATAAAAAGCAGAGGAAATAACATGACATCAATTTTCCATCAATAGATGCTTAAATGCAATAACAAATGAAATTAAAAGATGGCTTAGAATTTTTATAAATTTATGTATTTAGAGCAAAAATGCAAATATATGAGGAACCAATTCTTTTTTCATACAAGATGCAGATGGTCTGGAAATTATTTTCAACTATAGAGAAATAATCAGAATATAACTTTGAGTAGAATTATTCTCTTTAGTTAAAAGAAGAATATTTGGCACAAAAATAACAAAGCAATGGGCCACTAGGTTATCTGCGACCATTGTCCTTTCTCTCTCAGACATACTTTTTGGCAGACAAGCTTCCAATTCCAAAAACCCTTATATCATACATGTGGATTTTGTAAAAGATTTTCATAAATTCACACCATAGAGCTCCACCCTCTTGTCTCACAGAAAAGGTCTTATTAGTAAATGGAAACTAATTTTCCATGAGATGGATTTTCAAATGTTGTTAACTGGCCTTGCAGTGTGCTCGCTTGAATGTGTCTGTTTGTAGCTGTATTTATTTGAAACACATTTCAGAAATAAACTCACAACTTTAGAGTCAACTAATATTTGACAGAGGAAGCAGGCACATGCAATAGGTTAAAGATAGTTTATTCGATAATGATGCTGGGAAAATTGGAGTGTGCAGAAAAATGAAGCTAGACTACCTTCTTACACCATACACAAGAATAAATTCAAAATGGATCAAGGACTTAAATATTAGACCTGAATCCATAAAAATTCTAGAAGAAAACATAGGCAACAAAATCTCACATTTTTCATAATAATATTTTATCTAATATATCTCCTCAGGCCAGGGAAATTAAAAAATTAAAATAAACAAATGGACTATATCAAACTAAAAAGTTTTTGCACAGCAATGAAAAGCCATCAGTGAAATTAAAAGACAATTCATGCAATGGGAGAACATATTCACCAATGCATCTGATAAGGGGTTAATATCCAACATTTATAAAGAACTTACAAAACTCAACAGCAAAAAAAAAAAAATGAAACAATCCAATTAAAATATGGGCAAAGGACCTGAGTAGACATTTCTCCAAAGAGGACATACTGATGGACAATAGCCATATGAAAAGATGCTCAGTGTCATTAATTATCAGAGAAATGCAAATTAAAAAACCACAATGATATATCACCTCACAGCTGTCAAGAATGGCTATCACCAATAAATCAACAAACAAGTGCTGGCAAGGCTGTGGAGGGGGAGTGCAGACGGGTGCAGCCACTGTGGAAAGCAGTAGATACCTCAGACTATTAAAAATGGAACTGCCTTTTTTAAAAAAAAAGATTTTATTTATTTTTAGACAGAGGGGAAGGGAGGGAGAAAGAGAGGGAGACGAACATCAACGTGTGGTTGCCTCCTGAGCATCCCCCAGGGGGACCTGGCCCACAACCCAGGCATGTGCCCTGACTGGGAATCAAACTGGTAACCCTTTGGTTTTCAGGCTGGCACTCAATCCATTGAGCCACATCAGCCAGACTGGAACTGCCTCTTGACCTAGTGATCCCTCTTCTAGGAATATATCCAAAGAAACCCAAAATACTAATTTGAAAGAACATAAGCACCCCTGTGTTCATTGCAGCATTATTTACAATCCCCAAGATATGGAAGCAGCCCAAGTGTCCATCAATAAATGAGGGGATAAAACAACTATGGGTCATTTACACAATGGAATACTACTTAGCCACAAAATGAAGAAAATTTTACCCTGTGTGACAGCCTGGATGGACCTGGAGAACATTATGCTAAAGTGAAATAAACCAGTCAGAGAAAGACAAGTACCATATGATTTCACTCATATGTGGAATCTAATGAACAAACTGAACTAACAAGCAAAATACAGACAGACTCATGTAGAAAGTAGGATGACAGCTATTAGGCAGGGAGGTCAGGGGGCAGAGGAATTAAACAAAAAGGAAAAAGGACTCATGCACATGGACAACACTGTGGTGATTGTGGAGGGAAGATGTATATAAGGGGGGTAAATGGAAAAAATATAATAAAAATTAAAAAATAAAATACAAAAAAAAAGCCTCCTAAGGAAATTTCCAAAGACTTCCAAAAGACCACTCATGGCCTGTTTCAGGCTAATTTGCTGTTCAAGGCTAATTTGCGGGAGTGGGAGTTGGAGGAACACTTTTACAGAGCTTTCAGGAAGCAGGAGCTGTTTATTACCATCCCTTCTGCTGGAAACTGTTTACAACAGCAAATGCACTAGTTGGTGTTTAGTGAATGTTGAGTTTACGTCTTGACCATGACTTACAAGGGCCTACATGACCTCATCAGGGCTGCCTCCTTGACTGCCTTCCCCCATACACTCGGCCTTAGCTACACTCACCTCTTTTCCTTGAGCTTATTGAGAACTCTTGTGACTTAGAATCTCAACATAAGCTGTTTTCAGTTCTCCCTGAACCCGCACCAGA
Organism: Sturnira hondurensis; assembly: GCF_014824575.4. Taxonomy (NCBI): domain Eukaryota; kingdom Metazoa; phylum Chordata; class Mammalia; order Chiroptera; family Phyllostomidae; genus Sturnira; species Sturnira hondurensis. The sequence continues at coordinate 1,887,471 of NW_028091508.1, forward strand.
CATTCCTATCTCTTGCTCCTTCCCTTCTTTCAGGTCTCTGCCTAAATGCCACCATCTCAGAGAAATTTTCCTTGACTTTTACATAAAATACCACCACCTCCCACCCTTATGGCCTCTGCCAGTCTCTAGCCCTTACCCTGCCTGACAATATTTTCTAAGTCTTTATCACTACCTGTGACTATATTGTATAGTGGTTGGATTTCTGTCTGTTGGCATCATTAGACTTTAAGCTAAAGGAGGACGAGGACTTTGTTTTGTTTATGGCTGTATTCTCCTTACCTAGGATAGTGTCTGGACCATAGTAGATAATCAATAAAATTTGTCAAATGAATGCATGATGATTTTAATGACTCTTTCTGCTAGAGTCTATCAAGGTAAACCAACTTTTCAAAAGTGCCACATAATCTTTTTATTTTAAAAAATATTTAATTTATTTATTTTTAGAGAGAGAGAGAGAAGGAGAAGGAGAGAAACATGGGTGTAAGAGAGAAACATTCATCGATTGCCTCTCACATAGGCCCTGACTGGGGACCAAACCTACAACCTTGGCGTGTGCCCTGATTGGGAATTGAACCAGTGACCTTTCACTTTGCAGAATGATGCCCAACCAACTGAGTGACACTGGTCAGGCCTATAAAGTCTTCTTAGAATTACTGGCCACTATAAACCTTCCACTTGAAGAAATCAAGGAATAGTGGAAGCTAGCTCAATTCTCCATATGGGGATGCTGGACCCAGGCCTGTCCTAAAAGAGCAGAAGAAGCCCTGTGATTCCATCACAAGATGTTGAGACTTCAAAGTATTTCCAATAATACTATAAAAATTTGGGGGCAAAATGTTTATACTCAGGGCTCGTGGGCTATTCTCTCTATAAACATCTCAGAAGCACAGCTGTTGCTGGGACTGGCCACATGGGGCGCTTAGTTGTAGTAACTAAACGGGAATCCCCACTTACGTGACAATGTGGGTCCATGTTGACCTGAAGTTTTTGAAGAGAATGCTTTGCTTGGTAGCAGTTTCTTAGACAACAGACAGGAAAATCGCCCCCCATCCTGCACAGTGTTTGCACGGACTAGCACTCACAGCCCCACCTGTGAAACCTTGTCAGCCTGAAGATATGTGTAGATTTTTTTTCAGCTCTAAATTTTTAAGATATCTGTGATTCTATAGACAAAAGAAGCTTCTGAAGTTTGATTTACTTCTGTTTTTGGTGGTGTGAAATTAAGACATAGAAACATGAATTTCTGATTATCATCCGAGTATAGCATGGGTTGGCTAGGACAAGGGTAGGTGATTGCCAGTGGGTGAAGAATAAGACGGGTGATCTTGGGTCGGAAAGTTTCGAATGTTAGAGCTGAGAACCACTTCTTTGTCTACAGGACCTGGACTCATAAAGCTACTGGAAGGGCCATGCGTCCCACCTGACCTAGATAGAGTTGAATAAACTTCTACAGTCACATTTCCTTGCCCATGAAGAGAAGTTGCTTTCTTGTACAAGTACTTCCCAAACTTAGAACAGAGCTAAGCATTCAGGTATTGTCTCCACTTATTTATAATCATCTTCTTTTGCTAGAAACCAATGAGAATACAAAGCATTTTCCAGAGACCTCCAGGAGTTGCCTTAATGAACAATACATGGAAAAGCCTGGGCCACTAACATTAGGCTCGTGTCCAACTTCCTTCTTGCACATCCTCTCATTGAAGGCTTGACATGACTGTGTCAGGCTTTTCAGCAGGTATGAGGCACAGATGACCTTGGGGGCTTGATTTGCTCTCAGAACAAAGGGAAGAACAAACTCTAAAGCAACTTGTTTTTTTAAACACACTGTCCTTAAAGGAAAAAAAAAGGCCACAAAATATGTTCACATTGGGATTTCATGATTTTAGGCAAGACCAAGACAGTTTCCAAGTGGCATAGTGAGGCTGCAGTGAATTCCAGGGTCCACACCCTTCTATCTCCATGGCACAACAGGGAGAACTGGTTAGCGTAATGGCCTGGAGGGCCTGATGGATCCTCAGTTTCTACCTATTAAGTCACTAGGTTTAGCCTATGGTAGCCACATTTTATAGTCATTCCCTTCAAAGACTGAACCAAAAAGACATTTCTGTTTAATTCTAAAGGTAACAAGAAACAGATTAAGCAGACCTTTCTATTTTCTGATCTGACAAGGTTTCCTGGACTTTGAATTGTATCACATGTATCTCTGATGTTCCAAAAGGAACGTTGTCTCCTTCTTTACTGTTGACTGAACAGCCCCAGCCGTGCTTGGAAGAATCCACATCAGTGATTGAATAATCCCGACAAGTAAACAAAGAACCAACCCACCTCGAGGTAGCTGAGGATGCAGTATTTCTGGGCTCCACCTAGCCCACAGGTAGAAGAAGCCGTGAGCTGTGTGCTGCGCCCCACCAGGAGATTGCCGGTGGTGGGATAACAGGCACCTTTGCTGCATCCATCTTCAGCTTTTGCATAACTAAGCAACCCTTGAACACAACAAAAACAGCTACTTAGAAGGCAGTCCAAGGGTAGTCGAAGTCTTAAAGAAGCAACTGGTTAAGTTGGAAAGTTAACAGTCCATTTATTTATTTTTTAAAAGATTTTATTTATTTATTTTTAGAGAGAGGGGAAGGGAAGGAGAAAGAGAGGAAGAGAAAGATCAATGTGTGGTTGCCTCTCATGCACTCCCTACTGGGGCCCTGGTCTGCAACCCAGGCACGTGCCCTGACTGGAAATTGAACGAGCGACCCTTTGGTCGCCGCCTGTGCTCAATCCACTGAGCTACACCAGCCAGGGCAACAGTCCATTTATTTTTAATACTAGTTCTGTTGATCATTAAGACCCTTGTCCTGGATGGTCTTGGTGCCCATAGCCTGACAGAAATTTCTTACCCTAGGAGGTTATACCATCTGTGTTCCCGTCCTCACCTGGGCCAGCCTGTAGCCAATGACTGATAAATACATAGTTCAGTACATAGTCCAAAGCCTCAGGCTAGGATCAACTCCACGTGCAAATTATGCTCAGAACCTCTCCACAGGGTTGGGGAGGCTGAAGCCCGACTCCAGCTAGGACCTCCTCCCACCTTTGCTTCTTCACCTGGCTCCTCAGAGCGCTCCCTCAATAAATCACATGCCCGGAAATCCCTGTCTCAGGCTCTGCTCTGAGAAACCTCATCTGAGACAGCTTCTCTGTACTGGGAATTCTCCGTGTATCATTTTAGGCAAAAACAAAGAAGAATACACAGACACGAGGAAGGAGAATCCTAATCCTGCCTAATAGCCTCCTAAGCTACATAGTAAGTTCAATTGACCCATTATAACACAAGTTGTTGGGCTCAGATGCGCCATGGAATAAATCATGTCCCTTTGGGACCAAGTGAGAGACTGAGTCCCAGTCTGTACGGCGCACTGAGCCCTTGACACCTGCTGTTTGGCAGATCTGTCTTGATGGGATTCGGTCACAAGAGGTGTAAGATCACTGCCAGGGAGCCTCCCTCCTGACTGTCACTTCAATTCATCACTTTGCTTGTGCAACCTCGGCGATAGTATTCTCGTATCTCAGTTTAAAAACTACTTTGAAAGTTCTACTTGTTTTAAAATGTTAAATTCTGAGTTAAGACAATGTTAAATCTTTACGAATGAATGTGGAGTGGGCAGGGTGATCTGAACTATTACCTGCCTGCACGGCTTGCCTGCAGGGTCTGCTCTACTACGTTGGAGTTAGATTTCTGTAACCCACAACACATGAAAAGATTTGTTAATTGTTGGGAAGATTGAAGAAAACAAAGTAGAATCTTACTGGACTAAGTAAGGTGAATACAAGTATAAAGTTAAATGCAGATACAATGTGAGTAAACTGTGACTTTTTGTTGGTAGCTATTTATAGTGTCATTCTATTTCTTCTTTTAAAAGTGTATTTGAACAAGACAGTACAGTATCTTTTTAAATTTGATTAAAGGGTTAGAATTCCGTTTGATTCTCAAGACCAAAATCCAAGCACTAGTTTTCTCCTGATTAAAATTCAAACATAGACATGACAATTTTCCAGAAATAAAGTAGATTAAAAGACACAGGACCCAGAATACCTGAGACAACTTTGAAAATTTCCCTACTTGATATTAAAGCTTTCAGTGTAGGTACAGTAAATAAGAGAGTGTAATACCAGTAGAAGGATAGGCCTATACATCAATGGAACAGAACAGAGAACCCAGAAATACGTCCACACAAATATGCCCAACTGATTTTTCAGCTGCAAAGGCAATTGAATGGAGGAAGGATAAACTTTTAAACAAACAGTGCTGGAGAAATAGAAGATCCATAGACAAAAATGAACTGTCATGAAAACTTCATGACTTATACAAATATTAATACAAAACAAATCATGGATTTAAATGTAAAATATATAAGCATAAAGGTATAAAACTCATATAGCATGTAGGAGAAAGTCTTTGGGACTCGGGGCTAGGCAAAGTCTTTTTAGAACTGATGAAAAGAGCATAATCCATTAAAAAAATTGATAAATTGGACTTCATCAAAATTAGAAACTTCACGAAGAAATAAAAAGGCAAGCAACAGGCTGGGAGAATATAATTGCAAATCACATATATGACTAATGTCTTGATCTAGAATATAAAGCACTCTCAAAATTCAGCATTAAAAATGAACCCAGCTCTGGCTGGTGTGGCTCAGTAGATCGAGTGCTGGTCTGTGAACCAGTGGGTCTCTGGTTCAATCCCCAGTCAGGGCACATGTCTGGGTTGGGGGCCAGGTCCCCAGTGGAGGTGTGCACAAGAGGCCACCACACATTGATGTTTCCCTCCCTCTCTTTCTCCCTTGCTCCCTTTCTCTAAAAAAATAAATAAAATCTTAAAAAAACCCCAACCCAACAATAACATGGCAAGTGGCATGAATAGACATTGCACTGAAGAACATATGCAAATGGCAAATAAGGCCCTGAAAACATGTTCAACATCATTAGCCTTTAGGAAAATGCAACTTGAAGCCACAATAAGATACCACTACATACCCATCAGAATGGTCAGAAAAATAGCAGTAACACTAGGTGCTGGCGAGGGTGTGGAGAAACTGGAGCACTCATGCACTCTTGGTGGGAATGTGAAATGGCTGGGGGATAATATGGCAGCTTTTAAGAAAACTAAGCATGTCTTTATCATACAACCCAGCAATTGCACTTGTAGATATTTATCCCAGAGATATGAACATTTATATTTATGTAAAAACCTATGTACACATGTCCATAGCATCTTTATTTGTAATAGTCAACTGCTGGAAACAAGCCAGATTTCTTTCAGTGGGTGAATGGTTAAGCGAAGCGTTGGTACATCCATATCATGCAATAGTTCTTAGTAGTAAAAATGAGTGAATCTTGAAACATGGCAACAATCTGGATAAATCTCAAAGGAGTTCGGCTGAGTGAAAAAGGCCAGTTTCAGAACGCTATATACTGGCCCTGAAGAACAGGGTGGCTGTGATGGATGGAGCATTGCCCCACAAAGAGAAAGGTCAGTGGTTTGATCCCCATCTGGGCACATGCCTGGGTTGTGGGTTTGGTCCCCACTCAGGGTGCATAGGAGAGGCAACCAATGGATGTTTCTCTCTTTCTCCCTCCCTTCTGCTTGTGGTAAAAAATACAAATAAAATCTTTTAAAAAGGTTATATACTGTGTAATTCCATTTCTTGAATGGCAAAACTGTAGAGATGGAGAACAGATTGTCAGAGGGTTTGGGAGGCAGGGAGGGAAAGAGGTGGGGGTGGCTAGGAAGGGGCAGTACTGGGGGTCCTTGAAGTGATGGACCAGTTCTGTGTCCTAAGTGTGGTGATGATCACGTGAATAAAATTGCATAGAATTGCCCTGGCTCGTGTAGCTCAGTGGCTTGAGCACAGGCTGCAAACCAAAGGGTTGCAAGTTCAAGTCCCAGTCAGGGCACATGCCTGGGTTGCAGGCCAGGTTCCCAGTAGGGAGTACATGAGAGGCAACCACACAATGATGTTTCTCTCCCTCTTTCTCCTTCTTTCCCCTCTCTCTGAAAATAAATAAAAAAATATTTTAAAAAATGCATAGAGTTAATACATATACACAAATGAGTGCATGTAAAACTGGAGAAATCTGATGAATAAGGTCAGTGGATTCTATGGATGTTAATTTCTTGGTTGTTGTATTGTACTATAGTTATGCAAGATGTTGCCATCAGAGGAAATTGGGTGAAAGGTATGTGGGACATCTCTGTATTATTTCTTACATCTGCACAAGAACCTACAATTACCTCAAAATGAAAGTACGCCCAAACAATCTTCCTTCCAAATTACCCCATCAGCACCCAGATGGTGAATTAAGTACATCTACAGTCTAAAATAACACACACATGACCTCTTCCAGCTGCTCATATGCTTTTCCCTTGAGACCTTTTATGCCAACACTTGATTTCAACAGACAGGAGTGAGAGGATTGGCCTAAAATGAAATATAATTACCATACTATGAACTAAGCTGGTTTCTTCTCAGTTTTCTCAATTGAAAAATAAAGAATCTGTTACATACATGTTCTATATCTAATGAATTTCTTTTGTCCTCCCCCAAACACAAGCTTTTGAAAAATAATGTTCTTTCTGTTAAGCATACATTTCCCACATGAACTATTCCATTAACCTGGTTATTCTGTGATTATCATCAGTCTGTAAACACATAGATCATAGTTCTACAGCTAAGAATACTACACATAATGCCTACCTCCCCACAGTTTACCAAATGTCAGTTTGAACAGGGAATTTCTGACCTTCAGTCTCATTGCAAAGATTACTATTCTAGACACAGACACAGCATTTCCTTCTCTTGATTTGAGATAGGTATGTGAGAAAAGTTAGTTCCATCATATACTTTTAATTTTGTTGTGTAATAAATGATCCTGGATTGGTTAACATGAGTTTTCCCCTTATTCACCCAACAATCCAAAGGTACATCTCCTTTCATTTCCTAGAATTGGCATCTTGGACAAATACCTAATCAGTATTTTGGACTCCAGTAGGCAGAGGCTTTTTGAAACAAGGTCAGGTACAGCATTTCTGCTTACGCTGCATGTGGATTAGCTGACTTTCCTCCCAGGGATTTGTTCTTCCAGACAAGTTCCATCCTGAATTCTGTTATTGGAATTGTTGCCTTGGAGACTCAACCTGCTTTTCTTACCCAACTTGGCCAAACTTGTTGTAATCGGATCTGTACTTTTTAGAAATAAAAGTATTCCAGGACTTAGGGAAACTTAACTATTATTTGTGTAATATTCTAAGTACACATATGAACTTACAGTCTAAAATACTTGGCAAAAAGTGGCAAGAAGAATAAGTAATTCAGGCTGCATGCCTGGACATAAACTGGGCAATATCCTTCCTGGGCTAAAGATTTCAGCTGCCAGATTACATTAGCAATAGGTCAGAACTAATTCAATAAAGATGAAGGATAAAGATATTTATGTCTTTAGAAAATCAACATATTCCTCAAAAATGACATACAACTTAAAGATAGAATCTTATTAAGAATGAAGGTGGGAGATCTGACCATTTAAAGAAAATATACAGTAAATTTTCTATAAGGATCATTTTGTAGAAATAACCATTATTATGTAGTCTCTCAGTAATGTTGTATATTGTTATAATTTTATGAAACATGTGAGATATTTTCACGTACTTTGGAATGCACCTCAGAGTTTTAGATGCTGTGAACACACATTGATATACTCATACCCCTTACCTATTATGGGTAAGAAAAAGGACTAAGAATGCACATTACATAAGGCTTGCACTTTGCCTCCTGTTCCCCAAACCTGGCACCAATGCATGTTTTATGATTTTTTTCTCCTTATTTTCCTCAGTCAGATTGCAAGCCAAAGTGTTTAAATAGGCTCTGGCACTTTCAGAAATGCCTATGGTTGAACAAACCAGAAAATGCCCACGCTGGTGGTGGGGAGTAAGCCTGGTTTGTGGTTTGACCCAGAGGCAACCCTACAGATCTGGGTTCCATCAGGGTACCTCAGGTTTAGAAATCCTAGATGTATTGCAGCACGGCCTTTTCTGCCCAAGCTAAGTTGGCTTTGAAGACATTCCCTTCAGAAGAGGGATCTCCTCAAGGAAGGCTCTCTGAAGAAGGTGTACATTATCCTTCATCGAGGCTGGGAGAAGGCACAGTCATCCTCAGTGGTTGCTTCTAATTTTGAATGTTGGTTCAGTTCCAAAGAGAACATCCAAGCCAAATGTAGATGAAACATCTTTGTTCCCACTGGCTTGTGACTCACCTCTCTGAGACAGGGGATTTTCAACAGAGAACAAGTGAGCACTTCCTTTCCAGAGCTGTTCTTTCCTCTTTTACCAGCAGATCTAGTTGGGCAATGGCCTCAGGGTTTAAAAAGCGCAAAATTAAGAGATGGGATTCTTGAAGTTTGCTGCCATGAAGAAGTTCAGCATGAAGAGTCTAAGCAATTTAGTCGGTACTTAGTGATCAAAAGCAGGTCTGCCACAGATGTAGAAAATTCAGGATCAGACGGTGATTGTTGGAAACATATTTTCTATGACTAATGTACATTATTCTCAGCTTATTAAAAACAGCAGAGGCATGGAGGACTTGGTGCTTCAGCCCAGAGCTGCTGCTTACTCAGCAGAGGGAATTTTGCCTATAAATTCTTCATGAGACCACATCACTGGGACAAATGTTACATTCAAAGCAGAACTATTTTTAAAAATTGAAATGCATTATATTTGTAAATTGCGAATCTGAAAGTATTTTACTTTTGCTAGTATCTTACTTTACTTACTTACTTGTCTGTTGAGGATAATATTCCATTAAAGGGAGATGGAAATAGCTATGTGTGGGTACCAAAATATTTGAGTGAAAGTTTTTAGTTGCTTGACACAGTTATACAACAGAGTAGCCATGCAAATATATAGCAGTATAGAAAAAAGGAGGTGAATATGTTTAAAAACTATTTATTCTAAATATTTTAGAATAATAATACAAGCAGAAAATTAATTTTGAACAACTAATACTCACCAAGGTGCAAAAGAAAGGTCAGTTGAAATTTCATTATTTTGTCAGGAAATAATTAAATTCAGTTCTGCTAGGTTAAAAAAAAGAGGCTAAATCAGTCACTGATAAACTCAATAATTGCATCAGTTGTCAATGATTTGAACATTTGTGTGATAGTTCTTACCCTTTAGGGAGACAAAATACCTATAGTACCCAATTCCTTAAAAAATATATACATTTTTACAAATATTTGTTTTATATTTTGAAATCACAAAATATAATTATTTGTGGGAAATAATATGAAACAAACATTTCCTTTCCACATTTTTATTTTACCCTATTTTGCCCATTTTATTCTTTAGAAAAAATGAATTATGCAATTAACATGTACTTATTATTGAAAACAGAAAAATGAGACATGGAAAATAAAGAAATTATTATCCATAGCACTACCATCTACAGAGAAGTGGTTAATGTCTTGCTATAGGTTCTTCCATACATTCTTCATTGCATGTAAGAGTTTTCCAAAAATGATACCACGTCATTATATCTCAGACACTATTTTTTGCTAGATACTTATATCTATATATATCTATATACCTATATATCTATATGTCTATATGTCTATGTCTATATGTCTATATCTATATCTATCTATATGTGTGGTCTGCCTATAAGATATCCAGCTATTTATTGATAAATAAATTCAATAAATTTATTTAAAAATAGAGACATTTATTGAAGAAGATTCAAGAAACATTGTATGTAGGACAATGATGCCTCAGTCCCCTTCAAAGTAGGCATCTTGGGACTTCACACAGTTCTCCCATCACCATCAGCTGACCCATGATTTTTTTCCTGAATCTCATGGACAGTCTGAAATCTCTTCCCTTTCAAAGGTGATTTTGGTTTTGAGAAGAGCCAAAGTCACAGGGCTCCCAATCTAGGCTGCAGGGTGTCTGAGTCACCTGGATGATTTGATGTTTCACCAAAAATCTCTGCATGAGATGTGATACATGAGAGGGTGTGTTGTTGTGAAGAAGCTGTCAATCACCAGTTATCCATAGCATTTCCCCCACGGAAACCCAATAGTTTCCATGGAGGAATGTTAAAGCTTAATGCAAAATGTAATGCAGATTCATTGCTTTACTCATTCAGTCATTTTGAACGTGATGGCCACACAGTACACATGTTCACTAAATGGTGTCTACCACCCCCACTGACTAGTACAGTGAAGTCGTTGTTCACATATGTGCATTCCAGTCCACTCTCCTTGGCTGCCAGGTTACATTGATGCCCTACAAACTGTTCTCTTATATGGTTGGACTTTTTCTGGACAGACTAATATGTATACATTTATCCTCACCTGAGGACATGCTTACTAATTTTGAGAGAGGGGAAGAAGAGAGAAAGGGACAGAAACATTGATCAGTTGCCTCCCGTACACACCCTGACTGTGAATGAAACCCTCAGCCTAGGCCTTCTGGTTTACGGAACAATATTCTGAACAACGAAGCCACACGGGCCAGGTACCAGAAATATATTTTCATTTTAGCAATTTCAACCTAGTGAGGGGCACTGGGATTACCTGAGGGCTTCCACCAACCAAACCTGTGTCCTCCTTTGTAGATTCAGCTAAGGCCCTCTGGCTGGGGGTCCCCAAGTCACTGTTGTGGGAGCCCTGATATAGATGAAAGTGCATGAACCTCAGTGGGTTGGGAGGCAAGGAAGTAAAGTGCTCTTCTGCATCAATGGTTAAGTCACTGGATAATATTCCTCTGAATGCAGGAACCAAAATTTATTTAACAAGTCCCTTAGTAGCTGATGTATACCATGTTTCTAATATTTTCCCATTATACATATTTTTGTTTATATCCTTAATTATTCCCCAGGATATATTAAATGGACTGGAAATAATGAACCAAAACCATGACTATGTATGTGCACATACATGCATTCATAAGCAGTACACACATATGCATATACACACACACTACATGTGTGTGTGAAGGTTTTGATGTCAAACTGCCATTCAGAAAGTTCGTCCCAGTTTACACTCTTGTCAGTAGCCTGTGGGAACAGCGGTTGCCCTGAGCCCTTAGCAATATTGAGTATTATGCATTTTTAAAGTTTTATCTATTTAAAAAGCAGAGGACTATTTTCATCATTATTTAATGTATTTATTTCAGTAGTAGTGACTATAAAAATATTTTTCATGCATTTACAGATGAGAACTCTTTTTGACATTCTAGCCTTTGAGTCCTGTCCTAATGGACTGTTTATCCTGCGAACCCCACCTTTCAGCTCCCTTAGCTCCCCTCGCCTGCACTCCAGAACGAGCCCAGCACTGCCTGCTTGCAGAAACCTCCTTTGCCTTGAATGCCACCCTGCCAGTTCCAGCCTTCTTACGAAATCCTTTAGAAAGTGTTTTGAAATGCCTGATTTAAGGCAAATGTCCCATTCTGTGATCCAAGCTCTTCACACAGCCCGGGAGTCACTTGGGATGTCGGGTATCATAAGAAGATGGCTGAGTGAGAAGCAGCCCCTCTGGAAGCATCTCCTTCTGAAAATGAACTCTGTGTGTCGTAAGAATCTCCAGTTGTGGACTAATGACCTCACACAAAACCTTGTGAAGGCCTCTAGGTCCAGATGGTGAGTCCAGATGGAGCCTCGGGAAGTTCCCCTCCATGCGGGTCACCTGGACCTGAGCACTTTTTTCAGGTGGTGCACTTTTCCTTAGTCGAAGCGTGCGGCTTCGGTCATTTACCCAGCTACACTTTTGATAACATGAACTCCCAAATCCTGATGTCCAGGATGCAGAACTCCTGCCTGCATGCTTCATTCCTTCCTTTTAAAAAGTCTCTGGGAGATTTTTTAACTACCAATGTTCAGACCCAACTGAGGTCAATTCAGAATTGCTGGGGGATGAGACCCAGGTGTAATGTGTTTCAGATGATCCCCAGGATGTTCTTTTTTAAAAAAGATTTTATTATTTTTTAGAGAGAAGGGAAGGGAGGGAGAAAGAGAGGGAGAGAAACATCGATGTGTGAGAAAAACATTGATCAATCGGTTGCCTCTTGCACACCTGCAACTGGGGGGTTGGCACGCTACCCTGGCACGTGCTCCAGAGCAGGAATCAAACCAGAGATCTCTCAGTTTGAAGGCCAGCACTCAACCCACTGAGCAACCCAGCCAGGGCCAGAGGAGTCTGACATGTACCTGGGGTTCAAAACCGCCAATGGCTCACAAACATCTAAAACTCATCACTTTGCCTCACGTGCCTGCTCTCCTCCTGGACTCCGTTCTAAGAGAAGGGCACAGCCCAATGTTTTCTAAACTTGGCTGCAGATTAGAATCACCCAGGGAGATTTAAACATTCTGCCACCCAGGTACATTCCATACCAATTAAATTAGAATACCTGGAGGTGAGGCCCCCACGGTGTTTAAAGATTCCAGGTGATTCCAATGCGCAGCAAAGTTTAGGACTCACTGGCAACGCCATGGACCAGTGTGCTTAGGCCAGGAACTTGAGGCTCATTCTGTATTCCTCTTCCCCTCACCCTTCAAATTTAACTTCGATCTTATCTCCTTAAACAGTGGTTCTCAGAGTGTGGCGCAAGGACTTAATAAGGTGACAAATTTGCTTGGGACTTCTCAGGTTTTAGTTCTGAAAGCCCCCAGGTCCTGGGAATCTCCCTGAGTCCTGGGCACACCCAGGTGTTGGTCGCCCTAATGAACCAGCTGAATCAGGGTCACCTGGATGCTAGTTAGAAATGCAAATGGTCAAACCCCAGCCCAGGACCTACTATTTAGGAACTCGAGGGATGGGAACTCAACACTCTGTGCTCTTACAAGCCCTCCACGTGAGTCTGATGCAGCTCACGTTTAATAAACCGCTGCCCTATGTAACTCACAAGACCAGAGATGCTGTTGCTCCCAGAGACAGCAGCCAACGCTTAACGAGACCCGCTCAGTGACAGGTGCTTTCTTAGCTGTGTGGTCTGGGTGGTCTCCCAGTTGGACACGCAGGCCTTGGCCGCAGCGCTGTATTGTTGGGATGAGTGAGGAGGTTGGGCGGATCTGTTCCTGACTGAATGCACACGTACTTCTCAGAGCTTGCTCAGTGAAGGGCTTCTTCTTTTAGCCCCTCAATATCCAAAATTAATTTTCCCCTTAGAATAGAAGATTTTATATTGTTCATAAGCTTCTAGGAAGAAGACAGGAAAAAAAAGTTTTCTTTCATATATGAAGCCTCTCCTATGAAACTTCTCATCTCTCTGAATGGGGGAATTCTTTTTTTTTTTTTTTATGAGAAAGGGGAAAGAAGGGAGAAAGGGAGAGGAACATCAGTGGGTTGCTTCCCACATGCATCCTGACCAAGGACCAAACCTGTAACCCAGGCATGTGCCCTGAGTGGGAATAGAACTGGCGACCTTTCACTTTGCAGGAGGGTACCCAATCAAATGAGCCACGTTGGTCAAGGCAAGAATGGAAGTATTCTTATCTTCACAGCTCTTAGTAACTCTTTTAAGGCATAAAGTATATTCTGCTTTTTATCTGTTTTTTTTGGTGACAGCTTTACTGAGATAATTCACATACCATAAAGTTCACCATCAACACGGCATTCAACACATTCACAGAGCTGTGCTCCTTGTCTAACTGGGACATTTCACTACCCAAACGAGAATGGCCATCATCCCCACCTGCCTCTTCCTGTGCCTCCTACTTTCTCTCTCTGTGATTTGCCTATTCTAGATATTTCATGAAAATACAATCTCATGATATGTTGTCCTCTGTGACTGACTTCTTTCAATTAGCATAATATTTTCAAGGTTCATTCTTCTTGTGGTAGATATCAGCCCCGAATTCCTTTTTTATTGCTGAATAATATTCCACTACATGGATATACTATGTTCTGTTTATCCATTCATCAGTTTGTGGGCATTCGTTTTTTTCTACTTTTTGGCTATTATGAATAATGCTGCTATGAACATTCATCTACAAGTTTTTGTACAGATGTATATTTTTATTTCTCTTGGGTAAATACATAGGAATAGAAACATTTTGCTTCAAAACCATTTTATGACCTTGTCTAAACTTTCTTTTGTAAGCACTTGAATGCAAACATTAATCTTTCTGTCCCTGGAAGTACTTAGGAAAATATTTTTAAAAAATTTTGTTGAATCCATTTCTTGTGTTGAAATACGTCGATGCCTAACCTGGACACTAATGGCAGGCATAGCATTTTAGCCTGATTTTTATTTACTGGCTGTTGCACTAACCTCACCTCGCCCACCCCCACTGAAAGTCTCAGCTGTGCCCTAGAGGCTCCCCTTCCTGCTGGGGCTGCCGCAGCCTTGGCTTTAAGGTCCCCTGTCAACTGCCAATCCTGTGTGCTCCGTGGTGCTGACCTTTTACTTGCCTCTTCTCCCATAGCCTTATTCTATGGCTTGTAGTCTCAAACTTTGTCCTTATTTCAAAATTTGTTTGCTTTCCAGAGCCCCAATGCAAAACTGGGGCTGTTCTTAAATCTTAAAATTTAAACATTGTGATAGGAGGCACTTGAGTGGTAAAGAGGGCGATAAATATAATCACTCGTCAATAGTCCTAATTTTTTTTGTCATAGCAGGAAGACATTCTATTTACTGATTTTTTTCTTCTAGAGAAAAGGAGGGATGGGAAGAGAGAGAGAGAAATGTTAACTTGTTCTGCTTACGCGTGCACTCACTGGTTGATTCTTGTATGTGCCTCGACCAGGATCAGACCCCCAGTCCTGGTGCACAGGGATACGCTCTAACCAACTGAACTGCCCCGCTGGATTCTGGAAGACATTCTAAAGACGTCTTTATCCCCAGTCTTTGTCTCCGTTTACAACTGATTGCAGAACTATGCTTTGTGAAATGATCCTGAACCACATCCTGTGAAGGATTCACAGCATTTGAATCGGAAGCGCTGGCCTGTGGTCCAGAGCATCCGCATAGGGCGCTCTGCGGGGTCCAGTGGAAAGGCGGGGGAAGAGGGCCGGGGTGCCTAGCTTTCTTCCTCCACCCAAGTAATGGGAACAGGCCCAAATGAATGCCAACACTGGGGTTTTAAATCCTTTAATCCAGCTATCCCTGAACGTCCTGAGGCACAGCAAGTGAAGAGGTAAGTTAATTCTGGTTAATTCAGGCTGCTGAAAATATTCTCCTTGAAACGATCCAACAAAATGTGATGAAGCAATTGAAATCACCCCCGATTTTCTTACTTCCCTATGTCCCACTGCAAGTGCACTCTTGACTTCTTTCTCAGTGAATGTGGATTATGGCTGCTGATCCCTGTAATTACCCTGCAAATCCTTAAGCCTGTATGTCAGCTTTTCTGTTTTTCAGAAAAGTGTTGTGCAATGCTTCTCAATGGGTTGGTTTGCCCTGCAGAAAACATTCGGCGATGCCTGCTCACATTTCTGTCACAGTAGATCCACATACTACTGGATCTAGAGGGTACAGGCCATGCATGCCCCTAAATAGATATTACACAATGCGCAGGACCATGCCCAGCCCCCTCACAAAGAATTATCTGACCCAAAATAGCAATAATGCTGAGCTTGAGAAGTCACAGGTGGCCCCCGTGCCCTTTGCCAGGGCCTTGCGCCCTGCCCTTTGTTTCCATAAGTTGCTCAGCTCTAGTCTTGACTCCTGTTTTCTGTTTTCCATTTCAGGTGATCTGAGCCCCAAACTAGATGAGGGTTAGAGTAAGTCTGGCAACACTTAGAAGTTGTATTATCTGAAACCACCCGCCCAGGCATTATGAAGCCCCCAGCTGCACGTGCAGCACTGGTGCGAACGATGTGGTAACCCCACCCCTACCTCCCATCATCAAGCCATTCATTTTGCTGGTGCTGCTTTTCTGGGTTTATTGGAGCTGACATTTGCAAAGCCTCACAGAGGCTATGTGGAATTTTTTCTTGCTAAATTCATTGGTGAGTTTAAGCGATATATGTAAAAGTAATTGTGATGAACAAATATAATATTACCCCTTCTTTGGATGAAAAGCATGTAAATGTATTTACAAGGCTGGATGCATTTTGGTCATTGTTTAACTAATTTTGGTGGATGAAGCAGGTCTTAAAATATATTATGTTGCAATAAACAGGTCTGAAAATGTATGAATTGTTGCAATATACAGTAAAGTACGTGAAACTGTCAATAACGTTCTGGCATTGCTAATTGATTTTAATCCGCTCACTGTTCACTAACATTGCCTCATCTGCCCTCACTTGGAGGCTGTGCTCAGTTCAACAAAATTATGTTTAGCTTTCCTTTATTTGTGCAACACATTTCTTTCAGGAATCATTCAATATTTCAGCCGTGTTGCTAAATTGTATCATAGTAAGGAATGCAGAACTAGAAGCTATAAAGCTTCCTTTCTGGTCAATTAAAGCAAATTTTACGTTTCCTTTAAAACGGTATTTACACACACCTAGGGTATTAACAAAAAATATTTTGATGATATGGATAGTTCTATAGAATTTGAACTTTTTCTAAATTGTCACCAGTTGTATCACCATAATAAAATAAGCATTTACCTAATACACGATTTAAAATTATGCAGTTCAACACCACATCATTTGATGCTTCCTTCAACAAACAAAATTTCAAGTCATTGGCTGCATCCACTGTGCATTAAGCTTCTACTTTCCCCATTGGATACTGCATTCCATGAATGTGTCTGTCTATGTTATCTGATCATTGATCATTCTGTAAAAGTAACAATCACACTCTATATTCTGATACATTATACTCGTCCTGGTTCCCCATGTACCTTCACTTGCTGATACCTTCACTTGATCCCCAAAAGGCCAACTTGCCAGCGAGATGGAAGTGAGACTTACCGGGATTTGAGAGGGCTGAGAGGTGCAGGCAGCAGGCAGGGCGTGTAAAGGCACACCTGAAAGTGAGAGTCAATTTAAGCAGAAAACATTTGCCCCGAGGCACCTAAGGGTAGGGAAAAAAAGACGGGAGGTGTTCCAAAACCTGCCAAAAGACGTGATTTGTGAAGTTACTTGCCTTAGATTTTGGCACACACACACACACACACACACACACACACACACACCAGTATACAGAGGGAAAGAGAGCTCGATTTTACAGCGAATGTTCATTTCCGTGCCAAACTTCGGAAAATAGTGACTCTGAGAAGTTGTGATCAGGGGCTCCAGCAACAAAGTGGAACATGCCTACCAAATTTCTAACTGGGTGTGTAGGTTACTTGTGCCTGCTCCAACAGTGGAAGTTAAGGAGGGAGACGCACGAAGAACCAATGCTTACCTTGGGCTCACGAAAGCCACGAGGTGCAACGCCCGCTCAAGGGATGAATGAATTGTTGGAGTGAGATGCTCTAAGTTCACTTGAGTAAAAAGCATGTACCTATTCAAAGACATTTTACTTCCTACTTGCAACAATAATGCTTCATAAAGTAAACTCTCAACCTGAAAAAGAGCGGTTGATAAATGCAGATGTTTTTATGATTCACTAACTTGTAGAGTCTTTTGCTTGAGTGAAAGACTTAAGACCAGCTTTGCCTTCAGACCAAGGTTCTGGGCATATGCAGAGAGGAATCTGTGTCTGCTGAAACTCATGGAGAAGGGGCGGGGCAGTCCATGGGATATTTTGGCTCCTAGAATTTGAGTAGCAAATTTATCTCTGCAAATACAACACTAAGACAAAGTTAGCTAACCTGTTACACTGACTGATATCTGTGAAGAGGAAGGAGAAGGAGGAGAAGAAGAACAGCTCATATTGAACAGACAAGAATAAAAAAGAAAGTAAAAGTTCAGGAGGCTAGATCCCGGCTGGCCCCGGACGCTGCAACCTTGCCTGTAACTGCAGCCCGCAACGCAACACGTGTTCGTCCTCAGGATGGAAAAGAGCCAGTCTTTCAGAATTCCAAGAAGTCTTGAAAAACTTCTCTCCATTTTTACCATTACCTAGGTACTTTGGTGGTGCATGTTATAACATAGAAGTTCTGAAAATGATACTATTAAGTGCTTCCTAAATTGGGCAGATAGATTTTCTTATTTCATTATTTAATTGGGTTTGAGTATTTCAGTAAGTCACCCAGCAAACAAAGTTGTTCATATTCTTATATACCAAGGAGATGAAACAGGAAACATTCTCTTTTTCCACCTTCCCCTTGGACATTGGTGTTTCCTCAGCTTTATCTCCTGAGTGTCTCCTTCTCTTCTTTTCCTCAGGCAACCCCTTGGATAGTTTAATGGCTTAAACCTCTTCTTTCTCTGCTTTTAACCCCACCTACACCTACATTTTAATTCCATGTTTCCAACTGCCTCTTGATAACTCTATCCAATGAGTCACCAGTAAGTCACCTCAAACACACAATGTCCACAGTTGTTCAAACCCGTCCATCTTCCTCATTTCCATACCATCTCAGTGAACGGAACAGCATCTTTACCCACTCATTTGTGCAAGTTAGGAACCTCAGCTATGCTTAATTTCTCTCTTTTCCTTTCATTCCTGAGACATAGAATCAAAGTCTCTGAGCCTGGCCTCCCTGAACCATCGATGGAGTTCAGCGACAAAAAGGGACGTAGCATTAGCTATTTCTCTGACTGCTCCCCCAAAGTCCCTGTGTTTTCCCCTCAGCAGAGACACCGCTGGTGATTTGCACAGCAGTTGGGACTTCCCTGGGGCCATGGTTTGCGGGCTCTAGGACACAATCATGTCCTTTCAGATAGAAGTTGCAGGGCTCAGCCTGGGTCTCAGAGCATCACCCAAAGGCAGGACATACAGACTCAGCGTTTCCTTCTTTGATCATCACTATTTCTACTCAACATTGTTGGTCAGAAGATTTAAAATTTTCACTGGCTTGTTTACACCTATGATCCTTTCAAGAACAGGGGTAGGGGTGGGAACGGGGTGTGAGAGGAGGTTGGAGAAAGAAGGTTAAATAGTATCGACTAAACTGTATTATTTTGCTTAGAAAACCCAAATTTAATATTTTTGTGGCCAGGTCTTGATGATGAAAACAAAGTTATGCTACCTCAATTACTTAATGCAGAACATTTTAAAACATTATATTTTCAGGGTGACTCTTAACTTAGCCTTTTCCAGGATGAGATAAAATACTATGACAGAAACCCCCAGCTTCCGCATGCCGTTTCTAGCCCACTTCTTCTTCACCCTAGAGCTTGGCAGCAGTACAGTGGGGGCTGCCATCGGCTCCCTCTGACAGACTCTGGTTGTCTCCTAAATCTCGTCCTCGAGTCTTCCGAGCCATTCTCCTCGTTGTCACCAGAGAACACGTGTTTCCACGTGTTATTTCTTTGCTTACAAACCTTTCTTGGCTCCCTTTTACTTACAGTCTCCAGTTTCTTACTGTGGCATAACAAAGCCTGTTCACAATCCGGCCGCTTTCCACGCTCCCTCCGTGGGAGCTCGGCTCCATGCATGCTGCCCCTGGGCATGCCACACACTTCTATGACTGGCCTCGTGTAGACCGTCACCTTTATGGCGCACCATTCTCCACTTTACCTTTACCTTTCACCTTTTGTAAAGGCTTCCTTGTTTCCTCCAGGCAGAGTTGGCTGTTCCTCCTTTAAAAGTACGATGAAAGAGCGCCAGGCTTTCTTTTGCAGTGGAATGTTGGTGTCAGCCTCCCCGCAATACTCTGAGCAATGGCAAGGGTGGGAGAGAAGACCCATGGTTACTGCTCCGCTCTGGGTCCAGTAGTGCTCACGTTTCCTCTGCCCAGAAGCCAATGGCTCAGTTCCAGCAGGTAAACTCCCATGTTTCCTTTGATCTTCTTCATTATCACCAGATACTTAGCTCCGGGTATGCTAGTGCTCAGCAGGGGGCAGCACTTCTCCCTCACCATGCAGCCTCTTCCTGTTCTGCAGGACTGGGTTTCTGTCGAGGGTCCTTTATTCCTACTAGGAAGCCTGGCCCAGTATATGGAGACTTCACTGGGTCTACCTTGAGCCCTCTCTTTCGACCAGGAACCTTTGTCTTTTCCTTTGGGGTGGGTCCTCCTTTGTGTCAGCCTCATCCTACCATCCTGCCACAGCAGACAGATCCTCAATATTGAATGTTGCATGGATTCTCCTCTGCTAGGTCTTGCCTAATCTCCACAGAGCCGGCTATGCCAGAATTGAGATGAACCTGGTCGGTTTTCTGCCCCCTTCTCTAGTCTTAGAGTACGGATGGACAGCTTGTCATTTGCCCAGCTGTGACGAATTCGCTTGGGCATGATCTCCTACACCACAAGGTTTTGGCCAAGAATTTAAAATATACCACACTGTATTCTCAAGTGCCAACCTTAGTGCACATGGTTGGCACTTCCTTTTTTGAATGAACTGATATTAAATTGCAGACGCTGCTAACAAATTTATATGGTTATATTTATGTCAGAAAAAAATCTAAATCCTAATTTAGATTTAGAATTTATGTTGTAAAATTTAAGGGCACATGAATTGAACTGCTTCAGGTTGGCTTCTGTCAAGCCCGGTAAATTACCAGAGTTGGAGGGCACAGGAAAGTTGTCAGAGGGAGTTTCTTGGGAGGAAAATATTCCAGATAAGAACACGACAATCTTCTCTGGAATCTAATATCTTAGAACAGCTAGAATAACTTTTTATGCCCTAACAAGCCCCTGCGGTAACTTCAGTCAACTGCTACATTTTTAAAAATCAATCACCATCTGCCTTTCTTGAGAAAATGTCGTTTGCCTTTGTTTCATTCCCATTCCCGCATCTGTTACAGCTTCTTAATTTTCTTCCCTTAATCCTTCTCGTTTTCTCTAAAGCCAATTTTAATTGCCAGGGCTAATGCAGGGGCATTTTGTTCCCTGTTTTATGCATTCCTTTTTTGCTGGTTCATGCTTCAGTAGTCATTCTTAGACAGCTCGATACCTATCGGCTACAAACTGCGCTGCACCAGAGGGGGCTTGTTTCGAAGAAGCAGGAGGTCCCCCCCACCCCCAGTCCACTCCTAGGGGAACCAGGTAGAATGGTTCCTTTCTGCCTTGCAACATTTCTGTCAGATCCCAACTGACTCAGGATCATCCTAAAGATCTCTCACACGCCTTTTGTCTGCCTTGTGATTCAGCAAGTACGGCTACTGTGGGGACGGCAGGATCCAGTGGTTCGGGGACCTATATGGCTTGGGATTGATTCTCCTACCAAGAAGGTTTATAGGATAGAGGCGAAACTAAGTCAGAGTCTTCAATTTCATTCACCCATCAGTGAATGATGGGTGAATCATTCATTTAATCAAATATTAAAATTTCCATTTCAAACCTCACGTGCAGTTTCAGTGGGCAAGTCTGTTGGTTGCTTGAAAAGATGTGTTTAGGATTCCTGTAAGCTAATGGAGAATAAATACCCTCCTGGTAGATAATGGTAGTGCACTAAGCCAAAACGAAACATTCGCTTTCACACAACATTGAGTAAATAGAGAATAGATTTAACAAACATTCTCCAAACACTAGTTTTATTGACCCTTCCGCTCTTTCGGAGTGTGTTTCAAAGGTTCTGACTTGTTATATAATTGTGTTTAAGTTATTGCTACATTTTAAATTGCTGCCACCGTTGGCTTTACTTTTTGTGCCCTGCATGCGCATACTGGAAAGCAACTCCTGGACAACTGGGCTCGTGTCTTTCCATTTCAGGGCTGCCAGCTCTTCCTTTCGCTCTCATCTGAGAAACAGAGGCAGGCCGGCTGAGGGTCCGGCCGAGGGTCCGGCCGAGTCCCTGACTCAGCGGTGTGGAATCCCCACTCTGCTGCTTCAAAGCTGGCACATTTCCTTAGGTTTGATTTCCACACCATAAAGTCCACTTGTTAGAGGTACACAATTCAATGCATTCACCTGAACTCAAACGTGGGAGAAGTGAACATTGCGTACTCCTAGGTAGGCAGCCCGGGAAGATATGAGCATTTAGTCTTGTTCAGGGAAAGCAATAAAGCCATTATGTTCTCGGAAAAGAAAATAAGAGATGGCAGCATTATCTCAACCAGAATTCTTTGATGAGCCTTGTCCAGCGGTGACCCCACCTGCCTTTCCTCCTTGGTGGCAGGGCTGAGGAAGCAGCACCCACAGAGACTCGCCCAAACTCAAGGAGACTTCATGAGGGCTAAGCAGTCTTCATGGGGGACCAGGAGGCTTACACATCCCAGTGGGCTGTGTGGAGGATTAGTAAGTCTGAGAAGACATTAAAACAGCTCACCAGCCTTTAATAAGATTCTGTGACCCTGAATGACCCAAGATCTCAATGCTTAATGGAGATGGCACGTGCTGTCAAACTCTGAAAGGACAGATGGGTGTGGACCCGCCTACAACATCTTCAGGTGGTGAGAAAGCCACAAAACCCTTTCTGTCAGGACCCATGTCAGCTGCCGTGTGTTACCTCTGAGTGACCCCAGGCAGAGAGCTCATTGGGACCTGGAGAGAATACTAACAGATTTACCTTTTGGTTTCTTTTATAACCAACTTTCCTAATTCCTTTCCTTACAGAGGAAGATGGAACAATCCATGCAGCCTCCAGGTACTTGGGCCTGAGGAGCTCCTGGCAGCTTCCACCTCAGACTCTGCCTTGGAGAGCTCCTGTTACCAGACAGAGGTAGACGGAGCTCAGAGGCCATTTAAGAGACAGCCAGGTGACCCAGGGCCATTGGTGAGCTTTTATAATTCCTATCGGCATTTGTAAATGCATTTTAATCCCTATAGGAAGGTGGTAGAATGCAACAAATTTTAAGTTATTGATAATGTGAAAACTCTGTCACTTCTAAGTAAAAATTGTTAACAAAGTCAAAGATAACTATAGTTCTTGTTGCCCTCAAGATGAGGAAACGAAAACCTACACCAAAAGGATTCAGCTTACACTGCACATGGGGCAACAGCCCTCACCCATCTTTGCCACACTAACAGCATATTGCACCTGGCCAGGTTTCTATTGTTTCACTCTGTGGTGCTTTTGTGACACAGTGTCACGCTAGCATACTTTAAGGTTTCAGTGGGTCCAGAATAATGGAAATATTTAGTGGAATAATGAGGCATACTAAATCATTTAAATCACTCGGATACATCAATCCCGTGAAGTATACTAAGTTATTCTTACTTTATAGATGAGGAAACTGGGGCACAAAGAAGTAAGGAGCTTGCTCTTGGTTACTGATAATGCAAATGAGTCATGTTCATAGGAATGCAAAGTGTACCTTCTAGACATTGCCTTCTAGACGTTGACCAACTGATTTTGACATTTCTGATAGCTTATATATGTGTGTTTTTAAAAAGTTTGGATCTCCAGGTAAGGTAGAGGTATAGGTAAACAAGCCCCACCTCTTTGCACCACTATAGCAAAAAGTACAATGAGACTAAAACAAATATTACCCAGAACTGTCAGAAGATTGAGCTGCATGGAAGTCTGACAACAAAGGATTTAAAGAAGCCACATTCATCCAGATGGGTGGGAAGGGCAGACATGCAGAGAGGCATGGAGAGGTGCAGAGATATGAAGCGGATGGTCCCACATCCACATATGGTGGGTAAAAATCGGGAGAAATACCTTGGGAGCAAGAGATCCCACATCAGACCACACAGCCCAGGGTTCCAGTGACATTAAGATAAGTTGTTATAACTTCTGACTATAAAAACCAGTGAGGGTTGGGGCTCTAGAAGAAACTGCAGTATTCTCTAGAGACTCCTATTCAAGGGTTTAGGACTTAAGACTCATGGACTTAAGATTTATGCAGACACACTCTCTCTGAGATTCAGCACCAGGGCAGCAGCTGAAGGACACCAGTGGCAAACAGGGAGAAAGTGAAGTGACTGGCAACACAGCAAGTACTGAGGAAGAGCTTCCTCTTGGGAAAATCTCCAGAGGCCAGGCAGAGGCATTGTCCCCTCTCAAAGCCCTCCTCCACAACGAGACACAAAGCAGTGACATGGGTTGCCCTGCCCTGGTGACTACCTAAGGCTCTGCCCCATACAACTTATAGGTGTGCTGTTTTACAATAGGCCACATACTTCTAAGACAGGGAGTCAAAACAGCTGTACCTAATACACAGAAACAAGTGCAGAAAGGCTGCCAAAATGAAGAGACAAAGAAATATGGCCCAAATGAAAGAATGGAGCAAAATTCCAGAAAAAGAACTAGATGAAATGGAGATAAGCAACCTATCAGATGCAGAGTTCAAAACACTGGTTATCAGGATGCTCAAAGAACTCACTGTGTGCTGCAACAGCATACAAAAGACCCAGGCAGCAATGAAGGTTGCACTAAGTGAAATAAAGAAAATTCTACAAGGAACCAACAGTGGAGGGGATGAAGCCAACAATCACATCAATGATTTGGAACATAAGGAAGAGAAAGTATTCAATTAGAACAGCAGGGAGGAAAAAGGGTTCAAAAATGAGGAAAGGGTAAGGAATCTCTGGAACATCTTTAAATGTACCAACATCTGAATTATGGGGTGCCAGAAGGAGGAGAAGAAGAAGGGCAAGAAATGGGTAACTTATTTGAAAATACAATGAAAGAAAACTTCTCTAATCTGGTGAAGGAAATGGACATACAAGTCCAGGAAGCACAGAGAGTCCCAAACAAAATGGATACAAACAAGAATACACCAAGACACATCAAATTAAAAAGCCAAAGGTTAAAGATAAAGAGGGAATCTGAAAAGCAGCAAGAGAAAAACAGATAGTTACCTACAAAGGAGTTTCCGTGAGACTGTGAGCTGATTTCTCAAAAGAAACTCTGCAAGCCAGAAGTGTCTAGTAAAAAGTATTCAAAGTCATGAAAAGCAGGGACCTACAACCTAGATTACTCTATCCAGCAAAGGTATCATTTAGAATTGAAGGGCAGCTAAAGTACTTCCAAGACAAGGTAAAACTAAAGGAATTCACCGTCCAAGCTATTATTATATAAAATGCTAAAGGGCATTGTATAAGAAAGAGAAGAAGATCAAAACAATGAACATTGAAATGGCTATAAATTCACAACTATCAATAGTTGAATCCAAATAGCAAACTAAACAAGCAAGCAGAGCAGGAGCAGAAACACAGAAATGGAGACCACATGAGGGTCATCAGGTGGGAGGGGGAAGGAGGAGAATGGGCGAAAATGTGCAGGGATTGAAATGCACGAATTAGTAGGTACAGAATAGACAGGGGATGTCATGGGCAGAGTAGGAAATGGAGTAGCCGGAGAACTTACGTGCATGACACATGGACATGAACTAAGGGGGGATTGCCAGAGGGAATGGAGGTACCACACAGAGTGGGACAAAGGGAGAGAATCTGGACAACTATAATGGCATAATCAATAAAATGTATTTTAAAAAATGTGTCC
The DNA here is from genome assembly GCF_014824575.4 of Sturnira hondurensis. Taxonomy (NCBI): domain Eukaryota; kingdom Metazoa; phylum Chordata; class Mammalia; order Chiroptera; family Phyllostomidae; genus Sturnira; species Sturnira hondurensis. Next base: position 1,912,842 of record NW_028091508.1, read on the forward strand.
TTTGAATTGGTTATAATATTTTACTGGTTTACTCATTAATTAATAAGTTAAATAAATCTTTGGCACATATTTGTTTTATGTTTGTGTAGGACTCATGATGTTACGTTTTTTAAAAAAATTAATCTTCAACAACTGTGTATAGTTCCTGAATGTGCGTACGTGCTTTTCTCATGAGCTGCTTACTCTCCATGTGATGCTTTGCTCGCCCCTTTATCTAGTTCAGGGGTCAGCAATGTCCGAGACCTGGTTCCAGTCTGTCCTACTGCCTGCTTTTGTAATGGCCAACAAGCTAAGCCTGGCATTTAAGGTTAAAAATATTTTTAAAATAATATTTTGTGACATATGACAGTGATATGAAATATAGATTTCAGTGTCCGTAAACTAGGTTTAATTGAAATGTCTGTACTGATCATTATGTGTTGTGTACAGCTGCCATGTCTACACTCCAACGACAGAGAAGTTGTGAAAGAGATCTCACCACATGTAAAGGCAAAAATGCTTACTATCTCGCTCTTCTCAGGAAAAGTCTCTGAACCCATTGCTATGGTCTGAATGTTCAGGTTACTCCCAGTTCATATGTTGAGATTTTAACCCCAAGGATGACGATATTAGGAGGTGGGGCCTTCGGGAGGTGCTTCAGCGATTAGGCTGAAACCTTCAGCAATGGGATTAGTGCCCTCATAAAAGGACTCCCTGTCCCCTTCTGCCCTGTGAGGGCACAGCAGGAAGTTGGCTTCCTGCAGCTGGGGAGAGGGTTTTCAGCAGAACCAAACCATGCTGGGACCCTGATCTCGGAGTTCCAGCTTCCAGAACTGTGAAAAATAAATTGCTATTATTTATTAGCCACCCAGGCTATAGTGCTTTGTTGTAACAGTTCGAATGGACTAAGATCCATAACCTACTTCATGCCCCTAAAGTCTCAGCACCTCCTCCAGGACACTTCCTAACTCTCCCTTCTGGGCTGGGCTCCCTTTGTGGGTAGTAAAACACCCTGTGTGTGTCCTACTGTGGCAGTTGCCATCTGTTTTGTGAGTGTTCACTCTTCTCATGCCTTCAGGCCTAGTCTGGAAATCCTTTGAGGACATGGACTATGCCTAGTTCACCCTTGCATTTTCAGAGCCTAAGACAGTGCCTGGCTTACAATAGGCTCTCAATATTCATTGAACGAATGCTTCTCTTTCCTATACTGGATAACAAGGGCATTTGAATATCATAGCATTCAGCATTTAGTAACTGACTATCAACCTATTTTTATTTTTTTATTTTTTGGGAGGTTAAAGCAACCACACAAGCCTACCTATTTTTAAAATAAAATGACATACACCATTATTTCTTTTAATTCCCTTGAAATGAAGTGATCAAGGGCATGACAGAGGCGGAAATAAGAACACCAGCTGCCACGGCCTCACGTGGTGACCTTGTTCTGCACAGGAGGGATGTGTGGGAGGAGAGCACAGGTTTAAAAGTCTCTGCGGGACTGGCAGGCCCGAGCTACCCTCCCGAGAAGGGCAGGGCTAACTAGGCTCTTGGCTCGACTCCTGGGAGTAGCTTCCTCAATGTTTTCCACTTACCCCTTATCCGGGGACAAAAACTTCTCTCATGCCTTCAGAGAAAGCATGGCCCTGCCCAGCGCCTTGATCTTGGACTTGTGGCCTCCAGGACTGTGAAACAATGTGTTTCTGTTGTTATGGCAGCTGCAGCAAACTAATACATCATGGCACCGCACTTTTCATCCTTCTTTTCCCTGTCCCCGATATTGGGATTAGGGGTTTATTTTACTTAGAGTCACTGTCTTTTGGGTTTGTTGATCTTGCTGCTTTTCCGAATTGGACACCTCCCCCACATTAGCTTCCCGTTGCCATTGTAACAAATGACCACAAACTTATCATTTCATGGTTGTGGAGGCTGGAAGTTCAACATCAGTCTCATTAGCTGAAGTCGAGGTGCCAGCAGGTCTGGTTCCTTCCCCAGAGGCTCTGAGGGGAGAATCCACGTCCTCGCCTTTGTCAGCTTCTAGAGGCTCCTGCCTTCTGTCACCCCTTCCTCCCTCCACTCTAATCTCTTCTGTTGTTGTGCTTCTAACTTCTCGCTCTGGCTCTCCTGCGTCCCTCCTATGAGGACCCTGTGACATTGGGCACGTTCAGATAATCCAGGAAAATCTCCCTTCCTCAATATTTTCAACTTGATCACATTTGCAAAGTAGATTTTTACCATGTAACCTAACATATGCATAGGTGACCGGGATTAGGACACGGGCAGCTCTGGGAGGCCACCACACCTCTTTCCATCCTTATCCTTTCCAAATTCCATTCACCTCCTTTACCTCAGCTCACAATGACATCTGCCTTTGTAATTACAGTCTATACGCCATCATGGCGCCTGGTCCTAGATCTCTAATTGTTGGACATGAGCTCATCTCTTTCTCTAACTGCTCTGAAGGTGCCTTGAAGACAGAGACTATTGTTCTACTCCACTGGCTCTCCTGAAATCCTGCCCACGTACCCAAAGATGTAAACGGTGCAGATGGGAGGTTCCATTATCGCCTGGAGTAACTATGTGCAGAGCTGCAAATTCCAGAGTGCCACATTTGCCCTCTACTTCCACCCTTTGGTTACTTATGCGAGAGGTGAGACGGAGGTGGGCTGGGCAGAGAGCTGAGATGCCAGCGGCTGTGTCTGCCCGTGAGCTGCTACTAGAGTCCAGCGGGTAAGCAGTTGGGTGTGACTTTCATATTCTCATGGTATCCCTCCCATCTTTGTGGAAAATAATGATCAGTACACATCCCAGACAACCTCAGACGAGTCCCAACAATGTTTTAGGGACTTTATGGAGCACTTGCCAGTGTGAGTTCTACCTGCCAGAGATCTGGCCGCCCACCGCCAGCAGAGCAGGGTGACTCTTGAGAGTGGGCGGTCCTGGGCTGTGCACCGTGTGCCTGAATCTGCAGGGTAAGCTGGGGGTCTCGCTTCTTGCATAGACATGGGTCCAGGCCTGGACACGGGCATGTGTCTTTTCCTTCCATCGGTTTTGGATTGAGAACTTACCTTTAAACGGCACAATAGGCTTTCATTTCATTTTTAAATATTAATCCTTTGCTATAAGGCAGACCTCATTCTATAGGCCTACTCTCCTCCCTCTGAACGACAGAGCTTTATTTTATGTAGCTCAGGTCTAAGGAGAAATAATTTCATGAGGGAAGGAGCTTGTATTTTTGAGTCAGACACACCCAAGTTCGTCTGTCAGAGGTCTTCCGTGGTTGTGTGATGTTTGGAAAGTGAAGGGTGCCACCTCCCAGGACGGATGGGAGTATGAATGGGAAGGATATGCAGTGTATCAGTAGACACAAGTACTTCCTAAGTGCCCTGCATTTAACAGACACCAAAGCCCGGTTAGCTCTTTTCTTCTCTGTTCTTGCTAACTGAAGAGGGTTAAATGCTGAAAACACATATAAAGTAGAAAACACCACAATGATTGTTTGCTTTTGGAGGACAAAATGTCAAAGAATAGAAAGTGATTTGCAAAGGATTATGTCTTAGATTAGGCTGCCATAATAAAATGGAACCGGTAGCTTGAACAACAGAAATTCTTTTTTTCACAGGAGGCCAGAAGTCCCAGACCAAGGCACCAGCCTCCGGGATGCTGACTCGTCAATGGTTGCCTTCTCCCTGTACCCTAGAATGGTGGATGGGGAGTGCAGCGAGCCAGTGAGCTCTCCAGTATTTCCTCTTATAAGGACGTGAACCCTCTGGGATCGGGGTGCCACCCCAATGACCTCATTTAACCTTAGTTGCCTCCATTAAGGCCCTGTCTCCAAATATAGTCATACTGGGGACTGGGGATATAGTCATACATGGAGCTTTGGGGACACATTCATTCATATTTATACTTGGCATTTCCTTTCATTTTAGGTTTTACCCTGAATGATTTAAATTGTGTTAAGACCTATGAAACTGCTTTCTTTCCTGCTTTGTTCCTGGACTTTGCGGGGGAAGGAGACCAGAGAGGGGAGGGGAGCAGCGTCACTCTTGCTTTGTCAGTTCACCACAGCTGGAGATGAGTGGGGTCTTCTCGCAGGTCCCCACGCACAGCTCCATGAGTGTTCCCACGGTTCATTGCAAATGAAAGGAGACTTCTAATGTTACCTTCTGTAACCTCACATAGCACAGTTCAGCCCTCGGCAGTTTGGGGAGAGATGCAGAGGCGAAGGAAGGAGCTGGAGGGACAACAGACCTGGAATCTCATATCGCCTTCCTCCAAAGACTGTGCAGTCTCTCCACACCGCATACCCTAGTCAGTGTCCGTTGAAAGCATAAACATGCCAGTTGCTGCTACTTTTATTTGTACTGATTATTTGATATCTCTGTATGTCACTTGACGCAGCAATGTCTTATTCTGAAAATGCACTTGAAAATGCGTGTTGTGAAGAGTAGCTCCATGCCCGCTTTCCTGTACGTAGTATCCAGCAGTGTTGTATAAAATGATATCTTTTATTTTTTAAGAGATTATAGCTTATTTCCATTTAGCCAGAGAAGACAGAAAACAACAGGTCCAAAGGAAAAGCCACAACCAGGAGCAGCAAAAATGTGTGATGCTGGCAAGGGAAAGATAGAAGGGGTTTGCCTGGTCATCTGGGGAGGCTGTTTTGTCACTTTCATTACTAACAACCATTGAGTGTGAAGCAGCACCCTCGGCTGTGAGCTCTATTGCCTGGGACAATTGTTTGCAAAGTGAAAGGTTACCAGGTTAGCTGAGGACCAGTCCTTTTATACGCAGAGAATTTCGAGACTCTGTGTGGCCAGAGATGAATGTGTTCACGTGGCTTCCTGGGCCAAAGTGGGAATGCAAAAGTCCTGCTCTGCAAATGTGGTTTTTGTGCATCTTCATTAAAGGAGCTCCAGCAGGTAGATGGAAGCATATGTTCAAATGTCAGTAGAGAGGTCAGGTGCACATTAACAGGGTGATAGAAATGTAAAGAAAAACGCTGAAGCATGGCCTGGCCAGGTGGCTCAGTTGGCTGCAGCGTCATCTTGTGCACCAAAAGGTTGCAGGTTCAATCCTCGGTCAGGGCACATACCTGGATCCTGGGTTTGATCCCTGGTTGGGGTGCATATGGGAGGCAGCCAATCAATATTTCTCTCTCACATTGATATTTCTCTCTCTCTTCCTCTCTCTAATCAATAAACATATCATTGGGTGAGGATTTTAAAAAATGCTGAAGTAGTCCTGGCCAGGACTACTGGTCTGAGTGCCTCAGTTGGTTGAGCATCATCCTGCAAAGTGAAAGGTTGCTGGTTGGATTCCTGGTCAGGGCATGTGCCTGGGCTGTGGGTCTGGTTACCAGCTGGGGCATTTGCAATGGGCAGCCATTCGATATTTCTCTCTCACATTGATGTTTCTCTCCCTCTGTTTCTCCTTCCCTTGCCCTCTCTCTAAAAATAAATAAATAACATCTTTTAAAAATGCTGAAGTATGTAGAAACATGGTTGCATGCTCACCCTAGTGAGACTTACAGAAAGAATCTTGGAATGGTATCGTTCACTTACTCTTTCCTTAATTCTCTCAATCAACATATATTTGGTATCAACTATGAGCCTAGAACAGCATCTGGCACACACTAGGCACTCAATATGTGTTTCTGCATGAGTCTTAGGCATTCTATTCTGGTCATGAGCGACACAATGGTGAGTGTAAGAGCCAAGCCCCAGCCTTCCTAGGATGTAGTTGGGGAATACAAACACTCAGCAAGCAACTGAGGAGAGGCAGAAAGGGTGGATTGGATCGCAAGACTATTGTCAGGGAAAAAGGACAGGCTCTGGACTAAAGCCACCAGGAAAGGCTTTCCTCCAGGTGTTGGGAGCTCTCCTGCCTGGTTTCAGGGACTGTAGCCTCATTAATAAACAAAAAGGTCCCACGGTTAGGACTGAGTGAATGGGTTTTGGGGACATGAGCCACTAAAGAGACAGAACATTCTCTCCTAGCAGGAGTGCAGCGCCTGTCTCCCTCACTTTCCCCTGCTTGGCCTGGGGAAGTGACTAGTTAATGATGGGTAAGACCCCTCAAAAGAGGAAGGGCAACCTAAGACAGGTACAGTCGCGATGGGCCATCAGGGAAGGACTTAGGGATCTTCAGAGAAGGGGCAGAAAGACCCTCATCCCTCGGCTTTGTCATAGCCTGAGAGAGTCCTCAGTCTTTCTGCAAAAGTCTCCTAGTCTCTTGGCTGTTTTGCTCTCCCCACCTGACTCAGCCTGGGAATGATGCCAGAGGCAGCTAGGATCTTGTACTGGAACAGATGGCTCCTGGGGGCGAATCTGGCCAGAGAAAGAATATACATTGTTTCCTTTGAGGCCTGCTCTGCCCTGTTGCTATGAAACAGACACTTGAGCCAAAGCCAACCCTGACCAGAGACGATCCCTGTGTTTCTCCAGCCATTATCTGTAAATCATGTCAGTTTCTCATGAGTGTAGCTTTTGAGCATTGGTTGCTGATCTTTATGTGCATACTGTGTATCTCTGTGTGAGCTGAACCCAGTAAAGATGCAGGAAGGAAATGTTCGAGGTCATTCTCCTCTGAGGGCCTGGTCACCTTTCCTCCCCGAGCAGATCATGTCTTGGTAGATTTATTCTCATCCGCAATGGCCCAGGGGAGCTCTGCGAGCGGGGCTTCCACACACGAAGGTAAGGAGGACGAGGAACTCTGTCTGTGACCATGGAGTCGGTGGGCCACGCCTGGGCTGTGTGTCCCAAACTGGACAAATAAATACCTTTGCAGCAGGAGACGGATGGCACCACGGACGGGGATGCTCAGCAGAAACCTATGGTCCCTGCGTTAGCACTTTGCTCATTGCTGTCACTCCTCATCCCCTGACCCGATGAGATATTGTGGTTCCGATTTCTGGCACGATGCCGCTAAAAAAGTAACAAATAAATGGAAATGTCCAGAATACCTGGTGCTTTAGGAAGCCAGTGCTTCCTGAAATCCCCGAGGAAGGGCACCAGCTCCTGGGCACATGCAAACTCCATAGAAGCTTCCTGAGCATTGGCAGCGCTGCGGACACAAAGAAGCCAAGGCTCTGGTATTGTGCTCACCAGGCCTGGGCTTTGGCCAAAAACCGTGTGCACACTGAACTAGTGGAGACAGACCCCAGTCTGGGTGGGTTTATTGGGATCCCCTGGAAAAGAATGTGACTGCCCATGAGGAGGGATCACAGGGATGTCATCCACAAATTTGTGCAATAACAACAGGCAAGTTAACAGGAGAAGACCAGGACACTCTAACTGAGTTCAGAATCTTTAACTGAAATGCAAACTTCCTTAAAGATTTCGTGCAGCAGGAAGAAAAGTAGGGAATTTATTGGCTACTGCAGGCTTTTCAAGCAGGCCCAGATACTCATGGCGACTGAAACATCTCAACTGCTTGGAATCTGTAAATTCCAAAATCCATAACTTTTTCAAAGATCCATCTGGGCTGTATGTCCCTACTCCAAGAACCCCAGGTCCCCAGCTTTCTGGGAATGGGGCAGAACCAGGAAATATGCGCCAGGAGGCATCCCAGCCACCCAGGGGAAAGCTAACAGGATTTGTGAGGAAGAGGGGGAAGGGGAGGCAAAGGCCCCCAGAGCCACTGATATTGTACAGGGCTCTCCTTCTCCTTAAATGGTTACTTATTGCCTGACCCTGTGCCCATCCTTCCATGAGGGTGATCAGTGCTAAGGCTTACGGTGCATGGAAACTATTAGATGAGGTCATCTCCCACTGTGCAAAATTGGCAGGGTCCAATGGGTTTCCCTTCCATGATCATAGTGACCCAACTGACCCCATCTTTATTCACAACTCTGAAGAGGCCCCATTTGATCCTGAGTCCAGAGAATTCTTTTTACAGGGAGCTCCCCCTCATGGCAGGACAGTGTGACTACATCCTGTTGGGATACCAAAACCACCCAGGGCTGGAGGGTGCTGAGAGGATGCTGGACACCAAGGAGATTCCCTCCCAGATGCCCAGACACTTCAGCCCCATGTCCCTCTGCTTCTGCTGCCCGGGAAGGATCTAATGGTGAACAAATTTGCCTCGATGGAAAGGTTTCCCTGCTCCCTCCCCTAGTTTTACCCCTGTGGGCATGCCCAGGCAAACCTCTTGTGGGAGATGTGAGAACTCAGAGTTTTGGCCACTTAAGCTCTGGACAGCCAGACTCTGAACTCCAGGCCCTAATCCAGCATCGTCCCAGCTACAAACATCCTTCTGTCACCCATCCTCTTGCCACAGAGCTGCCCTCTGACCCTTTGGCCCAGCCAGTCTCTGCTACCACTTCTGCCCCTTCCCCCACCTTCAGGACTGCCAGTCCCCGGAGCCCCTGCCCTAGGAAACTGGCAGCTCCCAGGTATTGTTCCACCTCCCAGGGACAATCACCCTATTCACTCTGGTGGTCCGCTGGGAAAAGAAAAATGCACAGTTCTTTTTGGGCAGATTGGACACCAGCACTCAAGTCACTGTCATTCTGGGCAATCTCTCTACATTCCCAAAAAGGAAACCCTTCTACTTTTGATTGGTAAAATAATCAAAGTTTACCAACCCATTTGAATGTAACTGTTGGGACTGTTCCCCTCAACGAGCTTCCCCCGGTGCTGGCCCCTGGCTTGCTCTTCCCTTATTATAGACACGGAGACACTGAAGTGTCACCATGCAACTTGGAACAAGCCCAAGTTCTTTGCCTTCCTGGTGAGACTCACCAAGTGGACATTGGCGAGTCTTCCCCCTGAGGTCAGGATGGTAACCACTGCCCAGGACCAACTTAAACAGGGCACTGAGGCTTTGCCCAGTGGCAAGCTTGGGGTGGTGTCATTAAGCCCACAGCCTCCCCTGTAAACACCCTGTTTGCCTGGTCCTTTACTCAGCCACCCGTGAGTGCAGCCTCATTCCTGACTGCTGGAGACTCAGGGCTCAGACTCCCTTGACTAAGGTCCTAATTCTTAATATTATAGAACTGATCGAGGACATACCACAATGGCTGAGAAGCATTCTTTGAGGTTTAGGACCTAACTTACATGTTCTAGTCTGTTCTTACCCCAGAGGAATCCTAGCCCCAGCTTGCTTTCACTTCGCTAGGGGCTCAGTATACATTTACGAGGCTCCCAGTGGGGTATTTAAACAGTCCTGCAATTGCATGTGAACTCAGCACCTTGCAACTGGAAAATGCAATTTTTGGCATTATATTGATGGCATGTGGAGGAGTCCCTCTGAGCAAGCAGTATAGGCAGATGTGCGCACCCTCACAGACCACGGACACCAACATGGCTGGGCAATCGCCCCTCACAAGGTTCAAGGCCCAGCCTCCCGGCCAAGTTCCTGGGCATCATCCAGTCCTCTGAGAGCCAAGGAATTCCCCCACCAGGCAAACACTAATGACATGACAACGCCCACCACACTCACACGGCACAACACATGTGAGCTCTTTTCATGTTCTTAAGGCAACGCATCTCACTGGTCCTTTGCCCTGTATATGCAGCCATGTGCAGTTGCCCCCTCCACTGGGACAGAACCCAATAGTGGCCTTTAGAAAGTGCCCAGCAGGCTGTCCCACAGGCCTCACCTTTTGTCCCCTCAGGCTCCACATTCCGAGTTGAGGCCTTGGCTGCGCCTGACTTTGCCTCCCAGGGTCCCTGGACCCAACGTGAGTCTACCTGGCTTCCTGCGTGGGTTTGCACTCAGTCTTTGCCACCAGGGGCAGCCTGAAACTTTCCTCTTAAGCACCAGCTTTCAGCATCCTACTGAAACTGGGCTCTTTTAGAAACCAAGGCCCTAACCGGCCCCGCCCAGTACTACTTCGTACCTGGGTTCTATAAAGTCCTGGGAGAGAGATGCATGCCTCTTTGGGGAAACCGAGGTGGTGCCTTCACCAGAGGGCTAACCCTGATGCCAAAGGCTTTTCCAAATTACAGGAGAATATGGTTCCCCGCCCCCTGCTCACCTTCTCACTGGAGTGCCTTGAAGAAGTGATAGCAGTGCTCCCTGCTTCTTCCCCTCTGGCTGTCTGGGGAGGCCCTGGAGCCCCAGCAACCTGAGATAGAGTCAGTATTCTTCAGCAGGAGCCGTACCACCACCGTGTGCCATGCAGCATGCTGGCGGGCTTGGCATCCCACGAGCAGACACCCTGCTAGTGGAAGAGGGCACTTCTGACTCAGCCCAGTGGGCGGAACGTTGCTGCTCGTGTAGCCCTCAAGGGCCCTAAGAAAGGGTCTTTCCCAGGGCCACATTTTCAGACTCCTGGGTCCTTGCTAGGCATTGACGTTTGCTCTGGCCAGTGGCAGAGGACAATTTCCTCAACCAAGGCAAACCCATCTGGTGTCCAAATATGGAAGAAATGAGCAGAGCCCCCAATTTTTATCATTGCCACTTACGCTTCTGTTCACACAGAGTGCTCCATGGCAGAAGCTATTTTCCACGGCATCGCAGACGCCCTCACGAAGCCCTCCACACTCAGCCAGGCACGGACACCTCAGAGTGCTCACCCTTTTCACTAGCTTGTGTCATCAGGGAGCTCATACCTCAACAACTGGGCTCAAGCCAGGGGAATCCCTCTCTCTGGCACCAAGCTTATGACAGACCAGTGCACTCTCTGTGCCCAAACCAAACAACAGAGGCATTAGATGGGGCCATGTTCCCTGGGGGGGCTGACTACACTTCCTCAGGCAGTGACTTTATCTGCCAACTGCCCCCCCTCCTGCCCCCGCACTGGGGCTTCCCGATGCAACACTGGGATCAACGGTGCTTACACAGGACTCCTCTCGGCGACCCCTTCCGAGAATTCCTCTTCCAAACAGGTCCTCTCTTTCCTTGCTAAATTTATTGTTGTTCCTTTGGATAAACAGACATTGGCTCTCACCAGGGCACCATGGTACCTCTGACGAGACTGGACAGTGAGCTCTCCAACCTAAAGTTCTTTGGATCTTCTGTCCAGGTCCACGTCCCCATGTGGCTGGCCTCCCCGAGTGTCCTAACGATTGTTGGTTGTCGTGAACTCTCAGGCAAGTGGTCCTGGAACGGAGGGGACTCTTGCCCCAGGCATTTGTACCAGATAAGCTGAGACCAGCACAAAACCCGACACACAGCTATTACTGATCCCACAGCTCTATGGGATCTCAGCCACGCCAATTTGTTTATCTTACACGTCGTAAGTCTGACGTCTGAGGCTACTTTCACTCTATAGCAGCAGAGCTGGGTACTTGCAACTGTGGCCATATGGCCTTCAAAGCCTCAATTATCTACTGTCTGGGACTTTAAAGAACAAGTTGCCAACCGTGCTCCACTGTGGGGTGTTGGCCTGCCGGTGGGCAGGAGAAGCCGGCCATGTAAAGGGTGGAAGGTGCTGTAAAGGGTCAGGCAGAAGTACCGCCTGCTGGGGTGTGGTTGGTAGGGTACGTGGATGCCTCTCATGAGATGGACAGCAATTTGAACATTTCACCTAAAATATCATACAGTGTGCTTGAGAGTGGTATTGTCATGTTACAGAATTACATGATACGATTTTGTAATAAACAAAAGGGGCATTGTTTGTGCCAGACCCTGTATTTGGGAGACTGGAGATAAGAAGTGTGGATGTATTCAACACATACTTTGGAAAAAACCCAGGGAATCAGCTCTTGGCTTTTTTGGCGTGGGGAGGAAGAACAGTGACTCCTAGGGTCATGGGTCCCTTGATGCAGTGGGGTGTCATCTACTGAGATGGGTGCATTGGGGAAGGGAAGAGTTACAGAGCATAAAACAACTGAAGATTTATCTTCAAACAGGTTAATTCCGGGGTATCAATTAGACTTCATTTGGATGGAGAATTGAAAGCTAGGAAACATAATGCTGTTTAGGCCCAGGAGCGCAAAACTGAGATACCAGCAAGGAGTAAGGAAGATAGTGAAAAGCCCGAGAAAGAAAAATAAGGAAGAGAGAAGGGATGGCTTGAGGCACCAGGCTAGAGACAGCAACCAGCTAGGGTTTCAGAAAAGCCCCACAGGGCGCCTGGTCACACAGAGACGAGAGTTGGGAAGGGGCTGTCTCGGTGGGGCACTACCCAGGGAGGTGTGGGTGTGCACTGGAGCCCTGGACGTTGAGGGCAGGACTGGGGGAGGCAGGGAGAGAGGGCCTCTGGCAGATCCCTTCTGCTTTCTCCAGAAGGCAGGCCGGGTCCTGACCACTTGCACTTGCCACATGGAAACGGGAGCAGAGACAAGGGCCCTGCCCCATGTCCCTTGCTCCTGCCCCCTCTTTGGGCAGGTAGACCCAAGAGTAAGAACAGAAGAGGATCACTTAGACCCTGTTCCTTAATTTTTCCTCTTAAAATAAACTTTATTAAGATATAACTATGTATAGTAAAACATACCCATTTTAAGAATTTAGTTTTGAGTCCTGACAAATAAATACAACCCTGCAAACACCACCATAATCAAGAGATAGACCATGTCCATCAGCCCTACAACTTCCCTCAGCCTCTGTGTAGTGACGCCTTCCCCTTCGCCAGCCCCGGCAAGTGCCAGTGAGCTCTCCGTCACTGCGGGTTGGTCTCGCCCATTCCATATAAGTGATACTGTTGTGTCAGCTCCTTTCACTCCCCAGAATGAGTTCAGTAGTTTATTCCTTTTGTATTGCAGATTAGTAAATCATTGGCATAGATATTGATGTGATTCACCCCAAAGTGTTCAACCATTACCTATTGATGGACATTTGAGTTATTTCAACTTTCTTGCTATTATGAAAACAACCTGGTTTCTTCTTTTAATCTCAACGGGTGAGGTGCTTCTATTCCTACAGGTGGGAGAGGAGAGAGCCAGCGTGTAGATGCAGCATGGAGCTTCTCACCTGTTAGCATCGTCAGAACCACCCTGAGCCCTCAGTAAACCAGGGGCTGCGCCACCCCCGAGCCCCGAGCTTGTGATTCAGTAGATGCGGGTGAACCCAGAGCCTGATTGGGTTCACAAATAGGGCTGATGCTGCTGTTCCAGGACCGCACTTTGAGAACCACCAGTCTCGTGATGTGTCCTTGATGAAACAGGAGGACAGGGACACGGGGTGGCCTCTGGTGGTGGTGTGCTCATTGTGCGCCTTGAACGCTCCCAGACACATGTAAGCCTAGGGACAGTGATCTTAACGGTTTTCCTGAGGTATAACTTACATATCACGAGTCACTTGTTTTACGTACACAATGACTTTTAGTAAATTCACCAAGTTGTGTGATCATCAAGACAGTATAGTTTTAGACTGTTTTCCACCACTCTGGTAAAACACCCCCTGCCAAGGCACAGTCCGTCTTTGTCTCCATTCCCTGTCCCAGACAACCACAATGTCAGGGTCATAGCTTTGCTTTGCTGAATATTTCAAGTAAATGAAATCATGCAATATGTGGCCTTTCAGGCATCTTTAATTTAGCTTAATGTTATTGAGGGTCCTCTATGTTGCAGCATGTGTTAGTACTTAAAAAATTACCAAGTAGTATTCCATTTAATTGCATGGATATACCATTTAGTTGTAAAAACAGACCATGTTATGTTAATTTATCATCAGTTCATACCTTTTAGACAGACACCCAGGAGTGGAATTTCTGACTCATATGGTAAATTTATATTTAACATTTGAAGAAATTGCCAAACTGCTTCACAAAGTGGCTGTAACATGTTATATTCCCACCAGCAATGTGAAGCCCATTTCCCCATGGCATGTATTTTTAATGTGAGAAATACAAGAGAATTTGAGATTAACGTGTGAAGAAATTATTCGACATACTATTCACTGACTAGGTAAGTGCACACACGAGAGTGCGGCAACGTGTTCTTCTGCTGGTTTCAGCCTCGGCTGCACTTTGTGTTGTGGGGGGGGGCTGCCAGGCTACACCCCCAGGTCCCTGAGGGGTGCGAGGGCAAGCATTAGGGCTTCAGAGCTCTCCAGGTGACTCCAGTGGGCAGGCTGAGGACCCCTGATTTAAAAAAAGTTGGAGTCAGTCACTGGGATAACAGCCACATGATCGCCAGTGAAGAAAGACGGTGTCATAGGACAAGCCGAGTGAGAGTGGGGAAGCTTTATGGCTGGAGGGGGAGGAGAGAATGCACTGTCTGGCAGAGTAGCTTCTATGATTATCCTCATTTAATTTTTCTGGTATTATTTCAGCTTTTCAACCTTTTTGACCATGAAGTAGAGGACAGAAAATGATAACTGAAGCGGGTGGATTGGTGGGAAATCAAAGGTTTCAAGGGTCTCTTTGTTTCAGATAGGAGAGGCTACGAGTGCCTTTAAAAGTCAACAGAAAATCTGGTTGAGCAGAAGAAGAGGTGACTGATGGTGGGGACTCCGCTGACAGGCAGCGAGTTTCCAGACCCAAGGAGGAGGACTGGTCCAGGATGGGGGAAGGGCGGCTCCTGCACTTTCACAGGAGGTGGAGGATGAGAGCACATTGAGCCCGGCACTGGTTTGCTGGTTGGTGAGGGAATTCCCATCTCTGCTTTTATTTCTCTTGTTTTAACTAATTGTGATATCAGGTCATTTTGTAGAGGATGATTTGTGAGGCTGGGTGGGGAGACGAAGCCGGGTTGAATGTGTGAGGAGAGTAGAAAAGATTCGAAGCGGTCATTGCTAAGCGTGAGGATGTAAGTTCGCCTGAGAAAAATAAGCCGGTCTACTGTGCAGCGTGGTGAGTTGAACCATCTGAAGACGTTTACGACTCTATAATGATGCTGACCTCTGTTCTGTCTTCAGCTCCTGGGGGCAGGCGGCAGAAAGCAGACAGAGGACTTGATCCCGAGTAACATCAGGTATTTAGCTCCACAGGTATTTAGAAAAGACAGATGGGCAAATGACTTTGGGGTAAAGAAGGAGTGTTCCAAAAATAATGAACTACATGAATGTAAACTGTAATTAAAAATAAAGTTAAAAAGGCATTATAAAATCCATGCTGGAAAGGGGATGGAAAAACAGAGGCAGCTGGAGGACTGAGAGAAAGTAGAGGGGTCAGTAGTCTGGAGGGGAGGTTGTGAGCAGAGAGCAGGATGCTGAAGTCACATTGCGAAGGCAGAGGTGTCAAGGAACGGAGGCGGGGATGGGTGGGTTGTCCACAGGGGTGATGGCAAATCTCACCGTCTCTGTTTCCTCCCCTTCTCCTCTCTCCTCAGCTCACTCCATGCTGTGATCACGCACCACCCAACAGCTTTACTGAGGTCTCAGATGACCTCCCTGCCTTCAAATCCAAAAAGTATTTTCCAATGCTCATTTTGCTTGATTTTTCACATTATACAACACTGTAAACCATTCTCTATTTCTGAAATGGTTTCTTTCACTGCCTTCCAAGACAACACACTCTCCTTATTTCTTCCTAACTTCTTTGGCTCCAGTTTATCAGTTCCCGTTAGAGGTCCATCTATGCGTGGGATTTTCCTAATAGCTGCAATCCTCAGCCCTCTGTCTGTATTTTTCCCCAGGCAATTGCATTGGTTTTTCAGGCTCCAATGACTACTCATCACCTTGCAAGTTCCTTTTGAGCATGAAGCCCATATATCCAATTCCTACTAGTCATTTCTACTTGGCTGCCTCAGAGGCTTTTCAAACTTCTCATTTATGAGCCTGAACTCATAACTTACCTCAAGTCTGGTTCCTTCCTGATGTTCCCCCCTAAGCGTACCTCCTGTCTGGTTACACAAGTCAGAAACCTAAGAGATTCCCTTTCTCTCAACCTCCCCTATCCTACCTCTTACTCCCATCAATTTGCTTCCTGAATATCTTTAGAACCCACCACTTCTCTCCTTCTCCAGTGTCAGATCCGGATCCAGCCCGTACCATCTCTCCACCAAATGGCTTCCCCGAAGCTTCTCCGGGCCTTCTCACCCACCTCTGCGGCTCCCCGCCGGCCCATTCTCCACACTGAATCCCATGATTCCTGTCTCTTCCCCAGACACACATGTGATCATATAATCCTTTCCTTCAACTGCTTCAATTACTGCCCACTTTCCACTACTCCTTGAATAAACACAAAAACCCGTGCGAGGGGCTCAGGCCTCTGCCTGGGCAGCCCCAGCGCCTGCTCCTAGCACACTGGCCTCTGTCCTGCCTTCTCTCTGTCCCCCCGCTCTCGGCTCTCGGCTCTCGCTACGCTCCACTTCCTCAGGGAAGCCTTTGTAACCCGGCCTCACAGGCCAGCCTCCTCCACTATTTGCTCTCCCAGACTCCCCGTGCTCATTCCCGTTTGGAATCACGCATTCGTTCAGGTGGTTATTTGATTAACCTCTGCTCACACCAGGCTCTCAGCCCCTCGAGAGCAGGAACCACATCTGGTTTAGCTCGTCTTGTGCACTCCCATTTACCTCTAATAGGCCCTCAAAATACATTTTTCAGGGGAAGGGAAGGTCATTTAAAACCATGGGACTTAATCAGAAAGGGATATTAGAGGTCATCTGTTTTCTGCCATTATTTTAAAGTTGAAGAAACGGAGCCTTAGAGGCAGGAGACAAAGGCAGGCTTCATTCACACACGGTTATGCAGTGGATCTGGAATGTAAATTCTGGGCACTTTCTACCTCAACCTGGAAACTGTTTGTTTGTTTTCTCAATAGCAATACTCTCATAGTATCCTCTCCCTTTCTTGCTTTTTCACAAGTGAAAAAATAAAAGCTGTCTGTGTGCAAACCATGTCACAAAACATCGGATCACTGGTGGCAGGCAGAATGGCGTGCTCTGGGGAAAGGGGGCGAACCATGTTAAGGACATGGCCCTACCTTCCCCCTCACCAGCCTGCAGCAACGAGGGGGTGCCTGGTGGGAGCCAGGAGGCTGACTCTGCTCCTTCCCTGCTGCCCAGACACCAGCTGCCTGGACACAGCTGGTAAGAGGAAGAAGACCAGCAAGGCTCAGGCCACATGAGCCACTTGCTCCCTGGAAGCGGCAGATCCCATTTCCCCTGGTGGCGGCAGGCAGCCATTGTTTGCACAGACCATGGATCAAGAGCTATTCACAGTCTCTCCAGAGGCGTCATTCCCCCACGACGTTTCCTTTGCTCTGGATAAAGCACGGGAGGCCTCTGGTGGTCATTTGTAGGAAGATCTCTTGGTGGGGAGAGATTTGCTGCGTCAGGGTGCGAATTCTGTTATTTGTATGTCTCTTGCCTCCACAAGCCATTTCCAAAATCAGCCACTAAAAGTAAACCAGCCCTGACTGGTGTGGCTCAGTGGGTTGGGCATCGTCCTACAAACGGAAAAGTCTCTGGTTTGATTCCCTGTCAGGGCACACGCGTGGGTTGTGGGCCAGACTCATCTCACTTCAATATTTCTCTCCCTCTCTTTCTCCTTTCCTTCCCCTCTCTCTAAAAATAAATAAAATCTTAAAAAAATAAAAAAAACAAATAAAATAAAAGTAAACCAGGGTTATTATAAACCATCTGAACAAGAAGGCATTAATGGACCAATGCTTTTCCTGCTCAGGCTTACAACTCACCAGCCCTGCTGCTGACCGGAGCTGTGACTGATGATGTGCCCCTAGGAAGTGGGCTGTGAACCGGCCGCAGAGTGAAGTGGAGGTCTCGGTTTTCTGTTCAGAAGTGAATGCTCTCTGTGCTAGAAGTACTAAGGTCTACATAGCATTTTATCATTGACTTACATACTGTAGTCCTCCTAGCCACAATTTTGGTTTTTGCAGTTTCATTCAGTTACCCACGGTCAATGGTGTTCAAAAAATGTTAAATGAAGAATCTCAGAAATAAACAATTCATCAGTTTTAAATCACAAGCCATTGGAGCCATTCTGCTCTGTCCAGCATGGACATCCCTTCATCCAGTGTCGTTGCGCTGGTTGCTCTCCCCTCCGTTAGTCACTTAGTAGCCGTCTTAGTTATCGGATTGGTGGTTTGGTATCAGGGTGTTTGTTTTCAAGTAACTCTTATTTTACTTAATAATGGTCCCAAAGCCTTGCATAACTTTCATTACAGTATATTGCTATAATTGTTCTATCATCAGTTATTGTTATCTCATTCTTTGCCCAATTTATAAATTAAACTTTATCATGGGTATGTATGTATGCAAAAAAATAGTATATATAGGGCTTGGTACTCTCTCAGGTTTTAGGCATCTATGCAGGGTCTTGGAATCTTCTCCTGCTTGGATAAGGCGGGGGGGCACTGTAACATGTTGTTATCCAAATAATCATGTAGAGAGGGGCTCTGTGCCAGCAGGTCTTGTGAGTGGAAAGCTGGGACCAGGGGACAGGTGACTAGGGGCAGGCGGTGGACAAACCGGACCCCGGCAGTTTACAGAGCTAGACGGGTGTGAAACAATAAAAAGAATGGGGCTGGGGTGAAGCCAGTGGGTGGCATTTCCGCAATGCTTGTAAATGCCCAAACTCTCCCATCAAGAGGGGGAGGGTTAGAAGTCCCAGGTGACTGTGGATGGGATGGCGGAGGTCCAGGCGGGCAGAAGACAGGCTGGCACAGCCGGGAGCCAGGCTGGGGCGGGGGCCAGCATTCCGGAAAGGAAGCAGCACCTGATTTCTCAGACTGTCTCTCAAAAGGCTGGTAATATCCATTCCTGCTTTTCATGAAAATGTTTTGACACACCCTACTTTATTAGCTCTGTTTATGAGTTTAGTTTTGTGTTTAATTATCTCTGCACATATATGATTGTAAAAGCAAACATAAAAATTTGCCTTATTTTCAAACATTAGGAAACATGTTTGAAAGAGTTACAAATCACAAAGGGATCAAGGCTGTTTAATAGTTCCTTTTTGATGAAATCCAGTCATATCTGCCTATACCGTTACATATACTGCTGGACATTCGCACTCCACTAGGAATATGACATATTATAAAAGAGAGAGGGACTTTTAAAACCACATTTAATTTTAATACAAAATATGTTGCACTGTTACAGAGGTGACCCCTTCATGCACAGGTAAGTTTAGCATCTACTGTTATAGATGAGTAAAAACTGCACTTCGATTGGCTTCCCCAAACACTGGCAAATTTGGAGTAACTTTTGTCTTTGTGCTCTCTGATGCCAAGGCAAGCCTGTTTTGTCTTTTTGTATTTCTGTTACAAAGGCTGACCTGTAAAAAGCAAATGTGGAGATGCGAAATATTTAGGGCTATCTTCACCTGGGTTACTTCAAATTCTGCTTTACCTATATGTAGTATCCAAGATGCCAGGCGACTCGGCTTACTGAGCCCCAGAGGAAAAGCTCTGAAGAGTTCATCTAGAAACTTGTTGTCAGTGTGTAGAATAGTTTACTTTTTAAATTTCACAACAAAGAGGGAAAATAAAGCCCAAAGGTATTTAAATGCTTTCCAGTCCCATGCACTCTATTAATTAGGTAACTTTTTATACAGTACAACATAAACATTGTTTGCGTGTTTATTTGTATGTGACACCTATAAGCATATAGCGTCTACATTTTAAGTGTATTTACAAATTCAACAAAATATCTACATATAAAAAGCTTTACTTAAAATTAAACTTGATGCAAGTTATGAGAAACCAATTTATTGGCAAATGAAACTGAGCATTCCTTCAACCATAGGTTGTTATAGAATTTCATATTTGGAGGTAAACCACTTAATAGATATTGTTTATGAATATGGTAGAGTGTACGTATTTTGAAACTGCAGATGTAATCTGTTTGACTCTTGGCCTCGTTAGCACTTACTAGACTTTTCAGAGGCTGAAACGTGTCCATAGCCATTTGCATCCAGTCCTTCCAATGCCACAGAGAGTTTCGAAAGCTGCCACATAGGTAAAAACTTAGAGCGAATATACTCCTGTTGGCATGCTGTGTACGCTTTTCGTTTTGAAATAACTTGTTTTTAAAACAAAGTTCCTACCAAGTTGACATCCTTCTTACTGAATGGGACATGTTTTAGTAGAAACCATAAAAGGCTAAAAAAATCATTACGCATTCATTCCAGTTGGTGACGAAGTTTCTCTTTTTGTACATATGGGGGCAATACTTTTTAAAATAAGCTATCTTATTAATTTCTTTTTCACATTTCCTTTTTTCCCAGCACTGCTACTTTCATTATCTCTGCTTTTTTAAAGGTTACTCTTAGTGACAGTCACCTAGAACTCTGTGTCAACTGTATCTTTGATACAGAAGGCAGTATGTTACGGAATGCTTCTTATCAGAAGGCACTGCATGTGTCTTGCCCTGTGCTTTCTGGAATAAGTTTTGCAATTTAATTAGAGTGCTTTGCTTTTGATTCTTTAAGCATGGCACAAATGCCAAAATGCATTGTAATACACATTATTTATGCCTAAAAACAACTGAATGTAGAGATGATGTAAAGAGTAGAACACTGCACCACAGTAATACCTGGAAGATTAAGAAGGCTATGAAGTAACAGGAGCGAAGAGCAGGTAACAGAGTCTCAGTAAGCGTCAGCAAAAGCAACTGTCATGATTAACTCATTTAGCAAGTATATACTGTACATACTGTTCCTAACAGTCTCCCCAAAAGACTAACAGCTAGACACAGAGTCACCAATTTCACAACAATGTCCACAAAGACATTGAAGTTCTAAAGAACACTATAGTAACACTCTTGACAATGAAAACGGAATTCGTATTTAGGGTTTCAGCTGAGGATAGTATAAACAAAGTATCAAACCATGTTTTAGTAACATACGCAGGTATGGTCTTTAACTGTGCAGCATTTTTCATGCATCACATTTAACTGTATCCTGAAGAGGAAATAACACGATCTGTTGACGATGTACTATTTTTTATCAGTTTTGAGAAGATCAAGAATACCTATTTTGAATGAAAAAGTGTGCACTTTCCACTGCAGTTCACATTAATAAATCATCTGATTGAATCATGTTCTTACTCTAACTGTTCTCATAATATTCACATAACAGCAGAATTTATACTTCCTGCCTCTATGTGCACAGTATGAGAAGGCTGACAGACAGTGCTGGAGAGGACCATTCTGGAGGAATGGGATATTGGCAAGAAGCTTGCAGATTAAACAAAGGAATTCATGGCGTTGACAGGAGAAGGTGCCTCTGAGCTTTCGTTTCCTTCAGCGGGCTCTTTCTCTTTCTTACCGCTGTACTGTCCAATAAAGGAGCCATCCTCGTTGAACTGGCCGTTCACACCCTCTCCATAGTCCACCAGGCTGTCATCACTGTCTTCTTTTTTCACAGTCCTGTCCGAAGGTGTTCGACTACCTTTTTTCAAAGGCTTGTGGTCTTCTGCATCACTGGGAAAAAAAAAAAATTTGTCAAGAGTGGCATTTAGGTAAAATGTTTCGTTCTTAAAGATCATGCATGCACGTTATGTTGAAGCATGTGCAGTCCTGAGCCACCCCACCTAATGGTCGGGTTAGCCCTGGTGACTGGCGTGCGGTTGGAATGAGAATCAGGAGCAGGAGTGGTTTAATTGCGAAGTCTTCAGTGGGTGGGTGGCTCCTTACTGTGCATGGCAATCAACCTCAGTGTCAGGTATGGGCTCCCGATTTGGAAACGATTCAGAAATAATCACAAGCATTAAGAAAGGAAGACTTGAAAAACGATGAGAATTGTTACTGTCTTGAATTCAAAAGGCTGTAAAAGATTATGGCAAGTAAAGAAGTTAGTATATATTAAACTGTGCAATATCTCTGATTCCTTGGATATGAAATGGAGATGATTTTGGTTAAGTGTGAAATATGGATTTTTTTTCTGATCAAGAAGAAGAAGCCAAGTCCTGCATTTCAAATACTTTTGTTACCGAGTGCAGGGCAGACTTGTAAACATTAGCCTTACCTTTCAAGAGACCTATACATTCCATTAAAAGGATGCAGAAGAAACAAATGAAAACGGCCTAAGGAGAAAAGCAAAATCCTTGTACTGGTAGAATACAGAACTTTTTTCTCTGTAAGAATTCCAGTGAATGGGGAAAGATTTATTATTTTAGAAAGCAACACAACATAACTTTAGAGAACTCCATTTGTACCATAGATGGCAGGCCAATATATTCCAGAGTGTGAAAGACTCCAAAAGTGCAAAAGCAAGCGCTTCCGGTCAGCATCTCTCCCCCACTGCCCTCTTCTCCCAAGTGCGCTGTGCAGCCTGGCCACACCAGGTGGGAATCTAAGGAGTGCAATTCAGCAAATCTTTTAACACACATTTCCCCCTGATTTCTCTGTGGAACCCCCAAGCCCTGCATCCGGAAGCAGAAGAGGGCTCATTGTGCTTCAGCATGGCCGCTCACAGAGTCCTGTATCTGGGTGTGCACATTGGCCTATCCTTAACTGGGAGCGTTTGGCTTAAAAAAACAAAAAGACAAAGGCAATTATAATATTTTTTTTGAAGAACAAAAATACAGGCAAAATAAAAAAACCCATAAACAATATTAGTAAAAAACAAAAAGGCTTACAGTAAAGAAGAAAAAAGGTTGCATTAGCTACATTTCACCCACCAATTTGTACCAGGACCTCATTACTCCCTTTGCTTCTGAGAGTGACTTTTTTTCTAACCAAGATACAAATATTTCAAGATGCACAAATATTCTGGCTCTTTTGCCAATAATTCCTACTAATGTTCACAATTTTCTCCAAGAAGAAAATCTTAAGACTGGAAAACAGTAGCAGCTTAATAAGATACTCACATATACTATTGAAAACTGGTCGTTTCAACAAAACCCTAGTTTTTGTCACAAACTGAACAAACTCTGTTATCACCACTACTAATGAACAACTGGAGAAGTATCACAGAACCTTGAGCTGGCTTGTGCTTGGGGCTTGTTATGGGACACAGCATCCATCCTCCCATCTGCTCCAAGAATAAGTTGTCCATCTTTAACACTAACTCCAAGGTTTTGCTTGAATGCTCCATGTGAAATATTGCTCATGACATGGTGAGGCACTTAACTCCACTGAAGCTTTCAATAAGGAGAGTTCTGTCACTTGGATTCCAGTTCTAGCCTACGGCATTTCTTTGACCCCTCCATGCTTTCATCCATTATCTCATAAATGTTTACTGATTGCCTTTTGTAGGACAGAGAATGTCCTTGTCAGTGGGGCTATAGCAGCAAACAAAATAGAACGAAACCCTGAGCTCACTGAGCTACTTCTAGTTGGGAAAATGCAGACATAAACAATCAACATATATAAACAAAACCTAGTTGTATAGTATGTCAGAGGAAAAGTGCCATCAAATAAAGAGCCAAGTAAAGATAAAGGAAGGTGTCAGGGGAGGATGTGAAAGACTTACATTTAAATAGGACCTCCAAGCCCTGGCTGGTGTAGTTCAGTGGATTGAGTGTGGGCCTGCGAACCACATGATTGTGGTTTCGATTCCCAGTCAGGGCACATGTCTGAGTTATAGGCCAGTTCCCAGCAGGGGACTCACAAGAGGCAACCATACACTGATATTTCTCTCCTTCCCTTCTAAATTTAAATAAATAAGTATTTTTTTTTTAAAAAAATAGGACCTCCAGAGAAGGCCTCATTAAGAAGTAAGGCCTGATCAAAGACTTAAGTGAGCTGAGTTATCCGGGTGGAGAGCGAGTTGAAGGACCAGAAAGGAGACAGGGTGAGACTAGATCATGGCCTTCCTTGTGGGACACTGTAAGGGTTCTGTCTTTAACTCTAGAAGCCACGGGAGGGTTTCCAAAGGTTGGGTGACATGATCTTACATGTTAAGAGCCTACCCTAGTGGGCAGGGTTGGTAACCGGCAAAACTGGGCCAAGGCCACCCATTTATTACATAGTATCTGTGGCTGCTTCTGCACTCCAACAGCAGAAGTGTAGATTTGCAGCAGGGGCTAGGTGCTCTGTAATCTGTAAAGTCAAACATTTGCCATCAAGCCCTTGACAGAAAAAGTTTGCTGTCCTCCAGGCTAGGAGGCCAGGGGCCCGTTGCAGCTTACCAGGGGTAAGCTGGCTGACTTGGGCCAGCGCGGAACACTGGGGCAGCACGAAGCGGTCAGGGCATGGACGTATTTTGAATGTAGAAAAAACAGGGGTTTTTGGTGGATTATATGGGAATAAGAGACAAGGAAACAGCACCAAGAGTTTTGGTTTGAGAAACAGGAAGGATAGAGTTACCCTGCTGGCTTACAGCATGTTTGGTGCGGAAGACCGAGTAGCTCAGCTCAGTTTTGGACGTGTGGGAGTCTGACACGTCAGAAGAACCACTCCTTTAGTCCTTTCATGCGTCTAAGGTGACACTGATATCTGAAACTAACAAGAGCACTCTGAGAAACGGAAATTACAGGCTAATCTCATTTACAAAGATAGATGAGAAAATCCCAAAGAAATCATGAGCGTATAAAATTTACCAATCTACTAAAAAGATAGTATATCAGGACCAGGTTGGGTTTATTTCAAGAATGCAAGTCTGGTTTAGCATTAAAACACCAATTCACATAATTCATCATTTTAGCAGAAGAAAAGAACAGAATCTTATGATTATCTCAGTAGATTTAGAAAATAAGGTAATATTCAACACCCATTCACAACAAAAACTCCAATACACTGGAAGAAGAGGGGACATTCATTAACCTGATTAAAGGCATCTATAAGGAACCCAGGGCAAATGTCACCTGACGGTGGACGTTGAGTGCTCCAGGCTTGACATCGAAAACAACAGAAGGGATGCCTGCCGTTGCCAGTCCTCGTCACGAAAAGCAAGTGGTAAGAAAAAGAAATAGAAGGCCTATATCTTAAGAACAAAGGAAGCTGTCATTATTCATAAATGATCTGATTCTGTGTATAAAAAATCCAAAAGAATCTATAGGCGAACATTAAAATAAAAGTCAATTTTTATGTGCTTGCAAACAATTAGAAAATAAAAATTTAAAAAATGATTCCATTTATGGTATCTTAAAAATATAAGGTATATAAGAAAAAATCCCAGAAGAATATGTGCAAGACCTCTAGGAAGAAGAGGAAACTTTTATTTAGAGTTTTAAAGAAGAGCTAAGTAAATGGGGGAATATACCATCACGACGGACAGGAAGGCTCAAATATGGCAGGTAGGTTCGCCTTTTCCATATTGCTCTTTGGGTGCGGTTTAGTTCCCATAAAAATCTGACCAGTTTTTACATGGAGCTTGGCAAGCTGGTTCTAAGATGTACATGTAAATAAAAAAGGCAAGGAATATCTAAAAATTACTGAGGGAAAATAACAAAGTTGGAGGACTGACTGACCTGCGAGATATGAAGACTCATTCAAAGCTATAGCATTAATTAGGACAATGTATTTCTGGTGGAAAGGGACAAACTGATCAGCCGAATGGAATACAGAGCCCTGTAATAGTTAGGAGATCTTTTTGTTGGGTTTATTATAACATCATATTTTTATGCTATCATAACTAGAATTAGTTTTAAAATTTTATTTTCCAACTGCTTGCTGGTACATAGAAACACAACGCACTTCACATTAACTTTTTGTCAAGCAACATTAGTAAATACTATTATTAATTCTACTATCCTCTTGCAGACTCACTTGGGTTTCCCCACACACAATCGCAGGGCCTTGTGAGAAGGAGCTTCCTGGAAACATCCAGCCCAGCTTAGTGGAGGAGGAAGGACCTACAGCAACATGGGCTGGGCTGAAAAGAAGTCAAGTCCGAAGGGGATACTCTAACCACCAACAGAATCTCTCAAGGAACAGCTCTTTTTTTTAAAAAATATTTTATTTATTCATCTTTAGAGGGGAAGGGAAGGAGAGAGGAAGAGAAACATCAATGTATGGTTGCTTCTCGTGCATCCCCTGCTGGGAACTGGCCCCTGCCGGGAACTGGCCTGCAACCCAGGCATGTGCCCTGACTGGGAATCGAACCGCGATCATCTGGTTCGCAGGCCCGCACTCAATCCACTGAGCTACACCAGCCAGGGCTAAGGAACAGCTCTTTAAAGGCAGCTCAAGGTTTTTTAAGCCTAGTTTTGTAAAAGTGGTGTGATGTAACTTCACACTTCAATCATCAGAATCTGGTTAAATGAGCAGTAGCCCCAGGAGGCGCCAGTGCAGTGCCCAGCGTGGGATTCGAGCCCATCCACCTGCCATCATGCCTCTTCTCTCCACTCTGGGTCTTCACCACCGAGGGATTTATTTTCTAAGAAATTCTTTGTGTAACACACACGTAGAACTTTTGAGATGTAATGAGAGCTTCAAGGTTGTGTTGAAGCCTGTATTAGTGCTTTCCTTTTTGAACTCAAAGATGAATTTTATAATGAAATAGTAAATAAACTGCTTTTGTCATTGTACCAAGGGAAGACACTTTCTCAAGTTTAAGTATAAAAAGGTAGTTTCCAAAATGATATAAATTTAAAAGATATAGAAGGTGGTTTAAAAGTCATATACTTATTTAGCTACATTGTATTCAAAGCTTAAAAAGTCATGCACATTTTTTTTAGATTTTATTTATTTATCTTTAGAGGGGAAGGGAAGGAGAGAAGGAGAGAAATATCAATGTATAGTTGCCTCTCATGAGTCCCCTGTTGGGGAGTGGCCTGCAATCCAGGCATGTGCCCTGACTGGGAATCGAACTGTGATCATGTGGTTCGCAGGCCCCCGCTCAACCCACTGAGCTACACCAGCCCGGGCAGTCATGCACATTTTTATGAAAACTTTTAAGGGCAGAAGGGGTCAGATGTTAATTCTGAACCTAGAGTGTTGAAAATTAAACAAATTTCAAAATGTCATAAAATAGTAATAAAATAGTACACTATAGCCACAAAATATACCTTTGATACTTTTACCCATGAAAAAAGATGGTTGTGCAGTGAAAAGAAATGTTCATGTTATGATATCACAACTCAGTTCCTGAATCACTTCTTCTGGGGAAACTATTGCTCCATTCTCCTTCTTTGCTACCTGCTTGGCTTTGACTTTCTGCTCCTGCTCCCTTGGCACCATAGTTTTTATTCCTTTCATAGAATTTACCACATGATGCTCAGATTGATCTTTTACTTCCTGCATCTCTCAGTAGACTATAAATCAGTGGAATAGCATTTTATTGGTTTTGATACCTCTATAGTCTGGCATACAGTAGCCACTCAATAAATATTGGATAATCAAATTCACTGTAAAATAACAACAGAAGAGATAATAAGCATTTTAGAAATTTTACAGAATTCTAACATTAAAAAAATTTCAGCTCTGGCCTGTGTGGTCCTGCTGTTTAGAGTGTCATCCTGCAGGCCAAAGGTCATGGGTTTGATTCCTGGTCAGGGAACATGCTCAGGTTGTGGGTATGATCAGCAGCCAAGATGCATATAAGAAGGCAACTGATCATTGTTTCTCTCTCATGTTGATGTTTCTCTCTCACATCAATGTTTCTCTCTCACATTGATGTTTTTCTCCCCTTCTCTCTCTCTCCCTCCATTCCTCTCTCTCTAAAAACAATGGAAAACTATTCTCGGGTGAGGATTAAAAAATTTCATTCCATCTTCATTAATTTTAGAATATTGGGCAAAGCACTGGGATATGTATATGTATTCTTTCCATTCTCTTACCCTAAGAATGTATTTTAGGGAGTTCACATGTTTTCCCCCCAAAACACTTCAGGGTTGTGCACACTGAATGTACCTTTACTGGGAAAAATTGAGCAACAGTGGATAAATCTGTAGTTATTTGACCTCATTTCCTATGGTCGCCACCCTACCATGGCCAAACCATACTGCAGTTTCATTGACATTCATGACTCAACATTCTTTCCAAACACACCCTAAAAATCTGTCATTATTTATAATGCTTACACACTTGTTCATGTTTTTAAGCAGAATAAATCTAAATTAATATAACAAATGTGACACATCTTCCTATCATTCAAGCCTTATGAGTATGGGTTAGAATGCTTGCAACAGGACCACGGTCACATGAATGACAAGATTCCCAGGCCAAGAGCCTCCATTTATGCTATGAGTTCAAGTATAATGGCCATATAGTTTATGACCCAGGTTCACTCTGGTTTTTAGTTGAATGATTCTAAAGAATAAAAAAAGACTTCTGGTCAAGATGGAGGCATAGGTAACATGGCTTCCCTCCTTGCACAACCACAGCAAAAATTGCAACTAAACTATAAAACAACTATCACCGGGCACAGTCAGAAAATTAAGCTGTATGGAAGTCTGACAACAAGGGAGTTAAAGAAGTCACACTCATCAAGACCAGCTCCGAGGGGTGGAGGGGCAGAGACATGGAGACATGGAACAGGTGGTTCTGCACCCATGTGTGGTGGATAAAAATTAGGAGGGATACCTTGGGTGTAAGGGATCCCAGCCCCACACCAGACCATCCAATCAAGGGTCCCAGGGCCAGGAAGATAAATCCCTATAGCTTCTGGCTATACAAATCAGTGGGGTTGGAGTGGTGGAAGAAACTGGGGATTCTCAGGAGTCTCCTTTTTTTTAAAGGTATGGAAGAAAATTATTTAGCTGTGTGAGACTTTATTTTCACAATATATACTCTTATCTAGGAAGATACTATTAAAGTTTCATAAATTACCTTAATAAGGTAAATACTTAGGTTGATTTTATGAATCTTTCAGACAGTAAGTTTGAGAAAATTAATGGTGACCAGGATTTGCATACATTATTACAATTAAAACATCAAAATAGCACTGGCTGGTGTAGCTCAGTGGATTGAGCACGGGCCTGCGAACCAGAGTATCGAGGTTCGATTCCCAGTTAGGGCACATGGCTGGGTTGCAGGCCAGATCCCAGCAGGGGACTCACGAGAGACAACCATACATTGATATTTCTCTCCTTCTCTCCTTCCTTTCCCCTCTAAAGATAAATAAAATCTTTAAAAAAACATCAAAATAAACCAAAGAATAGCACTTAACACCCCTGAAAACATAAAAAATTGCAATTCTTAGTCAAACACTTATACCTATGCTATATTCACTTTGATCTCTGATTTTATACTGACTTTTTTTTTCTAAAAATAGGTGACAAAGAATCTTTTGTGTTAACTACCCAGTCTTAATACCACAAAGTTACTGGCTTTACTTTGGCTATATTTTTATCATTCAGAGTAGGATGTGCTTATTAAGCCAGTAGTACTCTAGTAACTTTGTGAAATGAAAAAAAAATATTAAGAGAATAAGAATGAATAACGGAGCCATTATTTCACTGATCCTCATCCAATTCAGGCAAATCACTTCCAAAAAGCAGCAACTCTGCCTGATAAATTCATGTCTAAACAGAAATTGAAAGAAAAGTGAAGTTATGAGAAACCCATGGTACTTTACTACACATTGTATGCTTTTAATAGTTCAACACTGGTAATACTTGATAATCAAGAGTAAATTAATAGGCTAACATTTTAAAATGTATACTTTAATAAGTATAAAGTCTGTAAACAATTAGGTAAGCTTGTGGAGGAACTGACCAAGATACATAAATTGTAAGATATGTGTCCATCTAAATTTTCTATATATTGCTTTTTGTTTATAGAATATTTATTAAAGTTGTTTAATGTACAATTTGTCATATTTGTCATTTTGGAAGTCCTTTATTGTCAAGACTATTCTTTTGTCTGATGACAAACAGCAGCCAGTGTCAGTGATTATTCTGGGCCTCCATGTTGGATAAATTCAATTTTTTCTTGAGACATAGGTTTCCTTTCATATTTCTAAGGCAATGTGTGTGTTTTTTTTTAGATTTTATTTATTTATCTTCAGAGGGGAAGGGAAGGAGAGAGGGAGAGAAATATCAATGTATGGTTGCCTCTCGTGCGTCCCTTGTTGGGAACTGGCCTGCAACCCAGGCATATGCCCTGGCAAGGACTCAAACCATGATCCTTTGGTTCACAGGCCCACGCTCAATACACCAGTGAGGGCTAAGGCAATATTTTTATTATTTCTGCACTGTGTGGTGGACCCTGATGCATTAGCCAATCTGGCGATTTACTTCCCTTAGAATGTTGTGAAATTGAAGAAGAGTGAGATGGTAGTCCTGCTGATCTCAAAACTTCTGATACATTGAGTCTAGGGGGGTTTCTTCTGTTAGGAAACATTAATAATGGAGTATGTGGCTTGACTACCTGAAAGATCCTGCTAGCAGACACCATCTTACTGCCCATCATGACCCCTGAGAAGGGTCAGCTTCCAGAGTGCTAGTGAGCCACAGTGATCACTGGAGTCTTGAGCAGCTGGGGCAGGGGCAGAAGTTGCCTCTTAAAGGGCGTGCAGTGGACTTTGGACTTACACAGACACACTCCATCTGGGCTTCCAGCACTGGAGCACCAGTGGCATATAGGGAGAAACTGAAGTGTCTGGCATCAGGATGAGTATCAGGGGACAGCTACCTCCCAGACTAAACTCCAGAGTCCAGGCAGTGGCCACTGTCACCTTTTTGAGCCCTCATCCGCACAGAACCACAGAATAGAGATACCATATCTGAGACTCCATCAACCTAGTTCACACAGGTTGCCCTACCCTGGCAATCACCTAAGGCTCTGCCCCATACAACTTACAGGTGCACTTTTCTACAATAGGCCAAGGTACTAAGACAGGGAGTCAAAGCAGCTCTATCTTATACACAGAAACAAATGCAGGAGGCTGCCAAAATGAGGAGACAAAGAAATATGGCCCAAAGGACACAACAGAAGAAAACTCCAGAAAAAGAACTAAACAAAATGGAGATAAGCAATCTATTAGATGCAGAGTTCAAAACACTGGTTATAGGATGCTTAAAGAACTCACTGGACACTTCAACAGCATGAAAAAGACCCAGACAGACATGAAGGTTACACTAGTGAAATAAAGAAAAATTTACAGAGAGTCAACTGTGGAGTGGATGAAGCCAGGAATCAAATCAATGATTTGGAACATAAGAAAGAAAAAAAAAACATTCAGAACAGGCCTGGCTGGTGTAGCTCAGTGGACTGAGCGCAGGCCTGCAAACCACATGATCGCGGTTCGATTCCCAGTCAGGCCACATGCCTGGGTTGCAGGCCAGTTCCCAGCAGGGGACTCACGAGAAGCAACCATACATTGATATTTCTCTCCTTCTCTCCTTCCCTTCTTCTCTAAAGACAAATAAATAAAATCTTTAAAAAAAAACATTCAGAACAGCAAGAAGAAAACAGAATCTGAAAAAAATGAGGATAGGATAAGGAGCCTCTGGGACAACTTCAGATGTACCACCATTTGAATCATAGGGGTGCTGGAAATAGAAAAGAAACAGCAATAAATTGAAAACTTATTTGAAAAAAATAATGAAAAAAAAACTTGTCTAATGTGGTGAAGGAAATACTCATATAAGCCTATTGTATGTCTATTACAATAAGCACAGAGAGTCCCAAGCAAGATGGACACAAACAGAACACACCAAGATACATCAAATTAAAAAGTCAAAGGTTAAAGCTAAACAGAAAATCTTAAAAGCAGCAAGAGAAAAACAGAATAGTTTCCTACAAAGGAGTTCCCATGAGACTGTGAGCTGATTTCTCAAAAGAAACTTTGCATTTGTTTCTGTGTATAAGGCCAGAAGGGACTGGTGAGAAGTATTCAAAGTCATGAAAGGCAAGGACCTACAACCAAGATTACTTTATCTAGCAAAGGTATCATTTAGAATTGAAGGGCAGATAAAGTGCTTCCCAGACAAGATAAAGCTTAAGGAGTCCATCATCACCAAGCCATTATTATATGAAATATTATAGGGACTTACTTAAGAAAAAGAAGATCAAAACAATGAACATTAAAATGGCTATAAATTCACAACTGTCAACAAGTGAATCTAAAAAACAAACTAAGCAAACAAGCAGAATAGAAACAGAATCATAGATATGGAGATCATTTGGAGTATAATCAGTTGAGAGGAGGAAGGAGAAGAATAGGTGAAAAGGTGCAGGGATTAAAAGTACATATTGGTGGGTACAGAGTAGGGGCATGCTAAGAATAGTATAGGAAATGGAGTAGCCAAAGAACTTATATGCATGACCCATGGACATAAACTGAGGGGGTAGGATTGCAGGAGGAAATGGGGAGTACTGAGTGGAGGGGGGAGGAATTGGGACAACTAGAATTGTATAATCAATAAAATATATTATAAAATAATAAAAAATACATGGCTGGTTGCATTGTTTCTCTGATTTTTCTATATGCTAATATGGATACAGATCCTATTGTCCATATAGTTAAAGAAACAAAGAAAGCTGCAGGTCTCCAGAGGAGGATAACTGCTTGGGGCTGGGTTTTGGAGTGAGGGCACCAGTTTATAGCATATAAAAAACACCAAATTTGGCCACTGAAGTTCCACCCCCTTTGCACTGTGAAATACTCTCTGTCTCAGAGACAACCATGTAGAGACTGTTTCACCCTCAATCTGAAGAATGAGCATATTAAAACAAAATTAATATATACTTAGGCAATTGCCCTAATGGGTGTATGTGTGTGTGTGATCAGCATATTAACTTATTTTCATAATAAGACAGCATAAAAATCAATAAATAGTAGAGATCAAAGCTTCCCAACATGCAAAGCAGAGAGGCACCCTGGAGATTTATGGAGGAGAGTGACACTTAAATATATCATTAAAAATATTCTGTAATAAACAGTTGAAACCATTTTAATTAATTGCAACATCTAAGGTCTTTTGTTCCTTGTTAAGTAGGAAAGGAACCAAATGGAAAAATTTTGAGGTCATGTCAGGAAGTCATAGGATGAAGCTACATCTGTAACAAAGGGTTGGCTGGGTATTTGGGGAATTTTTTTTCACTTGTGGAATTGTCCTTATGAACTTTCTATTTCGGTATAAAATAATCACTGAGTTATGTTTCATGTCTAAGTCACCTGTCAGAAACTTATTTCCCTTGGCACTTCCTATGTCAGTGGTCAGTGTAAATATATGTGTGATGAGTGTTTTTGTCTTCACACATGAACCAATGGGTTTGTATTCAAAAGGCCCAAGAAAATGTCTTTCTCTTCTGAGAAACTCAAGATATAAGCTAAAAACAGCCATTTGAAAACACTTCACACAATAAGGGCTTGGTGATGACGAACTTATTATGTAAAGACCTTATTATGTGAAATGTTAAAGGGACTTATCTAACAAATAGAAGACCAAAAACTATGAACAGTAAAATGACAACAAACTCACAACTATCAACAAATTAACCTGGGACTTCCAGCCAAGATGGAGGCATAGATAAATACACTTTGCCTCCTCAGACAACCAAAAGGACAACAACAAATTTAAAGACAAAAAATAACAAGTACTGCCAGAAAATTGAAGTATATGGAAGTCTGACAACCAAGGAGTTAAAGAGGAAACATTCCTACAGACTGGTAGGAGGGGAAGAGATGAGTAGCTGGGAGGAGAGGACTTGAGGCAAGGTGGCAGCTGGCAGCTGGCAGGGTGAGGTGGCAGCTGGTGGAGCAGGTGGTCCTACATTTGTGTGTGGCTAAACCAGGAGGAACAACTGGAGAGTGAGACAGACCACACAATCTAGGGTTCTGGCACAGGGAAATAAAGCCTCAAAACCTCTGACTGAAAATGACTGTGGGAGTTGAGGTGGCAATAGGAAAAATTCCCAGCCTCACAGTAGAGTTTGTTAGAGAGACCCAAAGGGTCTTAGAACATACACAGACCCAGCCACCTGGGAATTAGCACCAGAAGGGCCCAATTTTCTTATGGGTAGAAGAAGCAGTAACTGAAAGCCAGTGGATATCTGAGCAAGTGCCATTGTTTCCTCCAGGACCTCCCCCCCCCACACACACATATATATACAATGCCACAACACAGCGACTGGGTTGCGCTGCCCTAAGCCTCCATCCCTTACTATGTAACAGGTAACCAAGACCAAAAAAATGGTCCAAATGAAAGAACAGATCAAAGCTCCAGTAAAAATACAACTACATGACAAAGAGATAACCAACCTATCAGATGCAGAGTTAAAAACACTGGTAATCAGACTTCCAGCCAAGATGGAAGTGTAGGTGGAAACACTGTGCCTCCTTGCACAACCAAGTTTAAAGACAAGAAAGTTTTAGTAACAAAAACACAACCAGAACAGACAGAAAATTGAACTGTATGGAAGTCCCAGACTGGTAAGAGGGGTGGAGTCAGCGGCTGGTGAAGAGGGGTCCCGTCAGAAAAAGGTGGTGGTTGGCAGACCATGGGTGTGCAGGGGTCAGCTGGCAGACCCTGGGTGTGGGGAGGAAATGAGCAGACCCAGTGAGGCACACAAGGCCAATGGCTGACCGTGGTCACACATTCGCGCTCGGATAAACCAGGTGAAAACAGGCAGCAATACAGATGGCACAACCCAGAGCCCCAGCAATGGGAAATAAAGCCTAAAAGCACTGAATGAAAAGGTGCCGGGAGAGACTCCCAGCCTCATAGGAGAATTTTTTGGAAAGACCCAAACGGTCCTAGAATGTACATAAGCCCACCCACCTAGGAACCAGCACAAGAAGGGTCCAATGTGCTTGTGGGAAGCAGCAGAGGAGACCAAAATCTGAGAGAGCATGAAGCAAGCACCACTGTTTCCTCTCTGGCCCCGCCCCCACATACAGTGTCACAACCCAGCGATGTGGGTTGCCCTGTCCTGGTGGACACCTAAGCCTCTGCCCCTCATACATAAAAGGTACTACCTGACCAAAAAAATTATGGCTCAAACAGAAGAACAACTCAAAGCCCCAGAGCCAGCAATTTTAAGTGACCAAGAGATAGCGAACCTATCAGATGCACAGTTCAAAATACTGGTGATCAGGATGCTCACAGAATTGGTTGAATTTGGTCGCAAATTAGATGAACAAATGAAGGCACACTAAGGGAAATGAAGCAAAATGGACAGGGAACCAATAGTGACAGAAAGGAAACTGGGACTCAATCAATGGAGTGGACCAGAAGGAAGAAAGAAACATCCAATCAGAAAAGAATGAAGAAACAAGAACTCAAAAAAATGAGGAGAGGCTTAGGAACCTCCAGGACATTTAAACATTTCAACATCCGAATTATAAGGGTACCAGAAGGGGAAAAGGAATAGCAACAAGTGGAAAACTTATTTGAACAAATAATAAAGGAGAACTTCCCCAATCTGGAAAAGGAAATAGACTTCCAGGAAGTCCAGGAAGCTCAGAGAGTCCCAAAGAAGTTGGACCCAAGAAGGAACACACCAAGGCACATCATAATGATAATATCCAAGATTAAAATGAAGAAGAGAATTCTAGAAGCAGCAAGAGATCAGGGGACAGTCACCTACAAAGGAGTTCCCATCTGACTGTCTGCTGATTCCTCAAAAGAGACCTTACAAACAAGAAGAGACTGGGAAGAAGTCTATTCCAAACCATGAAATGCAAGGACCTACATCCAAGATTGCTCTATCCAGCAAAGCTTTCATTTAGAATGGAAGGGCAGATAGAGCGCTTCTCAGATAATGTCAAGTTCAAAGAGTTTATCATCACCAAGCCCTTATTATATGAAATGTTAAAGGGACTTATCTAAGAAAAAGAAGATAAAAAATAGGAACAGTGAAAGGACAGCAAACTCAGAGTTATTAACAACCACACCTAAAACAAAAGCAAACCAAGAGGACAGCTAGATCAGGAGTAGAACCATAGAAATGAAGATCACATGGAGGGTTAGCAACAGGGGAGTGGGAGGAGGAGAAGGGGGGAGAAGGTACAGAGAATAAGTAGCATAGATGGTGGGTAGAAAATAGACAGGGGGGAGGGCATGAGTAGTGTGGGAAATATAGAAGCTAAAGAACTTATGACACACGGACATGAACTAAACGGGGGGAATGTGGATAGGAGGGGGTGTGCTGGGTGGAGGGGAATGAAGGGAGGGATGGGACAACTGTAATGGCATGATCAATAAAATGTATTATAAAACCACTGGTAATCAGAATGCTCACAGAAATGGTAGAGTATGGTCACAAAATAGAGTAAAAAGTGAAAACTATAAAAAGTGAAGTAAAGGAAAATGTACAGGGAAGCAATGGTGAAGGGAAGGAAACAGGGACTCAAACCAATCGTTTGGAACAGAAAGAAGAAAGAAACATTCAACCATAACAGAATGAAGAAACAAGAATTCAAAAAAATGAGGGGAGGCTTAGGAACCTCTGGGATAACTTGAAACATTCCAACATCCAAATCATATGGGTGTCAGAAGGAGAAGAGGAAGAGCAAGAAATTGAAAACATAATGAAGGAGAACTTTCCTAATTTGGCAAAGGAAACAGACTTCCAGGAAGTCCAGGAAGCTCAGAGAGTCTCAAAGATGTTGGACCCAAGGAAGCTCACATCAAGGCACATGATAATTAAGTTCCCCAAGATTAAAGATAAGGAGAGACTCTTAAAAGCAACAAGAGAAAAGGAGACAGTTACCTACAAAGGAGTTCCCATAAGACTCTCAGCTGATTTCTCAAAAGAAACCTTGCAGGCAAGAGGGGGAAAGAGTTATCTGAGGTCATGAAAGGCAAGGACCTACATCTAAGATTACTTTATCCAACAAAGCTATCATTTAGAATGGAAGGGCAGATAAAGTGCTTGCCGGATAAGGTCAAGTTAAAGGAGGTCATCATCACCAAGCCTTTATTATATTAACACTTATTGAAATGTTAAAGGGACTTATCTAAGAAAAAGAAGAAGATCAAAACTATGAACAATAAAATGACAACAAACTCACTACCATCAACAACCACACCTAAAACAAAAACAAAACCAAACTAAGCAAACAACTAGAACAGGAACAGAATCACAGAAATGGAGATCACATGGAGGGTTATCAGCTGGGAAGGGGAAGAGGAAAAGGTACAGGGAATAAGAAACATAAATGGTAGGTATAAAATAGACAGGGGGAGGTTAAGAATACTATAAGAAATGTCAGAAGCCATAAACTTATATTTATGGCCCACAGATATGAACTAAGGTCGGGGAATACTGGAGGGTGGGGGTTGCAGGGAGAAGGGGAAGAAAGGGGAGAAAAAATTGGGACAACTGTAATAGCATAATAAATAAAATATACTTAGAAAAGGAAAACACAAACATATCACATATGACTTAACACCAAGACAAAGAAATATGACCAAATAAATGTTAAGCTCAGTGATACTGAGGCCAGACCAAATACTTGCTATGTACCGCTGTGGAATCCAAAATCATATTAAAAGTTCTTAGTAGATAGCCCATAGAGAAGCATAGAAATCATAGAACTAGAAACCTTCAGAGATCTAAATCTTAAACAACGATATCATTTTAAATATGAAAAAAATAGAGAGTTAGACAAATTAAGTGATACTAAAGAAACCAAGGTTAATGGCTGAGTTGACAGTAAAACTAACAGTCTCTTGATTCCTAGCTACATCACATTCATCCAACCTTCATTTCAGTCTAGTTTTAACGGAGTCGGCAGCATAGTTATCCTGAGAAAGTCACAGTAAAGCAGATGATGGTTTCACATCCCTGTAGTAGCAAGTTGACATTTGCTGGCACAAGATGAACAATACACTCCCAGATTCACTTAAACAAGATAAGGTTGAACAGAAACCCATCACCATGTGAAGAATGTATGAAGCGAAATGGTTTATTTTCAATTCATGCTAATACATAGTTTTTCAGGCTATATGAAAGATTTAGTTCCAATATAATATATAAAAGCGAGTGTTTGCATATCTTGTGTAGAATTTTAGCTGCGAGAACTCTAGTCATTATCAGCTCCCCTGTTTTACAGGAGAAACACGTAGAAGAGGGAATTAAATCAGCAGTGATTTCAACTCATCCAGTTTAGAATGAGGCTGCCCTAGGGGGTGGCCATCTGCAGGCTCTCTCCTGTGCCAGGAGAGCTTCTGTGTGGACTGTGGGTCGGGGGGATCCTACGGGGTTTTCAGAAACGTTCAGCCCTAGAGTCAAACATTTGAAATCAAGACAAACCTCACTAGACATTTTTCTATATCCTGAGATATAGAAACTCTGAGAAGTTTTAGAAATCATAGTCATCTCTATATGCAAGGTCAGGTGCCAAGACACAAACACAGGACACTGGTACCTGCATGAAAACTGGTATAAAAACCAATCCTGTCAAAAGCATGTTTTTTTCCCCCAATCAATTCAATTATCTCTTATTTTTGGCATTATTTCTCCCCTCAGAATACTGACATGAAAATGCTAAAAATGAGCTCTAGAGACAGGTAGAAAGTAACACAAATATCTATAAATGTCACCTGGAAATCACAATAGTGAAATACTGTGATTTCACCTAAAAGCCTTTTCTTCTGGCAAAAAAAAAAAAAAAAGCCTAAAGTGGGTTTGGTGCCTATTTATAAGATTATATTTTATGTAATCAAGAGGCTTATAAAAGGAAAAAGCAAGGTGTAAAGGAATTTTATAAATAGAAGTATTCTTGTGGCACACCAAAATCCCAATCTTTTATGTGAGTTAATATATATATATATTTAAAACATATTTAAAGTAATCACTTATTTTTCTTTAGAAAGGCTTCTAACCCTTAGGCTAGAATACCTTTGTTTAAAGTTTCTTCCTACCTTCCTTCCTTTATTTTTAAACTATTTTACACACAGGTTATATTAAAATTCATCCTTAATGATGGAGCCAAGCTAAGATTGTCTTATCAAAGTACTGTGAGTTATCATGCCGCCTCCAGAGCTGTGATATTTCTTAATAATTAACAGCCTCTAAATCATACTAGTCGCCATTTTATGATTGGTGGGGAGAATTATATATATTTGTTTTGGAAAAACAAGTTTCAAATCCAAGATTAATAACAGTACCTCTGGCTTTTAAATTTGCTTTTTTACTTTTATTTTTTTTGTCCTCACCTGAGGACTTTTTTTTCATTGCTTTTAGAAATAGAGGAAGTTGGGGGGGGGGGTTGGGGGCCAGGGTGGGGGGTCATGGAGACAGAGAGAGAGATCAACTGGTTGCCTTTTCATAGGCACCCTGACTGGGGATAGACCCACGGCCTTTCTGTTATGGGAAAATTCTCCAACCACCGGAGCCACACCAGCCAGGGCAAGTAACACTGGTTTTTAAAAGCACTGTTTAGAACGTGACAGGTGTAGTTTTTGCTACAATGAAGGTTTGTAGGGTCTTTGTTGTAGATTTAACTCTTATTTCAACTTCCTAGTTTTGTTAGGTTGATCTATACAAGGCCTCTGTACGATGTTTCACTGTAGAAGATACTCTGCCTCTCAACTTATGACTAAAATAGAAATTTGTTATTTAATGAGAAGTGAGAGACTATTTTAACGGCGAGGGATGTGTTTATAAACTAATATTTGAGGAAAGTGCAAAATGCGAGGGAGAGCCTGTCCCTGGCCCGAGCCTAGCACAGGGAGGCCCAGTGCAGCGTCGTGTGGGGCAGGGAAGGCGTGGGTGGAGCCGCCGCGGAGGCTCACCTGTATTCTCCAAAAGTGCCATCATCTTCCTTCATAGGCTGGATTTCAGGGTCAGCATGGGCATCTTCTTTTTCTTTAACTAAAAATTTCAAAATGATATTCTTTTAAAAAATTTGTTTATTGGTGCTCAATTACAGTTATCCCCATTTCCCCCCATACATTCTTATCTATTAATTCCATGTTTCCTTATTCAAAGTTTTAAAGAGTGCACTCAAATACGCAGTGGTAGAAAATACTTTTACACAGACTTGTGGGCTGTGTAACATTAACCCTGTAGGCAAGTAGTGTTAAACATCATGGTTGGTATCAAGACTCAGTTCATGCATTATTTCCTCTGGAAGACTTTAGGTACCTTCCCCCTCACTGCCTGTTGGTTATAGGTGCACCTATGGCTTATATGCAGCCTAAGGAAGCAGAATCACTAATATCTTCAAAGAACAGATTCATTTACTCCCCCCAAATGCCTTCTGATCCTTGACAGTGTTTAGGTTCCCATTAGATAGAAAGAGACAAAAAAATGTTTGAACAGAGTCCAAATTTATGGCTCGGGGAAGATACACTTATTGCAATCTCCACAATTCACCTTCACGGTTTCTAATTACTTCAATGGATCGTTATGCAGCATTATAAGGCAATTTTAATTTTTGTTTCTTACCTGGATATTTCCCACCCTTGTTTCTTCTGATGAAGCAAACAATCAACAAAATTAAGATAAGGAGAGCAACAGCACACATCAGACCAATGAACCAGCCTTGAGTTGCAATGTCCACCTGCCGGCTTGCCATTGCTGAAACACAAGTGAAGGGAGTCAGGGGGAACAGGCTAACAGAGAGATGAGAACTGCTGTATCTCGTATAAAAAGTGCCATAGTAATAAACTTTTACATATTTTACGTGTGGCCGCAAATTGGAATCTGTCAGTTATCAACTGGGTATTATATAATACTTAACTTTGAAAAATGTTAACTTAAACAATTCACAGAGAAATCTGAATGCTAATACCACCAAATGCCAAAAACCCTGCTGAACAACATGTTCACAGTTATTTTAACTATGCATTCTCGGTGGAAACACAGTCCCAAACCAACAAATAAGTTTACTGTTTATAAGATAAATTGTTCATTAAGTACAATAGTAAGAATATAAGACTGGATTTTAAATAAAACAGAATGTATACATCTAATGGAGTATTTTTCCTTCAAAGAAACCACTTTAGAGGCTGACATATCATTGCAATGATGATGCCACTTTTCAAAATGTTGTGGAAATCTGTTAAAAAAACTTTCCACATAAGAAACCTATCCATATAACTAGCCTTATTATTTTATCTCATTTTCACCCCAAATATTAGATTTGTTATTCATCTCCATTGTTATTCATCTTATTTATAAAAGTTGGTTCTGAATGACTTCTTCAAATTTCTGAAAAATCCAAATTACCCTCAAAAGATCAATATTCAATATTGCTTATTCTCCATTTAAAAAACTTTGAAATATGTCTTGATCAGTGGTGTCATTATTAGAGGATGTGACTAGTTTAGAGAGAAAATACTCATTCACATGTATACATGTTCTTTAAGTTTTCATCTATTCTGTTTGAGTCAATAAATGTAAAATCTCTTTTTCAACCAGCGGCAGTTTGCAAATCTCCTACGAACAACAGAGAATCATCGGCATTTCTAGTGCTTTCAAAAGTGCTAATCAAATGGGACAAAGTGCAGCATCAATGGCTATTCAGACATGCCCATGAGGATTTGTTCAAATAAATTGGTATAAAGCTTTTTTTAAAGGCCTTTATTTTTCTCTTTTCACTGTAATCATGATAATTAACATAAAGAGTTTTCTTCTATTGTTTCATAAGCATGCCTCTGTCATGCTTTTAATTTGATTGAAATTCTTCTGAGTACACTTAATGTTGTTGGGTTAGGTGTATGAGATCTCTGGATACAGGTATAAGCATAGCTACATGTGTCTCAGGTTCTGATATATGTGCAAAAATGGCACTTCATTGCTTTTTTTTCTCCATACAAAACACGAGAAAAATGAAATGCTTAAACTCAAGTGCGAATAGGAATGTGAAAAATGTGTAGAGGTGTGTTAAAGAAATAAAATGAGAAATGAAAACACATGATCTGGAATACAAATCAAATGGCAGTGCCCTCCCCCAAGAGCCCCTCATGCCTCACTGGTTAGAGGGGTTTGAGTTGCACCCTAACTTGGTACAACTGAAGCGCTACTGTGGACAGGGCTCCCCTCCCACACAGGCACCATAATCATGATGATGGTGATGATGAAGAAGAGCAACACAGTCATAATGAGAGCTTATATTTTGAAATCTTACTATCTGCAAATCACTGTGCTGGGAGAAAAAACCTCATGTAATCTTCGCAACAATCCTTTGAGGTAAGCACGAGGAATAAACCCATGCTTAGAGAGGGTACAGAACTTGCCCAACAGTTGGAATGTGACCCACGTCTGCCAATTCCAGGGGACACGGTAGTAGCCATTACACCTGCTGTCATAACGTACTCCTGAAAACATGTCCAGACATCAAATCTGCAGGAGTCTTTACATATGAGAATAAAACATTGTAGGGACTTTCTATTTCAGGACAGGTAAAAGTATTTTAAAAGTGCATCATGACACACTCTTTGGCAACATATTTCTGTCACTTCTTACATGGTTTTTCTGTGTTTCTTCAAAACTGAACCAAAACTCAACTGGTGTAAATCTGTTGAGCATTTGGTTAAAGTTAAAAGAGTTTTTGGTATGCTTAATGCTTTTTACAGTCTTGTCATGAATGGTATCTGCATTTAAAATTTTTCCTTCTAATTAAATGCACTGATAGGGGGAAATGCAGTAAGATACTCAAAAACTAGCACAACATTGTCTTATAAAGATGGCGACTGTCTACGTTGAACTGCCCACTCGCAGCCTGCTACTACACAACTATGTAAAAAGTGAAAATGATTCTTTGACAGTTCATAAAGAAACATCCAAACTGTGCTTGAATTTGCCTCTATACCTAAAAAAAAGTGCCAAATATTTCACTACCCCATTATTCAAGTTTAGGCTGACACAATGGTAACAGTACATGTGTGTGCATTCTCATACACACACTCACAAGTACACTAGAAGTTGAAAAAACAAAAATTATGTAAGTTAAAATAACTGCTGTTGACTTCCTATCTATATAAGAAGGGATCTAAAGCCCACAATGACTATAAAAGGCTTCAAGTCTTCCCAGGACACTCTAAAATCTTCTTAACTAGAGATGAGTCTACAAACTCAGGTTGTGACCACCACTGTGCCTCACATACACACACATTCATGCAGAATGAAGCCCGTGGGCTGTTTGTTATTGAATCTGTTTTTTTAAAATTTATTTTTAAAAATATTTTATCTATCCTAGAGAGAGGTGAGAGAGGGGAAGGGAGGGAGAGAGAGAGAAAAACATCCATGTGTGGTTGCCTCTGGCCTGCAACTCAGACATGAGCCTTGAGTGAGAATCAACGAAGCAACCTTTTGGTTTGCAGTTCGGCGCTCATTTCGCTGAGCCACACCAGCCAGGGCTTGAATCCGGTTTTTAACGGGTGCGTTAATAATAGGATTGGGCAGAATAGAGAAAGAAGATTTTTAATTTACCTAAAAAGTTTATAATAAAATTATATCATGTATTATTTGAGTAATCTATAGTCGTAAATTAAACAGACAAATATTAAGAATGTGAAAAAAGAAAATAAGCCAGAGGAATGAAATTTGCTTTGTCTCTAAGAAGTTAGTTTTAACAATAGCCTTCCGCTATGGCATTGCTTCTTTTCTTGCACACAGTGTGTGCTCTGGGGTAGCAGGCCTTTGAAGGAAAATCTCAGAGTACTTAGAAAATAAACATGGAAGAGACAGTGATATGAATGGCTATAAAGAATCCATTAAAAATAAAAATATGTCCTATTTCATTAAAGTAGCTAGAAATGTATAGAAAGGGCGAAATTACCTTGGCTAAAGTTTGGAGGCAGCTGACAGGCCTCAGTGAATACAAATCTGCTTTGAATCTTTGGTGATATGGGAGAAGACACAGCGTAGGTGAGAGAAAGAGAGGAGGAACAGGAAGGGGAGAGGCTCCTAACAGGAGTGTGGATAAGAGGCACAGCCTTAGGACACTTCCTACAACTGTGTTTGATGTAGTGTTCAGCTTGTGCCACAGGAAAAAATTAAGAAATAAATCTTAAAAACTCAGATTATCAAAGGCAGAGATGGTATCATGTTAAGAAGATTCATGAAATAAGCTTCATGAATTATAAGCTTTCATGATTGATGAAAGTTGAGTCTTCACTGCTGAAATTAGAACTCAGAGAAGGTGCTCATTAATTCAGAGTTACAAAATTAGCCCCACTGGTACGCTTCCGTGCCCAGTACTGACACGCAGTCTCAGAACCTGGCACGAAGGAGAGGAGAAGCAAGAGCAGTGGAAGACGTGCTTTCACACTGAGGTTAATCCAGTAGCCCTACAGGACAGAGCAGTGAAAATGGGAGAACAAGGGAGTTAGATTAACAACACATATTTGCTCCAAGGGGTAATAAGTCACACTAAGGTCACTAGGGTTTAATCCATATTTGTTTCTCTTAATAGTTGCACTTATAATTAAAAGGCAACAATAACTGGTTGCAGCCTCATCCTATTTCTCCATCGCTGGCACACAAGAATGGCCCACCCATCGTAGGGGCTCACCTTGAACTATCAGCTGCAGCTGTATTGCAGCTGTATAGATATTGCAACACTGAAGAAAAACTTTTTTCCTGAAGGGTTTGCCTTCTGTCCTATAAAAGGACAAAAACTGCCACACCTTGATTTTAAGGGTGGAATCTAATTCTAGGTAGATGTTCAAGCTGGCTGTGCACTGGACCGTGGGTTTGTAAGATCTGGAAAGGCTAAGTGGTTATTTCTGAGACCACCTGTTCCCCTAGATGTGGCCTCTGTGACCCCATACAGGGGTTGTGGCAAGAGCCTCTCCTGCAGTGTTAGGAGGC
Source organism: Sturnira hondurensis (assembly GCF_014824575.4). Taxonomy (NCBI): domain Eukaryota; kingdom Metazoa; phylum Chordata; class Mammalia; order Chiroptera; family Phyllostomidae; genus Sturnira; species Sturnira hondurensis. Next base: position 1,957,160 of record NW_028091508.1, read on the forward strand.
TGAGCCTCTATGCCCAGCTCTCCCACATTCCAGCTGGGTGATAGGCAGACCATTGATGTGATGTATATGTGGGTAACAACACTGCCCGCTTCATAGGATTGTTGTAAGGATTGAATGAGAAAAGCCACGAAAGCCATTCTCCTGCTATAGACTAGAGCTGATTAAATGCTAGTGTCGTCATTTTTACTAGTGTTCTAGCTATGCATGGACAGGATATCCACTTGAGCTTTTAGCATTTTGAAATTAAAAGTTATTGATAATAACAAACACCTGGTAATACTGTCAACTGATATTCCTCTTTTAAGTTTAATGGAGTATTTTCCTAAAACTTTGTATACAAATGGATATGAAAATACAAGGGAACAGAAAAATTTTTTTATACATTATGATTTTAGCTCACAAATGCTTAAAAATATAGTTTAGTAAATTAGTATTACCTTTGGTTTCTTTCTTTTTAGAAGGCACTCTTGATTGTATATTAAGTTATAAGCAATGCCTTTAAAATCATAATGCTTGGGTAATGAAAGAGAAAATGTTGTTTGCCTGTAGGTTCTGTAGAAGTGCAACATCTCCACAAGAACACATGGAATGACTGAACGTAACGTGGATGCATGAATCACAAAACAAACATGTGCCACACGACCCTTCTTTAAATTCAATTAAACAGAGCTTGTTTCCCATCTTGTGAGTAAATATGAACATTTCTGACTCTTATATGAACACTTTATTTTAGAGGTTTTATTACTTATGTGTTTTGATAATGTTCAAATAACTAAAACAATACACAGGCAGTCAAACATGCTGTGATAACAATGAAATGCATGACTTGAACAATGCCTTGTTCTATATAAATGTAACAATAGTTACATCAGTTATATAACCAACCTACAGGGTTCTGCTGGGTTATAGTCCATTTTGAGGTGAAAAACTGTGACTTTATCAATGAATTATTTCAATTACAAAAGTGTTTCAAAAATTTCATTCTAACTCTGAGGGAAAGTTAATATTCCATGTACATGACATGAACAACTAAATTACCTAACTAATGGAAGTTAATTTGATGGTCGCCATAGGGCAGGGAGTTGGGGGAGGGGTGAAAAAGGTAAAGCACAAATTGGTTGTTACAGAATAGTCAAGGAGATGTAAAGTACAGTTTAACGCCATCCTTTATTGTAAAACTGTGTATGGAGTCACATGGGTGCAAGATTTATTTAATGGGATAATAATTTAGTAAGTTATGTAGTGTCTAGTCACTGGGATGTACACCTGAAACTAATATAATCATGTATGTCCACTATAATAAAAAATAAAAATGACTTAAAATGAATAAAGGGATCATAGTTAGCTGTGTTTGTAATTTTTTTGGTAATAATGTGATTAGAAAACGATTTGCTCAATTCTATAATTCATTTGCTATAAAGAGCAAAAGACAATTAAAAACCCAACTCCCAACCCAGCCGGAGCCCACAGACAGCCATTCCTAGCCCTATCCAGAACAGCGTCACTAGTCCCCATCTCCAGCTGCAGTGCTCGATGGCTTGACCTGGGAGCATGAGCCAGAACTGGCGTGGCGTGCACCTCACCTGGGCCTGTCTCAAACATATCCTCTGAACTCACAAAACCAGAGTCCCCCTCAGCACCAACTCGAACTTTGTATGCTGTTCCTGGCATTAGACCCTTTAACCCAAAGAAGCTCCGAGAACCATTTATAATTTCTTTCCTCCATTCTTCTTTGCCTATGGAAATTTTGCAAAAAACAAGAAATTATAATATTTTAAGGGACTGGAAGTCATTTAATGCTTCAAGAAAGGAAAAATCTTTCTAAGCTTAAGACAAGATTTAGGATACTTAGGTAGGTCATTTTAGGTCAAGTCAAATAAATCAATTAATATACAGAACTACATAAAAATATCCTGAAAGAAAAACTGACTGGATATGCAGATTGCTTAATTGCACATATTACCATGTATTAATACAAAGGAAGCTTTTTCATATGCACTTTTCTTTATAAAAATATTGAGTTTTTCTATTAATGTGTATGAAAAGAAGTGTTATACATTAAATAGTTTAAATGAACTATGGTAAGAATTGTTTTTAAGATTCATAAATTTCAGTAAACTTACATGCCTTGAAATGTATCCAAGTTACAGATTCAATCTTTCCTGCGTATTGGTTTTCCTAAAGGAATGTTATATCTAAAAATATTTATCTGCCTGGATAAGGCCTACACAGAAAGTTGGACTGTGTTCAACATTTTCTTACAATTGTTCCTTGGCCACCCAGCTTATGTGCAGGGCACACTGCATTCAGGAGGGGCCCTGGTTTTCCATGAACTGCTGAGAAATGGAGCTGCCCCACGTCCTGGTAGAGGTGGCCAGGGTGTACGTAGGGAGCCTTGTTCTGGAATACATTTAACATCAAAATAAAAGTGGTAATTTTCTGCAGCTTCTGATAAACTTCTCTTGGGTAGTAACGGCAAAATGACTACGTCAGTTTGATGTATTACTTTAAGGTCCAATTTTAATAAACCTTTTTTCTCTCCTATGGTATCTACAGATGCAATTATTCATTGTTACTCCTATTGACACGTTGTGGTTATAGAACAGTCTTAAGTGCCATGATATGAAATGGAACTTACTGTGTTTCTTCTTTTTAGTAACAGGAACAAAAAAAGATTGTTTGGTATGTATAACATATACAGGGTCAGAGTTCACTATAATTTTTTTTAGATAAATCTGATTCATTTAATTGGATCAAGTTATTTTTCAAGATGATCCACAATAAATCCTTAAAATGTTTTTAATCTCTTTAAATGTATCCCCCAAATTAAAAACCGGCAATGAAGTTGTTTCTTACTGCCAACTACACCATATTCAACATAAAAGTTGACATGCTCTCGCCCCTCATACTCCCAACTGATATTGGCATAGGTCTCAGCAGCTGCGACAGTAAGTTTGTTGATCCTGGGATTTACTGCTTGAAATAAATATATAATAGAAAAAGAAAACAAACAAACAATCAAATTGCAACACCATACACAGATATAAAATAAGCACTCTGAAATTGTGCAAATAAAATTGAGTTACAATTTACTGCTAAAATTTAGGGTTCACTCATATATCAGTATCATTATAGACAGGGTTTTCATTGATTAAACCACAGCATTAGGAAATAAATCAATAATCAGAAATAATGATGCACAATATTATAATTTATGATTTCTATTATATGGGTCCTGCATAACGTGAACTGTTGTCCATCAGACACAGTCCCAGGAAACATCACGGTCTCACTCACTGACGTACAGTGAGGTCTGGGACTGCTGAGCAATCCTGGGAGCAGAGGCCACGGAATGCAAAGTAAAACCCAACACCAGGTGGCCACTTTTCAATTCTATTTGTCGTCTCAGTGCGGGTCTTCAAATAATTTGTGTTGGGGTGGGAAAGGATCTCCTTAGAATAGCGGCTTTTGACCTGTTTTGAGTCAGAAACTTCTTTAAGAATCTGCCTCTGGGGAGTTCAGGGAGTCCAGGTGAAGAACACCTGCTTTGGAGAATGTTGAATGGCCAGGGTACGCTGGAAGGAAAGCTCCCAAAAGAACTGTCAAATATGCTTCTGTCAGAAGTTAAGAAAGAAGAAATAAAAGAACTATTTTACTTGACACATCCCAGGGAGCAAGACAATTTTACCTAAGTAAAAATTTTACCTCACTATATATCATGTTCTGAAAAAATCATGGTGCAACCAAAGTAGCTTCTTAAACACCAAATTATGGAGATTGTATGATGAAATATACTTGCTACTGAATAAAGATGACACCTATAGTTATTAAAAGATGTTATTTGTCCATCTGAGGCTGACAATTATATCAGCCTACTGCACCTGCCTACACTAAAATGACATATTTACAGATACATTAATGTGGGTAGTTAACACTGGTAAGATCAATTTATTGTCCCAGAGGAAACATCCTAGTATAGTAAATCAATCAGAAGACTTACTCACACTTTAAAATTCAATTTCAAATTATGTTATATAATTTAGAAGTGAAAGGCCTCTACTAAATTTAAAATGTAACAAAATAGCATTTTTTGGACAAAAAAGACAAGTATATTAAGAAATTACGTAAGGCACTTGATCTCTGAGATGCAACATTGCTTGTACATTGTGTGCCCCTCCATGTTAAGGGTCGGAAACAGAACAATTTATTGAATCATGTAGAGCTCGTCTGTGAACCTAACTGATTTTACACTTAAAGGAATAGATAATGATAGGAACATGATCAATAAACAGAGACAGTAAATACAAACATGCGTGTAAAAACATCAGTGGCAAAGAATCCAGGCAAAACATTTATTTTTCTTTGAAAGAGTTTAGAATCATGGAACTGAGCAATGTAGTCTGGAGTGACCACGGAAGATGGTCAGGGCAGGACCATAGTGAAACACTGTCGACAGGAGAGCATGTGGCTTAGAGAGACCCAGAGAAGATACTGCAATTTTCTGAGGTGATGCTGTTTGGCCACTTCTATCAGAGAATTCCAACTGTCCTAGGTTTGACTCCCCACTCATCCACTTGCTTACTAAACACACACTGAGCACCCGTGATGTGTGGACAGTTTCCAGGGACAAGCTGGAGTCATCTCTCAGCTGGGCTGTCTCAGAAGTCTGCCTCCAGTCTCTCTTCTTATCGTGTCTTTCTTTGTAGATTCTGCCAGTGCAGTTACCTACACTTTCACCTCAAAACTACATATCTGATTCTATCGTTTCTGTTGAAAACATGAAGATGACTTGCTGCTACTGAGAGGTAAACGTAAATTCCTTAGCAAGGCATGCATGGCTGTTGAGGGTCATTCTGGCCTCACCTACTTCTTCAGGCACACCTCAGGTTCTCTTTTCCATGCATTCTACATTTCTGCCAAACTGGACTTTTGGATACAACCCAAATTTTCTGTGGATTTTCAAACCCCATGCCCTTCTTACCCTACCAAGAATCTATACACCTCAACTCTGACTCACCTGCCAAAATTCTTGTCTCAAGGCCTAGTTTATTATTGCTTCCTTTCTGAAGTTTTTCCTGATCCTGCTTAGCAAAATAAATGATTCACTCCTCTGTGCTTACATAAGATTTTGTTCACATGAGTAGTTTAGCATCTATTTTTACTTTCTTGTACATTGGTCTTAACTGACAGGTGTTAAGCATCAAAGGCGGGGTGTGTTTCACCATCTAGATCTCACTCGGGATCTTACAAAAGGCTGTTGCACTTTATGTATGTTAACACTAGCCGTTGAACTTGACTGAAACGCCTATGTAGTTTTTTTGTTGTTGTTGTTCAGGCCAAATAAAGTTGTGAACTTTAAACTTCATTTTAATTTACTGGTCCTTTAGCTTTTCCTGTTTGTTGACCCAGAGTTGGTAAAGATGGGACCAACTCTGACATATTATATAGTGAGAGTCTGACCCCAGAGAGGATTTGTCACCAGTTCCTCAGTGTACTCCTCTTAATTAATAGTCAGCTGCTAATTAGGTCAAGGAACAGGTTCAGATTCTGACTTGCTACTTAGTTTCTCCCTATCCCTGTGCCCTAACTAGTCACTTTACAAAAGTGTTCTGAAGTCTGGTCTCAAGGGTGAGAAAGTACGAGCTCTGGATGAAGCAGTGTCCATCCATCAGCAATACTGAGCCCTTAAATCTGCCATTAGCATGTTTCAGGTCACTTTTATAGATGCCTTCACAGTGTATTTCCTAGAGTTCCAGACACAAAACTATTTAAAGGGACACAGAAATTGAACAAATGCAGCCAAGCAGCTACGATTCTTACGGAAATACTGAAAACAAATAAGGACATGGATCAAAATGAGTGACTTGAAAAATAGGGGTATTTCCATGATCAAACTGAGGAAATGTTTGTTATGGAAAAGGGAAAGCAGGCATAATACAGCAAATTGAATTATCCTGGCTTCTTCTTTGTGGTTTAAATAATTCTTTTGTAAGTACATATTTGTAAGTATATCTTTTGTAAGCCTGGGTTTCATTAATATCTCTTAAAATCTGTAGGAAAATTAAAAAATATGTAAAGTTAGATGCATCTCTTTCTGCTCCCTCAACCAGAAGTTAATTCCTGTCTCCTTTGTTCTCTTTCATGTTGTTTTAAATTAATATATAAAAGAAATATAAAATATTAAAATTTGGAAGGACTGTGGTGCACTTTTATTCTTCTCTGTCAGGGAGTGGCTAAACTCCATCTGGAGAAGAAAATAAAGAAGATAAAATTTATTCTTAGATTGAAAAAAATATTTTTAAGGGAGGAAAGCCCAGGATAAAGAATTCTTTTTTGAGCAGCTTAAAGTCTTACCAGTAAAATGTCATTGCTTAATGCAAGCAATGCTTATTTACTGGAGTACTAGTAAAAGAAACAATATAGAAAATAAGGATAGACTTAGCTTTCTTTTGAAATTTAAATGCTATTTCTCTTCTTATCTGCAATCCATCAGATTTCAATGTTGGGGGCTTCAAGAACCTTCTGATGCTCCATTTTTACTTGTTTGTATAATCATAAGTAATTTCTAATTCAATTTAGTAACACTAAATGGTAAAACCTAAATTATTTTAATAAAAGTTTATTGTAGTTAGTTTTAATATATTAATCTAGGCCGAGGACTTTTTCTCCCAGTGGACTGCGTGTCCGCCATCATGACGAGTCAGTACAAAACTCAGCCTGGCTTTGCAGGCAGCCCTGCTGCAGCTGGACCCCTCTGCGCGGAGGCAGACAGAGCAGCAGCAGGGGCCCCATCACTCCGGGAGGAGGCCACCTTCTCCGGGAGCTCCAGTGAAAGGCTGGGGGTGGGGGGTGGGGGGGACGTGGTAGTAAATTATAGTAAAACAACCAAGGGATTTAATTGACACCTAATTATCTCAGGAAAGAAGAACACATATAAAGGAGAGGTTTACATCTTTCTACAATATTGTGGAAACTTTGAATGTTTACAACTTTGTTCATGTCTAAGAAACACATGTATAACATATTAAGATTACTGAAAGTGGCTGCAGTTCTTATTCAATGACTCCAAAATCTAATCTATATTTAATACTCTACCAAGACTCTGAATATAAGCAGCTTTCTAAAAAAAATAAAAGATATATATCAGGCCTAAGCTCACAAGATTTGAATAATTTAGGACAAGGCACTTATTTCTCGTACTCTTCTCTATTTGTCCTCATTTAGTCTGTCAAAGCCTAAGAAAACTCTACATGGAAACAGCATCCAAAGCTGTACATGGGAAGATCTTTGGGATGCCTCCCGTGGAAGATACACTACAACTGAACCAGGCACCTTTCTCCCAACAAATCTTTCTCACTCAGTGAGCTCTGAGAAATAAAGGAAATAAAAGTAATCCACTGTGACAGTTGGCTGCTATTCAGGAGAAGGAGACCGAGCAGTCTGGCGACAACGGGATGGAATAACACAACTGAGGTGAGCATGCAGGCAGACCGGAAGACGTGCTCTAAGGGGTCCTGGGGGGACACTTTGAGTCTCAGGCCAGTTAAAGGGTACCCAAAGTTTCAAATGGACAGTGTAGTGTGATGCCAGCAGAGTGTACACTGTGTCTATGAGGACTAAAGCTAAATCAGATTAGAAAGGAAAGCTCAGTTTATCTGATTTCCTCACAGGCTATTTTAATCACAGGACTAATACCGCTGAAGCTTCAATATGTGGCATGGCCATATAGAAGACATGTGACAAATCCACAGTTTGGTCCTGTCTGATCCAGCCACAGTCAGGTCATAAAAAGCTAACATTTGGGTTTGTACCAGGGATAAGGCTTGAGAAATTCTTAGCAGAATTTAATGTGGCTATTTGTAAAAAAGACTAGATATTAATTTTAAAGCCAAGATCTTCCAAGATCTTCTCTTTTTTTAGTGTTTCAATGCTTATGTTATTTTTTCTCTTTTAACCCATGCTGCACTTCCCCATGTTTAATGAACATTGCAAATTCCACACATGTAATAAAGTCATGCAGATGAATTATGTTACCTTTGCCTGCACCTACATCAGGTGGAAGAATACCAGCTTTAACGAAGGGAAACAGAAACAGGACACTATATAGTTAAATGTAGCACATCCATGAGCATGTAAAGCTATATAAAAAACACTTTTTAAAATGCTAAAGCATGCAAGAAGAATGAAGTGCATCGTGTCAGGTACAGGGAACAAAGATATGTTGGTGTCCCCCAAATGACCCAGTAATCAAATCTACACTTTACTTAAGGTACATTGTTCATACTTGCCTATTATGTAAGAAGGCTTAGGATATCTCAAGACAATTTTGGGGTAGAAATGTCAATTTATTATGTTATGGAAGACAGTCAAATAAATAATCCTTAAGCAATTCTACAATTTAGAGACATGCAAAGAGAAAAAAGTTTTTTACAGTATTTTTCATCATTTTTATTGAAGTTTTCAAATTTTTTCAAAATAATTTTTAAAAGTATGACTGAAAATGTTAATTCCCTTTTTGGATACTTTGATGGGGTTATTTTGCTTTCTGTGTGTAGATAGCCTACTCAGGTACGAAGTGCCGTGCTCAAACACAAAATAAATGCACTGTTTAATATTGTTTCAATTTCATTGCAAGAAAACCTAAATCAGTATGTGGACTAGCAAATTATTTTCTTGTGAATGAAGACCAGAAGTAGAATTACATATACTTATTTGTAGAAGGAAAAACAATGCCTTGAACTTTGAATTCAAGTGTGACATAATATTGTAATTTCCCACTCTCACCTCGGTATTTTAATAGAAGTTTACAAATTTCATATGGACTTGGAAAACAAATACCAAGTCATCACTCTAATATGAATTAAATAATTGATTTTATACCTATCTGAATGAGAAATTACAAATAAGTGTTTGTATTAATAGGTAAGATGAATACTCCATGGTCAGAAGGAAAGGGAAAGCATAAATTTAAGTTAAAATTTTTGTTTCAAAACACTTATAGTTTTATGGATTTTATACATACCCATCTTACCTTCATCCACAGTTGTTACTCCTTCCTCTGTTATTTGACTTCCTGATCCTGCTGATGTTTGTGCATTGAAATAGAACTTATAGCGAGTGCTAAAATTTAAATTTTTTAAAGTCCAGCGAGTCTTGTTGGCAGGGATTTTCAAATCTACCAGTGGGCCTAATTCATGGGTGCTATTAACTGTCAAGAAAAATAAGAAACAGGAACATTTCCCATTAATTGCTATAGGAATACTATTATAAATAAATGTGTTCACTAAAAACGTCAAGCTTGGGTTACACTGACTTTTGTAACCACACTCACTTTTTGCCTGATGTAACTGACACCCTTTTACAGTTCCTATAATATGGCATAACGAGAGGAAATATTCTCCACTGGTTTCTAGGCTGGGGAATTCTACAGTTGACTTACAGTAGCATTTCTCATCTCAGAGATTTTGCAGGTGGAGCCATACACTCTTAGGTAACCCCAAACCTCATCTTCAGAGGACTCGTGCCAAAGGAACTCCTTACTATTTTCGATACGGATGACGTCTACCTAACCTAACAATAGCTGTTAACCTAAACCGCATGCTCAAAGGTCTGTATTATTCTACAGAATACTTAATTTTCAGTAACAGATATGTTAATTTTTCTTTAAAAAGTAGGATTTGAAATTCCTTCCGGAATAACAACTGAGCGTATACTGGGTCCAGTGGAAGTAACGACTGCTTGTCTGTGGTTTGTAGGTAATAATCTGGGTGTAATAACTTATAGTTTTTATGTGAATATTTCACCTAAAATGTCACATGGTGTGCTTAAGTGTGATATGTTACAGAATTACAGGCTTATAATTTTGTAATAAAAAGGCATTATTTGCACTGGACCCTGTATGTATATATTCTACAGCTATAAATTAATAACCAGTTGGTATTTTAATATAACAGTTTAGTTTCTTTTTCTTTTTGAATGGTATTTTCTCTTCTTCTCCCAATAACTTACTTGGCTGATATTTTAAGATGTACTCAGTCAAAATGCCATTTGGGTGGCTCGGTGGATCCCATTCCAAAGTGAGAGAGTCTAGTGTTGGATTAATGATCTTCAAAGAGGACGGCGCACTGGGAACTTACAATGAGAACACAGTCAACACAAAGGTTTTCCAGGGTTTCAGAATGTATTAAAATGACATACTTCACCATGGTCACACAATTCATCAAGATTTTGGGGTTTTGTAACACATTCTTGTTCCTGATTTAGCTGAAAATACATTAACAGAAATCCATGACAGGTACCCATTTATCCATTCTCTTCCTATTTTTTCTCACCATTTCCATTTAGATTAATTAAAACCATTATCTCAAATATACAGACTTTGCCTTCATATGGACCCAAATCAATATTTTTAAAAGAGACAATAAAGTTAATAAAATTAAAAAGAGACTGTATTTGTTTCACGAATGAAGTCTTAATAAAAGCAAACTAGTGACTGACACTATTCTAACCAGACTTTTGAGTAGAAGCAGCTGTGTTCTGTGCTATTGAGGGTTGTTTGCCTCAACAAACCAGGTGTTTCCAGGCCGTCAGAACATCCTGCCTGCTGGGCTCTGGGCAGGAGCCAGCCTGCCCAGGTATAGAGTAGTTCACACCTGGAGAGCTGACAGACACCCAGAATCTCCTGGTGAGGACGGACAAAAGCCCCAGTGCTGGCAAACCCTGACCCCGGGGCAGGCCTGCAGGTGACAGGTGCTCAGTGGCAGGGGTTGGCAAATCACCAGAGGAGACATGCCTGGGCTCCTTTTAGTCACGGCTTCAAGAGGATGATGGATGGTGGCAGCTCTCCTTTGTGATCATTGCCTCCTCTGCCCAGCCTGCCACCGCCGTCCCTCCTGTCACTCTAGCCGGGGAGGCAACCTGAATTACTCCCTCTGCCTCATTCCCACCATTTCCTGGGCCACTAAAGACTGTGTAATCCACCTAGTTCATCTCGACAATACGCACTCCCTCCTCGGCCCTCTGCCGCCACCCCATCTCAGGGCCTCTGTGGCCTCTGTCTGGGCCTAGAGCACACCTGGCACATGTTTCTAAGTTTCCCTAAACCAGTAAGTGGTTCAAAACTTTAGAAAATCACAGACCCATTTTAGAATCTGATGACAACCATAAACACTCCCTAGAAAAATATACAGCTTTTTCTACAATACTGAGGTTCATGGGGCTCCTTAAACGCATTCATTGATCTCCTGTGCAACTATAGCTGTGCAACTATAGCCCTCTTAACAGCGATTAAGCGCCTCTGGCATAATATCCACAGTGTTTAAGACCATCCAGGATATGGCTCCTTGCTGGCTGATTTTCCCCCTTTTCTCACTATTCTTAGCTACACTACTTGCAGCTCCGTGAAGGACCCATGTGTGTCATACCTTTGTGTTTTTGAGCATAAAACTTCCTCTCTGCTTTATCCTTTCATCCCCTGGTCATCTCTTCTGTGACACCTCCCCCTGAACCATCTAAAGGACCAGTGTGGTGTCTCACTAGAGAAAGCCTTGAGTGGAAGGAGCCCTTAACCTCCAAGGAGCAATGAGACCAAGGACCAGCAGTCATAATGACATGGGACCTGTGTTGGGAAGCTGACATCATGGGTTCTGCAACAAGGAGCCAGGTTGGAATTTGTCTGTAAACTGCTTTTCTCTAAAATAACTCATATTGAGTCCATAGGCATTATCTAGCTCATTTTCAATACTGGCTTGAGGTAAAACCCAGAATAGGGAAGGTCTATTTTCAGTGTCTTCTCAAATTCCTATCTCTCTTATTTACGGCCCTTCTCTCCCTCGTCCCTAGGCTCCCATGTGCTTGTCCAAACTCCTCCTGCCTCCCTTCCCCACACATGACATATATGGGGGTCCTCTTTCTCTTCCCCTTATGGTGGCCCATACTAGCAATGACTTTTTCCTTCTCTTCCCAATCTGTTTTGACAAGACTCCCAAACACCTAACTTAGCTCATGTTTAGCATAAACTATGAAAGTGCACTGAGACAGAAGTAAATCATCATTTACAGAACTATTTTCTTTTCCAGATATTTTTCTTAGGATTTCACATTTAGTTCCCACACTTTTCAAATGGGGAAGCTGAGGCTTATAGAAATTATATAATTTGCTTTCCAGTCAGGAAGTTAATGACCTAAATAAACATCTGATTAGCAAGGTTTCTGAGAGTGTGACTAAGCATGGAGACAAAAGTTGAAGTCAAGAGAGATGGCATTTTAGGGCATCATTTTGTGATCTGTAGCCTTCACAGCCTCAGTCCACACACAAGCTGACACTTTGCCAGCTTTGTGCATCCTGTATTCATCTCTGGGAAATTGCATTTGGCTTCTGTAATGCACTTTATAAGGGCCATTCTGTCATTCAGAGCCTCTTAGCAAATGCCATATGTTGCTAGGACCTCAGAGACATGTCCACCTCATACCTCCTTCTGGGGTCCCAAAGACTCTGTCTGGGCTAGCTGGGCCCTCCCCTTTCCCGTTGACCACACGGACGTTCAGTGTGTAGTTGCTGAAGGGCTCCAGCCCGGGCAACATGCCGTGGGTCTTGCTGCCCTGGAAAGTGAGGATCTTTTTCTCAATGTGGCGTCTGTTTCTTTTTGATGAACTCTGTGCCTTCCAGTAGTAAATCTGAAGCAGCAAGAACAACAGCCAGGAATGTATAAGGAAGCAAATAAGATCAAAATTTTTTATGGAGTATTTTCCAAAAAATTCCCATTGTACATTTTAGGGGATTACTGGTAAAACTGAAAAATATTGACTCTGAGGAAAGAGAGTAAGAAGTCCCCGGATAGTGAGGAAAATTAAATTAAGAATATGGGATAAAGCTGGACTCTATACTATTTTTTGGAGGAATATAAGTGAAATAAATGAAATAGCACCCATGCAATTCTCTCTAAAAGACAATAAAAGGATTTATCTTTCACCGACTAGCTTAATTCACTTAGTATAATAGTCTCTAGTTCCAACCATGCTGTCACAAATGGTAGGAATTTCTTCTTTCTTTCTGCTGCATAGTATTCCACTGTGTAAATGTAATACAGATTTTTTAATCCACTCATGTGCTGAAGGGCACTTAGGCTTTTTCCAACACCTGGCTATTGTGAATTGCACTGCTATGAAATAGGGGTGCATAGGTTCTTCTGAATTGGTGTTTTGGGACTTTTAGGGCATATTCCCAGGAGTGGAATCACTGGGTCATGAAGCAGTTCCATTTTTAATTTGTTGAGGAAATTCCATATGTTTTCTATAGTGGCTGCACCAGTCTGCATTTCCATCAATAGTGCACTAGGGTTCCCTTTTTTTCCACACCTTTGCCAGCACTTGTTTTTTTTTTTTATTTATTAATGATAGCCATTCTCACAGGTGTGAGGTAATATCTCATTGTAGTTTTAATTTGCACCTCTCTGATGGCTAGAGATGTTGAGCATTTTTCATATGTCTATGGGCCCTCTGTATGTCCTCCTTGGAGAAGTGTCTATTCAGAGCCTTTGCCCATTTTTTAATTGGATTGTCTTCCTGGTGTTGATTTGTATGAGTTCTTTATACATTTTGGAGATTAAACGTTTGTCTGCTATATCAATGGCAAGTATGTTCTCCCATATAGTTGGTTTCCTTTTCATTTTGATGATAGTTGCTTGAGCCATGCATAAGCCTTTTAATTTGATGTAGTCCCATTTGCTTATTTTTTTCATATATTTCCCTTGCCCTAGAATATATGTTGGCAAAAATAATGCTACATGGGATATCCAAAATTTTCCTGACTATGTTTTCCTCCAGGACTTTTATGGTGTCACAACTTACATTTACGTCTTTTATCCACTTTGAGTTTACTCCAGTGTATGGTGTAAGTTGGTGGTCTAGTTTCCCTTTTTTTGCATGTACCAAGCCCAGGTCTCCCAACACTATTTATTGACAAGACTATTTTTACTCCATTGTATGCTTCTGCCTCCTATGTCAAACATAAATTGACTAAAAAGACATGGATTTATTTCTGGGCTCTCTATTCTGTTCCATTGATCTGTAAGCCAGTTGGTGAAAGACAAATACCATATAATCTCATTAATAAAAGAAATCTAATGAATGACATAAAATAATGAGCAAAATAGAATTAGAGACATGCAAACATGGAACAGACTGACAGCTGCCGGAGGGAAGCGAGAGGGGAAATGGTAGAAAGACGGGGAAGGACTAGTCAAAGGACATGACCCATGGACATGGACAGTTGTGGGGACTGGGTGGGTGGGCTGGGTGAAGCAGGACAGAGGGGGAAAAACTGGGACAACTGTAATAGAAAAAAATAATAAAAAATTGAAGAAAAATAAGTGGAAAAAAGAGAAGACAACAGGAGGATTTAAATGCCATATAAAATATTCTAAAAGTGAAATTACTGTCCAATATTTATATACATTTCCAGAGTTACTAGAACTTCATGTACAATATATAATGTAGTTCAATCCTAAAAACCACAATGAAGATTTTATTATTATTATTCCTACAGTACAGATGAGCCTCCCAGTTACCAAGTGACTTATCTAAAGCCACAGGGCAATCAAGAGTGACAGTGAACCCTTCATGCTAAGTCTAGGGCTTTCGTATTTATTTATTTATTTGTTTGATTATTTATTTATGTATGTATGTATGTCTTATAGTTGATTAACAAAGTTTTGGTTAAGTCTGGTTAAAAATCCAGAATTGTTGTTTATTATGTCCTCATAAGCTCTTCTTAGGAGTTTAAAGGCATTTTTAGGAGACATCAACTATATACAGAATCTAGCAATGTTAAAGAAAAAAACACAATTGAACATGATGCAGTGCAAAAAGTGGCCTCTAGGGGTCAGAGTTGACAAATCAAAGTAGTGACCTTTTTTTTGTGGATGTAAAAACAGTTCTTTGACCATCAACCAATCAAAAAAAAATCTCTATAAACAGTTTATATGTGTTTCCCAAGAACAAAGATAATTGATGTTCTTAGGAATGACCCATTTGGTACTATATTGACAGTATACTCTGAATTATTTTTAATAATGTGGAAAATTCTTTCTACATTATTTTCAGGATAATTTGTGTATTTAACTCATGTGCTCAGTATTGTTTTAAGCCTGAGTGCATCTGATCATATCCTAGTATTTTAAACATTAGTTTTCCTCATATTGTGCACACGTTAATTGCTCAGTTGGCAAAATCTGTGGGAAAGATGGAGAAAACATTTTCTTTTCTCACTTTGCATGCAGTGAGATTTTGATTCAGCTTTAGCAGGCAGGGGTTATTTAGATGTGGCTTGCCCAGGGTAATAAACCAGAGGAACTGAAGGCCTCCTCCAACCAAGAGAAGTGCATCTGGCATTCACTGATGGGCTGTTCCTAAGGAAAGAATAGGAAAGGTCCCCCTACACTTACTCGATAGCCTTGTAGATGTCCTCGGATGCTTTTCAGAGGGACTGCGTCCCAGTGCACCTCAGCTAAGGTGCTGTTCACCACCGTCACTTGCACGTTCCCAGGAGCCACCATTGGGACTAGGGATAGGGAAGGAGGAGAGAAGTAGCGATGTTATTTTGAGTTTCATGCAAAAAATACCACTTTCTAATAAATCAGCTTCACCGAGGCATGCCCCAGCCCTATTCTACGAATTATGAAGGATTGAGAGTAGATTTTTGGTATCTGTTCATTGGACTTTGTAAGATTAACATATCTTTTAAAAATAATAACTTTTAACATTTTGAATCTATTTTCTACATAGCAGACTATGTAAATTCAGAAAGGTTGGACAAAATAATTGCTTCCTGTCTTCCGCCCAGTCAAAGCACCTCTGGAAATAGACTTGGCTTACACTTCGGTAAGTCTGTTTTGCTGGGAAAAAGTATAAACAAAACAGTATCAGACACTTACGGTCTTCTCCAGAATGTCCCATGACTACAGCTGGTTCTGGAGCAAACCCTACATCATTCAGGGCCTGAACTTTTATCAGGTATGGAACAAAGGTTGGCGTGCCTGAGACAATATATTTGGATACATTTGCCACAACCACAGACGTCCATTCATCATCGCCATCTTTCTGGCGCCAGCTCACTTTGTACTGAAGGCCTGGCCCATTAGATTCAAAACCATTCAAGGGCTACAAGAAAAGCCAGATAATTAGGGCTTATAAAAACAGATTGAATACATAACCTTTTACAGGAACAGCAAAACCAATTCTCAGAATTAAAGTGAGCACTGAAACACTAAAATGTAAGCCATTAACATATTCTCCAGGGACCTTTTATCTTTTTTTCACCTTTGAAGAGATTTAAAGCTTGTTTTGTGGTCAACATTTCAAAAGTTGTTAATTTCTATCTTGAAGTAGTAAATACCACATAAGCCTCTCAAACTCAGGCTCCACAGTTCAGTTATATAGGATCCTTTATATTCCTGTTTGTGTAACGTACCTCATTGTCTATTTCACTTGGAGAATAAAACTTGTGAACTGCTTCTGTCTTTATTAAAAAAAAAGCTGTTTTTTGTCATCCTATCCTTTTTCTACATGTAGGTGTGTACATAAGTATGTACAAATCTATGTTTGCATATACGTATGCATGATCAAATCTATCTAAAGCAAGTTTTTAAAATTATATGGTGAAATATAATTAAAATAATTAAATTATAATTAAAATAATTAAATTATTTTCTAGACTTTTCCAAGTCTAGAAAATACAGATAAGGCAAAAAAAGAGGAAGAAAGAAAGAAAGAAAGAAAGAAGAAGTTGACTATGGTGAATAAGTTGGTACATATTTTCTAGATGGTTCTGTATAATGATGATAATACTAGCTACCATTTATTGACCACATGTATGTGCTAAGCTCTGTTCTAGGCATTATAGATATTAACTCTTTAAATCTTATGAGGTTGTTTCTATTATTATGCTAATTATACAAAAATACATAACGGAGATGTTAAACAACTGGCTTAAAACCACACAGTGAGTGGCAAAGCTGGGATATGCATTCATTCTTATTTGCTCCAAGGATCGAGATTTTAACTACTGCACAACACAGTCTTTTATATAAAGAGATATAGTATATATTTTCCCAAAATGGGTAAAATGGAACTTTAGTACAGGTATTATTTTAAAACAAGTATTTTTTTCACTCTACAAATATACCGGGGAAAGTCGAAGGCTTTACATGTAGCTCACCTTCCACGTAATCACCAAATTATCAGGCTCTGATCCTAGTCCTTCCACAGTTGTGGGATTTTTATCCGGTTCTAGAAGTTAAGCAGTCATATACATGTAAGCTTTGTCTTTTTCAAACACTGGAAAACTTTTCTATTTTATTTCACATCACAAAAGTCCTGTTTTACCTGCAGCTTTAGTCAGATACTGTTCAGACCGCTCACTGGGCAAGCTCCTCCCGAGGCTGTTCTCTGCCATCACTCGGAAGGAGTAGATCACAAAAGGCGACAGCTTCAGCTGGGCTGTGGTCTGTGTCCCAGGAACCTCAGTCTGGTGGTGCCATAGCCCTGCCTCATGCATTGCATCTTCATACTCAATGATAAATTCTGGCCGTAACACACACACACACACACATACACACACAAGGAATGTAAGACAGTGGATTCAGTCCCTCAGGGGTAGGTTGCTAGAATCACTAATAGGGCAATCGAACATGATTAGCCAGACATGAATTATTTTGCTTTCAAGAAATATTTCATTAGAATATTTTGATTTCAGAGTTCTATCACTATCCTCAACACTTAAGCATACCTAATAATATTTCTCTGTCATGCTGAGTTTAGTTGCTTTAAACTTTTTAGAAGGGATCCACATGTATCCCTAGGAATGTTTAAGTATATGAAAAGACTGTTAATGTTTTCATAATAGAAGTTAAATTAAATACAGTGAGATGCCATTTTCTACTAAACTGGCAACAATGAAAAGTTGAACACACTCTGTTGACTGTGACTTAGATAAACAAGCATTCTCATACTTTGTGGGAAGGTACAACTTCTACAGAGGACAATTTAGAGCATTAAGCATATATTAACTCAGACACCTTTTGAATGAAAAATTATATTTACGGTAATTTATTTCAAATAAATGCACTCACACATGTACTCAAAGATATACGAAAAAGATATATGAAAAAGATTCACATTGGAGCACTGTTTGCACTTGAAACAACCTAACTGATGAAATACAGTGCATCCTCACAACGGAACACTCTGCTGCTGTAAAAAGTGAAGGGGCCTGCTCCGCATGTACCGGAATGGAGTGCTTTCTAAAATCCATCATTAAGTCAAACCAAGGAGGGTATAGATCAGTACGCGCCAGATACCACACTTGTGTAAAAGTGAAAAGGTTTACTATGACACATATATATCCATATATGCTTGAATGCACATGTGTTACCTCTCAAAAGATACACATATATGCTGGTGTCGCTGGAGGAACTGGGAAATGGGTGGGAGAAAGACTCATTTTCTAGTGCATATCCTTTTGCATCTACCAAAATATTGTGGTATGTACATGTTTTACTCTTGTAAGAAATAGGTGTTTAGATATTCATTAATTGCCTACTAAGTGCCATGTGCAATAAGATGAATTATAAATACAAACATGAACTAGGGACGTCATGTGTTACAGTGCTCCTAAGCTCAGTACTTATGGTTTCTCCTTTTGATCTACATTAATTTGGAGGTGATCTTTAGTCTCATAAACTGATGACTCTCACATTTATATCTGCAGCCCTACCTTTTCCCTGAACTGAATATTTGGATAATTAATTGCCTAATCAGCAATTTCACTAGTTTGTCTATTACAGCAACTTAAATTGGATATGACCAAGGCTGATCTCCATCTTGCTTCCCTACTTCATAGTGACAACTCTGGTCAGAACCTCGAAGTTCTTAGCTCCTTTTCTTCTTTTGTATTCCCAATAGTCTTGTTGGCTCTCCCTCAAAATACATGAAAATATGACTATTTTCAGCACCTCCATCACTCTCTGCCTGTCCCAAGTGTCCTTAATCTCTTGTCTCAGTTAATTTACATCCTGCTAACTCACAGGTTCCCAAACTTTCTCAGTTCATGGTGCACTGAGTGTTTAGAAATTTGTTTCATGACTCTCTTGGAGAAAAAGAAATAACTAACATTTCCAGGTAAATAGTTAGGTCTATTTAACTTAATTAATATTCACGTCTTAAAAACTTAAAACCTATGGGTACCTCACAACTTCTGAAACCTTGTAAACAGATTGGACATCACCTTCCTCATTTCCTGTTCTGTGCTGATTTTCATACGGTCCTTGCTTTTTATCACAGCAAAGGCTTTGCAAAGATATGACATCACTATAGTATGATATAGCAATATCATGTCAAAACTGCAAACTGTTTCAAGCTAATATTTCATGTGATATATGTCTCTGTTTTTCAAATATCAAAATTTAAAAATCAAAAACTTTAAAAAATTTCCTGAAGCACCCCTGTGAATTTGCAGAGGTCCCTTATAGGACTCAATGCAATTTGAGAACAGAGATTACTGTTGTTTTCAGTAGAATAACCACATGATCCATAAACACTACTCTACTTAAATCCCTCCGATGACTTCCCAAACTCTTGTAATGGCGTACCAGACACTGCAGGTTCACATTCCACGCCCACTCTCCAACTCTGCCTTTCTGACATTCTCTCCTATGTCACCTCCTCTTGTTCACTTCACTCAGCCACACTGGTCTCCTAGCAGACATGCCCCTGCTCTAGGGCCTTTGCTCTTTTTCTTGCTATGTTGGGAGACTCCCTGCCCGCCCCCCTGAAACTGCATAGTGTGTTCACTTTTCCCCTTCTCATGTCTTTATTGACATGCTCAAATGTCATCTTCCACGGGCATTTCTCCCCCAAAGCCTCTTGCACTTCTAATTCTGTCTTAACATCTGCTTTTTAAAGGAGTCAGACACATATATGTGGCCTTTCCTGACCACACTACACATAACTATACCTTGGGCCCCCATGTTCCTTAATTTCCTTCTTACTCTTTGTTGTTTTCTGCATGGCCTAAATACACACCACACACATACAATGTATACACACACACACACACCAACCATGTGTATGGATTTATATGTGTTTGAGTCCTTTAAGAGCAGATGTTAAGACAGAATTAGAAGTGCAAGAGGCTTTCGGGGGAAATACCCATGGGAGATAAAAGGGTGAGAAAGCAGGAGTAGGCAGGGAAGATCTTCAGACCGAGATAAAGGTCCCATGTCTGTCAAAGATGAGGGGGAAGGAGGGAGCAGTGTATAGGAAAAGCCTCAGACTGCAGTCTCGTCTCAGCCATGAGGAGCCCAGAGCCAAGTCCTGGGCTGGGTGCAGCTGCGCTCTAGGACGCTGGCTGTGCTCAGTCACTGGAGTGGATTAGGAAGATAGTGGTGTCCTGTGAACACCACAGCGGGTCTTTGGGGAAGGTGCAGCAGATGGAGCCTGCTATTCACAGTCCTTACAGCAGGGTTTTTCTTGAAGAGAGTTCTGAGATGTGCATCTATACATACATACATGTATACAAACATATGGTGACATTATTTCTAACATAATATATAATTAATTTTATCTCATTTGTGCCTTCGAGTAAAATATAAGCTCCATATAAGCAGAGATTATTTCATTGTTTTGTTTTAGAACAATGCTTGGTACATAATGGACACTCAATAAATACCTGTTAAATGAAGGTGTGAATGAAGGAATGAGTAGAGATGCCTTGAAATCTAATCCTATCATTGCAACTGAGCCTCTGAGCATCCTAAGCTGGGATGCTAAACTAGCCCTGTATCAGGCTAATGTATTGAGTTAATTGGAAGACTCAGTATGAATGAATGCGTGTTCTGATCATGGACACTGAAAAATCAATTGAGAAGGGAACACTACTGAATTACACCAAATGGAGAGGCGACTCCGTTTAATTTTTTGGCAATATTCTACTTTACCAGCATGCACAATACGTCAACACCCACATGACTTCAGAGCAATCTGAGGTAGGCAGCAGAAAGGAATTTAGTTTTTCTGCAGTACACACCTGAAGGTAGTATAACAGGCTTGTGTCTCGCTTGTGTCTACACTGAAGTATCTTTACGGTTTTAAAATGTCTAAGCTTATTTGTAGCCTACCTTTATTAAGCTTTTCCAGCATCCTTATAGCGCGGTCCCTCACCTGATTTTGTTCCCTAGGCTTATGTCACCAAGGTGAGGAATTGACATTGCTGACTGTGCTGTCACTTTGTAGTAAAGGCTAATTAGAAGAAAGAGACCTGGGACTAGAAGTTAACAACCCTGCTGTCAACACACGGTTCTTTCACCAACTGTAGGTTTCAAAAGTCAGTTTACTCTGTAAGTGTCAATTTCCTAACATATAGACAAGGCATTATAGCACCTGGCTCTCTTATTCTCTTCTCACGTGTTAATGGGCAAAATGAACGCATCTTCCTCCTGTGGTAGAAATTTAAGGTGATTCTTATGGATCTTAAACACAAATGATGGTGTATTTACATAATTGACATCTCCAGCAATTAATTAGTGTCCTGTACCAAAAGCTGTAACAGAAATAACTCGTTTTGAAGGGAGCCATGACTAAATGTTTCTGTTCTATTAGTAATGAAGCAGAGAGTGCCAGCAAATATCTCTGTATGGAATTTCCACTGCATGTGATAAAGTGCTTCAGCAATGGTCATTCTTTTTATGTTCTAAAGTGAATGACACCACATACTTGTAATAGGGCTATTGTTGTCATCGCCTGGGGTCCATGACAGCTGAACACTTTTGTCGAGTTGATCTGTCAATTCTAAATCAAAGGGAGGATTTGGGACATCTGTAGACCAAACACAGACATCATAATTAACCGTCCATCCTTATGAGGCTCTTGTTTACTTGTGATATTACTCACAGAAGGGACATATTAAAGACACAGTACACTGAATGGTCAACAAGCATGCAACTGAAATGAAATAGAAAC
Organism: Sturnira hondurensis; assembly: GCF_014824575.4. Lineage (NCBI taxonomy): Eukaryota > Metazoa > Chordata > Mammalia > Chiroptera > Phyllostomidae > Sturnira > Sturnira hondurensis. Next base: position 1,979,173 of record NW_028091508.1, read on the forward strand.
AACTGAGGTTGCTGGGAATACACAAGCACACTCCAGACACCCATCAATGAGATCTGCTGGTTTCTTTTTCAAATGAAACTAAATTATTTGTAACCAGAACCAGTGAAGTAGGCATGGATGGTTCACCAGCACCCTCAGTACGTGTCTTCTAATAAACACGGATGAGTGAAGACAGAAAAAAATTGTATAGAAATTTGATTTCTAATAAATGAAGAACAGAATAGTAGACGATGAAAATCATACACAGTACATTTTGAAGAAGACTCAAATGTTCTTCCTGAAACATGCTAAGCTAAATTATAGATCTGGGGGCTCCTGAAGAACATATTTTTAATGGAATTCTAAAATTGATGCTATATAGGTAGCCCCCAGCACGCATACCTTATACAGATACGCAGTACAAAGTCAGGCAGGCGCATGGGGAGGTGTGTTTACTCTCAGAGGACACAAGGGTACAGATGCTTCTCAGGGTGAAGCTGTCCCAGAAGCAGTCTGCCTCTTCTAGTGGTGCTTCTGAGATCCAGAGAGTTAGTGTTCCTCTCTGGGACTCTTCCTGACCCTGCTCCTGGGGTTGACTGTGGCTCTTGGGGGATCAGAAGCCATATACAAATATGGGCACTTTTTGTCCTGTCAGTAAAGTAGCAGTAAATGTCTACAAAGGACAGGTCTATAGCACAACTAATAATAATACTGTATAAAATCCAGCTGAGTTTATGCCACAAAATTAATTTACATATTTATATGCTGAATAAAAATGAGGGTTCTTTAATCTAAAAGATTTCTGGAAATATTTCTGATTTATTTTCCAGACTCAGAACATGCACAGAACCTTAAGTACCCCCCCTTTTGTTTTTTCTTGAGTGATTTATCTTTCACTAATGCACAATGAGTTGGTTTTCTCTGATACAAAGGTCCAATGTTGTTCTAAACATCCATTGCTTCCCTATGTAAATTTCTTAAAAAATGGAATCCTAAAATAAGTATTAATAGACTGAAGTAAAAATCTGATTTGTGGGATACTTGAAACAGCTTTTTCATTCTGTAAAATGTAGATGATGGCGCTTGAGAAAACACTATGCTTCTTTACAAGGAAATTATACGAAACAGGGACTTGTATCCAATGAAATGACTTTATAATAACACATGGAATCTTTAGAAAAGAGTGGCAATCTATTCAGCAGAAAGTTCCAGAGTTATAAAGAAGAAAGAGGCATAGGAGTAAAGGAGAAATCCAACAGAACATTTGACAGAACCCCTTCCCCTAAAGAACACAATGATATGATGGAACAAAGTAATTTTTCTGCAAATGTGAAATTGTTTGACAGAAAATAGAGAAAGAAGATTCATTAGTTTACCGTAAATAGGAGCTGGAGTTGGAGTAGGAGCTAGAAAGGACATTAATATAAAGGATTTTAATCACAATTAGTAATGGAAAGATAAAAGATAGCACAAGAAGACAAAGACCGAACATGATTAAAATTATAAAACTAAATAAGCCTTATGCTTAGTTGTGAGATATGGAATCGATAAACATGCAGTAACAATTTAGGGTGGAAAACCTTCCCTTTGAAATAAAAGTAGATTATGTTCCCCAATTTCTTAATACAAATATGACTAATATCATAAGCACTACTTTATTCCAGTACTGCTACAGAGCATATTTACACTGAAATTATCACCTCATGGGTATCTTACCAAGAAAAGAAACACATGAGTACATAACTCACCTATAAAGTTGTAAAACTCTAATGAGCAAACAACTACTATTGACAATTTTTCCTTCCCACCTAACACAGGGCAGCCAGTGGCGCTGTGTGTGCCCCGGGTTCTTACCAACAACGATAAGCCCAGCGCTGGCAGAAACGTTGTCCAGAGTTGTGTTGGCCACACACGTGTAGGTCCCACTGTCATCGTCACTCACATCAGTGACCACCAAATGGTCCTTGTCAACAGTGAACCTGTGAATAAAACACATTCAGAGCAATGGAAATGGACATCTGACTACAACTAATGATTGCTTTACTGCCTTGAGGCTGTGGATTTGATAAGAGAGGAAGATGATGAAGATTTGCAGCACATTAGAGCTGAAAATCTTATACATCACGTACCACTTTGATAATGATTCAAACTGGAAAACAATTAGAATGAATTACCATCTTGGGTTATCAGGGCTGTCTGTTGTCTGGTCTGGCGGTGTTCAACCACGCCCCTGGAGTATTAGGAGTTTTCTTAGAGACCAGGGACACCCAGAGGTGGGGAAGAGCGTGGGTGGGGGGCAGCTCCAGTTACCTTACCAGAGGGCTTTCCCATGGCTTCTGCCACTAAGACACTTGTGAACACCACTCATCCAGCTCAATCTCTAAGGGAGTGTATATTTTAAAGTAATTCAGTATTTACCATAGAAATTTTGAGACATTTCTGCCACATGCATAAACTCTTATAAGAGAAAGTAAATGCAAAGACCAGAATCAGCTTCATCACTACACACAGGAAGATTTAGATCAGCAGTCACCACCATGAAGAGTTTTCTCAAGGTCATTGCAGTCATGAGAAATTACTAAGTAGGTGAAAAATCCATGAGAATCCTTATGTCAATTCATGCAAGGTTTTAACAAAGCTGTGTAAATTATTAGCTGTCTTCACAGAGAATTTCAAACTTAAAACTTTAGCTAACTTAACCTGAAGGCCATTACTTCATATTTTCTTCTCATCTTTGTCACTCAGATCCCAGAAGCAAAAGTGACCAGTGGAAGCATAGAACTAGATGGAAATTTTGGGCATACAGAGAAGACCACGTTGTTCTTTTAGGGGCTATTAACAGCAACAGGGCACCATTTCTGCCCTCTGCAAGCAAACCACAAAAACTATTTCCACCAGCATCTGGCATTCCTTCCAATAGGAGGTGATGCTTGTAGTCACACTCCGACAGCTACGATTCACACCTTCAACTCCGAACTCGCTAGGTCAAATTGGGGGACACAACATGCTCACACAAGCCAAAGGGCTGCAACAGGCTCAGGCTCTTTTAAACGCTGTTTAAACTTTTTTCTTGTTTTTTGTTGACTTTAAGTAAAATCAAAAGAAAACTCCCTATCTAAATAAAAACTAGTGTCCTGTAAAATACAAGGATTCAGGCACACTCCAGTGAGTACAGAGGTCTGACTTTCTGCCTGTTTGTAGAATGGTAATGAAAACATCTGCTGACATTTCACAGCACAAGGCAGAAAACAACAGACGTTGCCCAAAGCCTGAAAGGTTTTTCTCATCCTGAATTGCAAGGAGGCAACACACAATGATAGACAAAATATTCTCAGGCCCTTGTTTTAATAACTCGATGCCTTTTTAGGTACAAACATTATACAACAGGGAGGAAATGCGTATCTATTTTGGAGAGGGCAGACTTCAGAAACATTTAAAACATTATGGTTAAGTCATTATACAATAATCCTTTAATTCAACTGCAGCTTAAAAAGAGAAGCAAGAGAAAGGAAAGAAATCGTTTTCAAATACCTTCCATCACTGGGCAGCTCACCCTTGTCCTTCAGCCAGAGAACAGTAGGGATTAAGGTGTGATCATGTTTCACTTTACATTCGAAGGACACTGTGCTCCCTCTTTGCACAACTGAGAATTCGGGCTGTTTAATGATCCTGGTTGGATCTGAAATTTAAAGTTATCGTTATCTATTGCCAAAGCTGGAGAATTTGCTCAAAGTCACAAAATTCTTGAAAAAAATTTGTCACTTTTGCCTTACCTTTGATTTCTAAGTGGGCTTCATTCTTTGCCATTCCTAACTTATTCCTTGCAACACACGTATAAGTTCCTGTACTGTCCTTTTGGGCCACAGGAATTTCCAAAGTTCCATTGTCATGTAAAACATAAATATCTTCACGAAGAGCACTACCTTTGGCTCCTTTAAACCTTCATTATGGAAATAACCACAAAGAGAAATAAAACACATTATAATTTGAAGTCAGACGTAAAATGCCATATTTGCAGTCAACATACCACGATCTGCATTATAGTATCAAGTTCAAAGGCATGTGGAGCCTGCACAGCATATTGCATGCATGTTGGTCCATGTAAGGATAGGATATAAAACTGGAGCATCCAATAATCAATGATGCATACAGAATTAGACTGACAGTACAAAATACTACTTAAATTGTAATTTTCCTTATGAGAAATTCACAATTTTATAGACACATTATTAAATACTCTCTCTAAATAAGTGATAAAATGGGCAAAAATGAAGACTGCTCCTTGTGATATTTTCCCTACTGTGATGTATTTGTAACTCCATCTGCAGGACACAATTCTAAAGAGATTTTGATTTCAGGGTTACAAGGGTTGTACTTTTGAAAGTATGACCAGGAAAATATTCAAGGAAGAAAAAAATAAAGCATATATGTAAATCATATGTACCTTCAGCTTCCTGGTTAGTGTGGGACAGAAGTGAGGATGAATGAAAAGGCCAAATCACCCAGGACTAAGCATTACCCTGCCACCTTCACTAGGAAATCACCTGCACAAGCACCCATGCTTCTCTGAGGGTGAAGTGGGATGTGGTGAGATTATCCTTTAACCCTGCACCTGGCTTTCATCTGTCATTGTAGGCGGAGCCTAGCACAGTGTCTGACACCTGATAGAGGACCAATAAATGAATGTTCTGGTTTTCTTTCACTCATTCTTTCTGAGCTATTGCCTATGACAGCCTTGTTTCTTCCAGCTCATGCTAAAGTTAGCAGGTTAGGAGGATGAGCAGAACTTGTACCAGGAGTGTCATGTGAAAGAGACGGGCTGCGTGGGAAGTGAAAGAACACAGGAGAGCTTGGCTGGATCCAGGTCAGGAAACTCAGGGGGAAGAGGTACTAAAGACAAACACTGGCGGTAACAACAATTCTGATTTTGAGCTTATAGAATCTCTTCCCCATCCCAAATGGTATTTAACAATCAGGAAATGTCCCTAACCAAGCCCTCCAGCCACCATTCACGAAGTCTCAGGGAATGTCCGTGGCATTGTAAAATACAGAAACCTCAATGTCCGTGGCATTGTAAAATACAGAAACCTCAATTTAAAAAAAAAAACATTTGCAGATATCTCTGTGGTTGACAAAGTGTGCTGTTAAATAGATCATACACGTGAAAGTATTTAGCACAGAGCAAGTAGTTAACAAATATTTGTGAATAAATTTAATAATTAATAAAATGACGGGTTCTGCCCTATCCTCCCCCTGTCTGTTCTAACCCAACACACTGAGAAATATGAAGGCTTTTGCAAATGTAAATATTAAAAAGAAGTAGGGTCAATACTTACCATTCAATGGTAGGCAGAGGTGACCCAAAGAAGGCACAGTCTAGCAAAGCAGGCCTGTTTGCAATGACCTGATAGAGTGTGTTTGCTGATGTAAGGATTCGTGGTGGCTCAGCTGAAAACATTACAAAAAGGTAAAGTAAATATAAAATAAATTAGCATTTAGACCCACCGTGGATTTTATTGCATTTTGTTTTAAGGCCAATAGAGTTTGTGGTAAAGCACAACAAATATGCCTCTGCCCTTATGTTTTCTGTCAGGTATGACACTCCCAGTCACTCTCGGAGAAAAATGAAAATGTTCTCCCTTTGCGTCATGCCTCACGTATTACTCAAGCAGAGAATTTTAATAATTGATTTATTTATCTGTATCTCCTACTATACTGTGAGTCCCTTGAGGGCAGAGAATGAGACTTTTATTGTTTTTCCCCCCCAAACTAGCACAGCGGCCAATAGAGTTTGGCCCTAAAACTACCAAAATACCAAATTAGCACAAATATCATGGCTAAGTACATTTTTGTTGGTGACTGGCCCGTCATAGCCCCACAGTTACCATGGGGGCGGGGGCGTCTGGCACAGAAAAGCAGAGTGTTGATGATTCAAAAACAGAACCAGCCCTGGCCAGGTGGCTCCACTTGTTGGAGCGTCGTCCCATACATCCCTGGTTGTGCTGCTTATGGCAGGCAACCAATCTATGTTTCTCACATGGATGTCTCTCTCTCTCTCTCCACCCCCTTCCTCCCTCCCTCCCTCCCTTCCTCTCTCTTTGGAATCAGTGAACATATCCTTGAAGGGTTAAAAAAAAGGACTAGAAGTGAAAAGTGCTTCTCAAACATCCACCAATATATTAACTGCTCAGGTTGTTTGATTTGCTGACCTTCATTCAAACAAGAAGGAAAAAAATACCAAGAATTGGTTGGCTTCCTAACGTTAACTTCGAAAGAGAGCCTACTACACTTAAATTGGAATATAATTTCCTGGCACCATGAAAACAATTCTCACATAAAGTTTTAACAAATTTGGTATTTTGGTAGTTTTGTTCATTATGAGAAATACAGTGTTCACATAAACCAAGCATTTCAGAATATGTTTGAATATGATACAGTTTTCTAAATGAAGTATTATGAATTAATAAATAAATGCACGTCTATGACTTGGATGAAGGCCAAATATTATGATCAATGATTTATTTAAAAAAAATCAGAATCATGAAATTGTTGTTCAAGTTGTCAGTTTTTAAGGATGGAATAGCAGTAATATTCCGTTACTAATGACAGATCAATGCTATTTTCCCATTGAGGGGTTTGACACCTGGTCTAACCATCTGTGAACAGAGAAGAATGACTATTTGATTACTTGTACAAAGAGAATATCCCATGATAGGTACTGTGTTATGAAAGAACATTAAGAGCAGACTGCAAGACCCTTTAGATGGAGCAAAGTTTGTATTTTATTCATCTTTCTACGTCCCTTATTGCTCCAAGTACTAAGCATTTCCATATCACATAGTAGATGCTCAGTGCATTTTTGCTGAATGAATGGGAAACAACAGAAGCCATTAACCTAATTTGCCATGTCTTTAATAGAGGAAGAGCTTACCCAGCACATTCACAAATGCATTTGCCAGTAAATATCCGTATTCGTTAGAAGCGTTGCACTGATACACTGCACTGGATCTTTCTTGAACATTTGAAAAAATAATGGTATCACCATCTATTTTTCTGCTGGGGTCATCAGGGGCAACTGTTTAGGTGTAAAAATAAAAAGTATATATTTATTCCTCTTTGCTTAGAAGATGTAAAGCTTGAGGTCTACGTTATAGTAAGCAAAACAGAAATACAGACTAATGAGGGTATATCCAGTAAGAAGGACAAGACCATGAACCCAAACAGAAGCCTAATTTTTTTCTCAGAATTTAGTTACCACTTAACATGGGTGTATACTCAATATTCATTTAGTTTTAAGTGGGTTGACTCTGTAAAACTGAATATTATTTTAAGAAATGCAGGAGCAGAAAAGCACAAGTTAGATGAAAACAACAATACAAATTTAGGGAAACACTGCCTTGTTCACAAAGAAACTGTAGACATTTATGAGGAAGCAAGTTAATAATATATTAAGAGGAGATGGCAAAGGGAGTCAAAAACTATAGAAACCCTCTAGCTCATCTAAATCTGTATTTGAAGAGCCTTTTATTGAGATAACTAGATAAACAAGTAAATAAATATAGAACTAATAATCAAATGTGAAGATATTTATTTTCCTGCTTTGGAAATCCCTGAGGCTGACACAGAAATAGATGGTGTAAACTCTCTCTTGAAGGTAGTATTTTCAGCTAAATCTCCCAAGAAATTTAAAACATGTTAACTCCAGGACTGATCCTTACTGAAGCAGAAAGAAACTGGTTGGGAAACACAATATGTGAGAATGATGTCTGAGGCATGCCCAACAATCAGGAGGTGCTATGCTACTGGAGATAAATCCCTTTTTATAAATGCTAAACCTTAGGCTGGGACCTTGCCTTGCTTTGAAGGTACATTAAAAGGGATAATGGGTATCTGCCTCAGCATGCTGATCAAAATAAAAACTAAACAACAGCAGCTTTTCTCTTAAACTGCTTTTGTAAGTTTAAGATGAACTTTACTTTCATTCTACATACCACTGTCCTCTTCGATGACAGGAAAAGTAGGTGCATCTAAGACATAATTATCACTGCATTTAAACTCCTTTGTTACTTCAAAGTCTCGAATATTTGGTTCATCTGTGACTTATTAGCTCACTAATAAGAATAAGCCAACATATAGTTATGAAGCCTTGTTTTACCCGTATTCAAAGGATTGTGCTCATTCTTCCTTCACTAGTTTTCTACCGCTGCCATAACAAACAAGCCTAGTGGCTTAAACCACACAGATTTACTACCATACAGATTTGTATGTAGTTGTTCAACACTCTGATCACAATCAACAGCTAATATATGAATCCTCTTAGGTGCTCCAAGTGGTCTGGTTATGCCAAGATACTTGAGTCGGCATCTTAACTTATCTCTCCTGTTTATGACTCTGGTATTTTCAAAATTGCCTTCAGAAACGTGTTTGTTTAACCAGAGGACAAATATAAGTCCTAATTCCTTGCATGGGTATATATTTCACCAATAAACTACAGCAAAGGACAGAAATGTCACACTGACCTAGGAAGTGAACTACAGCTGTAGCTGGGGAGCCAGGTACCCTGAGAATGCAGGTCTTGGGACAGCCAGGTTCCTTGGCTCAGATCTCAAATCTAGCATCCTCAGGGTCTTTCTGACTCACATGCTCTCAGTGATGTCCATCACTGCCTCAATAAAGCGTGCTGGGACAGAGCAGCATTTCTGAGACTCATTCTCTGTCAATTATTAGCATTTTTAGACCCAGCACTTGGGCACTCACTGTTGGAACTCATCAGGGGACTCTCAGTATCCCCACATGTCCATTTGGGCCGCACCTTTGTGGTTGTGCCAGACAGTGGAGGGCTGGGATTGGGTGATGGGTACTTTGGGCAGTGATGAGGCTCTGGCTGAATCTGTCTCAATGGGTGGCAGACTGAGTGGGGCAGCTCCTCTGATTCCTTAAGTATATTGACCTCTTAGGAGTTACAGCACCCTGTGTTGTCTAATGGTGTACAGTTCCAGTTTTGGAAGATGGAAAAGTTCAGTGAGGTGAATATATTAACACTACCGACCTGTACACTTAAAATGGTTAAGATGGTAAATTGTATGTTATATGTTTCTTAACCATAATCATTATTTTAAAAAGTTACATTGCCATGAACACCAAAGATCAGCTCAGTAAACAAAGCTGGAAGACAAGCTTCCCCCAGTAAGAACTCTCATCAATCACATCACAACATAAACTACTTTGAAAGGTTTTATGCAGCTCACAGTTGCACTTTTTGGTATTATTCTCTCCCTGAAAGGCATCCAACTGTGCGTTCCCCATTTCCAGCAAATGGAGCAGGCTTTGCATATTTTTGGCAAGGTATTTGGGAATAAAATAAACCTTTTAAGTAAGAGCAGTGAATAAGCATGTCTCTCTCCGTGGGGTTTGGGCTACATTTTCCTTAAGCACTTACTAATGAAATGCAAACAAACCCAGGAACTGTCCCCATGACACACAGAGGCTCAGCTGGTATTTGGACAAAGAATGAAATTGCTAGTAGAGAGATACTTGAAGCCTTTGGGCTCTGTGCTCACTACTGGGTGGGAGTAACTCTCTAGCATCCAAATCTAAGTTATCCACAGGAATAATAATTGATTCCGGAAATAATTAATTTCATTTTCTACAAATGAATATTGGAGAAAGAAATTTAAGAGCATCAGATCACTGCATGTAACTTAAAGCCCTAAGGGTAAGGTTCAGAACAGGGGTGACAGCCTTCCACAGTCTTTCTTGTCCTTACTGTCCTGACATGGCTAGCTAAACTAGCTTTAAGTTACATGCATGGCTAGTTCGGCTAGCCATGTCAGGACAGTGCTCTGACATGCTTCCAACATTCAGAGAATGAGACTAATAATGATTAGTGCCACCTTACATGTATAGAGTACTACCAACTTTAAAATATTTTATATCTATTACATAATTTTATTTTAAAAAGAACCTTGTGAACTAGATTAACTAGATGGAATCTGCATTTTGGAGATGAGAAACTCAAGAGTGGAACACTTCACAGTTTGTTTAGCATGAGATCAGTGCTCAGCGTTTCTCAGTTAGTCTGCTTCATACACATCTCCAGAAATCGGAACGTTTGAGAGTAATGTAGAACAAGTCTCTAGAGGAAGAGATACATTTCCCTCTTCAATGACTTATTCCATCCACTATAGGGGAATGCAAACCCTTTACTTTTGAGACATAGAAGAAGGAAGATGCCTTGGTTGAATCTTGGGAATATCCTGGTTCATTCCTCCATTCCCCTGGCTGCTTGACATGTGTGTCTGGTTTTCAGTCTCTCACTGCAATGCCAGCAATATACATAACTGTGTCAGGAAAAAGTCTTCTGAGTTCTCATTCTCTTCATTCCTTTTAACGTAATAATGGTGTGATCTTATATACTCTCCCTTATATATGCTCCCACAGCTCACATGGAACACAATTCCAGATCTACAAGCATTAGGCTCTCCTGCTGCCTCCTATAACAGGGACAAGAACTAGGGTGCAAATGGCCGTGGCCTTGGACATTTTCTTTCTGGTTCTGGGTTCTACTTCCGCACTACCCCAGACACTGCCAGTCATATGGTAAAATCAAAGTTCCCTTTCAGCACCAGCTCTCTGCATCTGTGTTCCTGTTCTTGACTTCTATAGATTGTTTAAAAAGATTTTTGGTAGATTTGGACAAATTACATATTTCATAGATTTTCTGCTTCAAGAAAAGTTTAAAGTAACTTGGCGAGTTCTGCAGGGACAGAGCTTTGGAAGACATTGAGATTAGAGCTCAGTTGCTGAGTTTATTCTCCCAGTTTTGTAAAACAGGTGCCAGGTCTGAAACACGCAGTCACAAATCACTAACACCATTTTGCTAAAAAATCCCCCTCTCTCCCTGATCCCGCTTCTCCTTTTATAGTATTTATGTGCACCTGCAGCTACAGCCTGCAGAGGATGGAGAGGTGTCACTGTCCTCAGGTGACTGCCTGCCAGTCAGGCGTTGGGAGTGTCTCTGTTGTGTGGCACCTGGCGGGGATGCGACACAGCTCCTGTGCAACAATGCTGCAGGGGCATAGCTGCCCCCTGCCCCTCATTCTCAGCAGCCTCTTTGGTGAAAGGTGTTGTCAGCAAGTCTGTGTGTGCTTCCAGATAACTTCTGCAGCCCAGTCTAGTCCCCCTAGAGGTTAGGAATATTTGCCATGACAATTCTGTGTCTCTCTGTACTGCTGCAAACTTTGCTCTGCCTACCCCTGCTTCTTCACCACCGTTCACCCTGGACCCGTCATTGCTGAACACAGCAAACTGCAGATGAGAAAAAAGCCTCATTTCCCTGTTTCCAGACCTCAAAGGCAATTCTGTTTAGGGTCCTCTAAATTCATAGGGGTACCGTCAAGCAAGGTGGAGAGGCACAAAGGTCCTTGAACTTACATGAAATTCTTAACATTTTTCTTCCTCATTTACTCCTTACGTTGGATCAGGGTAGGTTAACACAAGGTGAGGGCATGTTGAGTGGCTTTGAACTTAGCTGTTTATGACTCAGCATCCAGCTAAAAGGCCACTCAGCAGAAGCTGTAGGTAGACCAGCTGCTCAGGGCAGGGAGAAGAACAGAGGTGTCCCTGTGGTATCATTGTGCAGAGAGCTATGAGGGTTCCCAACGGGTATCTCAGCAATTTACCTCTTAGTTATGAGATTCAGAAAAAGCAATCCATACACATTTAGCCTGGCCACCAAATGTGGAGAAAGAAACCTCTCACGGATGCTTCCCATCACTGTGATGTAAACATATAGCACCTTCTCCTGGCACCGTGCAACAGCCTGGTGAGCCAGGGAGGGTCCATGTCTGCTGCCACACTGCATAGTGTTTCTCCCCTTGCTTGTCCACCAGAGTGACTGTTCTGAGGCACACCAGAGGTTGAGGGATCTCTGGCACTGTTAGAATTCTGATCCTATCTTTGCTCAATCTCCTACTTTCCTTCCAGTGGGGACTTAGATACTTTTGAAATGGAAGAAACAAACTAATATGGGACCTGACTTGAGAGATTTTTGTTCTTTATCTGCTCTGGACCTAATCAGATGATTTAGGGTTATAGTAGAAGGACCTTCCTTGTCTCCTGAGACCACTGTCCTGTGCCAAGACCCCTCCACCCCCACCTGCCCAAAGCAGGCCTTTCACAGTTGATCCTCCCCCAAAACATTCCATTTAAAGAGGAGTGTCTATAAAACTCAATATAACAACTATGCTGGGACTGGAAGGGCAATAAGCCAAGGGAATGAGGAAGGATCAGCTTCATTATTTATTCTCCCCTTGTTCTTGTGTCGCTGATCTACTTCTGTCTTAATTTTCCTTGGTTATGATTGCATTCTGGCTGCCAAGCTGGAGGATTCATCTTTTCAACATTCCCTGGCTCCCTGGTTTTCCTGCCCTGTGGCTAGAAGGATGACCCTGCCCACTGAGTTCTGTGGAAGCCAGATCTCAGGTGCTCATTTAACCTTCCATAAATGGGCACAGGCCTCTGGGCTGTGAAATATGGTGTCCAAGTGCTGAGCATGCTCCATCCTTTATTACCATGCATTCCTAAGAAAAGCAGAAAATGTACCATAAGACTTGTTTTAGTTCGGGGCTTTCTTTCACTGTTTTTCTCAGCTTTCATTCATATGTCTCCAAGAGCGGTAACAGCTTCCCAATGTACAACCACTCTGCGGTTCTTGATTCTGATCACAGTTACAATTGCTAGTAGAAACATCCAAACCACCACTTGCTGGGGTTAAAAATCTGCTTTAGAATCTGTTTTCTCCCAGGGGTATACTTCCTTTTACAGGCTATCTGTTGCAGAGTATCACCATGTACTGCTTAATGACGGGGGTCGTCCTGAGAAATGAGTCATTAGGCGATTTCGTCGTTGTGTGAAACCATAGAGTGTACTTACACAAACCTAGGCGGCGTAGCCTACTACGGACTCAGTCTGAATGGTTACCAATGTTGTATATGCCTTCTGTCCTTGACTGAAAAGTCATGATGTGACTTATGACTACATTGGATAACTTCTGTGTGACGAAAACAAACTCCTAAAAAATATTCATGGAATGGGGTGCTTTTAATAGTCTAGACTCGCAAATGTAAGACCTTGGTGGTGAGAAAAAGAGACTTGTGCCATTTCAAATCTGCCAGCAGTTTTTAGATTCATCTTAGGGTAAAGACTGTTTCAGGTAAGCCAGTTTAATGGACCTTTGGTTATGGAAATATAGAACCAATTTTTGATTTTGTCTTGAGGCAATGAGGGTGCAAGATGCTCAACATCATAAGCCTAAAAGGTTGTCTTTATTGTGAGTAAAGGGTATTTTTGCAGATTATCATGCTACTGACTGAAAGGGTGACCCTAAGGCTGGGTTTTAAGAGGAAGCTGATCTTCTCGTCCTCTCTGTGTAAGGGAAGGTCTGCACTCCCAGAAGGGGAAGCTCTGACATTCTCCCTGGGGCAGCAGTCGGTGGTGGGTGAGGCTGGGAAAGAGGAGACCCAGTGGGCTCTCAGTGCATGGCCGTGTCTTGGGAATCCAGTGGCAGAGAGGTATCATATCTGTTTCCAGTTTTCTTTTCCTGTGCTATAAACCCCGTCTACTATCCTCAAGCCTTTAACCACCTTTGTGTAAAGCTGGTCTTTGCTGTGATTTAGGAAATTAATGGAAGGGCCTGGGGCCACACTTGAGAGACTGCTCTGGGCAGGAGGATGGCAGCCTGGAGAAGCTGGCTGAGAAAACTGCCCAGAGGGGTCCCGGGAAGGTGGCAGGAGAGAAGTGACTCCGCAGCCAGGACTCAGGGAAGCTGGTCAAAGACTGAGTGTCCTGCACTTGACGGGGGTGTGTTCTTCTCTGGGTATTCAATGGGACAGTGACCTCTGCAGCCTTGAGAACTTCGGAACATCTGGGTTATATTTAGGAACAAAAACTCCTTAAATTAAGACAGCTGCGTTTCTTATTTTTATACCACTGGCTCTAACGCTAACCCACCTCCTCTGATTCTTACATGTTTCCACAAACCACTTCACATTTTGAACAAGAAGATAATCTGGACTGCTCAGTGACTTTTATTTCTGACCCTGACATTCCTCATATGATACATGTAAAAAAACCAAAGGAAATGTCCCCGAGTCCCAATCAACACATACCATTATAGTACAAAATGTTCAGTCATAATGAACGCTTAAAGGCAGTAAGATAAAAATCTAAAGGTAATTTGGTGACTATTTAATTTATACATGGTTTCCTTCCTTAAGCCAAATTATTTTTGCCATGATTTTTTCTCTGTTGAAATGTAGCTATCTATGCTTTGAAAATACACCACAACTGGAGCCGGGTAAGGAAACTTACTTTCTATGGGGACTCCATTTGCTAACCAACTAATACTGGGTTTGGGGTTGCCGTTGGCTCTGCAGATTAGGGCGCCATCCTCTCCTGGGGACAGCACGAGATTCTGAGGTGCCGTGATCCAGTATGGAGCCGCTTTATTGAGGAAAGAAAAAAATACAAAAATTTTAGTCAAATAAGTATTCTAGCAAATTTTGCGCATTAAACTATTTTAATAAAAACTATTTTGCAAAACATTTGTTAGTTTTATTTTTTAGAGTGAATAGATTTATAAGTGGTGCTTCAAACATACTTTAGATTTTCAAAAGAATATGTAAAAAGATTCACTGATATCTATGCATTATTTCTAGAGCTTTTGATATAATTATCATCATCTGCTTTACATTAATTAATCATACATTAAACAGGTGAAAGATTTATCTAAAGGTAAGCAATTTACAGGCAGAGATTGAGGTAAAAATGTAAATTTAAATTCTGAGCCCCACAGAATATACGTAATTATAAGATTAGGAAGCAATTTTTAAAAATTTGAAAAGTTGCAAAATTACTATGTGTTCCCACAAGCCCTTCATCCAGCCTTCTCTAATGTTAACATTTATATAACCAAAATACAGTCATCCAAACAAAAAATTAACATCGGTACAACACCACTAACTAAACTACACACTTCATTAGAACGTCCTCAGTTTTTTCACTGTCTTATTTCTGTTCCAAATCCCTGTCCTCGCTACCACATTGCATTTACTTGTCATGTCTCCTCACTTAGCTTCCTCCAATTTGAAAGTTTCTTGGTCTTTTGTGTCTTTCATGACTTTCAGACTTTTAAAGAGCACTGATTAGTTATCTTGTAGAATGTCTTTCAACTTGGGCTTGTTTTTTCATAATCAGACTGAGGTTTTGGGTGATGGACCCTTCTGATTACATCATATCAGGGAGTACACGGTATCAACATGACTTATAACTGGTTGCGTTAATCTCCATCGCTTAGTTAAGGTGATGTTTGCCAGGTTTCTCCACTGTAATGTGATTATTTTCCTGCTTTCCATACTCTATTTGCTAGTTAGTCACTAAGTTCAGCCCACATTCAAGGACAGGGAAATTCATCTATCTCCATTGGAGAGAAATAGTAAAGAATAAGCAGACATGTTAAAACCGCCTTAGTAATTAAATTTTTTTAGCCACAGGGGCGGGGGTGGAGCTATGCAAATATCCTGCTTCTCTTGAAGGTTTCATCCACTAATTGCAGCGTTTCACTGGCTCTTGCCCACAGCAGTGATAACTGAGGGATTCGAATGGTGATTTTCCATTTCCTTCCCTCTTTCTGTATTTATTAATTGGAATTCTTTTGTCAGGAAGATTTGGGGGAGATAATTATTAAGCTGATTTAGATACAGTACAACATAAATAGCAATGAGAAGAGATTCAAGGTATCATGAGGTTGATATAAATTCACATTTTTATTATTGATGAATATAATGAAAGGCATGCTAATAGAAGATTAAGGGCCTCTCATGAATACAAGACCAGTGCATTTTAAACAGTGATGTATACCTTTAACTGTGACAGAGATGGTGTGATGAATAGCCCCTAATGCATTTTTGGCTATGCATCGGTAATTTCCAGAGTCTGCTTCAGAAACCTGAAGGATCTGTAGCGTTTTCTGAAAGTTCCTATAACATGTCCGGTTGAAGGGTAGTGTTCCTTCTTCTTTCATCCAGTAAATAAGTGGCGTAGGCCTGAGAAGATAAATAAATAAACAATGATGATACTAAGGAAGAAGTTGACCTACCTACTTTTGAAGATGAATTTTCATGAAAGTTTGTCACAAATTCTTTGTATACTCATAAAGCTAATGAGACGTGTATAGGTACTTTACCATCACACTTTTATAAATAATGCTCAAAACCTTATATTTAAAGCTATAAGCTACTATTTCACATAAGCAGAACTGTACTACTTTGTGGCGTGCCATGAACTTTGAGTTCAGTGATGCAGTGAGAATGCCAGCATGAGTTACTTTACTGAAGGGGCCTAAACGTTTTCTTCAAAGTTCTGATCAATGAGGCACACTTGGAAAATTTTGCATGGAGGTACTATGGCAGTCAAAAGAATTGCCATGAAATTGCCCTGGCTGGTGTGGCTCAGTGGAGGGAGTGCTGGCCTGAGAACCAAGGGGTCAGTGGTTTGATTCCCAGTCAGGGCACATGCCAGGGTTGCCAGCCAGGCCCCCACTAGGGGGCACGGGAGAGGCAACCACACATTGATGTTTTTCTCCCTCTCTTTCTCCCTCCCTTCCCCTTTGTATAAAAATAAATACATAATTCATTAAAAATCTAAAAAAAAAAGAATTACCATGAAATGAATGACATTGAGTTAGAATTTTTTATCAGCTAGAGTTAAAGATGCACAGAGTAAGAGCTGAAACACATAATTGTGTCCAGAAACTTTTCCACATATTTCCATATCAAATGGAAGAAACTTGTTATTTAATAGCAGGCTATTTAGTAGTGCAATGAGGTAATGAGAGAAATAGCGCTCTTTTTAAATTTCACTACTAGTTATATTTTAAAATATTAAACCAATTGATAAGAATAAACTCATGTATTATTCACACCATTTCTTTCGGTGTTTTGCATTAAATTATGAAATATATAGAGAGAGGAGAAGCCAGAACACAGGCTTAAAGTTAAAGTATCTACTTCAAAGTGCCAGCCCTGTCCCTAAATTGCTCTCTGACCTTGGATCCCTGACCTTCTTGGGGCTTCAGTTTCCTTAGCTGTTTTATTGGGGGGTAAGAAAAAGTGGCTTTAGAAGGTTTTCATGAGGGTAAAATAAAAGTCTATTTGACACAAATATTTACTAAGCACTGAACTAGAGACCAAGCACTGAGTTGTGTGTTGGGAAGATAAAGCTGAAAAAAGAATGATCCAGGTTCTCAAGAAGATCACAATATTTGTCATTAGAAATGCAAGTGGGATTAATTGATTTTTAGAATTGGTTTTGGTTTATCTGGTTGAATAAAAATAATCGAACATGCATAGCTCATGAAATGGCCTCTAAAATAAGACATGCTATGACTACAACAAGGGGTAGAAAATGTGAAATCATTTTGAAAAGTTACAGATACTATACACATGTGGAATCTGACAGCATATTATGATGTTTCTTTATAGTCAGATTAAACTGCATCTCACACAGTCTGGAGGCGAGTGGGTGGCGCAGGGAGCAGCATGAGATCATGGCTTCGCTAAGTCACTAACTGTTCCGGAGGCCTGCTACTCTGCCGAGCAGGTGTTAGGAATTAGAAATATTTTGACTCCATGAGTCTTATGCTTATTGATTTGTAAGTGATAGAGCTCCCATCTTAGTTTTATAATATTCCAAGCTTTTAAAGAAAACTTGGAAGTTTGATGCAATTTCCAAATATTGACCATATTTTAGTTTTTAGGGTTTTTTTTAGTATGTCATTTGTGGAAAGGGGATCACTAAATTGTGAGAATGAGTATCTCTACTCCCAAAGGGTCAAAGGTTGGTAGATTAAATCACTTTTTAACACAGCAATGATGAAAATTGCAAGGGTTTTGTCTTCTGTTTTTTAATTTTAGGGCAAGATACATACTCTAATTCAGGTTTTGCTGGTTTTCAGTTACTGAGAGTGTGATTCCCGGACGTGGCCAGAAGAGGCCTCCATGTGTCTCCCGCAGTAAAGCTGTTTCTGAAGGCTGATTCCAGGAATGAATGTGAGACTGCTGAGTTAGCAGGCCAAGGACAGCACCGATCGCATGTGATCACAACATGTTTCTGAGAGTTTATTCAATGTTTTCAGCACACATGCTTATATCAATAGCACTTGCTCTGCGCCAGGCATCAGAGGGGACTAGGTAGAATCTTGCTTCTAATGTGTGCCTAATGTAACAGTGGTTCTTGTATCTGAGTGAGGCCTTCCCACAACTCCTGTCAAAGGTGCATGGGTTCTAGGGGTGGCATCAATTTTGAGGCGTGCACAGACAAGACATCTGCAAAGACTCTGGGCTTGTGACATGCCATTAGGGAGTAATGGAAGGAACAGTGTACCAGTTCCAAGGCTAGGCCCTAAGAGGTCTTGTGTGCCTCTGTTGTTAGGAGAATTAGCCTGAGCTGGACTGCTAGAGGGGTGCAAGAAACTCAAAGCCAAGAGCTCAGTGGCCAGACCCTCAGAACCGTGAACCCGTGGCTGAACCGCCAGGCAGACACAAGAGCAGGCTTGACCTGTATCAGCTGGATCTAACCCATTCTAGCACAACCTCCCTGAAGACCTACAGAAAAATATCAATGATAAATAGCTATTGTTTTTAAGGCACTAAGTTTTGAGGTGGTTAGTTACACACAGTAGCAAAATAATATATCCTAATTATAACCATAGCAATCAAAAGATGATTACTGCTACTTATTTCAGGAAAAAATATTATATTAAAATATTTTAATCATATGAGATTCATATGGCCTATATTGGAAATAATTATCAGATTTTTCTTGATGCTTGATTGAATTAGTATAAAACAATGACTCTTCCTATGGTATTAGTACTTCTCTACCAATCTATTATGTTTTTACAAGAAATTAAAGCATTTAAGACAGAAAGCATTAACTCACAGTCCTTCTGCAATGCACTCTAGTGAAAGAACATTTCCTCTTAATTCCTCTTTGTTACTTGTGTTGCCTTCTGGAGTTAAAAATGTTGGTGGCCTCTCTCTATTTGATTTAGCTGAAAATGAGAAAATCAATATGCACAAAAAGTTATGAATATGTATTTTTAGAAACAGTTCACTGCCTAAAAAATCTAATCCCTTTTCAAAACTATTTGACATTGTAAAATGTGTTAAACTACACAGCACACTCTCTGCCTTACAAATAGCTATTGCTCTCTCAGCCAGGAATAGAGACATTTGAGTTGCATAAGCGCTAACAAAAATAAGAACTATTCTCTTTGTGTACGTTTTCTTAATTTGGGTTATACTTTTATTAATTTTTTGTGGGAACGTAAAATTTCAAAATGTAGACATAGAAAGGAAAATCATATTCCCAAAACATACATCACTTAAAATTAATGCTCAGGTCAAAGTGAAAATTGACTATTTACAGTCTGGGAGATGTTATATTTTTTTGAAGAGTATGGCTATGGAGAGGCTATTTTGGCTTATACCAGGGGCTACATTACACTCAATTCTGAAGATTACTCACAGAGATAAATCTGTGGTAGATATTTAACATATCAAACTCCCCAAATTGCAAGGTTTATGGAAAACAAAGCAAAACTAGAAAGTTTCTGATAGAGGTCTGGCCAATTTTGCCACAAATTAAGTGTAATCGTGGGGTTAAAGAAATTGAAATTGGTTTCCTCAATGGAAATACAAAGAGGGCTCCAGTCAGAGCTCTCAGGGAGATGTAGGCAGGCCGCCGTCTTTCTCAGGGAGGCATTGCCTAAATGTGCCCTTACATTCTGACGAACTCTCAGAAAAACTTAAAGTAGAAATCACCATATTCAGATTCTACAGCCCTTGACAGTTTTCAAAACTTTAATGTGTTAACTATTTGATGCTCACAAAAATTGAATAAAACGCAATATATGAATTATTCTCATTTCTCAGAAGAAAATATTGAATATAAAAAAGGTATTACTTGAGAGAAATTAGAGTTTTGCTAAGATTTTAGAGATAGTAGAGGAAATCTTACCCTTCTGAAATCACTTTGGGAATGGTTTTGAGGCCTGTATCTTTCAGGAGTATATTAAAATAAAATGAGACAGGAGTTGTGGTATGTATACTCTGGTCATTGATAGAACCCTAATGTTCTTTACTTCACATCTCAAAGGTAAAAAATTAATAAAGCAGAAATTCTGCCTTATAGATAATTAAGAAGACCCCATACCCAGAGTAATTTTCATCGATCAACTCTGTATCTGAGACCCCCCCACATTCCCCTTAAGGAAATAAAATTCTTTTCTTTTTGACAGAATAAAGTCAAATGTTTTATTTTTAGATATTACTTCCACTGAAGATAGTGACTGGGTTTTAAACAAAACTAAGAGAAATACTATTCCTAATTTTATGATATTGATAATGTCATGTGAAAACAGACGGGAAATATGATGATTTACTATCAAAATCCACTTAACGTTAGTTGCTAAAGGTTACTAAGATTTTGAATAGTTAGTATTCAAGCAGGTTAATGCACCCTCTCAATTCTTACTTAGTTCATGAGGAAAATTTATGAATAAGACAAAAGATGAAAAATATTCTGAACATACATGAAAAAAATTCCAAATCACATGAAATGGTTCTTTATATGAAAACAGCTATAATAATTTTCATTATTATACATATATCATGGAAAATGTTTTAGTGGCATGTTAGCAAGCTTATAGCTAAATTTCATAAAAAACATACATTTATTCTAGTGGTATTAAACATGTAACTAGGAATTTCATAAAGATATGGGGTTAAATAGCCATGGAGGTGAAGTTAGTGAACTAAATTCTACAATGAAGGAGAGAATATCAGTTACAATCACCATAACTCACCACCATAAACCTCAGTGTCACTCAAATTAGCAGCTATAGTGTCATTCAATTCATCCACTGAAATAAACAGAACATTATGAAGATGTAAAAAATAGGGGAGAAGGTATTGTACAAAAAAGTACTGGGCAACAAAAGCAAACATATACAGCTATGCTGACCAAGTACCATCCTCACCAACTGAAAAGAGTGTTTTACATTGTACATGACTAACTCGTTAATGTACTCAGTTATCCCCAACCAGTATTATGTGAACATACAACTGAAGCTGCAGGACTGCCAATTAAAGGCATCATGGGGCATAAAGAACACATAAATGTGCAGAACTCAAGTACATTCAGAAAGTTATCAGGGAAACACATATGTAAATAACAGCAGAGCATGTAAAACATAGTATTTAGGGTATGCGTGCATGCCCTTTACGGCACACATGCAACACTTTAGTTACTATGCACAGGTAGTTTCCTGATCAATGGATCTCTTGTTTTCTTCAGTCAGTAGTATCTAATAGTTATTATTTTGCACATATTTGTATACATCATTGAAAGACAGATTCAGGAATCTAAACTTACCTGAAACCACCTTTACAGAAATAGGTTGCTTCTGCTGTATGGTTTGAGTATGGTTAAATCTGGCATAACAGATATAGTCTTCACGGGTATCCTCTGGGAGAACATTGGAAAAATAAAGGTCTCCATTCAGACCCTGGGAAACTCTCTCGCTTTGTGGAAGTCTTTGAAAGGCTGGAGAAAGGCAGAAAGATAATATAGGTCATTCTGTCACAAAGTGACCACTTCCCAAATTAGCAAAATAAATGCATCTACCAATAGATCTATGAATTTCACTTGAATATTTTTCTCTATAAAGTTCTTTGAATAAAAGCATATAACTGTAAGCAATAACAACGAAATAACACACTAAAACTCCAATTTTACTTGTTGACTCTAATTTCTTTGGAGTAGAGCAAAGGTGAGATCAGAGTTGCACAGTGAAGTGTTTTATTGAGCAAGTGTAAACCAAAAAAAAGTTTGGCAAAAAGAGTTTTTGTGGCTCTTCCTAATATTTAAGTAGCTCCTAATTGTTAAACACATATACACACATGCTTTGGAAAATGCATTAGGATGCTTGTAAAGATGTTAAATTGGGTCGCATCTTCATAAACGGTTAGCTATCAAATACTGTGGGAACACCTAACTGTGAGCCAGGCCCCGTGCAAGGTGTTGGCCACACTAGGGTCCCTACCCTGTCTGAGCTTGTCTAACTGAAGAATCAGGCAGCAAAGGGGCGATTAACAATAGGGTGCAATGACGACACTATTTAATGCTGCAGACGACCCAGCCTCCTTCACCTCCTCTACTTTTTCTTGTCTGAGTTACTCATCACCTTTTAACATATACAATATTTTATTCGTCACAGATATGGCTTATGGCCTGTCTCCCCATGCTGGAATTTAAGTTCCAGGAGGACCGACTATCAGCTGCTACGTCTACTGTTGCAGCACTCAAATGCAACTCTTTCTTCACCTTGCCCTGCGGACACCGCTCTCTAGCCTCTCACATCAGCGGTGCTCCTTCTCATCTGTTTTGCTGGTTTATCCTTCCTTGGGGAGCTCCTGGTCCCAGTCACCCAGACTTTGCTCTTCACCACCTGCTCTCCCCGCCTCTGTTCTCTCATCCAGCCCCTGGCTCCACACACAAACACTGCTGGCTAGAGCACAGAATCTTTCTTCTGATTCCTGTAGCTCTGACTCCTTCTGGGCATCTCCTCATGGATGTGTCACAGGCCTCTCACCTCCAAAACCCTGATTCCTAGTCTCCCAGCAGAACCGTGGACCACCTTAACATGGTAACCTCTTTGCAGAGGAGGTTTTGGAGGGTGGAGAGGCAGAGCAATGAAACAATTCCCTCAAGGACAGGGACAGTGGACATATGTTAAACTGCGTAACGGACGAGTTCATGTCTCTGTGCCTTAGTTTCCTCACCTAAAAAGTGGAAAGAATAACCAGATATACTTCATAGGGTTGTTGTAAAAAATTGATGAGATAACCCATAAAGTCCTTAGCAAAGGGATTTAGTAAATATCCAATAAATATTAGCTACTGTTGGGGAATAAAAAAAGAACAAAAAAAAGCAAAACAGCTTGATTTCTTCTCCTCTATAGGCTTCTGCTATTTCAGGAAATGGAAATTTCATTTTGCCAGTTGTTCAGACCTCAGCTTTGGAGTTACCTTTGCTTCTTCTCTTTCATGCCCCCCAGCCCAACCTCAATAAATGCTAGAGGATCCACCTCCCAAATACATCCAGAATCTGACCAATTGTTACCCACGCAGTGCTACTACCTGAATCCAAGTCACCGTCAACTCTTGCCTAGATTATAGCAGCGGCCTCCAAACAAGGAGACCTATTCTCCGTTTGTCCTCTATTGTCCACACATACACTGAAGTGATGTTATTACTATCAGCTTGGTTTTAGGTAAAGTCACTCACGTGCAAAGCAAAGCCAAAGCCCCTGCACCGAGCCCATGGACTTGTCTGGCCTTTTCTGTCGCTCTCCCTTTGACGCACTACTGGCTCCCCTGTCTTTTACATACCCCAGGTGTTCCTGTCTCAGGGATTTGCCCCAGTTTTTCCCTTTCCACCCAGATATTTAGAGGCCTGCTTTATTCTCTCATTCTGTTAAGTGTCTGCTCAAAACTCTGCTATTTTCCATCATAGCACTTACTGCTAACCGACACGTTTTCTTTTTTAAACTATGTACTTTATTTTTAGAGTAGTTTTAAATTTATTTATTTTTATTTAATTCTTATTCAAGTACAGTTTTCTGTTTTATATTCCCTGCCCTGCCCCCCCGTGCTCCCCACCTCCCTCCCATTTCTGCCCCCCACCTTAGTTATTGTCCATGTGTCCTTTATACTTGTTCATATGAGTCCATCCCCTTTTCCCCTATGATTCTCTCCCCTCTCCTCTCTGGACCCTGTCAGCCTGTTCCGTATTTGAGCCGACACATGTTTTCTACATGCATTTCTTGTCTGCTTCCTTCTCCACCCCTATCTATCTCCACAGCATAGAATATAAGCTTAAGGAGAGCAGAATTTTTTTTGGTTTATTTAGAGCACTGCCTAGTACATAGCAGGTGCATGGCAAAATCAAGTGAATGAATGAAATGACATGTTTTTATTTCAATGAACATTTATTTTCCCGAGCATCTCTAAAACATTTTATGAATCACAAGAAGTAATGATTTATTGTGACAGTAAATAATTATAAGAATCTTTAAGAAATAAAGTTTGTATTTTTAAAACTTACAATTATCCATCCAGAATATTATAGGTGGTGGTAATCCAATTGGGGGTCTACAGGGTAGTACCAAAGACTGGCCACTTTGAAGTGTTATTGGTTCAAGTTTTTCTTTGGTCCACAATGGTGACCCTATGAAATAAAATAATAGCTTCTAAGTCATTTGTGCATTAAAAAAGAAAAGAGCACTAGAAAGAAAGACAAACTAAACTTTTGGGAAAATAGTAACTCATTTACGTACATTAAGATAACAAGAAAATAATTTTTAAATAGAGTGTTTAAAGTTTAAAAAGTGACAATTTTCATTCACTGCCATTAGTAGTATAAATTCTAAGTCAGTGATTCCAAGCCTAAGAGCATATATATGTATATCTAGTATACACACACACACACACACATATATATATGTGTGTGTGTGTGTGTGTATACTAGATTTTATTTATTTATTTTTAGATATGTGAGAGATACATCAATGTGTTGCCTCTTGTATGCTCCAACTGGGGACCCGGCCTGCAACCAGACATGTGCCCTGACTGGGAATCGAACAAGCAACATTTTGGTTTGCAGGTCAGTGCTTAATCCACTGAGCCACACCAACTGAGGACTAAGAACTTGTATTAAGAAAATTGAAAAGATATGTAATGATTTTGTTATAAGCATGTTCATCACAAAAGAATGAAAAATATTTAAATGTCCAAAGATTTGTAAAACAAATAACATAACTGTACAGCTGTACCTTTGAATATCATACAGTATTATAAATTACATAACTATATTTATTCATAAGATTGATATGAGAATATATATACCATAGGTAAGTCAGAAAATGCTATAAAATAGTACTTCAGAATGAACTTGTTTCAAACACATACAAACATATCTAGAAAAAAACGGAAAGAACAGTAAAATTATTCTCTTGAGTGGAAGAATTCATGAGTAATTTTTAAATTTATTTTTTGTCTATTTATAACTGAGTTTTATACAATGAACACATTACATTGTATTACATGTGTAATGTAATAAAAAAAGTTTTTTAAAATGACCAGAACTGCCAATGGTCACTTTTCTTTAAATACAGGCTCTTGGGCTGTAGACAGGATTTAGGTACAGACCACCACAATATCAAGGTAGTGAGGCCACTCTATCTGCACCTAAATTTTGAAACAGAAATGTTTAAAAGATTATACTTAGACCTCACTTAGTCAATTCATACTGAATTTATTTCCATCTGGCTGTAGGGAGCTTGCTCACACATAAAATACATAAGAAATTAATAATTAGAACAATTTGGGAAGGAAACACTTTTCTTAGCTGTTGTGTTTAATTCTGGACTTTACAAGTAAAAGACATATGAGATTGGCAAAGTATTAGGCTGAGGAGTTTAGAGTAAAGTGGAAAGCAATGACAATTTTCATGCAAACAAAGTCGGAGTATTGAATCAATGTCATTTCTTTCTTTTCATGGTATCTGGATGACGTAATGGATGCTGAGTCTCAGAGCTGTCCTTTCAGAGGGTCCCCCTGTTGGAGGGCAAGTCCCACTTACTAGATGGACGGACAACAATGTTATTTGAAATTGCAGCTCCACGTTCATTCCTGGCTGTGCACTGATAGACTCCTTCATAGGTCTCCGCTTTCCCTTCGCTCATGATGTTTATTACGAGGGTCCCTGAGCCAGGCTTCATAGTGACAAGAGGGTCTTTATCTGTGTCAAAGTGAGTCCCATTTCTGGTCCAGGAGAAGCTGCCCAATACATAGAGGATTAAGCTTGTTAATGGTCTAGGAAAACAGGATTTTTTACTATTTAACAAATTCCTAGTAGTCTATGGGTTTCCAGAAATACTTATTAGATTTTAACACTCAGTAAAAAGCAATAGGCTCCATACCTAAAATGTTTCACTGAATCACGACTTAGAAAAGAGTGCTGGCCAAACATTTTAAGGCACATGTCTTTATTAGAACTAGCTGAAATCTGACTCAATAAAAAAATAATGCACATGAACTGCCTGTCATTTTTTCAAAGAAATATGGAAAGTAGGTCTCCTAGGCACACTATCTTAGAGCTTCATTAGCATTTTTATTGTAAACTCCATTGTTCATGGCTTTGACAACCTCGCTACAAAAATTTGCTCTGGGCTGAAATGTGACAAGAAAGGACTTTACAAGTAATCAGACAAGTTTCAAGTTACCAAAATGCAAAGTGTAGGTTGCGGGGAGGGGAAGAACTATGAGTTCAGTGGTGTTTTAAATGTTGGTGAATAAAAGCGGTAATTCTATATATAATATATTTTAAGAATTTTTAATTCTAGAGATGATTTTGTAAATTACTTAGGAAATATTTCAAATTATCAACTGAAATTCTACTTTCTCAGTTTTATTTATATAGAAGATTCCCTTATATAAAAGTCACAGTGCTCGAGTAATTTAATACCGTACAACTAGTCACAAATAGTCACCATGAACATGCTCACACAGAGGCATGCATTTCTAAACTTCACTCTTTTCTGGGCCCACTTGGCTTTCCTGCCCCCCTGCTTTCCTGGAGCAGTAGAGGTCACAGCCGCTAGGGCAGGGGGTGGTGGTGGGTGCTCCTGGCACACACTGGGATGCTGCCAAGTAACCTGCCATGCACGGGACAGCCCATCCCACAGTAAAAAATTCTCACTAGTGCTGAGATGAAGAGATTCTGCCTTACAGAGAGTTACAGGAGTGTCGAGTAAACGTGAAACCAAAGGGGAACTCCATCAAATGGCATCATGTCAGGCCCTGAGCACTAGAGTTTCTAGTGATACGGCAGAACGTATTGTTTTGAAGCAAACCATGATGGAAGTTTTTGATGTATTTCACTGTTTAGTACCCATTAATTTTTTCTCAGGTGCTAGTCGGTGATAGTTTGATAAGGCCAGTAATAGACAAACTCAAAATATTTAGAAACCTTCACTTCTTTATTACCTAAACATTTAAATTACATTTTAATAATAATAATCCAAATCTCCTAAACTCCTATATATTACTGGACAAGTTATAGATTATCCACTAATTAGCTGTGGGACCTTGGATAAATTATCTAGGTATCAGTTTCCCATCTATATAATATAGTGGTTGGACCAGATCATTTCTATATCTCCCCCAACTCTAAAATGTCATGCAGTGCTCACAGAACCTGGGCCAAGTGTGGAAACCCACTTAAGACTATTTTACAGACCTTTCCAGAGATAGAAGAGATCGTAGAAGTCATCAAATTCAATTTCTTTATTTTACAAATGAAGAAATTGAGGCCCAGAAAAAAGGGATTTGCCTGTGTCATAAGTCAATTAGAGTCAGTAGAAGGTTTTCTCCGCCATCTCCCCACAATTTTTGAGCATTTCACAGACGGCACGAATACAGAAGTGCAATCATCTGAGTTTCCAAGGGCAAACTGACTAAGCAGAGTGACAAAACAGTGAACCTACAAATGACGCTGAGTGATGCACAGGACACTGATTGATGTTAATGCCCATACTTACTTGTGTTACTAGAACAAAGCAGAGAGCACACCCACCTTGGAGGAGGTTTCCCTTTGGCCTCACACTGGATCACAATGTTCTCTCGAGGGTCAATAATGTAATCTTTTGGAGACTGTTGAGTAATGGTTGGAGGTTGTACCACTTAATTGTGGAAAGAAGAATAATATAAAGAAATAAATCATTTCATATCATAATAGCAATCATTTTTTCTTGATCATAATCACCTCAGACTAAATGTGCTCCAAATGTTTTTAGAAATTTCTATGGTGGCAGCACATACTCAGTCGACTTTTAACCAGCAGTCTCCTAAAACTTTGAGGTCAAGCACAACTTCCTTTTTCCAACTTTATACGTACTACTCACAAAGTCCTTTTTTTCCCACCTAAAGTCTGGGAAAGTAATTAGCAATACAAGTTTAATATTAAGACAGTTTCTTTTCTGATGTAACAATGAGAAATTCCTTCCTCCGATTCCATTTGTTCAAACAGGCCTTTCAGGAGGAAATTTCAGTTGTGAGGAAAATTTGCATTTCTTAGGAAAGGGTAACTGACTTGTAGTTCATCAGTGAGCTAATGTAACTTAACACACAGGGTGGGCAAAAGTAGATTTAGAGTTGTGAGTATGCAAAACACAAAGTTTATTCTTGTATTGTTATTTTTAAATTACTGTATTATTTTCCATATGAACAACTGTAAGCCTACTTTGCCCCACCCTGTATGTTAAGAACAAATACATTTGAGAAGTTAATGCTAAAAAGATGGTTAAATTATAGACTTGACATGTCTTATTAGAGTCAGGATGTATACAGGTGGTTAGTAGGAATAAAGATGAAAGTCTTGTTTAGGAGATAAATAGATTTGGGAAGTTCTCTGTTATAGGAGATTATATTTCCATTTCACTCTTCAAAGTTATATACGATCATTTACTATATAAACCATTATGACCCGGAGCAATTTAATTTGAAGAAAGCTGGTCTCTGGACATCCAGCACTCAAGTCACTCTAAAAGGACCATATTCTTCCTGTGAAATCAGAATTACAGAGTGTTAGAACAGGTAGGGGCTCAAAACATAATCTATTTCAACTTAGTTTTTGCTTCGGGTGGCAACTAGGCTTGACTGGGAAGGCACAACAGAGTCGAGAACCAAGCTCTCCTGGCTGGACCCACTGACTCGCCCAAGGCCAGGGAGACCTAGTGCTTCCCAACCAGGGGCCATTTGCTCCTTCCCTTGGGGAACATTTGGCCATATCTGGAGACAATTTCGGTTGTCACCTCTGGGGCTGGCATGGTACTGGCATCTACTGCAGAAGCCAGGAATGCTGCTAAACATCTTACAATGCATAGCCACTCCCTGGGACAAAAGCTGCCTTGATCATTGAAGTTCTTCATGTTCTAGATCTCCCCTTTCCTCCCTGCCCAGGCGCTGGGCTTGCTTTGTGAAATCTCTTCCACCTGCCAACCGGGTGCTTCCCTAAGCTTAACAACTGCCCTCTGTTCTTGTATGTCTTTCCTATGGTTCATTGTCGCCAGGGCTAAGTTTTTCACTTCCATGTCCAAGTCTCGTAGCTCTGTGCACATGGTTCTCTTGTCTTGCTTTGTCTCCAGTCCTGTACTGTGCACCAGACATCTTTTACTAAGTATCTGAATGACACCTAAAATACAGATCAAAAGCTGAACCCATTATTGTCACTACTTATTGTGCAACCTATTACCTGCGGGACGCTAAACAGTATCAATTTCCTCTCCCTTCAGCAAGATCCACCCCCTCCTCATCCTCCTGGTACACCAGCGGCTCTTCTCAGCCTCCACAACAGCACGGAGCCCTCACTCTTCCAGCTCTGTTTGTTCCCAATGTTGCTTAGTAGTTTGGTCTCGTGACTACGAGCTAGTCTGTTTCTTTTTCACCAGTTTTGAGACTTCAAGCAAGTTTTTTTAACTTCTAAGTCCTAGTTTCCTGAGAGAGAAAATGGGATTTAAGAGTGGTATCTAGTACCTGGAGTCACTGAAAGGTTAAGGAAGTTGTGTAAACTGAAAGGTTAAGGAAGTATATGCCATTACTACAGCGGTGTAGTGATGTTAGCTGCGTTTACATTACTGTCAAAATTATTTTTATTTGGAATGGCTTCACCTTTGAGTGATCCTTTAGGCTCTAGGAGTATAGTGTTTGGGATGATGGAAAGAAACCTGGAATTTCACACCCAGAGAATAGTGGACATAGGTGGTAGGAGAGGGAATTCTTAGAAGTGACTCAGCCCAATTTTTTGTGCTTTTCTGCAAGCAACAGAGGTGCAAGTCTGGTGGTTTCAGACCCACGGCTTCTATTTATGCGTCAACAGAGCTAGCTTTGATGCTACTCCTAACTGCCAGGAGTTTACCATCTAGACCCTGAGTGGCAAACACACGGCCCTCCACCCTGTTTTATCTGGCCCTGCACCTCGTTTCTACCCAGCGGCAGCGCCGAGCTCTCACTTAACTGTTAAGGAGAAGTTACATTTATACAGTCCTAAAATTACATTTAGCCCTCTGAAGGTAACAGTGAGGTGTGGTCCCTGGTGGAAATGAGTTAGACACCCCTGATTTAGCCAGTGCTTAAATCGCCTGGCAACTAAAAAATTGCTGTGAAGTAATAAGGGGAAAAGGTGATTTTATATAGTTTCCTGGTTCATCCAACATCAAAGGATTTTTAAAACACCTGAAAACTGTGCGTTAGGTATATGATAGATGCTGCTCCACTGTCAGAGGCAGCAGAAGTTCTTGCTTAGAGGAGGCCACTCAGAACCGCTGCGAGGGAGAGCTGCTTATTGCCTTTTGCACATTTCAAAACAGTATTCAAGTGCCCCAGGCCATTATACCGATGACACCTGGACACACTTGTCTACACAGTTTACAGGCTGAAGAAGGATAACAGGGTATAGGGATGCCGACTTGGATGAAGAGTCTGCACGCATTCACTTTTCTAAAGGTACCAAAAGATGTGTCTGTATTCCAGCAAACATTTAATACCATTGGAACCAGGTAGTTATTCTCTTTAAATTTTGTGAATTTTCTCATGAGTTACATCAGAAGTGAACAAAGCACAGAAGTTAGTAGAGCATAATATAGGTAAATGAAAAATAGTTAATACCTGAGTCTTCAGAATTCATGCAGGGACTACATTAACTTGCTTCTTGGTATAGTAATGTTTAGCCACAGTAAATATGCATGCTTAAAAATACTTTAGTCACAAAACACAAAACTGTACAATTTAATTCACACTGTTCGTTCAAAAACAAAGACATGGCCAAATTTTCACACTGCCTAGTAATTACAGAAGGACACTTACAGTCTTCAAGAAGTTTTGCTTTTTCCCATCAATATCAGCAGGTGAGTGGGCAAACAGGATTAAAGAAAACCAAATGTTAGTAATAAGAACGTCAGAACGCTGAAGATATAGTAGGGGCATCTTGTCTATTTGATATGACCTAAAAAACTAGGACAGCAAAGCTTGCAGTGGTGAAGTTATAGGAGCAACTCCCATGCACGGCCTTCTTCATTCCTGGAGCAGTTATTCCACATAACGTACGGATGAAACAAAAGGAATGCTGTACGCAAAAAATGGTTCTTCCAGGAGTAAGAATGGCCAATTCCATTCTCTCCATGTTGTACTGGACAAATAATTACATTCAATAGGAAAAACTGCTGAAATCTACAATTAATCCGAGTGGTCACATACTGTGTAGTGTCTGATCCTATTGTCCCAGACATCACCACGCACATGGCGATGATCCTTAACAATGGGGCATGGCCGCAATGACAGCACTCCATCCAAGACAAATCCAACACTGACTTTAGGTTTTTATGTTTCTATGGTTCATCACCCAATCACACTGTTAGGATATTTCTGCTTTCAGAATTCCTTCATCACCCAGAGGCAACAAGGAGCCACATCAAGGAGCAGCTCATGTAGAAGGGATGTAAGGATGAGGGGCAGGGAAGAAATTACATTAGTATGCAATTCAAATGACTCTGCAGGGCTGCCTGTCACTGGTACTAGCAAAGGTTAATGCAGGAGTGCCTGCGTTGTCTGTGACTTTCTTTTCATCATGGTCCTGCCTCTTCTCCATCAGCAGGGATAATTAAGTTAGCCCTAGGTGACTGTCCCCCTTGGCTTGTTAGATTGAGCAGTCAGATAAAGGGGGACTATATTTAACACAAAAGACAACAAAAGCATTTCTCTCCAGTGCTTTTCTCTCTTTCCTATATATCTCTTAGGGCAAGTGCTTACTTAAGCATTCCAACTCCTATGAGCATAAGCAATCTATTTTTTTTTTGAAAATTGAAGTTAAAGTCATTGAAATAATATTTTGAATATAAGTAAAATATTGCATTTTATTGTACTTTAGACTTGTAGAGGCAGAGGAAAGGAATTCAACGAAGTGTGGGGCAAACGGCTTCTTAATGTCTTCCCACTGGCAGTTGCAACCTCTTTGGCAAAAATGGCATCCCAACAATTGAACAGACCCAGGAAAGTGTTACCTTCCTTGCCCCTCAGAAAGCTTGCCAAACAGATGTCTATTTCAGGAAGCTAATGGATTTAAGGAGGTCAGGCAGATTAGGGATAAAGAATAAATCGATTCTGAAGTATAGTAATTGTCCAGATTTGAAATTTTGCTTTCCATTGCAAGAAAAGTGACCAGTTGAAATCTAGCATTGCCTTTATTTTTCATAAATCGGCCACCCAGGCCAGGGAGAGTCCAGCATAGACTTTACTAATTAGGAAAAGGGTAGGCTAATATAGTAGCTGCTACTTGCTCTATTTTAAGTAATATTTTTGTAGATGACTTGCTTTATTTTCAAAATCTACATCTTGATCTTTGATTACATTTTTTAAACACAAAAGACCCTTCACTAGGTTTTAGATAAGATACATTTCCTAGATCTAAATTTGTATTTAAGATTCAAAAATCAAGGTGAATTTTTTCTTGTTTGAATCAAGAGTAATGTATCATGGGTAGTTTGGGGATGTAGAAGCCCTGTGGGGTTGGCTGAGAGACCATCTCCCGGTCTTTTCCAGGGCACTCCCAGCATATGAGAGGCTAAAGAAGTGGGGAGGTCTCTGTAATCATTTTAAAGTAATTCCTATAGCTCTCCAGCAGTACTGCTTGTATAAAGAGTCTCCTGTTGGGAGGATCAGCGCAGCCCACAATTCACTCCTTCTTAGGCCCCCCAACGGCCCTGGTACACAAAAGGCACCTGAGGGAGGAGAAAGATAATGATAGGGAGGGCGCAATGTGTACGACTGTTTCAATGGCCGTTTCTGCGGTGTGATTCTTCATAAACATCAGGTGCTGAAGGTAAAAGCCAAATTAATTTTGATTAGCTTTCAGTATGACACAGACACCTTCTCCGTTCGCACGGTTCAGAGTGATGGTAAATGCTAGGGAGCTTTTGACTCCCGGGCCTAACAGCTTTAAAACGTTAATACTTACGATCAAGAGGTACTTCCAGTGCACTAATCATCTGGCACAGGAAGAGAATCAGGGGCACTCTGCCTGCAGATAAGCGCTTCTTTTTCGGCATTATTTTAAGCTGCATTAGCTTAACTCCTGCTGAGACCCACAAACTGAATTTCCTTTTCTTCTTTCACAAAAGATTTGTGTGCAATGTCTAAGAAATTTTCATGCAGGAAACTGGAAAAGGATAGAATAAGAGTTATAGTGTATTAAAAAGAAGGAAATGAGTGGAAATCTGCAGATCTGAAAATCAGTCCTGGATAATACATGAACTCTAAAAGTAAACGGTTTTTAAATATTTAACTCTCAGGATCGGAATAATCATTTATGCATAAATGAACTGAAATCAGGTCAGAAATACTTGTAGTGATGCTACGCGAAATATGCCTACTTTGCCATCTTTATAGTCTTTTTCATTTCAAGCATCTGCACTTGTATCACAGGCTGTCATGCTATTTCTCCTAGGTCATACAAATGTGGCTTCCATGTCAGTCAGAAAGTATGACTTCTGAAGGCATATTGGCTTCTTTGTTCTAGAGATTATCCCAGAGTAGCTCCAGGGCATTGTTGCAAATCAGCTTCAAACCACATGCACCAATCTGCCTGCTTAACCACCGACAGTTCAGGCCCTCCCCATCTCTTATACAGACGGTGGCAACAGATATGCCTGGGCTCTGAGTTCCAGTCCTTCTCCACTGAAGTCACCCTCCTGAACAATTCTGGTTAATTCTTCTTAAAAGGTCTTACTTGGTTAAACATTGGGAGTAGTCATATGGGATCTACCAAATAGAATTCAATATACCCTTAGACAGGAATTAAAAAACCCTTAATAATTAGGCTTCATTTTATCCTATTGACCTTTATCTCCTCCTGTTTTCACATGATTTTTTTGTGTTTGATGACTTGTTTCTGTTTTTCTTTCTTGGGTCAATGCCTTAAATTTTCCCACCTTCTTGCCTTTGTATATTGTTTTAAAATTGTGTATTTATTTATTTTTAGAGGGGGAGGGAGACAGAAAAAGAGGGAGAGAAACATCAACATGCCGTTGCCTCTAGCACGTCCCCCACTAGGGACCTGGCCTGCAACCCAGGCACATGCCCTGACTGGGAATCGAACCAGCATCCCTTTCTTCACAGGCTGGCCTTCCATTCCTCAATTCACTGAGCCATACTAGCCAGGTTGCCTTTGTTTATTCCATTTCTTCTCCCTTGAATACTCATTCCATCATATTTCCTTATCAAATTTCAATTTATTTATTTATAGATCAGTTAAAATTGAAACATTAGCTGATCACTAAAACTAGAAGTCATTTCACCCCCTAAGAATTCCTGAAATTCCTTGTTTTAGACATCACATATATTATATGGCAGATAGAGAGACAAATAGACCTTTTTTGTATGCAAACTCCCTCCATTACTCCTTTAGGCAAAGATTGTATCTCTTCCATCTTTCTGCCCCTTTCCCATCACGTAATGGAGTGCGCCATGCACATTAAAGTGTTCGCTACACATGGGGGAGCACGAGCACAGACACAGAGCACAGCCCCCGTCCTGCAGTAGGACTCCCACCTGAAAGGACAGCTTTAATCACCACTTCTCACTAATGAAGGGAGGTGGCAGTGACCAATGGTTCTCTCGAGAAGGTAGGAGGGATGTTATTCTTATAAACAAGGGTAGCTCCAGCTTCATTACTGAATTATTTATGTGATTTTTACCATTTGTGTAAGTGTGCATTTTTATAATGTCTACCCTTCCTACTAAACTGAAAGCCTCTTGAAGATAGGGACTGCATCTCTCCTGTCCCCAGAGCCCATCACAGGACACATGGTAGGAAGTAAATTATTTAGTATTTGACAAAAAAAAAAATGGAAGGAGGAAAGGGGAAGGAAATGGAGACTTAACATCTTTGAAGATGAGGTTTTATTCTTATAGGCAGGCTCACCACCATATAACCAATTCTACATTTATATCTATTTGGTTTGAAAAACCAAACTCTTGTCAGTATAATCAAATTAGTTGTCATATTATGTCTGCCTGTGGAATAGAGTTTAAATGTATACAAAGAAAATGAAACAGAAGTTCCAGCCAAGATGGAGGCACAGGAAGAAACCCTTCACTTCCTCAAACAACCAAAAGGAGGATAACAACCAATCTAAAATCAGTAAACAACCAAAAGCACCAGAAAATCATGCTGCACAGAACTCTGACAACCAAGGAATTAAAGGAAAGAATCAACCAGAAGAACCAAACTGGTAAGATAGTGGACTGTGGAGGCCCACTCAGAAAAACTGTATCAAGGTGGTGGACCACAAGGGCAGGGCTGGCTGAAGGTGAAACTGAGACTCAGAGCTGACTGTGGGCTAGGGT
The DNA here is from genome assembly GCF_014824575.4 of Sturnira hondurensis. Lineage (NCBI taxonomy): Eukaryota > Metazoa > Chordata > Mammalia > Chiroptera > Phyllostomidae > Sturnira > Sturnira hondurensis. Next base: position 2,014,733 of record NW_028091508.1, read on the forward strand.
GGTTGCCACAGTGTGAGAAACTCCCAGTCTCACACTAGTTAAAAAGTGTGCCAGAGAGGAGCAGGCAAGCTGCACTCTTCCCTCTCTGGCCCCTCCCCCACAGGCAGCACCTTGCACAGCAAGGAAGGCTGCTCTGCCCAGGTGAATACCTAAGGCCCTGCCCCCTTATAACTTATCAGGTATGCTGAGACAAAGACATATGGCCCAAATGAAAGAACAGAGCAAAACTTCAGAAAGAAAACTAAGCGATGAAGAGAACCAATCTATCTGATAGATAAATTAAAACCCTGGTAATCAAAATGCTCATAGAACTGGTTGAGCTTGGTCAAAAAATGAAAAAACAAATGAAGGATACTCAAAATGAAATAAAGCAAATTATTCAGGGAACCAACAGTGACAAGAAGGCAACCAGAACTCAAAGCAACAATTTGTAACAAAAGGAAAAAATAAACATCCAACCAGAACAGAATAAAGAAACAAGAATTCAAAAAAGGAAAGAGTCTTACAAATCTCTGGGACAACCTGAAATGTTCCACTATCCGAATTATAGGGGCGCCAGAAGGAGAAGACAAAAGCAAGAAATTGAAAACTTATTTGAACATATAATGAAGAAAAACTTTCCCAATCTGGTAAAGAAAATAGACTTCCAGGAAGTCCAGGAAGCCCAGAGTCCCAAAGAAGTTGGACCCAAAGAGGAACACACCAAGGCACATCATCATTAAGTTACCCAAGATTAAAGATAAAAAGATAATTCTAAAAGAAGCAAGAGGAAAGGAGATAGTTACTCACAAGGGAGTGCCCATAAGGGTATCAGCTGATTTCTCAAAAGAAACCTTACAGGCAAAAAGGGCCTAGAAAGAAGTATTGCAAGTCATGAAAGGCAGAGACTTACATCCAAGATTACTCTATCCGGCAAAGCTTTCATTTAGAATCAAAGGGCAGATAAAGTGCTTCCCAGATAAAGTCAAGTTAAAGAAGTTCATCATCAGCAAGCCCTTATTATATGAAATGTTAAAGGGACTTATTTAAGAAAAAGAAGATAAAAAATATGAACAGCAAAATGACAACAAACTCACAACTATCAACAAATGAACCTAAAAAACAAAAACTAAGCAAACAACTAGAACAGGAACAGAATCAGAGAAATGGACATCACATGGAGGAATTTCAGAGGGGATGGGGGGAGAGGGAGGAGAGAAATAGGGGGAAAAGGTACAGGGAAGAAGAAGCGTAATTAGTGGGCATAAAATAGACAGGGAAAGATTAAAAAAATGGTATAGGAAACAGAAGACCCAAAGAACTTTTATGTATAACCCACAGACATGAACTAAGGCAGGGGGAATGCTGGAGGGTTGGGGGCGCAGGGTGGAGAGACAATAAAGAGGAAAAAACTTGGGAAAACTGTAATAGCATAATCAATAAAATATACTTTAAAAAGAGAATGAAACAATACTGATAACATGTTTTGCTAGCAATGGAGTTCTGATTTTAATCTAATCACAACTGTAGTTGGACACTTCTTGCTAAACAAGCACAAAAATATTACTGTGCTAAATATAGACATTATATATACATAAGTATTTTGTGAATAAAACATGCATACTATGTGGTTTCATTTAAGATCTAGGAAATTTGGCTTTCCATAATATAATATATAAACAATCAGGCCCATTAAGAATTGAGAGGCAAATATAGAAGCTCACACAAACACTTCTAACCAAAATACAAACCAGACTGTCTTTCTGTGTGTCCAAGGCATAATTTCATCAATTAGCTGAATTTACTTAGTTCTGTCATGATTTTCTGTTAAAATGCTAATTCTGAATTTACACATAAGCTTCAGGGAAAATGAAAGTAACTGGCATAAAAGTTGGCTTTACATCCTACACATTCTGAGAGAAGATGACAGAATCAAATGCCAAGGAAACAAATGGCATACCTGCCTGATTTATGGGTCAGGCTAACTGAGTTTACTAGACTTAAGTGCCCTGCTCTCTGAATAAGTGCTAGAGAACTAACTCTCTCAAAGGCGTACTAATAAATTGCAATGCTCATAAGATCTGAAGCAACTACATATAATTTCTCTTACACTTCTTCACTTATTATTTATTTTTCCTGGATGCCTTACTGATTCATCCTTTAAAACAGAGAAAACCATTATGTAACTTCATATAAAAGGAAGTATTATCCAATCTGCTTTACCTTTTCAGAATATATATAGAATAAAATACTGCATATTAAATCACAGTGTTATATAAAGAAAAATATTAAGAAAAACTGAGAAAGCACTTACTTAAAGAGACATGAGTAAATCCTCACAATGAGGGAAGGGCATAAACTATGATAACTGAAGATGTGGTCTTTGTTCCAAGAAGTTAACTGCACCAGTAACTACAAAATAGTCTTCACTGTAGGTTCTGTGTAAGGAGGACAAAGCAGTGGCCAAACCTACCCTCTGACTCCTGCCTATGGAAAGTCACCCATTCCTCCTATGGATGCTGTCATAGGTGGGAAACCCAATGCCCAAGGACAGCATTAAGTTCCCAGCACTCAGTTAAAGTGAAAATCAAATATAGCTACAAAAGATTAAGCTTATACTTTGTAAGAGTAATGTGCTCTGCGTGCCTCACAAAGACGCATCACTGCTTTTGCATTATCAATGTTGATGTCAACGCCCTGCCCTGCTAGGAGCCCAGCTGCCTCGTAGTTTACCTTGGAAAGTGATGGCCATTCTCCCTTATAAGAGAATCACAAACTTAAGCTAAATTATTTTTGTAATTACATTTAAATGAATGAAATCCCAACCTGAAACAGCAAGTCATGTTTAGTCTAGGCTAAAGAGCATGTTAGTACAATATAACTTGTAATTTGGAATAAAACATTTGCCACAGACATTTTAAAGAATGCTTGAATGAGATAAATGGTAAGTTCACCTTTGGAATACAAGTCACCATGACATATTAAACCTACTATATTGTAAAAATGACTCAGAGTAAGATAAACAATAAAGCCTTTTAACATTTCATTTAACTCCATTCAAAGGAACTTTTCACATATTACCTGCAGAACCTCTGAAAGAGAAGGGAAAACACTGTCCTCCAGTAAACTTTTCATCATTAGAGAAGAAACGCAATTCAAGGCCCCCTTACTGCTTTCTGCCTAAAATTCATATTAAATCATAGAGCAAATGTTCTCCTGCATTATTTATTGTATATTTTTTAAAAACCTAAAGCTTTAACATTAACCCCAAGAAACCTGGCTCTTCTGTTGTTTACTCAAGGAGTCATCTTTGAAAAGAAAATAAAACCTTTTTCTCCCAAGTGAAAGATGAAATTAGTTATATTTAAAAACACCCAGCTTTTTATTAGAACTGGAAGGCCATGCATTACTTACCATTTAATTGTAGACAGTACCTTCAGTACCATCTCAGCATGGCTGGTTCAATGCTGATGGCACAATGTAACACAATCGTCTCTGAGCCAATAAACTTATGACTGGATGCTCTTGGGCACACTAATTATTGTTCTGGTGACTCATCAGTGGCTGGCCTCCATGACTGGATAGCTAACAGGGTATGACATTATTTTGATCATGAAAGGTATTTTTCAGCAGTGAACCTGAGGATGGTTACTTTTTATATTTAATCAAATATTTACCATAAGGAATAAGCACATTAATGCCCATTTGTAGCCCATGCTTTTGCTGTTCAACCACAGATTTTGAGTCTGAGACTATGGAAGTGAGGCAGGATAGTGAGAAGCTAGGAGAATTCCTTGGCAACTGGACTAGGGAAACTGAGACAGACAGCTGAACACAGTAGCTGAGCAATTTCCAGCCAGATACAGATGGTCACCAGGGTGAAAAGCTCCCAGTGCCTGTCAAGGGGCAAAACTGGGAAAATAAGGACCTCACCCCCAGGGTAACTAACCTCTTTCCCCCTGGCCTTTCCTCCCTGGAGATAACATTTAGGGCTCAGTTGTGTTGAAGCTCCAGACCCAGAAAAGTGGCAAAACCAGACGAGCAATACCAGGACCAACTGCAATGACTAAAGACCCCCTGCCCTATGACTGACCAATCAGTGGAGACCATTTCCCTGAAAGGGCATGTCTGGAGAACTGATGAATATTCTGCTGAAACCCTCCCCTGAGACTTCTCCTAAGATTCCAGAGAGAGAGAGAGAGAGAGAGAGAGAGAACGTGCTCAAGACAAAGGACCTAGCTTGTGCTCTCCCTGTGGGGAGCAGCCCACGTCATTCTCTTCTTCTTCCCACACTTCTTTCTCCACAGGCATGCACTTCCTAAACTCTAAGGCAATGGGGCAGCTGGCAGCTTGTCCTACACTGATCCCCTGAACCTGTCCCAGTGAGCTAAGGCAGCCCTGCCTAGGCTCTCCTGTTGCTTCTTCTATGCTAAGCCCTTTCCTTGTCTTACTGTCTCCAGCTTTCATAAATGTAGTCAGTAGTCATCTGGACTTGTGTTGTGAAAGCTTTTGTATATAAAGTCAAGAACCCACACATTACAGCTGGCCCTAGGCCGACCCTCCTCAGGGCCAGGCCCCTGTCTGGTAACAGAAGGAAGGTTAGAGAGAGTGGACAATGACTTCGTATAATTAACACATCAATAAAGTACAATGACATTACCATGAATGTACCTCAGAAAAAAGTAGTTTGAGATTATGTGACTACAGAGATGGTAATGATATCTTTCCCTCCCTCTCATAACCTCTTATTTTGCATTTAATCAGTTGGCAAACAGAATGAACACATTTAGGCACGTTAAAAAAATGAATGGCTTCTAAATATCAACAGATCTTCACAGTGGGGGCCTCTCTGTGGTGGGGTCTGTGAGAATGGTGCCAGCTGGAAGTGCACCATGTGCTGGCCTTGGCCTTGTAAAGGAATGGCAGGTCAGGACAGTGTAGGCAAGACACACTTTTAAAAAGTTAATTTTAAAAGTAGGCAACATATGTACACCTTACAACATTCACAAGGTACAAAAGGCCATATAATTCAAAGTAAGCAATGCAGAAACCCAGTTTCTCCCTTGGGAGGGTTGCTACACCAAGTTTCCTGAATCCTTCTAGAGATAATTTATACATAAATAAGTATAAAAATATATAAAACAACGTTCTAAGGACCACTTGGATTTTGAAAAAAATTTTAAAGCCTTTTGACATTGATGTTAGACAATCAAAAATACCAATGTCTTTGGATGAAATCTAATTATTTGCAACACATAAAATTATTTGGATACTGGCTTTTTTGTACTTCCTTTATTAAGCATGGAAATTACAAGCAATGAAGTAGTAGATAGTGATATAATTGAGAGATCTAAGGTGAAAGATAAAGCATAATTAATGAAAGCCCATATGCTTAAGACTAACAGTGACTCTGACCAAGGACAGCACCTGTCCTACACACGTCCAACCAGTTACATGATGACAGGTGTCAGCATCGGCTTCAGGAGTGAGAGAGCTGATTGGAAAAGAAAGGAAGGATGGAATACGAGAGAAAAGGAATAGTGCTTCTCAAAGGAAGCCTTCCTGACTCCTACCTGCAAATCCCACCCCAATTAACTAAACAGAATGGAGAGAAGACTATTCTACCGGGAAGGTTTGCCATGCTCATAGTCTGACTTTCTGCCCATCCTGACCAAGGTTAGAAGAATTAGGGCATGGGAGGTGTCTGACAAAAGGCAGCAGCCACATAGAGCCTGTGGGATGACTTGCATGTTTCAGAGGGCTGAAGAATGACCAATGAAATGGTAAGAAATTCCTTTTTCATGGGGAGAGTGACTAAGGCAGAAAGAGAAGATGAGTCAATGGTTTGGAGCAGGAAGAAAGGTCAAAGATACTCAGAGGCAGGACAGCACAACAAACCAGTGTAAACAGAGGATATGATGTATCAAGAGCAGAATGAAGTCAGTGAGCAGCAACAAAATCAGCAGAAATAGAGGCCAAGAGTCATTGAGGGACTGTGGCACCAATGGAATGACTGACAGGTGGTAATGAGTATCTGCTCCTGTTGCACTACGATTACCAGGCCTCTAAGACTCTTAGTATCCCAGACAGTGTTCTAATTCTCTATGAATTCTGCCAGAATATTGACTGTGGTTGAAATGTCTTCCTGTCTCTGTGCTATCTGTCAATTCTCAACAAGCCTTCATTAACACAGTACAATGGGTAGACTGCTACATTGGAATCTCATAGGAAGCACTCCTCCCAGCAACCACACCCTTGTGTAGTCCCCTCTCACAGTGACTCTGGCCTTGACCGAGTGACATGCTTTGGTCAGTGGGATTTCAGCAAGAACTATGCAAGATGAGGTGTGCTGAACATTTGCACACTGGGGTTGTATTCTCTTGTAATGTTCCCTTGGGGAAGTTTGAGCTAAACTGAAAAATGGTAAGAGATCCGTAGAAAGAGATCCTGAAACACTAATGACCATCATGGACTTTCTGGTCCCAACTGAGCTCCCAGCTGAAGGCAGTTTTGTGACTTGTGAATCCACAGAATCTGCCTCTGATTCTGTTCTGAAAATCTGATTCTGTTCTATTCTCAGATTCTGCTAGCCATCTGAGAGTTGACAACCCCTCAGAATTATGATAAATAATAATTATTATTGTTTTAAGCCACAGATTTTGGAGGTTATTTGTTACAAAGTACAGATATCTGAAACAATTAATTAAGATAAAGAGAGGTTGGCTATTTCATGTAATCAGAAAGACCCTAATGTGAACACTTAAGAGAATCCTTAATGATTCAGATACACAGATTTCCTTATAAGAGCATGATTGGAACCACAGGGATTCTAATTGAATAGTATGGTGATAACAGGTCTTTCCCTCTAAAGTGATGTATCATTTTTTTTCTAGATATACTCCCTTCTATATATGTTGGTGCAACCAAAATGCACAGACAAGTTACATTTCTCACACAAAACTTATACACAGAATAAATAAATAGAAAACAGTACCACTGATGTCTAACAAGTTTGTTTATACTAAAATAATTGTGGATTATGCCTAATTGAGAGTCTTAGGCATTACAGCAATTTATTTCTAATGCAGAAAAGCAAAAATTAAGCTAGAGACAGATCTATTCTTTTATCACAAGGCCTGCTTTTCAGTTGGTTTCCTTCCAATTATAAAATTTAAAAAAAGTTCTAATCTTTTTTAAAATTTTATTTATTTATCTTTAGAGGGGAAGGGAAGGAGAGAAGGAGAGAGGTAACAATGTATGGTTGCCTCTCATGTGTCCCCCGCTGGGAACTGGCTTGCAACCCAGGCACGTGCCCTGACTGGGAATCAAACCATGATCCTCTGGTTCGAAGGCTCCCGCTCAATCCACTGAGCTACGCCAGCCAGGGCCAAAAAATTTCTGATCTTTAAAAATGAAAGTAGGAAATTTCTCTAAAGGTGAAGTCTGAGAAATAGAAATTTAATTCTGAACATAGGTCTTCAGTAACATATTCAAAAACATTTGCTGAATTGTTGAGAAAGCTTTGATTCTATCTTCCTATAAATTGAGATTTCTACAAATATCACTGAAAAGATGGAGGTATTAGAAAGTTTACTAGAACCTTCATCAAAGAGGCCATATGAAATATTAATATTTTAAAGGAACTATACCTCATTCATATATGGCAAAATTGTAGCCATGTATTGAATAGTAGGCTAGTCATCAAAAAAATTTTGTTACATTTCAAATATAAGAATCCAGAATTTGGCCCCAGCCAAGTTGCTCAGTTGGTTAGAATGTCATCCAGATAGGCCAAGTTTGTGGTTTGATCCCTAGTCAGGGCACATACAAGAATCGACCAATATAAGTCCAAACAAATCAATCTCTCTCGAATCAATAAATAATACATATATATTTAAAAAGCCGGGATGTAAACTATAATGAGCCATTCAGGGTGGAGAGGCAGCACATGGGCCAAAATCTCAGTGTGTGTTCCTCTCCTAATGGGGCTACAGGGAGGGGTAAGGGAGAAGAGGGAGCATGCAAGAAAATGAGCCAATACTGTAGTGAGAAATTAACCCAGAGATCTCAGTGCTTGGCCCACAACAGTTCATACCTCACTCACGCTAATGTGCAGAGTGGGTGGCAGGGGCTCTGCTCCAGGCTGATGGAGGCTCCACCACTTCGTGATGCTGGCATTTCAACGGGTGGCTTCCGGAGCCCCCACGTTTCCCTGCTCTTTACTGCCTGCACTTAGAGATGATGCACGCATCTTTTGCTCACAACCCACTGACCAGCAGCAGTCATGAAGACAGCAGCAAGGTGCCTGTGGAATATTTAGCGAGCACTTCTGCCTGTGTTACAGAGTACATGCTTGGTTCACAGTAAAACGGAAGGTGCCTGTTTCTGGAAAGAGTTTCAGAAGTGACATTCTACAAGAAGGCTCTCTTCTGTTTCATCTCAGCGATCAGTTACGGAGCAGAATGATGGCTATGAGCAAGGACTGTGTGGGTGTTGGTTGGCTGCAGTCACCCTTTCTGCCCACCTCCCAGCTGCATTTCTGTATCCTTCTTTCCTGTAAGCTGGGCTTTTCCCAAACATGAGCCTAGGTGTGGGGGTGAGGAGGCAGAGGACCCAGATTTATCAAATCTAAGGGACATCACTCTTTCCATGTCACAGATTACTATAATCTTCACAGTAACATTTCCAAATGTATTTTGCTAAGGTATCCAGGCTCTGTATAATCGCAACAGGACCATGAAAATGAGAAACGGAGACTGATGTGACATGAAGAATTGTGGTTTCCCCTTGTCATCAGTGCTGGGGAAGATATATTATCATAAATTAAATAGGTGAAAATGCTTCACTCGAGCCAGAGGCTATTTTACATAGAGAACAAATCTGAGTCACTTGCTCTGATGCATTTTGTACTGCAGAGGATTTACCAGCAAAACAGGGGAGTCATGCATAAAATACTATTTGGCTCCAGGCACATTTAATTTTAAACAGGCCAGGTGAAAATCCACAAAAAAATCAGTAACTGATCATTTGCTTCCAAAATAACTTATCAGATTTACTCCAAACAACATCTTCTTCCTGAGCATTTAGAGCATAATTTAGTTTCCAGGAAGTAAAATACTAGTTCCTCAAGAGCCATATTCTCTATAAAAGCCACATACACAAAAGTGTGAATGTTAAAAACACCATCTGCAATGTGAGATTTAACCAACTTAACATTCCAAGTTTTAGGAAATTCTGCTGTGTGTGCTAATGGACACCAGCTTCTCAGGAACCACTTTTTCTAGGAGAAGATCATATTCTATTTCCATTACTAGTTAAGTGAACTCTATAGAAAGAATATATTCCATTGCCTTGGTGTGAAAGAAATGGCAAGTCAAAGAGCAGGTGAGAAATGCCATCTGGAAGAAAGTATTCTTGGTCCAAATGTCCATCTCTCTGAAAGAATGAGCAAAAAAAGGCCCTCAGAGGTTTTTGTGTTTTTAAAAAATTATCAAAGTTAGTTGATAAGAACATTAAACCCAGAAAAACTGCCTTTTTGTGTTTCTTCAGTTGGGTTTTCACGAAAAAATTTTTGAGGTAAACTGACCATTTATTTCCCAAAGACAGATATTTGTGCCTTTCTGGGAAGAGAGTTGGGAAGTAAGAAGGAAAAGTGATATAAGAGGATAAAGAGAAAGCAAAGAAAGAAATGTCATAGATGCAAGATAATTTCAAGTTATATCATTACTATTATCAGCACTTTTTTGGAGGGAATTCAGAAATTATAATTCACAAAGAAACTGAGCAGAAAAATTGCTATGGAAAAAATTAAGCATATGGAAGGAATCACAAAAAATTCAAGGAAAAGGTTTACGGAGGAGCGCCTCTGTAAGGGTCATTCTGAGGACACCAGTCTCTTCCAGTCCTACTCTTCCATCATGAGAGCCGCATCTGCTGAAATGTAAGTGGAGTCAGATAAAGCAGCCATCCGTAAGCAGTGCAGCCATCAACAAACTGTACAGCCACTGAGATGCCACAGCAGAAGGAAACACCAAGCCCAGAAATTGGAAAACAGCGAGTTAGGCTTCAGATTCTGTGAGGCTGCCTGTTCTTCATCAGATTCTGATGAAGGCAGGCAAGGCAGGAATGAAAAAAATGAGTATTAGCCCCATGTTGCTGTTTCAACAAAGGGCAGCATGATGTGGGCAGGTAAGGCAAGTCTGTGCCCAGTGCCTTCTCTCAGACCAGTGGGCTTGGGGCTCTTAGCCAAGGCTGAGCACTGGTGTCTTGGTCTGGACACCACTTGCTGGATCTTTGTGTCTAGTGGGGCCAACTGGGGCAAGACAAGAGAAAACCTCTTGTGGAGAAGGCAATTCAAAAGCCTGGCAGAACAGCCAATAGAGTTTAGAAGTAAAAGGCCTGGGTAAGGAACAGTCCAGGTAAGAGATAGCAGAAAGGTTCCTAAGGGAGACCACCATGTATGAGGCTTGAGAGCAAGGAATGTGGAGACAAAACCTAGAGACATTCCTAGAACTGAAAGGCATGACTACATACGGCTTTCATAGGGTTTTGAGTGTGAGTGTGGGAATTGCTCAGGAATGGGCAGGAAGAAACAGTTAAAGTTCCCCTCCCAGCAGGGTCAGCAAGTTAGGATTAAGTCGGTAAACACTGGGGGCCCTCTTGCCACACTTCACTAGGCTAAGGGCAGCATCTTAAATATGTCCAGTCTGAGCAAGGCAAAGTTTAGGTTTTTGTTTTCTTCAAGAATTTAAAATAAGAGTGTTCTGGGCCATTGCTAGAGTATGAAACATTAACTGTTGATCTCCAACTTCTCTCACAAGCTCCGTAGAGAAGAAGTTTGTGTTTATTTTTGAAAGGCCAAGTCCCCTTCTAGAAAGATCTGTCAATACACCATAGCAGCTCAGTGGTAATTTCCAATTTCTCATCAAAGTTGATTACAGAACATGATATTTACATTCTCATTTTTCCACATATATTTAACTAGTTCACTATAGACTGATTGATTGTAATAAATGTTCCACTCTGGTGCAGTATATTGATGGCGGGAGAGGCTGTCCAATGGCGGGGGGCAGGGGACATATGGGCGTTCCCAGTACTTTCTGCTCAATTTTTCTGTAAAGCTAAAACTGCTCTGAAAATAAAGTTTACTATTAAACAAAGAAACAAACAAACAAAGCACCTGGTTCTTATGTATATACTTCCAAATTGTGCTAAGATCTCAGGTAGACAAGCAAGAAGCAGAAAACAACAGTCATGTTTGGAAGATATACTTTAGGTTTCAATTGAGAGCAAGGGTTTAAATGGAGAAAAATATCTGGATATTTTTATGAGTCTATTTCACTCAAGACAGGGAAGCAAGTGATAAAATCTCTACAATGGATGCTGAAAATTGTAACTGGAGGGCAAAGCTACAAAATCGAGAATGGAGCTCACACTAGCAGCACAAAGGCAGTGATGCCTGAGGGGGCTGTCAGGCCTGGGTATTTCTAAAATGAGAGCTTAAGGGAGAGTGCACTCAGTTTTTCTCAGAAGCTTTAAAACTGCAGCATTAGAGCTGTGTCTAAGTGCAATTAGATAGACTTCTTTGTAAGACTGGTTTCAAACATTTTACTTAAAATATTCATTGCATACCTATTAAGTTTCAGATATTCCAGGGGGATTTCAAAAGTGAATTTGACATAACTCATGCCCTTGAAGTGCTCAAATCTGGGCTTTGGAGAGGGAAGTAAACTCTGTAAGAACTAAATGTAAAAACAATGAGGTAAGTGCTCCAGCAGCTGCAGGACCTGAGCTGATGGGAGCAGGAAGAAGGATGATGCAACCAATTCTGCTCAAGAGGAGATGCTCTTCCTGAGGAAAGACATCAGGAAGTGAGATCTGAACTCTGCCTTGGAGAGTGACAAGAATCCTCCAGGCACAGAAGATGGAAACCCTGAGTAAAGTCACAGGGCACCGAGGGTGCTGCATGTTTCTGGTAAGTGCCTAGATGGTGCTGAAGGACACATGGTGGGAAGGGAGGAATGGGGCAGAAGTGGCGAGTTGGTACCAGACTGTAAGTGAACTTAAATGCCATGTTATTGAGTGTGGACTTTATCATACAATTAAATGAGTTTCAAAGTACTAAGCTGGGTATGGTGAGTTAACTTTTTCAAAAGGACTATGGAGAGAACCATCTTCTATGCAAAGAGTAAAATGTGCAGGAAATTTTAGAGAATCCAATTAAATTAAATAATCTGAGAATCAATTATGTACAGTTCAATGGCTGCCTGAGGCTGAGGGCAGTCAGAGATGAATGGCAAACAATCAGGAGGGTACTTTTTTGAGTATAGTGCTACGCAGAATGAATGATAGAAGGCTTCTGGGGCCAAGTTATATCTATGTAAAGTGACAAGAGTACACCAGGCCTCCTGACCCCTATCATTACCACAACCACCAAACCAAATATACCTTAAATGGGAGAAACAGACTGGATTAAGCAAAGTCCCAATTTAACATATTTACTTAATGTTTCAGATACTGCATATAAATAAATTCTTGGACTGTGGTTAAGAAACTTAAGCCCTAGCTGGGTGGCTCAGTTTGTTGGAGTGTCATCCCATACAGCAAAAGGCTGCAGGTTCCCAGTTAGGGCACATACCAAGGTTGCAGGTTTGATTCCCTGTCTGGGTGCATATGGGAGGCAACAAATTGATGTTTCTGTCTCATATTGATCTGTCTCTCTCCCCGCCTCTCTCTCGCTTTTAAATCCTCTCACCTGAGGATTTAAAAAAATAAGAAACTTAAAGAATAAAATTCTCAAGTCATCAGTTTAAGTTTACTTTGTTTACTCTATCTTGGTGACAGTTTATTTCTGGCATTTCTTGATTAAATAATTTGTTATTTTTCTTATCAATATTCTCACTTTCAAAAGCCACATAAAGAAAAATTAATAACGGGAATTTTGTTTTCAAATTACCATTATGAACTAAAAAGCAAAATATTTTTTAAAGTCCAAAAAACCATCAAACCAACAAACAGAGCCTGCTAAGGTATTGTTGTGACATTCAGATAATTCTTGATCATTTTTAAAGGGATAAAAGTCAATAATTTTAATGTAAAAAAATAGCTTTGTGATTTTAGATTAGGTAGATTCTTAGATATGATACTAAAAGTATGATCCATAAAAGATAATGAAAGATAAATTGAACATTATCAAAACTAAAAATATTTTTTCAAAAGGTACCAATAAAAATGCAAAGATGTGCCACAGACTCGGAGAAATATATTTACAAATCATATAGCTAGTAAATAACTTGTATTGACAACATATAAAGAAATGCTTGCAACTCAAAAATAAGGCAACAAAAAATGGGCAAAAAAGTTGGAGAGACATTTTCCCACAGAAGATACACAAATGGCTAATAAGCCCATGAAAAGATGCTCAATATAATTTATCATTAGAGAAATACATATTTAAACCATGAGATACCACTAGACATCATTTGAATAGCTATATTTAAAAAGACTGATTATATCAAGTGTTGGAAAGGATGTGGAGAGCCTGGAATTCTTATACATTGCTATGGGAACGTAAAAAAGCACAGCCACTTTGGTAAACAGATTGGCAATTTCTTAGAAGGTAAAAGACACACTTACTGTACAACCCACTATTCTACTCCTGGATATTTACCTAAGAGTGATGAAAACAAAAGTAGTTTATATGAATGTACACATCATCATTTTTAATACTAACATAAAATTAGAAACAATCCAAATGTACATCAGTTGGTGAAAAGAAAAATGAAGTATATTCATATAATGGAAAACTATTCAATAATACCAAAGAATGAACTACTGATATGTGCAACGCCTTGGTTATATCCTAAAAATTATGCGTGAAGGAAGTCAGGCACAAAAGGCTATTCAGTTGACCCTTGAACAATGAGTTAAGAGTCAATAACTTTGTGCAGTTGAAAATCCTTGTGTAACTTTTGACTCCTCCAAAACTTAACTACAGCCATTCTTCAGTATCTGCGAGGGGACTGGTTCCAGGACCCCCACTGAACAAAAATCTGTGTATGCTCCATTCCCTTATGTAAAATGACAAAGAATAATGCATACATTTGGTTCTCCAAATCCATGAATTTCCCAACTGTGGATTCAGAATAGTTTTCCATCTGCAAATGGTTGAATCCATGGGTGTGAATACAGAGGGCCAACTATATCTATTGAAATAAAAGCCACATATAAATGGCCATTCAGTTCAAACTCATGTTGTTCAAGTGTCAACTGTATATAATTCCATTTATACGAACTTTCTAAAAAAGGTAAAACTTTAGAATCAGAAAACAGATCAGTGGCTGCCTGCATCTGGAGTTGGGAGATAAGATTGACTAGAGATGGGAAGTAATTTGGGGAGGCAATAGTATTGTTCTAAAACTAGATTGGGGTGAAGTCTGCACAAGTGTCTAAATTTACAAAAATTCATCAAACTGGTGCCGGCAGACCTGGCCTGGCCAGGCCCGGGAGTGAGGGAGGGGTTGCAGGAGGCAGCAGGTTGAAGCGGCGCTGCTAGTGTGGCACATGATGACAGGTTTCCCCACACCTCAGGCAGAGACACAGCAAGAGGAGGCCCTGAATTGAGTATGCAGGGGACTCGAGGGATGGAAAAAGGGGAAAGCTCTCCTACCCACTTCTGCTCCCTGATTAAAGGGGGGACCAGAGGGTATGGTCACATGTATCCTCAAGGTCAACATGGCAGCAGGGGTGGTGCTGCACTAGAATAACACCTGTTAGTCTAGCTTGGGAAAAGGGCGGGATTGGCTGAACCCTCTGGAGTGCAGGCAAGTTCAGGTTGGGAGATTTAGATGAAGGGAAGGCAGAGACTTGTCTCACTCTTTCTCTTCCTTGGGGATCTGCATCACGGATATGTGGGCTAGAGTGCTTGTGGACTGGTGAGTCCTGGAAGCCTCATGACCAGGCGGTGGGCTCTGGCCCCTGTGGCTGCCCTGACTGACCCCCTGCATGGCCAGCTACAGTGTTTTGCAGTGGCCCAGGACCCACAGCAACGCCAGCCCCACATGCAGACTCCAGGGAACCTGAAGCCAGAGAGCTGTCTGTCTAGCAGCTTCATGCTCCAAAGGACAGATAAGGATGAGCAGTACATCTGGGCATGGTTTTGGGTTTCAGGCTTTTTGGCAACAGATGGGTTTTTTTGTTGTTGTTTTCTGTTTCATGGAAGAGACTGGCCTGAGTTGAGGAGCCTCCTATTCCCCCAAGTTGTGCAACATCCTAATAGACACCACTTCCCTTCCCCACCATTCTTTGTCTTCAGAATATTCCTGTGTTGGACAGCAAGCAACAAAACCACACTTTTCTTTGGTAACAAAACTACACTTATTATTGTTTTTATTGTTATTCTAGTCTCGTTGTCCCAATTTTTTTCCATTGTTCTCCCTGCCCCACCAACCCTTCACTCCCACAGTCGATCCCCAACCTGTTGTCCATGTTCATGGTCATTTATACTTGTTCTTAAAACTACACTTAAAATGAGTAAATTTTGTGGTATGTAAACTATATATATCAATAAAGCTATAAGAAAGAAAAATTACTTGAACACCCTGAATTTCCCAAATCAGGACACACTTGATACATTTATTGCCTTATTTCACCTGGTATGTGCTCATACATATAATACTCCAGTCCCAGTATAAGTTAGATGTATATCTATTTCTGAAAAAGAAAACTAAGTAATACTGAGGGGAATGACAAATAATATATTATTTTATGAGTCTAACTGAATTATTGAAGGAGTCATTTTAAAAGAAGAAATGTAGAGATAGGTGCTATTTTAACTAAAACAGATAATGACAATGAAAATAAGCTACATTTGTCATTTTCATGAAAAATATTTCTATCACCATCTGCAAATCAGTTTCCTTAATAAGAGATCAGGAAAATTTTAGTATATTTCAAAATGATTTTTATGATATATTGACTCACTTCTATGTAATTTTGATTTCAAATAAAAAATACACTTAACCTCAAATTCACTTCCATCTCATCTAAGACACATGAAATCTTAAAACATAAGTCAGGCAGAGAGGACCTGTGGCCCAAGAGCTGCAGATGTGGGCACACACCCTGTCTGTACATCCCGAGGCCTCCTGCCTAGCTTCCTATTTCTTAGCATGCCGAGGGATACAAACACTAACTTTTAAAAAAATCAATGCTATTTATTTCTATTTTACTAAGCAAAAATAAGTCACCAAAATAGAGATTAAAAAAATAAAACTTCTGAAACTCATATTCAGTTTCTGAGGAATCCATTTGCTCACGTGGAGGAGGAGCCTGGGTCTCTGCCTCTCGGAAAAAGAGGAGGTTGTCTGTATGCTGGACAGGACCTTGGCTGAAGGCTTTCTCCACCCATTAACACCCTCAGTTCCAGGGCTGAAAACAGTCACCCAGTCTTGTGGCTGAAAGCCACTAAAATGGCAATAATCCTCTCTGACCATAATGTCTTCACCTGCAGTTAATCATTCCACTCTCTCCTTTGGCCTCGCTTATCTTTACTTTCTTCTCTTTTTAGCCTGGGTCCCATAGGTGATCCTTCACTTTTTCTGGCCAATCCTCTCAACTCCTTTATCTCCTTGTGTTTACATTATGCCTGTCTAGGAAAAATACCAATGTGGACTAGTCTTGCCTAAAATTACATAAAGCCCAAACTGCCCCTGTGGCACGCATAGTGGGGTGAAGTACTAAAGTGGAAAGAAGAAAGGCTGTGGAGTCAAACACCCTTTTAAATCTTGGCTCTGCCACTTAGAAGCTGTGTTGCACTGGTTATGTTAAATCAACTCTGTGTGCCTTAGTCTCCTCACCAACAAAATGGGGCTAATTAACCCACCTCCAGCGCTGTAGAGGAGACGAGATGAATATCTAATGCACTCCGCAACATGCCAGGCACTGAGTGTACCCTCAGTAAATGGTGACTTAGTAAATGTGACAAGGCTTGTCACACACAGCCTCCATGTACCTTTCTAGATTCCTTTATTGCCTATCACAAGACTAATAAGCAGACACGCTGATCTCTATGCCTTTCATTGCTGTTTCCTCTGGTTGGAACAATTTTCCTACTCTCTACTTGACCCTCACCCTCCTCATGACCTAGATAATGCCACCTAATTCCTGAAGACTCAGCTAAGATGTCATCTTCTAGAACTGTGCTGTCCTAAACAGTAGCCATTAAGCATATGCACCTATTTGGATTTAAATTACCTAAAATGAACCAGAATTGAAAATTCAGTTTCTCAGACACACTAATCACATTTCAAGTACCCAATAGCCACATGTGGCTGGCTAGTGGCTGCTGTGATGGGCATTGTAGAAAAGAACTCATTGTCATCATCATAGGAAGTTCAGTTGCATAGAACAGTTCTAGAGGAAAATGACTTTGCTAACCTTTCACCAAAGAACCAATGTGTAATTTTCTCCTTTACCCACCTACCGCCCCTCTAGTTGCTGTCAGTTTGTTCCTTGTTTCCATGCCTCAGGTTCTATTTTTCCTGTTTGTTTGTTTTGTTCATTAAGTTCCTCTTATAGGTGAGATCATACCGTATTTTTCTCTCACCTCCTGGCTTATTTCATTCAGCACAATACTCTCCAGCTCCATTTATGCTGTTGAGAAAAGTAGGAGTTACTTCTTTCTTTCTGCTGCATAGTATTCCATTGTGTAAAGTACCACACTTTTTCATCCACTCATTTATTGATGGGCACTTAGGCTATTTCAAGCACTTGGATTTTGTAAATAACACTGCTATGAATATTGGAGTGCATAAGTTATTTGGAACTGATGCTTTGAAGTTCTTAGGGTATAATCATAGCAGTGGGATTGACGGGTTGAAAGACAGTTCCATTTTTAGTATTTTGAGGAAATTTCATACTGTTTCCCACAGTGGCTGCACCGGTCTGCATTACCACCAACAGTGCACTGGAGTCCCCTTTTCCCCACATCCTCATCAGCACTTATGGTTTGTTGATTTATTAATGATGACCATTCTGACCAGTGTGAGGTGGTATCTCATTGTGGTTTTAATTTGCATCTCTCTGATGGCTAGTGATGTTGAGCATCCTTTTATATACCTATGGGCCCTCTATATGTTCTCCTTGGAGAAGTGTCTGTTCATGTCCTTTGCCCATTTTTTATTGGATTGTTTGTCTTACTGGTGCTGAGTCGGTTGAATTCTCTCTATATTTTGGAGATCAAACCCTTGTCTGAGGTATCATTGGCAAATATGTTTTCTCACAGGGTTGGTTCCCTTTTCATTTTCATGATGTTTTGTTTAACCATGAAGAAGCTTTTTAATTTGATGTAGTCCCATTTGTTTATTGTTTCCTTTAATTTCCCTGCCCCAGAGGGTATTTCAAGGAAAATATTGCATGATATATCTGAAATTTTACTGCCTATGTTTTCCTCTAGGACTTTTATGGTATCACAGCTTATGTTTAAGTCTTTTATACATTTTGAGTTTATTCTGGTGTATGGTAAGTTGGTGGTCTAGTTTTATTTTATTGTGCATATACCATTCTGGTTCTCCCAAAACCATTTTTTGAAGAAGCTGTATTTTCCTCCATTTTATTCCCCTGCCCCTTTGTCAAATAGTAATTGACTACAGAGACATGGGTTTATTTCTGGGCTCTTTCCATTGATCTATGTGCCTGTTCTTATGCCAGTACCAGACTATTTTGACCACGGTGGCCTTGTAATATAGTTTAATATCAGGTATTGTGATCCCTCTTACTTTGTTCTTCTTTTGCAAGATTGCTGAGGCTATTTGGGGTTATTTTTGGTTCCATATACATTTTTGAAATATTTGTTCTAAATCTGTGAAATATGTCTTTGGCATTTTAATAGGGATTTCTTTGAGTCAATAGATTGCTTTGGGTAGTATGGACATTTTAATATGTTAATTCTTCCAATCCATGAACACAGTATATGCTTCCATTTATTTGTGTCTTCCTTAATTTCTTACTTCAGTGTTCTGTAGTTTTCTGAGTATACAGGTCTTTTACCCCCTTGGTTAGGTTTATTTCTAGGTACTTAATTTTGTTGTTGCTATAGTAAATGGGATTTTTTTCTGATTTCTGTTTCTGTTATTTTATTGTTGGTGTTACAAAGGCATTACAAAAATGCCTTTGATTTCTGAATATTGACTTTGTATCCTGCTATTTTGTCAAATTCACCTATTAGGTTGAGAAGTTTTTTGGTGGAGCCTATAGGGTTTTCCATGTACACTATCATGTCATCTGCAAACAATGACAGTTTTGCTTCCTCTTTTCCAATTCAGATGTCTTTTATTTCTTTTTCTTATCTGATCACTGTGGCTAGAACTTCAAATACTATGTTGAATAGAAATGGTGAAAGCGGACACCATTGTCTTGTTCCTGATCTTAGAGGGAAAGATTTTAGTTTTTCCCATTGACTATGATGTTGGCTGTAGGTTTCTCATATATGGTCTTTATTATGTTGAGGTATGCTCCCTCTGTTCCCATTTTGCCAAGCATTTTTATCATAAATGGGTGCTATATCTTATCAAATGCTTTGCTCAGCATCTAGTGATATGACCATATGATTTTTGTCTTTCATTTTGTTTACGTGGTATATTAAGATTATTGATTTGTGAATATTGTACCATCCTTACAACCCTGGGATGAATCCAATCAATCATGGTGCATGATCTTTTTAATGTATTGCTGGATCTGGTTTGCCAATATTTTGTTGAGGATTTTAGCATCTATGTTTATTCATGATATGGGTCTGCAGTTTTCTTTCTTTTTGTGTCTTTACTTGGTTTTGGAGTTAGGATGATAATGGCCTCATAAAAATAGTTTAGGAGTTTTTCCTCTTCTTGAATATTTCAGGATAGTTTGAGAAGGATAGGAGTTAGGTCTTCCTAAATGTTTGGTGAAATTCATCCCTGAAGCTGTCCAGCCCAGGCCTTTTGTGTGATTACTGCTTCAGTTTCACTAGTTATTATCATTCTATTCAGGCTTTCTGCTTCTTCCTGATTCAGTTTTGGAAGATTATATATTTCTAGAAATTTTGCCATTTCACCCAGGTTGTCAAATTTCTTGACACATATTGGTAATGTCTTATAATCATTTGTATTTCTCTGGTATTGGTTGTAGTTTCTCCTCTTTTATTTATTTTGGTCTTTTCTCTTTTGTTCTTGAGGAATCTGTTTAAAGGCTTGTCAATTTTGTTTATATTTTGAAAGAACGAGCTCCTGGATTTATTGATCCTTGGAACTGTTTTTTTGAATTGTGTCTATGTCACTTAATTCTGCTCTAATCTTAATTATTTCCTTCCCTATATTTGCTCTGGGCTTTGTTTATTGTTTTTCCTATAGTTCTTGCTTGTCGTTGTAGAGCTGGATTGTTTATTTGAAATTTGTCTATCTTTTTATGTAGGCCTGTATTGCTATGAACTTCCCTCTCAGGACTGACTCCACTGTGCCCCATAGGTTTTGGGCTGTTGCTTGTTCATTTTCATTTGTTTACAGAAACTTTTCAATTTCTTCCTTGATCTCACTATTGGCCCATTCATTTTTAATAGCATGTTATTCATGCTATTAAATTCAAATTCATGAATTTGAATGTTTTTGAGTTTTTTCCTTGAGGCTGGTTTCTAGTTTCAAGCCATTGTGATTGAGAAGATGCTTGATATGATTTTAATTTTCTGGAGTTTGTTGAGGCCTGTTTTGTGTCCTACCATATGGTCTTTCTTTGAAAATGTTCTCTGTGCATTTGAAAAGAATGTACATTTTTGATTCTTTAGGGTAAAAGGTTTTGCATATATCAATTAAGTGCATTTGATCTACAGTGTTGTTCAATGCCACAATATCCTTCTTGATTCTTTGCTTGGAAGATCTATCCATTGCTGACAATGGGGTGTTAAAATACTCTACTATGAGGGCATTGCTATCAATATCTTTCTTGAAGTTTTTCAAGAATTTCTTTATATATTTGGGTGCTCCTATTTTGGGTGCATATGTTTACAAGGGTTATGTCATCTTGTATTATTCCTTTAAGTATTATGTACTGTCCTTTGGTGTCTCTTTTTATGGCCTTTATTTTAACATCTATTTTGTCTGATATAAGCATCAGACAAAATACCCTAGCTATTTTTTGGATATTAGGGTATCAAGGTATTTTTTAGATTTTAGGGTATTAAGGTATTTTATTAAATACCTTAATTGTTATTGTTCAGTTGGTTATTCCATTTTAAATACCTTATTTAATAAAATACCTTAATACCCTAGCTATTTTTCATGCCCATATGCACAGAATATTTTTTTCATCCCTTCACTTTCAGTCTGTATAGATCTTTTGTTTTGATGTAGGTCTCTTGTAGACAACTTATATGTGAGACCTGTTTTCTTATTCATTCAGCTACCCTATGTCTTTTGACTGGAGCATTTAATCCATTTATATTTAAGGTTATTATTGATAGGTACTTATTCTTGCCATTTTTTCCCTTTGTACCTCTGTACCTGTCTTCCTCTCTCTCTTTTGTCATCTTCTTCAAACAGTCCCTTTAGCATCTCTTGCAATGCTGGTTTGGTGGAGATGTAGTGCTTTAGCCTTCTTTTGTCTGGGAAACTCCTTATTTTGCCTTCCATTTTAAATGAGAGCCTTCCGGGGTATAGTAGTCTTGGTTGCAGCCTTTGCTTTTCATTACTTGATAGTCATCACAGTAGAATCCAGTCTTTTCTACTGTCTTCTCTTTCCAGATCAACCCCTGGTGATGTCAGATGGTGTCCCAGTCTGGCCCTAGACAACCTGTTCAAGACTACCAGCAATCCACAGCCTATCTCCCTCAGTTGTTAATGTAGTCAGTCTGTAATCAGCAGTCAGGCTTATGCTCCACAGGGTGGGGCAGAGTAATTCCTGCAGGCTTCCCCTCAGGCTGATGCCACTTGCAAGGGACTGCTCTGCCTGAGCAAAATGGCTCCTGCAGTTGGTGAATGACAGGACAGGGATCCTGGTGGCTGCCCACTTAGTTCTCTCCCAAAAGCCACCACCCCCACACTCTCCTCAAGTGCCTCTAGTTCACTCTGTACCCACTTTGCTGGAGCCCAGGGTGAGTGGCCATAAACAAAATTTTGTGCATTGGCTCTTCAAGAGGCTCTCTGTGTTTACAGCCTTGTCTCCCTGGTAGACAGAAATCCTGCTGCTTTTCACAGGATTTTATCTGTGAAAGGTTATCTGTGTTCCTTTCCAGCTCTGGTGCTCAGGCTGGGGAGCCCAGCTTGGGGTGTATAGACCCCACATTTCCCAGGGGGACCTGGCCACTGATATTTCCCTCCAGCACTTCAGCTGCCACCTGTGGGAGCCCAGCCAGTCCTCTTGCTTCTCCACCACATTCCATACCAGTCACATTGTAGTGTAGTGGTTTCTTCTGTCTGTCCATAGTTATAAATAAGGCTTCTCTCCAGTTATTGTTCAGTTGGTTATTCTAGATGATTTCTCTATACTCTAGTTGTAATTCCAGATTGGTCCTGGGAGGAAGTTAGTGTAGCTTCCACTTACTTCTCTGCCATCTTGGACCCTCCCAATGCATACTTTTATAAGGGCACTTATTGTTTCATGCTTTCATTTTTGACTCTTTGTTTTCTACATGAACTATGAGTTTTCTGAAGTGCCGCTTCAATTGGTAAGAGTTTGGTAAGTAAGTTATTGAGAAACTAATTAAATGGCTTTAAAAAATTGTTTTAATTGCCTGGAGGCCCCAGTGTCACGACAAAGGGGCTTCCTGACATCCTTGCTTTCAGCAATTGGACCTGGATGGTTCTGCCTTGTTTTACCTTTATTTCTCAATCCATTCCAAATTTTTTAATTCAGTTCCTGACCTCCTTGACTGCTGACTCTTACCTCTTTTCTGATGTGTGTCTTCCCAAATCAGCTGCTATATCTTGCTTTTACTGCTCTACTCCTGGTGTCCCTCTTCTGCCTCTCATCATGTATTTTTATGGGATTATATTTGTTTCTGGTCACTCTGGGTCCCTAACCTGTTTGGGCAAGCCCAGCTCTATACCATGTGGCCAGGATTTCTTGACTTCCTAGAAAGAAAATTAAACAATATGGAGTCTGGGAAAATATCTGATGTCAGACAAGTCACTGAATATAAAATATCTCTGTACTTACAGTGTCTTGGGATAGTGTCCAGCACATAACATGTACCTTACAAATATTAGTTGAAGGACTGATTGTGCTATGACCTTATCGTGTAATATAATCTCAGGGAGGATTGAAGTACAAAGGGAATGAGCTGAGGAGGAAGAAGAGGTAATATGGAGAAGTATATTAAGCTGCTGAGCATGACTGTTCAACTCATAGACCACAGCCCCAAGATGCTGTATAAATGGCAGTTAAGTGCCAGCCATGGGATAAAGTGGGAAAGGGAGGAAAAATTAATTCTAGGCTCTGCTTAGTTATCTCTGTGTTGTATATTCCAAGTTGGGCATCTAGTAGGTCCTGCAGTGGGTCAACCCCAGAGTCTGCAGCTGGAGATGAGAAGTGTACTGGTACCAAGTTGGTCAGAGCCCATGAAAAGCTGGAACAAGACATGGAGAGCCCAAGAGGCTCTGAAGTGGAGCATAAAAGATGTCTGGCACAATGTATATACATTTATCTTTCAAATTATCTAGTCATCATGGGCAGAAATTGGAAACCAGAGGATAAAACATTTGGAGAAGATTTACAATCTTTGGAGAAGATTCTGTGTTCCCACACTTGGTCCCTGGCAAGGTTCTGGGTGCATGATAAGCATTAATAAAAGTCAACTGCATGACAGCATAAAGGCATCTGAGCAGCCCAGTGGGGGTTCTAGGTTCCCAAAGGGTAAAGATAATGCAGAAATAGGGAGTATGGGATTGTTGGGGAGTCTGGTGAACAGAGAAGAGCTGAAAACAAACCTGATCCACTTTATAATTTTGCCTGGAGTCAAGTGTATTTCAAAAGGTTTCCTATGTCCTCTCCTTAAATCTCATGTTCATAAAACCACCCTGGCACCTCTTCCAAAGTTTCACCTTTAATAAATTTACCTAAATGATAAAAACCACTTAGCCCAGGTAATGGTTATGATACTAAGAATCAATAAACTTGACTTTTCACCAGATTTTCCTCAGAGACCAAGTACTGATTTCTTGGTTTTCAGTACATATCACAGCTGCCTATTCAGGTCTCTAAATAGACACTAGACACAGCTCTATTTTGTTCCATACCTTGTCTACAAGTGGCAGATATCTTTTGAAGAATAATTGCTGTTGCTGTGATCTGCCGTGTCCATTCACATTTTATTAAGATATTTTTAGCAAGTTTTTTTCCCATCTTCATCAATCATAGACTTGAAAGGCCAAAGACACTCCAAGAAGTTATTTATTCCAGCACCTCCCTTCCGGAAAGAAGGACAAAAGGAGGCATTTCCATGAGAACTAGTGTGTTCGTCCCTCTTCCGCACCACTGCGAAACCATCTCTGTTGCTCCTTGTACTTCAGCAAGAACTGTTAGGGTCTTGCTCCCCAGAAGGATCTGAGCAGCTCTGCACAGGTGCACCTGGACAGCAGCCTCACCTTGTCCCTCATAAGGGATTGTTTGCTTCCTGCTCTTGGCACCTCTAGTCTGTAGCTCAAAGTGCAAGGAATCCACTCCACATTCAGGCATGCTGAGCCCAGCAGGGCCAGGCACTTAGTGCTGTGGAGCTACTCTTGATCAACTGGAGCCAGTGAATAAGTGGATCACACTTTCATTTCATGGCAGATAGTTCTGAGATGCATTTCATATCCCTCCTCACAGGAACTGGGGCAAAGAAACAGCCACTGTGCCACCATGAATCCTTTTTGGATCACATTCTTCCACTTTGAAGTCTCTTGGATTAGCTGTTTATTCAGCTTTGCCTCCCTGGAAACATAACTATAAACTCTCTTGCTATAGATTCTTTTGTTATATGCAAGAATGCATTAGCCACATCCTGGAGAGGCATTTCTCAGACATACTTAACGTCTCCTCAAGCTTGTCTACCAGCTTGACATGGGGGCACACACTAGAAGGAAAATGAGCACACTATAGTCTGAGAGACAACCAAAACCACTCTCAATTTCCAGGGAGCTAAGTTAGATCGAGTACCATTCCTCTATGGCCCCCTCAAAAAACACCTTGATGCCCTGTGGCAGCAAATCTCAAATTTCCTCCAGATTTAGACTCCAGGAGAAATAACCAAATCATATTATTTTTGTCTGCTTGCCTCACTTCACTCTGTTCATTCTTCTTCACAGAAGAAAATTTCACTACTTTCCTTACCCTCCTTTTTTCAATGCAAACGAAAACTGATGTTCTTTTCCCCCAGTCTGGAGACAAGAGGAGAATAACACTAATTCCAAAGGTTAGAAAGAAAGAACTCTTCTGCACATGAATGATACAATAGTGTGGTCTCTTCACTAACAGGTGCAAAGTGGCCTCCTCATCAGGCAGTGCTGAAACAGGCTCTCCCTGTGCCCACTTCCTGCCAGCACCATCTGGCAGGTGCTGCATTTCCCAGCCATGAACTAGGCTGTGCAATTGCCTGAAATCATGGGGTGTTTCCCTGAAGCCCTTACTGCTGCCATGGGCACAACTGTCACACAGAAACCACTTAGGAAACTAGAAGCCATTCATCACCATGAATGACCCACTCCACAAAGCTTGGCTCATGGGCTTATGAGATGACTTAATCAGAACAGCTCATTTTCACTTTGGGTGGGTGCCATGAGTGAGGAACACATGTTAGACAGCTGAAAATGACCTGGGCCAGGCCTCATTCTAGCCCCACAGTCCAGAGAGTTCCTGAACTTTATGTACCTTATAATCCATGTAGGTCTTCTCTGATTCAGTCTTCCCATATTGCATTGCCTGCTATTTCTAAAACATACCATAATATGACTGTTACATTTAATGCTATGTATTTGAAAATAAAACATGGATTAGCATCTTCCATTTCCCATGTAAAACTCTTTGTTCATTTAAGTAAGAAGATATTTAAAGCTGCATGATTTCATTTTTAATTATGCTTATAATTTCTGCAAGCTGAGTTAATTTTTTTGGTTTAATTTTAAATATAACACACAACTGGGACTCTTGGGGAAGTTACAAGAATCTTAAGGTCTTTAGATCTCACCAAAACTAGGATTAGTCCTCTACTTTTAATTGAAATGATCACTCCAAAAATGGTCCAACCACCATAACAAACTCATATTTCAGATATACATTTATACCCTATACTAAATAATACTGCATTTAACTGTAACTGGCATCAATCACTTACATAGTAGCTGTCTTTAAAAGCCTCATAATGGCAACCATTATTTCATATGCTCTTCTCCAGAATTAGGACAAAAATCAAAGACCATTTTTCCCATAACAGACATGTATGTTTCTCTTTCCCTGGGTTGTCCTCTTTAATCAGAAATCAGAGCCTGTTTCCAGCCTGATTAATTGGACCAAACCCTCATTCAGTTTCTAGGTTTCTAATTCTATGGAAATGGGAGAAGAGAAGAAAAATTATTCTTTCACTCCATGCAAGTATAATGAAAAAGCAATGATCTCTCCCTCCAACAGCAGATAAACAGTGAAGGTCAGCTACCAGATAGGTAGTGAACATTGACCGTACATTGGCTCAAGCACAGGGATGTCCAACTCATTTTCACTGGGGGCAACATCAGCCTCGCAGTTGCTGCCAGAGTCGAATATAATTTCAACTCCCTAACAGTTGAGGAGTAGTTACATTTATACAGTCCTAAAATTACATTTGGTCCTTTGAAGGCAACTGCAAGGCTGATGAGGCCCCCGGTGAAAATGAGTTTGACACCCCTGCTCAAGAGAGACCAAGATATCTGAGCCTTAAGCTCCATGAGGTACTTCTGGAGCAATGGTAGCACCTGGGTAACCCCTGACGACCGATGGTTCATTTCAACCTCACCTGAAAGATGTTCAGAGCTGACATGTGGCAGCTAAGTCTCACATAAGGCTTCAGGGGACATAGCTGCATTTAGAAAGTAAATCTGTAAACAATACCCAGGACACACTCCCGGTCGTCCCTTCATCATCTGTGCAACTCTGGTGCTTTGCACAGTTCTTCTGGATCCTGCTGTCAACCCTGGCGCTTTGGGATACAGGTTAATGGAATACCCCTCCCCTGGTGGAAAGCCTTAGCGGTGACCTCGCCATTGAGTGAGTAGTAATGGTAGGTCACCTCGTAAATGGATCCCAGTGTCCCTCTGTGAGACACAGATGACTTCACAGCACACCTGTGCTGAGACCTACCCCAGTTTGACCCAGTTTAGCAAGTAGGTACAGTCCTCCTTTTATTTCCTCGTCACCTTCTAGGAACAAATCACATCTGACTTCTATTTTATACTTTTCAAATTACCTAGCAGAATTTGGCTTCTTCTGACCATTCCTAATGTCTAAAACACATGTTTTAAGCTGTTCCTTTCTTATAATAACAGTCAACATCTACCACGCATTTACTAAGTGCTGAGAAATTTGCACACATTACCGTATTTGATCTTCACAGCAGTTCTCTAAATTAGGTATTATAACTAACAGATAAAGGCTTCTTAATATAAAGCTTCACAGATACATAGCAGAATTCATAAAAACGATAATATTCTTCAAGAATTAACTGGCACAATTATATCCTCATCAGAGCAGTTCTCTTTAAATCACGCCTTTCTTATCTGCAGTATAGTTTCCACTAAAATATACCATGGGTGTTTAGACAATAAAAGCATACCTGTTAGAGGAGAAAATTGGTGAATATGAAAAACAGCGGTCGTGTAAGTGCTAGAATAACATTCATCATTTCGGACAGTTCTGAACTAGTGAAATAATTTGAAATATGCCTCTCATACATCTAATCTGGTTTTTACTATTTTTCTTGAAATTTTCCATTTTTTCAATTCTTAACACTGTTGGGAATGTTTAAAATGTTCTTATGTATGAGAAGTGCCGTTTCTCAGTGTTCTTTGTAAGGTTTGTCTGCATCATTGTTTCAGTGGGGCTTTATGATTCCCAAGCCTGCTGAATCATCATAAACATTTACAGAAATGGAACAAACAGGTTTAGACTCCCCAGCCACCATGAGTCAGTTGGCAGTGGCTCCATGGAGGGCTGAGTGGAGAAGCCTGAGGCTGGAGTCCAGTGCCCTCAGGGAGAAGGAGGGCACAGACAGGGGCAGTGGCAGCACCAGTGCCACCTGTTGGCCACTCAATAACAACGAAAAACCTTTGGGCTACTAGTGAAGACTCCTCTATAATTTCTTATTACCACTCTTAGGTGAAGTCCTTTTATCTCTCCCACCATATTATATGCCAAAACATGTAGAAATGGCCACTTTGGGCCTTCATCTGAATGGCATGTAAAAATCACTTAGCATTCTTTTTTGTGAGTTAACAGGTACCAGAAAAGCTACGTGCTGGCTCCCCTATTCCGGATGGTGTGGCCTCAACTTAATCACTTTGGGTGAAGTACAAGACATTCCTGTCTAGTCTAGCAGATAACATTTCTTAGAGGTAAGTCCATACTAGGAAGGCAAATATGAAGAAATGTTGCTGTTTTATAAGTCATTACACAGTAGACTTTGGCATTCTGGCATGGTGAAGCCTGGACGTGACAGCAAAAATGAGCTATTATTATATAATAAGGCTTGTGGTTATCTGCTGTCTCCAAGAGTAAGCAGTCAGCATACATGGCAAGTTCTCTAGGTAAATTTAGATAATGTTGTTCTTGAGCCAAAAGAGACGAAGTCCAAATCAGATCCAGCATCCTTTTTGTCCTTGGGTGTACAAAGTCTTTATGAGAAGACAATCTCCTACACTTTTTGAGAAATACCAGTTACTATCTCCAATGGACACCACCCTATACATTTAGAGTTGGATGCCCTGCCCTCTCATGCCGCACTCTGTCCATGCACTACCCTTCAGGCCATGTTCTCTATAAACCCACAACTACTTGGGATCATGCACAGAGGGGAAAAAGCCTATGATCTTTATCTTCCTTTTAATGGCCATTCCCATCAACAGGTGTAAAGGGTTTGAGATTTTACCTCACTCATAAGCTAACAAGTCAGTTTGCTAAAGTTTTATAGATGCCAGTAGAGGACACGAGACTTCTGGGTCAAAAACAGAGACTTTATTGCATACAGCAATAACAACAGTAGCCAGAGTATACAGAATATCAGCATTTTCTTGCCCAGATTTCCAAGGTTTCAGTTCCTACAAGGTGATATAAAGAGGACCAGGCGACACTTGTATGCAGAATGAATTACGAAAGAGGAACTTGGAGTTTAGGGAATCTTTTACAATGGATGGTGAGCACGCCTGCCCTTTGCTCTAGAGGGAAACACTTTCTCTGCCTCCCAAGGTTGTTCCTTATACAAACATCATTAAAAACAGAGTTTGCAACAAAGTGTAACCAGTGCCTCTACTTGCAAGATGTGCAAGGGACCTATGGAGCGTTTTCTCCCAACAATCTCTTAATTTTGCTGCTGTGAGTTGAGGCAGAAAGGCCAACCGTGGGGCTCTGCAATATGGCGATACTCTTTTAGCAGGCAACCTCATGCCTTCAGTCAAGGCTCTTGGCCTTGGGCCCTGAGAATCCCACAGCCTCCAAAGGGAATGTAAACGTAAATAATGACTTCTGGCCACATTTACCAAGACATTCTAATAACTTTAAAAAGTTATTTAGGGTTTCACTGCAAATCCTTTCCATTTAACCAAGTTTTAGTAGTGTGACCACAAAACATATATCCTTAAAGGGAAACATTTTAATATCTTAATGCTTCATTATTTAAATTGAAACACTGCATTTAAACTTTACTTCATTTGGGTTCTTTATAAGAGATAGAAAGATACTTACATGTACTTATCATCTCAGACAGAAAAATGAATAGAGCTCATCCAAGGAGGATGCTAATTCTAATCCAGTGGTCCTTTTTCAACAAATTGTTAACTCAAAGCTTAAGGGTAAATCAGGAAAGAATCCATTCATTCACTCAGAGACAAAGCTCATTTCTGCCATGGTATAATGTTATTTTCCTGAGGGCACTTATCGTGTTCATACATAGAGTCTACTTTAGCAAAAATATTACCTGTTAACCAGAATTCTGTACAGACAATTAAATTCCTGCTTATCTCACAGAATTGTCCCAACCTTATGCAATAAATTAGTGCACATGTGAGTTTGTCTTTTAAATTAGAACATGTGTTTAGCCATTTTCACATGAATAGCTTGAATAAGTAAAATTAATTTACAGTGAATTTCTTCACTTTTTAAATTAGGATTTTTTTCCTGTTTACTCTTTATCCTATTAAACTGTAAACACAATACTTCTGTCATAAGGGAATGATATTTTATTAAAAAGGTGCTTTACATGAATAAACAGGAGTGTGTTAGACTCTGTAGAACACTGTGAGTGGAATTTAAAATGGCACTAGAACTAAAGGCTAGCAGAAGGCTAAGAGTTTCCCCACAGGGAGGAAAAGAAGCAGTGGATTTTACAAATGGGATTCTGACCCCAGACCGGCATGTTCACGCGTGTGCAGTGCTCTGAAAGGGCTGCGTGTGAAACTCGTTAGTGAGTGAGGGTGAGAATGTAACGGCCGTGCACATCTCGTAAACAACTCTGCGGTCTCGCAGAAACCCACTCATGGCAGCCTGGTGAATCCAGACACATGGGATCCAGCTCATGTTGACTCATTCAGTACTGGAAACAGTCTAGAGGCATCTTTATTACACATCTTAAGTACATGTAGTATTTTGTGCCAGGTACTTCTCTGATGCTTTATGAACATTACTTTATTTTAATACTCCTGACAACCTTTTGAAGTACTACTACTACCATCCCTACTTCACAGATGAGGAAACTGAGGGACACTATATAAGCAACTTTCTCAATGTCACACAGCCAGTAAGTGGCAAAACCAGGACTTGAAGTCAGGTAGTTTGGCTTTGGTACAAGACTAGGACTAGGGTAAGGAGAGTGAGGCAACAGCCTTCGGTGCAAAACTTATGAAGGCACCAAACTCAATGATCAAGATAAACAATATCTTCATAAAGCATTTGAGAAAACAAATTAATGCAGATGACTCATCTGCACAAATCTCAAAAGGCGAAATAAAGAGAAGATCAACATTACTGACTTACCCTTTTGCTTCAGCCTCCAATCTGGCTCAGCAGGGCACTGCTTTGGAGTTTGTGTCTGTAACTATTATGGTCAACAGTCTCTTAAAAAATCTCTCTCTTCTTCAAACTCTGACTTCAGTTTGTAATTGTACGAATGTGGGGTGCTTATCAGGCTCCTGTCCCTCTGCCTTTTTGAAGATGGTAAACTCTGTGAGAGCAGGGGCCTGGTTTGGGTCACTATTTTGTCCCCGACAGGCTGAAAGAGGGGTCTGACTAGGAGATAGGAGTGCCTGACAGGCAGGTTGTTTGGCTGTCATAAAAGGAAGGGACATGGCTCCTATAGGTTACACACTCAAATATGACACGATTACATATCCGATATGAGGAACCCATATAACAGATAATGAATACAAAGCCAGGCAAAATTGTAATGACAAATAATACACTCCAGGTATACAATCAAAGGCCCACGTGCCTAAATCATAAAAGAAATTAAGCTAAAAATAAAATGAATTGGGCTTAAAGCAAATTAAAATTTTTATTAAAATCGAAAATATCATCCTAATGTTATTTCATCCTAAGGTCCAAGATGCAGGCATTTATCACCAGAGCACTTGTAGGAGTGGGAAGGAATAAATAAAAATTTGTAGCTATATAAAAGGTTTTGAATGAGGTAGAAATCTTAATGAGGTTCTCTGACATGACAACCATACTCTGCACTATCTGATTTTACATCTAAAAGAGACATTGTTTTTTGACTCTGTTTGTTAGAGTTGAAAACATTTCACCTAAAAAAGCTTTCCTTATCTTCTCAACCTATAATGAGTTTGGAAAACAATAGTTTCCCTGTTTCATAAATCTTCGTTATCCCCATCTTGTAAGGAGATTATTTGTTGATTACCTGAAGAACTGTAAGATGGGAAAAGACAGCAAGGTAAGAAGAGAAACAGTTTGAGACTCAAAAATAATTGAGTAATAAACCAAGCACTTCCCTCTTCAGTACATCCTAGATTCTAAGGAACTGGCCTTCAGAGCCTATCCTAAGAAATCTAGTTGGTGATGCTCTTGCATGTTTCCTTAGTCAGAGAAGACCAAGTACCCCCTTTTCAAGGCTCTCTGCATATACAGACTGGTACCTTAATAATTCACAGGTAGGCAACAGGGGAAATACCAGTGTTACACAGTTAAATGTTCAATTTAAAACTATTTATACTGAATTTCTGCTACTGAGATTTTAAATAGCCAAGTTAACATATTAACAGACTTATTTTTATGATAATATGAACGTCACTGAACACACAAGTAGTAACTGTACTAATTCAAGCTCAGGCATGTCTACACCCTTGTTCATAACAGAACTACTCACAACAGCCAAAAGGTAGAAGCAGTGCAAGAAGCCTTCAATGAATGAATGGATTAAAAAATGGATATACATGCATACAAACATTATTCAGCTATAAAAAGGAAGGACATCCTGATGCTAAGGTTATGCTATAACATTTATGCATCTTGAGACATGTGAAGTGAAATAAGCTAGTCACAAAAAGACAAATGCTGTATGATTCCACTTATCTGAGGTACCTAGAGGAGTCAAATTCTTAGAGACAGAAAGTAGAGTGGTGGTTACTAGGGGCTGGAGCAAGAGAGGGGTGGGGAGTTACATGTCTAATGGTTGCTGAGTTTCAGCAGGGGAAGATAAAAAATTTGGTGATGGATGGTGATGATGGTTGCACAACAATGTGAATGTACGTAACAGCACAAAACTGCACACTTAAAAATGGTTGAATTGGTAAGTTTCATGTTATGTATTTTTTATAATTAAGCAGTTGCCAGTAAGAATTTTTAAAAATTAATCTTTCTTAGTGTAACATCAAAATCATATTTAAAGAAGATTAAAATCTACACACTTTAACAGGCAGATATCCTAGAAAAAATATTCTTTAGAAGAATTCAGCCATGAGAGAGATGCAATTTAAAAAAAAAACATATTTCATTGATTATGCTATTACAGTTGTTCCATTTTCGCCCCTTCACTCCCCTCTGCCCTGCACACCCCCTCCCACCAGCATTCCCTCCCTTTAGTTCATGTCCATGGATCATACATATAAATTCTTTGGCTTCTACATTTCCTATACTATTCTGACCCTCTCCCTGTCTATTTTCTACCTACCATCTATGCTACTTTCTCTGTACCTTTTCCTCCTCTCTCGCTCTTTCATGTCCCTGTTGCTAACCCTCCATGTGATCTCCATTTCTGTGTTTCTGTTCCTGTTCTAGTTGTTTGCTTAGTTTGCTTTTGTTTTTGTTTTAGGTGTGGTTGTTAATGATTGTGAGTTTGCTTTTACTGTTTATATTTTTTATATTCTTTTNTTTAAAGAAGATTAAAATCTACACACTTTAACAGGCAGATATCCTAGAAAAAATATTCTTTAGAAAAATTCAGCCATGAGAGAGATGCAATTTTTAAAAAAAACATATTTCATTGATTATGCTATTACAGTTGTTCCATTTTCGCCCCTTCACTCCCCTCTGCCCTGCACACCCCCTCCCACCAGCATTCCCTCCTTTTAGTTCATGTCCATGGGTCGTACATATAAGTTCTTTGGCTTCTACATTTCCTATACTATTCTGACCCTCTCCCTGTCTATTTTCTACCTACCACCTATGCTACTTTCTCTGTACCTTTTCCTCCTCTCTTGCTCTTTCATGCCCCTGTTGATAACCCTCCATGTGATCTCTCCATTTCTGTGTTTCTGTTCCTGTTCTAGTTGTTTGCTTAGTTTGCTTTTGTTTTTGTTTTAGGTGTGGTTGTTAATGATTGTGAGTTTGCTTTTACTGTTTATATTTTTTATATTTTTTTTCTTAGAAAAATCCCTTTAATATTTCATATAATAAGGACTTGGTGATGATGAATTCTTTTAACTTGACCCTATCTGAGGAGCACTTTATCTGCCCTTCCATTCTAAATGATATCTTTGCTGGATAAAGCAATCTTGGATGTAGGTCCTTGCCTTTCATGACTTGGAATACTTCTTTCCAGCCCCTTCTTGCCTGCAAGGTCTCTTTCGAAAAATCAGCTGACTGTCTGATGGGAACTCCTTTGTAGGTAACTGTCCCCTTATCTCTTGCTGCTTCTAGGATTCTCTCCTTCATTTTAGTCTTGGCTAATGTAATTATGATGTGCCTTGGTGTGTTCCTTCTTGGGTCCACCTTCTCTGGGACTCTCTGAGCTTCCTGGATTTCCTGGAAGTCTATTTCCTTTGCCAAATTGAGGAAGTTCTCCTTCATTATTTGTTCAAATAAGTTTTCAGTTTGTTGCTTTTCCTCTTCTCCTTCTGGTTCCCCTATAATCTGGATGTTGGAATGTTTAAAGTTATCCTGGAAGTTCCTAATTCTCTCCTCATATTTTTGGAATGTTATTTCTTCATTCTTTTCTGTTTGGTTGTTTCTTTCTTTCTTATGGTCCACACTGTTGATTTGAGTCCCAGTTTCCTTTCCATCACTATTGATCCCCTGTACATTTTCCTTTATTTCACTTAGCGTAGCCTTTATTTTTTCATCTAATTTGCAACCAAATTCAGCCAATTCTGTGAGCATCCTGATTACCAGAGCTTTGAACTGTGCATCTGATAGGTTGGCTATTTCTTCATTGCTTAGTTGTATTTTTTCTGGAACTTTGACTTGTTCTTCTGTTTGGGCCATTTTTTTCTTGATGTGCCTATTATGTAGTGAAGGGTGGAGCCTTAGGTGTTCACCAGGGCAGGGCAACCCCTGTTGCTGGGTTGTGATGCTGTTTGTGGGGAAGGGGTCCAAGAGGGAACATTGGCGCTTGCTGTGCTCTCTGCTGGATTTCAGTCACTTCCGCCAAGCAAATTGGCCCCTGTGGTGCTGATTCCCATGTGGGTGGGTTTGTGTATGTTCTAGGACCCTGTGGGTCTCTCTGACTAATTCTCTTGTGAGGCTGGGAGTTTCTCCCACTGCCTCAACCCCCACAGGTGTTTTCAATCAGTGGTTTGAAGTTTTATTTCCCTGCACTGCAGCCCTGGGTTATGCAGTCTGTCTTGCTCCCCAGTTGTTTCTTCCAGTTTATCTGCTCGTGAATGTGGGACTACACAGTCCACAGTCTGCTGCCTTGCCGGTCAGCTGCAGCCTCGTGCACTCCGCTCCACTACCTGTCGCCTCACTGGGTCCGCCAGCCGCTGCCTTGCCTGCCCCGGTCCTCCAGCCACCATGCTGCTGCGAGTCCTCTCTGCCCAGCTGCCTTTCTCCGCCCCTCCTACTGGTCTGGATGAATGTGTCCTCTAACTCCTTGGTTGTTGGATGTCCATACAGTTTGATTTTCTGTCAGTTCTAGTTGGTTTTTGTTTTTAAATTGGTTGTTGCTTCTTTTGGTTGTGCGAGGAGGCACAGTGTGTCTACTTATGCTTTCCATCTTGGAGGGAAGTGAGAGATGCAAATTAAAACCACAATGAGATACTACCTCACATGGATCAGAAAGGCCACCGTAAACAAATCAATAAACAACAAGTGTTGGAGACAATGTGGAGAAAAGGGGACCCTAGTGCACCGTTAGTGGGAATGCAGACTGGTGTAGCTACTGTGGAAAACAGTATGGAATTCCCTTAGAAAACTAAAAAAGGAACTGCCTTTTAATCCAGCAACTCTGCTGCTGGGACTATACCCTAAGAATCCTGAAATACCAATTCAAAAGAACCTATGGCCCCCAAAGTTCATAGCAGCACAATTTATAATAGCCAAAGGCTGGAAGCAAACTAAGTGCCCATCAGTAAATGAGTGGAGCAAGAAATTACAGTATACTTATACAATGGAATATTATGCAGCAGAAAGAAAGAAGGAAGTCCTACCCTTCATGGCATGATGGATGGAACTGGAGAGTATTATGCTAAGTGAAATAAGCCAGGGAACGAAAGACAAATACCATATGATCTCAGCTATAAGAGGAACCTAATGAACAAAACAAACAAATGAGCAAAATAGAACCAGGGGCATGGAAAGAAGAAACAGACTGACAGCAACCAGAGGGGAGAGGAGAAGAGGGACAAAGGCAGAAAGAAGGAGAATGATCTAGTCAAGGAACAGGTATAAATGACCCATGGACATGGACAACAGGGTGGGAATTGACTGTGGGAGTGGGTGGTGGGCTGGGCAGGGGAGAGCAACAGGGAGAAATTGTGACAGCTGTAATAGAACAATAAAAAGGAAAATTCTCCTGCCAAGATGTGTTGGATAACATTCAATCAATACACAGTCCTTCACAATGCTGTCCCTTTTCTCTTCCATTTAAGAAAGTATTAGAACCTAAGAAAGTGAAAAGGACATTATCATAGGGTAACCTGAAATAATGACTCATTGACTTTTTAATTAAATAATTTACAAAGTCTGGTACTTGATTATTGGTAAAACATTTTATGAGGCAGCTCACACTGATCCTTGTATACCAGGGTGTTGAAAACTATGACTCTAAGGTCACATCAGGCATAAGCTAGCAAGCAAAAGTTAGCATGAAGAAACATAAGTCATTTTAGAGTGTTCAGACACTAAGAGAATGGGTGAAGTGACTGATTTTCATCCCCTCAAGTAAGAATTATGGCGAAAGGAGAAAAAGCTAAAAATGTGCTAGTGCTAATTTTAACTGTATGAGATGGAAAGCTCATTTCCTGTCCTAAATCTATAATTCTGACCTTATCAATCATCTCAGAGCAGCGTAACTATCTAGATCTAAAATTACTGAAAAAGTATTCATGCCATTTCATGAATATTTTCTTGAAGAGTGAAGATCACCATTTTAAAAGTATTATAATGGCCTTTTATGAAATTGAATGTCAATGAGAAGATATGGTGAGTAGAATTATTCACATTCCAATTTCTGTTAAGAGATGAAACACATTATTTGCCACGAATTCTAATAAAAACAACAGCTTCCATTGGTAAAGCAACTGCTATTTGCTGAGCAAATACATACATCCTCAAAGAAAGGATTAGTACAAGTTCACTTATCCATAAATTCTGAAAAATACAAGTTTTAGTAACAGCTTTGACCCATTTACGCACTCCATCCCATTAGTGTGACTATCTGTACATTTTACTGCAGAATTACTAACGTAACTGATTACACAATTCTTTTTCAGACCCTGCTGGGGCTGTTATATCAAAATTGTATTTACACTGTGTTATCTTTCTAAAACAAAAATTCTAAAAATATCCCGAATTCTAAACTCACCTGGTCCTAAGATTTCAGAAAGAGAATCATGAACTTGCATTCTCATTTTACAGATGAAGAAACTGAGGTTCAGAGAATGCGATGGTACCTTGCCAAGGCCATATAGCAAGTAAGAGGCAAAAAGGTACTGAAAGAGGGCTGTCTCCCTATAGTGGCTGTCCACTCTCCATTAAATTATATGATACGAAAAGAGTGTAAGGTAAGAGATGACCTTACCTTACACTGGTGCTGTGTGGGTGAGCTTGGTGACTTGGTGCTGTGTGGGTGAGCTTCCTGGCATAAGTGTAACAGAACTGAAAAAGTTGAACAGATACTTATTACTTGAGTGTGATACTGGTAGTATTTTCAGTTTTTATCCATTGTATTTTCTTTGTTTTTATTTCCTGTCTTCATGAAAAAATATGAAAATTTTCTACACTTACAAATCAAATAGAAGCCTGGCTTATACTTCACAATTGCTATAATTTGTTTCATATGCTTTTAAACACTTGTGTTCTTAAAATATTAAAAATATATTGTATATAGCCCTGGCTGGGTGGCTCAGTTGGTTGGAGCATTGGCCTGTACACCAAAAAAAGGTGGTTTTTTTTTTTTTTTGATTTCATTTATTTACCCTTAGAAGGGAAGAGAAGGAGAGAGGGAGAGAAATATCAATGTATGGTTGCCTCTCGCGAGTCCCCTGCTGGGAACTGGCCTGCAACCCAGGCATGTGCCCTGCAAAAAAAGGTTTTGATTCCAGGTCAGACCACACACTTAGGTTGCAAGTTTGATCTCCAGTCGGGGTGGGAATGGGAGGGAACTGATTGATGTTTCTCTCTCATATCTGTTTCTCTCTCTGTCTGTCTCTTTGTCTCTTTCCCCCTTCCTGTCTCTCTAAAAGCAATAAATATATCCTCAGGCAAGGAGTTATATAAATACATTGTATATATTATATACATAAATATATAAAATATTATCTTTTGGGGACTTGGGGGTGTGGGAGAGTTATGCCTCCTCCACAGGGAGACTTTTGCACCGTTTTAATTCTTCCTAAAGAAGATGGGTTTTATTTGTAATTTGGCAGCAAGATAACTATGGGCCTAGAGTGTTTTAAAGTGGGGGTAATCTGTGCACTGAGGCAGAAGAAACAATAGCACTTCAGATTTTCAGCTGCATATTCAGCTTCAGCAGAAACAGTGCCACATTTACTATCAAAACCAAAAGTCTTAGGCCTCTCCAAGCAATTTTTATATTCAAACAACTTAATAGTAAATATAATTTTAAAACATTAGGATGAAAAGAGAACAACGGAACCCTCTGGGGTAAGGGCTGGCCTTTATATGTAGTGCCTTTGGTGCCACTGAAAATACAGGGTCTGGCAGAAGTAATGCCTACCTGAGGGTGGGTGGTAGGGTAGTAATATGGGTGTAATAATTTATAGCTTTAATTTTAACATTCACCTAACATGTCATATGGTGTGCTTGAGTATGAAATTGTTACATTACAGAATTACATGCTTATGGTTTTGTAATAAAAGATTTTGTAATAAAAAAGGGGCTTTATTTGTGCCAGGCCCTGTAGTTTGAGCCTTGTCCATTTTAAACTGGATTGATAGGAAAACAAAGTCATTGTATTTTACATAATAAAATAAAGGATCTGGCAATACAGCTAGAAGCTGTTATAAAGACACAGATGCTACCTTAATATGATATTGTAAAATATTTAATAAGGTGTTTTAGTCTGCTCACTAACACTAGGTCAAAAAAGATGAAATTATGACTTATTTTCCTCATAAAGACAGGGAAGGTAGAAAGGGAAGCAATGGGACTCTTATGCCAACAGCTCTTGAAATGGAAGCATTAACTACCCTTAAAAATTAAATGATGAAAAACCTGTCCTTCTAAAGTCCCAGTGGTCTTTAGAAATGAGTTCCTTGCTAAAGGAAATAAATAATTTGCTGTCTGCTCTTTGGTGTAACACAATAACTATGATAATTACTTCAGGAACAACTTAAAATATTTAGATAAATTGCTCTAAATTATTGCACACGTGTCCATTTTAAAATATGTGAAAAAAAACTGTAAAAACATAAACCTAACTTTATCCCCCGAACCTGATGAAATAAGCAAAATTAAGACCTTGAGCAATTTTCTTATGCATTCAATTGTACACTTGTTTATCTATGTAACTTTAACTTTATATGATAATAACCTAACTACACATTGTATAAATGCCGTTATTTTTACCTTTGTATCCTGTGCCCTGTGGGCAACAAGAAATGAATGATGTGAGTTCTCAAGGACCTTTGAGAGCAATACGGGAGATAACACAAGAGACTGTATCATAAATAACTGTAATGCAAGGAATAAAGGGATAGAAAGTTTAGAAATAGCACAATTTTCTGTGAGAATTCAGAGAAAGGCAAGTTATCTTAGGATTTTGAATCCAATGGGTTTCATAAGGCAGGAAGTATTTGAAATAAATCATGGCAAGGATTTGAAAGGATGCTGCCCAGGGGCTGACACAGAAGGATTATAATCTGCCCACCAGAACATGCAGGTAAAAAAGTCCGAAGGGCAGGTGGGAGGGGGTGTCTCTCAGGAACTCCGGAGAGATCAGCGGGCAATGGCTGCTGGCATGGGCTGCTCTGCCCACACCTGCAGGCTGGAGCTGGGGAAGGGACAAAGCTCTGTCTTTCCATAAAGTTGACAGTTTTGATGAATAAACTAAACGACATAATAATGACAGAACTGAGAGTGTTTGGGGGCTTCAAGTGCCTAAAAGACTTTTGATTTAAACACAGCGAGTGGATAAATGGCGATTTCTTCCAGGAGCAGGAGTGTGGGGGAGGCCATGGGAAAAAATAAACGACATGCTATGTCATTCAGTCCTGCTTCTTTGACATAACTGTTTTATAAATATAAAATATCTTAAACAATAATAAAATAATTCCAGCAGCCACATATGGAAATTTATTTAGTATTTTAAAATAAATCTAGCTCTTTATAAAGAGTGGATATGTATACAAACTTAGTAGTATAACAAAGTATATTCAATATTACTACTGTTTCTAATGAAATGACCCAAATTATGACTTAACAGAGAAGGTAAGCAGAAAATCATTTCTCCCATGAAACACAAGCAGGAGTATTTTACTAATGTCTGCAATGAACTGAATGATAGATACCTAGGGCTTCTCTCTTGTTCTTTTATTTCTCTTTAAAAAGAGAAGCATTTTACACATTTTTTTTCTTGAGACATGATTACTAGAGATATATAAAACTTGGACAGTAGCATCCACCAACATATTTTTATTGGGAATTTCAGTTTCAGTGTAACTTATTAAGAACAGAGCTAATATGCGGCCTTAGTACCATTAATGACATTTAGGTACCTCAAAATTTCAGTATAAAATATATTTGTAGACTCAAGAGTTTGTTGTTTGTTGGCACGTGGCCAAAGGGACATATTTATAGAAGAGAATGGCCTGTTTCTCCTGGCAGAGAGGAAACTTCTGTCAGTCTCATGCTTTCAGGATTGTTCTCTCCTGGGTTGGGAGCAGAGGGAAGGAGAGAGTGAGAGAGAGAATACCTTATACTTTGAAACAAATTTCCGCCTTATAACTACACACAGATTTCAGTGTAGGAACAATAGGTCATCACCAGCAAAAGATGTGAAACTTCAAATGCAAATCAGCTTGAAAAATTGTGGTTCTCAAACTCTACTGCTCACGAGAGCCACCGGAGATGATCTGATGGCTCCCGAAGCCCAGACCACGCTCCCCACCCATGAAGTCAGAAGTTCTGGGGGTGGAACCAGGCATTGATGTCTGTGTTTTAAAAGCTCCCCTGGCGATCCCAGTGTGTGGGAACCAGTGTTTTCAAATGTTCCTCTGCTTCATGCACCTTAAGCATAATAGCCTTTTGTAATCAAATTCAAATTCTCTACGAAAATGAACAATGCAAGAATATTATAAGAAAGTCAGCTTTACTGACTTCATATCACAAATAATTAAATTTCTGATAAGTGCTAAATTTTGGTGGTGGAAGGATTGATTTTAGAATTCTCTAAATCATTAGCCAAAGACAATCCCACCTGTTTAGTATGACCTCATCGTTGAATCCTAAAGTGTTGTGCAATTATGATTTGTAGGTTTTGCCAGTGAGCAGAAAGGGGGTAATTTCATGAGTAATTGTAACATTACGTAGAAGGTGACTAGTGACACACAGATATAGTACAGATAAAATGTTATCATTGCTTAAGTAAAATCTTTTTTTTAAAAAAGCCCTCATTGGTGTGGCTCAGTGGATTGAGCGCTGGCCTGTGAACCAAAGGGTCACTGGTTCCATTCCCCATCAGGGCACATGCCTGGGTAGCATGCAAGGAGCAATCACACATTGATGTTTCTCTCACTTTCTTTCTCCTTCCCTTCTGCTTTCTCTAAAAATAAATAAATAAAATCTTTAAAAAAAAGTATTATTGCAGAGAAAAAGAAGAGCTCATTCCCAGTTCAGTCAAAACTAAAGGTGATAGTATTTGATGTGAACTCTGAATCATTCATTTCATAAAATGAAAAGAGCAAGAGATGAAAATTGGAAATTGAGGCATACACCCAGGAAACAGAAGTTCAATTTGGCAGAAGCAAGAAGTAAAAGGTGATACATCCCAAAAAGAAGGTTGAAGCACTTCTGGGAGAATCCTCCATGTCTAAGTTTGAGGTTCCTGGGACATGAATGACAGTTTCTATTGTGGTCTTACTGGATCTTTCTGCGTGTGGCATTGTTGTCTACCTGCTGCCCTCCTTCCTACACTCTTTTCCCTCAGGATCCACAAGATCCTTTATTTTCTTGCTTTCCAGCATCCTTTTCCAGTTCCCTGTAGACTTCTCTTTCTCCACTCATCCTGCATATTGCTCATTCCCAAAATTCTATCGCATTTCCCCCAAATTTCTTGTCCCTGAATTTACTCTATCCTGTCTTCATTTCCCATACAGCAAAAGTACAGGATGTGAACTACTTTCATGTGTTTGGAGTTCAAGGTGGAACCTATATGCCATCCACTCCTCTCTTTCCTTTTCTCCCACCTTAAGAAGTTACGTTGTTTAGTTGAGTCTCCTTACTCTCTATTTTTCACCTTCTCTAGTTACACTAATTGCTTTCGCTAGGCTTCCTGCTTCCAGCATCGGTACACTCCAGTCTGTTCTCCACACGGTTTCCAGAGTCTCATTACATAATCCCAAATGACATGACTCCCCTGCTCAGGGTCTTGGGGTTCCCAGGTTAACGTCCAGACTGCCTACCTGGCACATTCGTCCCTTATGATTTGATACTTGATGACTTCTAACACGATACTCTTTCATACACACTTGTGATTCTGGCCATTCAAACCCACCTGCAGTTAGTTGTTCAGGTCTGTGTGCCTTCCTAAATGTGGTTTCTCCTGCCTGCCTCACGTTCCTCCCTTCTTATTCCTCAAGTCTCAGTCCTCTCCCTGGAAATCTTCAAAGATTCTTGCTCTGAGTCAGATGTCCTTCCTCTGTGTCCAACTTGTGGTTTATACAGAACTGCAACTGTTAGTTTACTTGTCTGTCCCCGGGGCAAGATTTTCACTCCCACATGCATCTATTAGGATAGATATTTCACTACATTTGATTACAAGTCTGTCTCTGCTGGGAGCCTGTGAGCGAGCACCTTACTGGGGAGGGCAGGAAACACTTCTCGTTCTGCTTTGTGTCTCATGCACTTAGCACTATGCCTGGAACACAATTAGCACTCAACTGAATGAGTGACTGACTAATCAGAGTTGTGTGGGAGAAGGGCTCATTCATCTTCTCACTGAATGACTGGAGCAGCAATGTGAACAATAGGCTGTGGCGAGACTTTGAGAGAAGGGAGAAATTGAAGCTACTGTGAAAAGTCAGGAGAACCGATGTAATTGACAGATGGCCTTCATTAACTTATTAAACACACTGGCTTGTCTAATTCAACCATCTGAGCTGTAAGTAGTCCAACTAATGGCTTTATTCCTGTCTTCTCCCTCTGTGTCAGTCACTGGATACCAGATCACATCGTGTCTTTGACATGGCTGCAGGAAAAAACTGACCTCCCACCCTTTTCTATTCACCAGTTCCATTTCTTTAGAGCAAAACACTATACTACAAACCCTCCCAGGATTAGCTGTTTGCATTTAATTGAAAAAAAAACAACAATACCCATGTGTTCACAAATGTCAGTACTGGCTCCATCTGAAGGTACTATCAAGGAATATGTGATCAGTTTCAATTTGTTTCTAAAAAAACATTTACAATGGGTTTCAAGGTGGATATTTGATCTGGCCGGTCCTTCTCCTAAAGAGGTACAATGGAATTCCCAGCTTGCTCAGGGAAGACAATGGATTTCTTCAATGGAAGGAGAGGGATTTGCATTGTCATTGGATATCTTCTGAAACGCAGGTCCAAACCATTCCTAGGTATTGTTTTAGT
Source organism: Sturnira hondurensis (assembly GCF_014824575.4). Classification (NCBI taxonomy): domain Eukaryota; kingdom Metazoa; phylum Chordata; class Mammalia; order Chiroptera; family Phyllostomidae; genus Sturnira; species Sturnira hondurensis. The sequence continues at coordinate 2,058,607 of NW_028091508.1, forward strand.
GAAACCCTGCTGCACCCGTCTCCCCCAGACTAGTGGCCTGATTGCTTTATAGATAAAATGGTCTAAAAAGGATCAAGGAGTGAGTAATAAAACTCCTTTGTATATGCTCATGATTCACTAAAATCTGTCAGGAGTTAACAGAATACGAGCAAAGAGGTGGATTTTTGTCCCTGTGTAGGCAATTCTATCAGAAGCTCCACCATCTATCTCCCTGAATGCTCTCCTCCCCACAGTCACCTGAGAAGCTTAATACTCATTCTAACCCTGCGGCAGCAGCTTCTACCACAAAGCTCCCCTTTCAGAAGTGGCTTCAGCACCAAATTAAAATTCAACATGTTCCATTCCTTTAGAATAGATTAGCAAACTTCTTCTGGGAAGGGTCAGATAATAAATATATTTTAGTCTTTGTGGCCATATACTCCCTGTTGTAACAATTTGTCTCCGGCACCACTGTATAAAAGCAGCCTGTTTTTCATGGTGGGGTTCCAATAAAACTTTATTTATGGACACTGAAATTTGAATTCCATGTAGTTTTCACATATCATGAAATATTCTCCTGATTTTTCTTTTTCTTTCTTTTTAGGGGGTAAGAGAGGAAGGGTTCCACCGGGCATGGCCATAGAATTGTCCCAGAATGCCTCACCCAATCGAGCTGGTAACTCTTTGTTTGCACGCAGACCCAGTCCACCCCTACTCTCTTCCCTGGGAGCCTTGAGTTTTTGTTTCTGACCATTCAAAAATGGAAAAACCATCTTTAACTCATGGGCCACATAAAACAGGCAGAGAGCTGGATTTGAAGCAGCCGTAGTTTGTGGATCACTGCTTTAGTACAGCGCGCACTAGCCTTACCCACAGGTGCAGTGTTGTCTGTAAATGACATTTGCCCAGTCAGAAAGCAAACTTAGCCTCACAGGTGAAAACGATGCCAGAGTTCACCGGGATGATTCTTTGAGCAGAGCAGTACTCACGGAGACAAACGGAACAGTGAAAATAAGAGGAGGAGTAGGAAGTTAAGTCCAGGAAAAAGGAGGAAGAGGAAGGAGTAGAGAAAGAAGAAAGAAGAGGAAAAGAACAGGAGGAGGAAAAAGAGGACGAGGAGGAGGAAGAGGAAAAAAGGAAAGATTGGAGGTGGAAAAGTATTTATTGAGTGATTAACATACATCAAACCTTCTGCTAAGTAATTTATGTACCTCATTTTATTTAGTCCCCCCAAATCCTGTGAAGTAGGTATTACTTTTCCCATTTTATCAACACTTAGCTATTAAATGGCAGGGCTGTGATTCAAAGCCAGGTCTCTGTTACTCCACGGCCCATATTCTCTCCATTCCACTTTGGTGTCTATCAGATTGGCTCTGTCTTTTTTATTATTTTTAGGCATATCTTACGTAGCAGCAATTTTCAACCTTTTTAATCTCATGGCACACATAATTTTATGACTAAAATTCTGTGGCACACCAAAATATATATTATATATTCTGCCGATCTAACAAAAAATAAGTATAATTTTGATTCATTCACACCAGATGGCTATTGTTGTGTTGGCTCTTATAATTTTTTTATTTGACAGTCTAAAAAAAAAAAGAGGTCAATGTCCTTAACTAAAAAGTCAGGTATTTCATGTTTCAAAACTTCTTATGGCACACTGTTTGAAAATTGCTGTTTTATATATATATATATATATGATATATATATATATGTGATATATATATATATATGACATTCCATATAGTGACATTTAAGAGTTTTTAAATATTAAGAAATTCTAAATAGGAAATTTTTAGGGCCACATAAAAGACGTTTGTGCATTCAAACGCTTTACTAAGTATATTTTCTAACACCAAAATGCGTGTATTAGCAATGGTTACTCAATGGCACATGGGAAATATGTATCCGTGTAGTATTTTGAGAACTTTAAGTAAGCTACTGTAAATGTTTCTCTCTATGCCAATTAGTTTATTTACTTTTTACTTTTAATTTTTAATTGGATGTGCCAATTAGTCTAGATTCAATAGGATTTTTTATTTTTAGCTCACTTTATATGAATTCACTCATTTATTGTATTCCCCCATCTTTGCTTAATAGTATGTTTTATTGGAGAAATGAGTCCTTCCTCAGGTTGGTAGACAGTTTAAATTATATTAGTATCTTTCCCCACGGCTACCTTCACTCTCTAAATACTTTTCAGGGTAAATCAGCAATCTTCAGTGGCCAGGGAGAGAAGGAGAAAGCAAGAGAAAGAGTAATAGTTGAGAAAGTGTTTCAATAAAAAGAGGTCATATGACTAAGCATATGGTCCATCACTACTGAATTTGTGTATTTTTATACTTGGTACAGGTGTTATTTGCCTTCTGTGGGAGGAGCTATGAGTTATTTCTTTAGCCAAAAACTACCATTTAGATCTTGAGTCTCTGTTATTGCTTTTGATGGCTTTTCCCCATCTCTATTTTTGCGGGGGTGAGCAGGGAATAACAGGATGATGGGCTGAAGACCAGCCTGCTTGGAACAGCACATGCTGTGAACTGGGCTGGGGTTTCTCAAAATAAAGGTTATCTATGGTTCGGAGTGGCCACAGGACATGACCCCCTGTTTTAAATAAAAATGCAGACTCACCACTGCATTTGGAACAGTGTGATCAAAGAAATTTTGGCATTCCATTAAAATTCCTATATACACTGCCAACAGTGTAAACAGAAAAAGTACAGATTCTATGCCTCTCAGTAGTTTTTTAGGTACTTGGCATATGTTTGTAAATGTTTTAAGTCTTTGTCTAACTCACTTTTGTTTCTCTTCTCATGACTACCAGTATCTGTCAGGGCCAGGCACACCAAGCACTCAAGAAGTGATTGTTGAATTAAATGGACTTAATAGCTAAGTCACAGAAGTTAAAGCTTTAATTTCTTACTAGCAGGAATTTTGACCTGCTGTGGATAAAAGTCTTTTAACTTAGTGATTCTCAAAGTTTGGTCTCCAGACCACTAGCATCAGCATTACCTGGAAATTCGTTGGGAAGTTAAATTCTTGGGCCCTATTCCAGCCCCACTGAATCTGAAACTCGGAAGATGGGATTGGAATCCCAGAAGGATATGGCAACAAATCCTTCAGGTGATTCTGACACTAACATATGAGAACCACTGTAATCAAACTAATAGTGGTACTGTGGGGTTCCTGCTTTCCTGAAGGGAAGTCTGCTAAGAGGAAGAAATACACTTCCCACATTTGGGGCAAACCTATGGTGCCACCAAATATAAACTTACACGGTTTTAGATAATAGGTTGGCTTAGACATTAATCTCATCAAAGTTTGAAGGCTCCATTTCATCTCAGAGTCTCAAAGTTCAATTTTTAGTGCTAAATCTGATAAATTTGTCATATGGAAAAATAATAGTCATGAGGAGTTCGTCTTTTTTGCCCCTGTCCTATCTTGGAAATGTGGGCATTCCTAACAGTCAGATTCAAGGGAAGAGGACTAGGAACACAGCCTAAGGAGGGAAGAGCAGAAAGCAAAAAGGATCTTGTGTCTTGATCATAATCTGTGGAGTACCATATTTTCCTGAGTTGTGAAATTCTGGAAATTCTTGACCTGAGTAAAAATAATACTACTTCATTTAACTTATTTTTTCCAAGTTTCTGTCAGCTGAACACCGTTCCTATGTCATACAGAAGCTAAGCAACGTTTCCCTCAAACATTTAAAATGCAATCATTTATACCCTTAAAAATTCGAATCAGCAATTACCAGTGTAGGGCACAGCAAGGTCAACAGTACAGAACAAAGCAGGCAGTTCTACTCTGTGATTACAACTGTCTAAACATTTCTGACAGATTTCATGTGGCAATGTTTTTCTGATTGCCATTTTACAGAAGTTAAACAATACAGAATTAAAGTCAAAACTTGAAAAGCTAATCAAAGAAAATGAACTGTAATCGTTTTTTTACAAGCTATATTGCATCAACATTTGAATATCCATTATTCTTTTCCTCATTTCAGCATTATACATTATCAGTATCCATTCTTTCCGAGTTCTGAAAGCCTTTAGAATCTGCTGATTGTCATCAACTAGCTACTGAAGCCACAAAGCTCTGCGACACCACTGGACCATGGTAAATGTAAAACAGACAGCTAACTACGGCAAACAGGGCTTCTGTTGCTAGATAAATGGCATTACAAAGCTAGAGTTACAGTGCTCACATCTGAGCAGTTCCAGAGACCAAACTGTACATGAACATGAACAAAACCTCCTGAGATTAGTCACATTTTCAATGGTTCCACAGGAAAAGAAACTGGCAACTCCAGAATCTAACTGCTTAGCTCTTGGCAGGGGAAATACACAAGATCAAAAGACAAGAGCTGTGTCTCTGGGCAACCTCTTCCTCCACATACCTCTAATGCAACAACAAATTATCTTGTGTCCATGACTGTTTTGAATTAAATATGCCATAAAGACATTTTATTATCTCCTGCATTTACTTTGGGTAAATACTACTTAATTTGACTCCCTTCTGAGTAATTAAAAATACATTATCTCAATGGAAAATAGAATTATTTTCATAACACAATTTATTTTTGAATTAAAAATAGCCAGATAACAAGCAAATGCTTACAGGTCATATGATTGATGATACATAATTAGAGGTGCAGAAATTAATACAATTTAACGACTGGCAGAACAGCATAAAGAAAGACAATTTGATTCTAAATTGCTTGTTCTTTCATGTGTCTTGAGTTAATCATGGGTCATAAAAACTGACTAATGAGAGCATCACCAGTGTTTTGATTTTTTTAAACAAAATTTAAAGACTTTACTTTTTAGAGCAATTTTTGACTAAAAACAAAATTGAGAGGAAGGTAAATGATTTCCCTTGAATTCCCTACCTTCGCACGTGCACAGTCTCCCCCGTGATCAGCATCCCCACCAGAGTGGCACATGTGTTATCACTGATGAACCTACATGGACACATCAAAACCGCCAAAGTCCATAGTTTACCTTAGGGCTCACTCTTGGTGTTGTACATGCTATAGGTTTGGACAGATGTATAATAACATGTATCCATTATTATATGAAGTATTTTCACTGTCTTAAAAACCCTCTGTGCTTTGTCTATGCATCCCTACCCCTATCCCAACCCCTGGCAACAGCAAATCTTTCCATTGCCTCCAGTTTTGCCTTTTCCAGAATGCCATAAACTTGGTACCCTACAGTAATGCAGCCTTTTCAAATTGGCTTCTTTCACTAAGTAATGTGTATTTAAGGTCTCTTCACACCTTTTCATGACTTGCTAGCTCATTTCCTTTTAGATCCGAATATTATTACATTGGTGTACCATAGTTTACTTATCTATTCACCTACTGAAGGACATCTTATTTGCTTCTAAGTTTTCGTTGTTATATATAAAGCTGCTATAATCATTTGTGTACAGTTTTTTTGTGTGGACATATATTTTCAACTCCTGTGAATAAATACCAAGGAGCATGGTTGCTGTATCACAGAAGAGTATGTTTTGTAAGAAACCTGAAACTGTTTTCCAAAGCGGTTGTACCAGTTTGCATTCCCAGCAGCAGTGTAGGCAAGCTCCTGTTGTTCCATCCTCATCTGCATCTGACGTTTTCAGTGTTCTGGAGTTTGGCCATTTCAGTGTGTACTGGGTTCTCATTGTTGTTCTTTTTGTTTCATTTTTATGACTGAGGCATAATTCATATACATTACATTAATTTCAGGTGTACAACTTAATACTCTGATATTTGTATATATTGTGAAGTAATTACCAGAGTAAGTTTAGTTAACTAACATATACTACCATACATAGTTATAGATGGTTTTCTTGTAATGAGAACTTCTAAGATGTATTCTTAGAAACTTTCAAATGTGCAATATAAGATTATTAACTACAGTTGCCATACTATATACCATATCCCCATGACTTATTTACTTATAACTGAAATTTTGTAACTTTTGGCTCCCTTTGCCCATTTTGTCCACCTCCATCCTTCTACCTCTGCTAATTAATCTGCTCACTCTATCTATAGATAGATAGAGTTTGCAAAATTTTTCATTCCAAAAATAAGTGAGATCATATGGCATTTGTCTTTCTCTAGCTTATTTCATTTAGCAAAATGCCATCAAGTTCCAGCCATGTTGTCACATATGAAAAATTTCATTCTGTTTTGTGGCTAAATTTTTATGTGTGTGTGTGTGTGTGTACACACACACAATACTCACATATACACACATATTTCTTATATATGTATGAAACACACAATTAATGCACACAGGTGTATCATATGCGCACACATTGTATTATATATGTATTTCATGTGGATCCTATGTGTTTCATATAAATTATATTATATAGTATATATGCATATAATTAATGTATACATATATTTCACATATAATTAATATGTGCATATATTATGTATAATTTATATTACATATGTTTTATATATAGATGTTTTTATAAAGAGATGTTTTATATATAGATTTACATAGATGTTTTATATATACATATAAAACTTCCAGTTTATATATTATATATAAAACATCTTCATTCATTCATCAATGGATACTTTGGTTGCTTCCATATCTTGGTTATTGTAAATAATACTGCAATAAACATGGGAGTGCTTATATCTATCCAAGTGAGTGTTTTTATTTTCTTCAGATACTTCTAAATCATATGGTAATTGTATTTTTAGTATTTTGAGGGATCTCTACTCTTTTCCACAGTGACTTCACCAATTTACATTCTCACCAATAGAGTACAAATGTTCCTTTTTCTTCACATCCTTGCCAAAATTTGTTATTTCTTGTCTTTTTGATAGTATTCACTCTAACGTGTGTGAGGTGATATCTCATTGTGATTTTGATTTGCACTTTCCTGATTATTAGTGACTTTGGACATCTTTTCATGTACATGTCTGGCCATCTGTATGTCTTCTTTGGAAAAAAAATGTCTATTCAGATCCTCTCCCTATTTTTCAATTGAATTTTGGGGGGTCTTTTTTTTGCTATTGAATGGTAGAAGTTCTTTATATATTTTAGATATCAATTTCTTATTGGATAGATTATTTGCAAATTCTTCCTCCCATTCAGTAGGTTCCCTTTTTGCTTTTCTTGATTGTTTCCTTTACTGTGCAGAAGCTTTTTAGTTTGATAGAGTCCACTTGTTTAGTTTTGTTTTTGTTGCCTTTGTTGTTGGTGCCAAATTCAAAAATCACCTCTAATCACACCTATGTCAAGGAACTTACCACCTATGCTTTCTTCTATGAGTTTTATAGTTTCAGGTCTTACATTCAAGTCTTTAATCCATTTTGAGTTAATTTTTGTATATGGTTTAAGTAGTGGTCCAGTTTCAATCTTTTGCATGTTGTCCAGTTTTCACAATACCACTTATTGAAAAGACTGTCCTTTCTTCATCATATATTTTTTTGTTTCCTTTGTTGTAGTTAATTGACCACACAGACATAGGTTTATTTCTGGAGTCTTTATTCTGTTCCATTGATCTATGCCTCTATTTCATACCAACACCATAGTCTTTGGTAACTATAGCTTTGTTATAGTTTCAATCAGGAAGCCTGATGCCTCCAGCTTTGTTCCTTCTTCTCAAGGTCGCTTTAGCTATTGGGCTCTTTTGTGATTCCACTCAATCATTGCTGTTTTAATAGTTATTTTTGCTGATGATATATGACGTGAAGCATCTTTCCTTTTTCATACGATTATTTGCCATATGCTTATCTTCTTTGGTGTGCCACCAGGTTTTAAATATATATGTATATATGTATTGCATGTAAACAAGGAGAGTGATCAAGCTTTCTTTTCATTGTGCCTAAAACTAATATATAACCACAGGTACCTGGAGAGGAGAGGGTAGATGAAGAAGGGGAAAAAGGGAAGGAGATGAAAGACACCCAACTTTATTATCCAATAGGAGAAGTTCAACACTGACTATAATGTTCACTAAAACAGTTTTTAAGGTATCTGAATTGTAAATAGCTATATCATCTGCTGAGAGAACGATGTGATAGTGTAAAAAGACCTGATTGGCGTCAGGAAGTCTTTGTCCCAAACTAGAGGTCTCACACTAAAATGCTGTGAGTGGCCACGCAGTTACAGAATGAACACGCGCAGTGAGGAATGAAGGCTTAGGCCCTGCAGCTAGGGGTCTGCTGCTGCTCAGCTCCAGCTGACTGTGGTCAGGGAAATAAAAATCCAGTGTTGCCAGACCACCTAATTATTAAAAAAAAAGACAGCCAGAAATTCAAATTAACATATGAAATTGCTACTACTGTAAAAACAGTTAATTTCATATGTTGAAAGTATAATGTAAAAGTGTCGTGTGGCTCCAGGACAGAGAGACACGTCCAGGGCCAGATGCCATCTAGACTTTCTGCTGCTACTAAGTAGCTGTGGGTGTCCTTGAGACAGGTTCCTTATCTGAAACACACATTTCCAAGTTTCTCTTGGTACCAGATGCCTGCTCTGGTGCTTTTTTTTAAGATTTAAAAAATTATCTTTAGAGGGGAAGGGAAGGAGAGAAGGAGAGAAATATCAATGTATGGTTGCCTCTTGTGAGTTCCCTGCTGGGAACTGGCCTGCAACCCAGGCATGTGCCCTGACTGGGAATCAAACCATGATCCTTTGGTTTCTAAGGCCTGCGCTCAATCCACTGAGCTACAGCAGCCAGGGCTGCTCTGGTGCTTTATGTAATAAATCTCTTTTTTTGTGGAGAAACTGTTTAGAAACTTTAATTCTCAGTAAGTCAGAGTACTAAAATAGGTGATCTCAAAGTCCAAAAGGACAATCACCATTAAGAAACTTGATTGCTAATTCAGGAGTATGATTTAACTACAGAAGTTTCTGTTGTTAAATATGCCATATCTAATGAGGTGAACAATCACCAAACAAGAAGAGACATGAAAAAATTTTCCATTTTTGAGAGGCAGTGCTTCCTAGTATCAAGAACACACACTAAAGCCAGCCATGGCCTGGGTTCAAAGCCCATTTGCCCATTTACTAACTGTGTCTTACACAAGTTGCCTAAGATCTGTGTGCCTTAATTTTCACATATGTAAATGGGAATCACAGTTCCTACCTCTTAGTGTTATTATGGAGGTTAAATAAATTTTTGGTAGTGCTTAGCATAGTGTCTGACTCAGAAAAGGTATCAGGAAAGAATTAGCTCTTGTTATTACTAATGTAAAACATGTTAATAGGTAAATCTACTAAATCTCTCACACGGGTTAAACTAGCATTTTACTCTAGAATACAGAAAATAAATTAAACCTTCATCCAATCAAGGCTAAAGTCAATGGTCTGCCTAAACAACTCCACTGGCAACTTGTAAATGAGGACGTAACATGCCACAGTTCATAGACATCTAACGGAGGTCAACTTAGGAAAGGCGGGTCAATGCAGTGGAACTGGGGCCATTCGAAATCAAAGGGTGTGAATGCCTCTTCCTTGGTTTCCACCCCCTTGTGATTAATTAACAGCCTTACTGCGTGCATCCACCAGCTGTAGCTGGCTCTTATGCCTGACCCCAACAGAGGACTACAACAGTATAGTGAAAGCTGTGATTCTAATTGTCCAGCGGGTGATCATGGCTTGGCTAAGAAAGGCTGTTTTTACTCCCCTCCTTTCTGATTAACTAGATGGCTTTATAAATCCCCTTAATAAGTTCATTTGTGTAACCCAAGGCTAGTCTCCCTTCCTTCCTGCTGCTAGGAGGGCTCAGCTGCTTATCTTTGAATGTAACCCATCAAAAGAGAACTGTTCAAAATTTTTTTAATCTGCTAAATTGACAAATACCCACATCTCCCATAATTTAGTAATGCTCTCTGGTGTCATAAAGGAAGTCTAAGTACATGCAAGAATGGCAGATGTCTTTCTAGTTTATAAAAAAAGCCTGTATGATTGTCTCATAACAGGTTTGTGTAACATAACATTCACACAGAACTTAACCATTTTTAATGTTTTCCATATGCATTATCTCATTTATTCCTCCTAACAACTCTTTTAGGTAGTACTATTATCATTCTTAGAAAGCTGAGGCTCTGAGAGATGAAGTAATTTGTGCAAGATCACTTGACTACTATGTCTTAGATATGGGCTTAGTTTCAGGCCTTTCGATTTTAAATCAAATGCTCTTTCCATTATAATTATGCATCTGTTGTCTTTAAGTTCCACACCTGTCCTACCATACTTTGTACTACTGGGGCTAGGAGTTTGCAAACTAAAATTCCACACTCTTTTACCAGTTGTCATTCCATTTGATTCTGCTAACTATAGGCAATGAGGGTAATACAAAAGAATGGTAAAGACAATATTCTCAGTTCTGACTCAGAATGAGGCAGTTGATGGTAGTTGCTATAGTAGCAGTGGGGCTGGTGTGATTCCTGACTCCAGCGGCACAGGAAGGACCAGCACTTTTTTATGGGTTTCAACCCTGGTTAACACACCACCTTCTGAGTAGGTCCAGAATCAAATGCCTATGTCTCCAACCAACTTGCAAGAGCTAAAGCAACCTCATGGGTTCCAGCTCAGAGACATTAGCTGCTTCTGAAATAGGTATCGCCTCTTCTTCCTTTTTGTTTTTCCAACACTTCTCTCTCTCTCTTTCTCTCTCTTGCAGCTCCAGCCTTTCTAATACAGTCTCTTGTTTAAAATACCTAAAATGTCTTCTGTTTTCCTCTGTATCTTCTGGTTCGCAGGCTCGCGCTCAATCCACTGAGCTACACCAGCCAGGGCTGTTTTCCTCTGTATCTTGTCTAATACAAATATACCTGCTATGTGGCAATACTTTGGAAGACAGGTATAAAGCAGAAGACATTGTCCCTGCCCTAAAGAAATCTATAATCTACCCGGGTAATAGAATTAATACATTTGAACAACAAGTAAATAAGGAATAATAGACATATTCAGGGGCTGAAGTAAATAGCACGCAGACTATTTGTGAGACTGGAAAATACATCACAAACTATTTGCTTCATGCAAGGACAGGGACTTTCACTTCTGCTTTCCCTTCGTCACACAGTGAAATCTGTTCACAGCCAGTGCAGACACAACCCCTTATCCAGTCCACTCTTCTGGGCTTCCAAGTCACTTCCCCTTTCTGGCCATGCCGGGTTTATACTTCCTGCCCCGAAGCCATCTCTGGTGCCAAGTTGTCTGCCCCATTCTTGTTCAGTTTCCTTCTCATTAACTTCTGGCTCATTATAACATTAGCATCCCTTAAATCCACATTTGCATCACCATACATCAGAAACTTTTTGTCTACAGCAAGAAAGGGTAGAACTATTAATTACAACAGGGGTTAAGAGTGGAAGAAAAAGTGATTAAATGATTGCTGGATTGTCACATTTTTTCAGTCCTTATTAAAGCTACTGATTTTATTTTTTCTCCTCTAAAACTGAAACATTCTATATCATTTGGGATTGAATTTCATTTATTTTTACAACTACTTTTTTCTAAGGGCTCACTCTATACCAGGTCCTTTGCACATAGTACTCTGTTATACCTCTTCAAAACCGGATGTTTTCCCGTTTTACAGATGAAGAAACTGAGGCCCACAGTGGTCTGGTTACTTCTCCATGTTCCTTACTTATTATTGTCAAAGCCAGGATTCATGTTGTCTAATCAGGTTGTCTGACTCCAGAGTCTGTACCCGCGAAAACAACACTGAACTGGCCCTGTTTCTGTGGATGGAGAAGAGCATTTGTGACAACCACTGAAGTACTTCTGTGGTCAGTGTCCTACGCCGGAGGAGAGCACCATGGGGCAGAGCCTCTTCAGGGCACTGGGGAAAGGCTTAACAGGAGGGGCTCCGGAACAGCTCAGCTCTTCTCTGAGTTACACACTGAGATTCTACACACGACTTTATATTTGAAAAGGGACCCACTGAATCTGCTGAAGGTGTGCACCTGAGCTAGTACCAAGTTCCAAGTTCCCAGAGCTTGTCTCAAGAAGCAAAGGCTACTTCTCTGTTCTGTGTAGTTATAGATGGAAATCGGCACTTCTGCCTGCTGCACTTTCACATCTTCAAGGTCTTAAGAAGGGAGGAAGAAACAGGGTATCTGCTAAGAGAGCCACAGGCTTTCAAGCAATTGGCATTTTTATCCTTATAACTTGTGGACAAGGCTGAGCCTCTACACCTTTTCAAAGCTGGGAAAGTGTCTCTATTGTACTGTCTAGTTCTGTACAGGTATCCTGATACCTTTCTGGGAATGATACCTTTCAGGGAGCCATTAAAATATTACATGAATGAGACCTCAGAGGTTTCATTTCAATAAGGATGAAAGCTTAAAGTTCCTGGCATATGGGAGAGTATATAGGTGACCCAGTGCTAATTCCATGTCTGATACGTGACTGAAGCAGAAGCAGCTCAATACATTCAGAACTGAGTTAAGGAGCCGTGCTCTAGCAGAAGTTTAGACACCAGCCGGCAGGTTGGAGAGCTCTGAACATCCTGAAATCACTACGTGAATGCGCCTTGGTGGTTGACTGAACATTTTTACTGTTGATAGGAAGTAGGCTGGCTTCGATATTTGTACCAGAAAACAGATCCCAAAACTGGAAGACCATTAGAAACATTTTTCTGATTCATTGCAGTTTTGCAACCAGCAAATTAAACGATTATTGGAAAAAAGAACTTCTAAGAAACAAATAATGATAACCCCTAATAATTGTTTCCCTCTACCATTATAGAAACTGTTGTGAGTTTGGCAGAATTCTAAATGTTATTTATATCTTGAGCAATGCATTATTTTAATTTAAATGAGAGCCCTAGGCAAAAAAAATCAAATTTCTTTGAGGACAAGCATCTTTACTTACAATATATATGCCTGGGCCGGTTCAGAGCATGCTCTGTGTCACTGCCAGGATTTAGTCACAAGCCAAATGCCCAGTCAGTCTCTGTAAACTTATCATCAGCTTTCATCCCAACAAAGCCCATTTTTGTCACTGGGATACTTGCTTTTCCAGCTACTGGTTAAGGGATCAGTGACACACTTCAAAGATTTCGGGAACAGTTTCTTGTTCTTTGCGAAGAGCATTTGTTCTCACAAAATCAAATGCTAGATTTGTTCATTTGTTCCAAAAAATAGGAGGAACATTTCTTTTGATTGTTTTCCAACTCCACCTCCACATTTAACAATGGGAAACTACAATACCCTTTCTGACTGTTAGCAGAATATGTGAGTGAGCCTAGTTCTTAATTATGACATTTCTGAAACTTTGGAAGTCAGAATGTTACACAAAAGTGAAGCAGAATTTATTTGGCTAATGACATTATCTCAAGAGCTGAAACTTAAAATTTTCAAAGGGCTACATTCGTTCAATCATTGGCTCATTCGCTGAACAAATTAAGCACCTAATATATGCCAGGCAGTATTCCTGGTGCCGGGAAAATGAACACAATACACAAAAGTTCCTGCTCTCATGGACCATATACTCTAGTGAAGGGAGACAGATAATAACAAAATAACAGTTTCTTTTACAGTTTATTAAGTGGTTAAGTACTCTGGAGAAAAAAATAAAACTAGAGAACTAGAGAATGAGGTATGGGTGCCAAGGTTGTGTGTGTGTGCGTGTGTACGTGCATAGGTTCACTGGTTCACCACAGGATCTGGAAATATCTCACTGAAAAGTGATATTTGAGCAAAGACCTGAAGAAAAGGTAGCAAGCAACTGGAGCATATGCAGAAAGGGTTTCTGGACAGAGGGAACCACAGTGTGAAGACCCTGAGGTGGAGAGTGTGCCTGACTTGTTCAAGGGACACCAAGGGGCCCAATATATTGAGAACAGAGTTGGGGAAAGGAACACGAGTGAGGTCAGGATAAGGGCTTTGCCTTTGTACACACTTAATTAAGATAAAGTAATATCTACAATAAAACAATTGATAATAAGATAGTTAATAAAAACTATAAATTTAAATAAAATGTATATTGCAAAGCCATATTTTATTACTAATAATTTTTTAGAAAGTACATATTAGACATGATCATTTACTGAAATTACTATAATCTAAGTATGTGGGGGGCTCATGAGTACACAGTTTTACTGTGTAGTGCTTTCAGGGGTTTGTGGGTCAGGGCACCCCCGTCCAAAAAGAAAAACCCTCACATGGAATTCTACTCCTTTAATGATAGGATTTAATTTTTCCTTTTAGATTTCAAGGCCATTTATTTTCCAGAGTCTTCTATTAAAATACAAATACTAGGTTAGGATGGGAAGGGGGCAGGGAAAAGAGTAGGAAGTCACACCTAAAGCAGTTACCAGGTGATTTCTGAGAAGCAGTAGGCAGGAGGCTGCTGTTGATATCCTGGGTGAACGAAACATGGAGAAGGTTCCTGCAGAAGAGCTCTAGGAGGCACAGGTGCAATGGAAAGGTGGACACAAGGTACAAAAAGCAAGCTTTAGGCCTGGCTGGTGTAGCTCAGTGGATTGAGCACAGGCCTGCGAACCACATGATCGCGGTTCGATTCCCAGTCAGGGCACATGCTTGGGTTGCAAGCCAGTTCCCAGCGGGGGACACATGAGAGGCAACCATACATTGATATTTCTCTCCCTCTCTCTTTCCTTTCCCCTCTAAAGATAAATAAAATATTTTTAAAAAGCAAGCTTTAATTATGACTATTTCTATTAAAGTGGACACATGTCACATCTCTGAGCCAATCACACTGCTACTAAAATCCCAAGAACTTTTTTTCAGGTATAATCAGCCACATAAGAGATAAGAAAAATGGCCAACACTGATGTCATGCCATCTTGTAACAGGCAAGCATTCCTAACTTATTAGACTGTTTGGCCGAGAGATTTTTCCTCATTCTCTAGCCCCCATTCCTTTCACACGATATGAAATGGATATTTAGAACCACAGGTGCAGTGTAACTGCCTTTAGATTTATTATTTGATGTGAATGGGCAGCAGTATAATAGCTTTGATTTCCATAGAGACATTACTTGTCACGTACATATAGCATATTGATGAGAATTCCTAAGGCCAGAGGCTTCCTTTATTAATGAATTAAGCATCTTGTGGGCACATCTCTTGCTGAAGGAGAGGTGTGCTGGTGAAGAATATGTGTCCTGGAAGTAGACTAACTTGTTTTGAACCCCTGCTTGACAATTTACTATCTGCGTATCTATGGACAATGTACTTAAGTCTCTACTTCATCTATATAATGGACATGACAACAGGTTACTGTGAGGATGACATGAGGTAAAACATGCTTAGAGCCTGTCTAGTACATAGTAAACCTTATGAATGGTGACTATTATTACAGTGGAACATGATGGTTTTCAGCACAGGCACCAGTGAGAATATTCAATTTCACTATTATGGTATTACTGTCTATATAAAAATTTAATCCTTCCAAAAGCTTCTGTTGACATATTTTTAATCTTTACCTGAGCTCATGCTCATGGATTTTAGAGCGAGGGGAAAGAAGGGAGGAAAGAGGGAAACACTAACATGAGAGAGAAGCATCATGCCCTGACCAGGAACTGAACCTGCAGCCTTTTGGTTTACAGGGT
Organism: Sturnira hondurensis; assembly: GCF_014824575.4. Lineage (NCBI taxonomy): Eukaryota > Metazoa > Chordata > Mammalia > Chiroptera > Phyllostomidae > Sturnira > Sturnira hondurensis. Next base: position 2,074,134 of record NW_028091508.1, read on the forward strand.
GATGCTCCGACCAACTGAACCACACCAGCCAGGGCATTCTGTTGACATTTTTTATAGGTATGGACAAAAAAGAAAGGAAGGAAGATGGAAGGAAGTGAGGAAGGAAGGAAGGACTGATGTTAAAAAGAAAAATACAGCTTGGGGCATATTTTGAATATTCTCAGTTGTTATTGTCACAGTGTGTTAATTTTACCTTATTAAATATTGAAAAGGGGCCATCACCATTGGGAAGAAATTAAAATACACTATGTAAAATTAAACTGATTTGTCTTTGTGGAATACAGCCTTAGAGGACCCCAGGTGCTATTTCTACAACAAACATCTATTTTCTGAAAGGCCATCATGTTGTACATATACGCCAACAAAACAGAGAAGCATGAGACAAATGCATCCCTGGGTCAGTTAAGACCCTTCGGGAAAACAACTTGCTTCTGTGTTGTGCTAGACTAGGAACAGGTCAAATGAGCAGTTCCAAAGAATGGCAAATGTCTACCATGGTGGAAGCACATAGCCAGGAAGAAATGTAAGTTAACAACAAAGAGATAGGCAAAATTGGTATCAGATCTGGTTTTACAACCTAGAATTTCTTCATTTTCTTTTCTAGTTTATCATAAAATTGAAATTATGGTGCTGAATTTATGGCATTACAGATGAATCAATGTTTTTATGAATCAACAGAAGCTCAATCATGAAAAAGAATCTCCTTAAATTCAAATATTTTAAATCAAAATATACTATCAACTCTGTAACAAAAAACATTAAAATATATACTGTTTTACTTTACATTTTATTTAGGAAACAAATTGTACTTACAATATGACTGACTATTTCAATAGAGCTATATTTCAATAACTCATAAATTCTCATTATAAATCTTTATAAAACTAATAAAGGAAAATATGTAAGGTTCTCTGTATTCTATAAATAGTGGTAAAACATTCAATTACAGTGAAGAAGAATATAAGACACAGCTATATAATGGCAAGAAGAAAAAGGAAAATTTTGATAAGAAAATAGATTTACATTGTAATGAACTCTCTAACATCATTTACAAAGAACTCTACATAATTTAACAATTTAAAAATACTGCTATTGTACACTCTAACAAACGTGTCCCATGCTTTTTATCAGGAAGCAAATTACTGACAGATGATAAATTCAATTTCATTACAGATGCCAAAGTATGTTATATGTCAGCCACATTCAAAACAATATAGGTAAAATTTGGAAAACAAAACAGAGAGTTTTCTGCAGATAAAATTTATAGAAATTAAAATACCTATTAGACAATTCTCAAAAAAATAGGCTCCACGGTCCACATGGATGACCAATATGACTTCCAGGACAACAGGAGCTAATGAAATTGGTACCAGGCACCTGGGAGGTTATTAGTAACCAGACTTAACTGGTAAGCTGTAGAGGAAGCAAGCAAGGTGCCCCCACAACATGAACTACTTTATTGTTTACTATTCCATCCCATGTTTTTGGGATAAATGAAAGAAGGGCCAAAATTTGGAGTTTTTTCTCTATCTTACGTACATGAGAAGTAGAAGGGAAATTAGATAACTTTTTTATTCTGAAAAAAACTAGAGTGCTTTTCCTTTTGATTGATTAAATAGAAGATGAATGGACAGTGGTATGAGTTTTGTTTAAAAAATACCTAGGATCTCAAAATATGAAAAATGTATGAATATAAATTATGATTTAGACATTTAAAATTATGATTTGGGGCACTAATTACTTCAGAATTTGTCTATGAGTACACATGCATTCTGTCTACAGACAACGCATCATGGTAGGACACTATTTCTGAGACTAGTGATTCATGTTAGCACTACCCTAGGGTTAAGCTGCCTTTTGTCTATAAATCTGAAAGAATTATTGAAATTAAAATGTTTAATGTTAATGCCATCTTGGTTATTTGGCATGTGTCCAAATAATGATTGCAGGAGAAAAAAATTAAATATGAACATAACAACAGAAACAAACAATGCATCTCTTTCCACTTACAGTGGACTCAAATTTGTCTGCTTAGTAATACCCCACATTATTGCTTCAAAAATGTTTCCAGTGACTCTTGGGAATGCTATGCCCTCGGCAAAACTTCTTTGTTTAGATCACTCTTTGAGAAAGTCATTTCAGTCTAAATTGTGTACATTCTAGGTCCTGAGGTTAATAAGAGCTTTTGACCTTTTGGTTTCTACAGCCTGTTCTTCTCTGGGATGATTGATGGCATTAATTCTCCTCACATGTGGTCCATGGGAAACCACCCCACTTAAAAGAAATACGCTAATTCCAAGGACAACCTGGGATGACACGTGATTATGCTGCCAACTCAATCCTCTGAGTTCCAAAGAACTCAGTCAAGGCAGAGATGTTTCGACTAAGATTGTATTCATGAAATAATGAAACAAAGTTCAATGAAGCAAAGCTTGGAGAAATTTAAATAAAATGATGAGAGTCAAGGGGTCTCTCTCCTCCAGCTGTAGCTTTTTGATTCCTGGCATTTCCACTTGCCAAACCCACAGCCTGTCTCCTAGTTTTGGGATGTCAGTACTCATGCGCCCCACAGCCACAGTTTCCACTCTCCTCATAGTAACTGCTGTCCTCATCTTCAAGGTGCTTTCACTGAATTTTCCTAAAATACTAATGCTGAATTAACCTTTTCAAAATGAGGGTGGGCACATATCACTTCTCACTCTAGAACTAAATGGGTTAATAACCAAACATAATTCAAACTCAGTACCATACATTCATAATCAGACATATTTCAGACTCAACACAGTTATGACAGACTGTCTATCTTCCTCTCAAAAGCAGGCCTTCAGCATTTTGTATTCTAGTCGGTAGCACCACCAACCATCTACCCAGTCTCTAAAGTCAGATGTCAAACCTTGCTTTTCCTCATTCTTCATTCCCAATTGGCATGTAGGCCCACTGAAATATAATCTAATCTAAACTATCTCCTTCTCTGTAGCCCCATGCTAGGATCCTGGGTATGGCATTATCATCTCTTGCCTACTGCTGGATTCCAGTTTCCAATTTCTTCCATCTATTCTACATAGTTACCAGGGTATTTGTTCTAAACTCAGATCTAATTATGTGACTACTCTACTCAAAATCCTTAAGTAGAATCCCATACCTGTCCTAAAACCCTAGCCCAGACAACTGGCTCTCTGACCTGTCTTCATGGCACCTCCAACTTCTCCACCTTCAGCCATGCTAATACACTCAAAGTATACCAACTGCAAGGCTTAAAGACTATGTGAACAGGCAACCTATACTTATATAACTAAGGAATGTGAGTCACTGAAGGGCAAGAGCCCTATCTTTTAATTCAGAATGCATTATTAGAATCTCTCATAATTTCCTATATATAAAACACAATCAGCCATGTTTATTAGTGAAGGTGGTGACCATATAGAAACTATATGTAGGTTCCATAAGTTAGTATTTTATTTGTATAAATAAAACCCAAATAACTCTAGAAAAAACTTTGATTTATTGCCAGCAAAGTGGTGAGAGTCTAGGTTACAGCATGAGCAATAGTTTCATAAGTCATTTGGTGGTTACTGAATCCTCTACTTGTGAAGAATTGGGTTTGACTCTCAGCTGAGGAAAATCTGTTTTATAAAAGGGAGTCTTTTAATTGTCTATTCTTAACAAAGATCTGTCCATGCCCTTTCAGTATCTATTGAAACACTTACTAGATAAAGGCAGTTACAGTTCAGTAATAAAAATAATTTGGGCCCTGGCTGGGTGGCTCAGGTGGTTGGAGCATCATCCCATACACCAAAAGGTTGCAGGTTTGATTCCTGGTCAGGGAACATAGCTAGGTTGTGGGTTCCATCCCCAGTCAGGGCGTATATGGGAAGCAACTGATTAATATTTTTCTCTCTCTCTTTCTTTCTCCCCTCTACTCTCTCTCTAAAATCAATAAACATATCCTCAGGTGAAGATTTAAAATAATAATTTGGACAGAATTCAGCAAATCCATTGTAATGTAGGTACTTGAAATATACTTACTCATAAAACCTGGAAGATGCTTAACCTAATGTTCAAAAATTTGTTTTTAGAAAAATGAAAATGTCTATCAATTTACTATAAAGCTGACTTCCAGCCAAGATGGAGGCATAGGTGGAAACACTGCCTCCTCGCACAACCAAATTGAAAGACAACAAAGTTTTAGTAACAAAAATGCAACCAAAACACAGAAAATTGAACTGTATGGAAGTCTGACAACAACAAACCCTTCAGCCAGACCAGTAAGAGGGGCGGAGTCAGTGGCTGGCAGAGCTGGGTTGTGCAGGAAAACTCAGGCAGACCAACCCAGGCGCACAGGTGGCAGTTGGCAGATCCCAGGCTGGGGGTGGCCACGGGTGGACCCAGTGAGGGTGCAAGGCGGCAGGCTGACTGTGATCACACATTTGCACGCAGGTAAACCAGGTGAAGGAGCGAGCAGTGAGGCAGACTGTGCAGACCCCAACGGCTTGTGGAAAGCAGCAGAGGGGACTGCCATTACCCCTCTCTGACCCCACCCCCACATATAGTGTCACAACCCAGCGACTGAGTTGCCCCGCCCTGGTGAACACCTAGCCCCTCATATGTAACAGGCTCAAACAGACCAAAACATTATGGCTCAAGAAGAACTCAAAGCCCCAGAGCCAATAACTCTAAGCAACCAAGAAATAGCCAACCTATCAGATGCACAGTTTAAAACACTGGTGATCAGGATGCTCACAGAACTGGTTGATTTTAGTCACATATTAGATGAAAAAATGAAGGCTAAACTAATTGAAATGAAGAGAAACGCACAGGAAACCAATAGTGATGGAAAAGAAAATGAGACTCAAATCAAGGGAGTAAACCAGAAGGAAGAAAAATATGACCAAACAGAAAAGAAGGAAGAAATAACAATTCAAAAAAATGAGGAGAGGCTTAGGAACCTCCAGGACATCTTTAAACATTCCAACATCTGAATTATAGGGGTACCAGAAGGGGAAGAGGAACAGCCACAAGTGGAAAACTTATTTGAACAAATAATAAAGGAGAACTTCCCCAGTCTGGCAAAGGAAATAGACTTCCAGGAAATCCAGGAAGCTCAGAGAGTCCCAAAGAAGTTGGACCCAAGAAGGAACACAACAAGGCACATCGTAATTACATTAGCCAAAATTAAAATGGAGGAGAGAACCTAGAAGCAAGAGATAAGGAGACAGTCACCTACAAAGGACTTCCCATCATATGTCAGCAGATTTCTCAAAAGAGACCTTCCAGGCAAGAAGGGGCTGGAAAGAAGTATTCCAAGTCATGAAATCCAAAGACCTACATCCAAGATTGCTCTATGCAGCAAAGCTTTCATTTAGAATGGAAGGGCAGATAAAGTGCTTCTGAGATAAGGTCAAATTCAAGGAGTTCATTATCACCAAGCCCTTGTTATATGAAATGTTAAAGGGACCTATCTAAGAAAAAGAAGATAAAAATATGAACAGTGAAAGGACAGCAAACTCACAGTTATTAACAACCACACCTAAAACAAAAGCAAACCAAGAGGACAGCTAGATCAGGAGTGGAACCATAGAAATAAAGATCACATAGAGGGTTAGCAACTGGGGAGTGGGAAGAGGAGAAGGGGGGAGAAGGTACAGAGAATAAGTAGCATAGACAGTAGGTAGAAAATAGACAGGCGGAAGGGCAAGAATAGTATGGGATATATAGAATCTAAAGAACTTGTGACACGTGGGCATAAACTAAAGGGGGGGATGGTGGAGGAGGGGGTATGCATGGTGGAGGGGAATGAAGGGGGGAAATAGGACAACTGTAATGGCATAATCAATAAAATGTATTTAAAAAAATTTACAATAAAGCTGCTCTGAGTAACCAACAGTCATAAGCAACCCATGGAAAGACCCAGAGAGAATTAGTGGGAAAGTTTTCTCGAGGCATGCCTTCTGGTTTTGGTACATAACAAGTATTCATTTCAATTGAACAGATATCTACAAAAAAGGAACTAAGTACCCAGGATGGTGCAAGAGGCTGCCTAAGACATATGCATTTTTTTCCATTCCTCTATGGCAAGAAAGCTTTTCAAGGGCCCTAAAAAATGTCCACCAAATAATTTATTTTGTACAATATATCAATTCAAAAACTTTTTTTTTGCTATGAAGCATATCTGTAGTTATATTCTCTATAAGAGGGAAATGGTACACAATGAAGAAATATTTTCTAGGGCACTTGGAACTTAATAGATATATTTTCCAGGTCATTTGAATAATTTTAATGTGGAAGTTTTGTCCAGTAATATTTGTCAAATTCTTTTCCCATTTTGTTTTTTTTTGCTTTTGCTCCAGGGAACAAAGCCATTTTGGAAACTAAATTAACTACATGTTCTCTGTGTTATTGACAAAAAAAAAAAAAAGAANAAACTTTTTTTTTGCTATGAAGCATATCTGTAGTTATATTCTCTATAAGAGGGAAATGGTACACAATGAAGAAATATTTTCTAGGGCACTTGGAACTTAATAGATATATTTTCCAGGTCATTTGAATAATTTTAATGTGGTAGTTTTGTCCAGTAATATTTGTCAAATTCTTTTCCCATTTTGTTTTTTTTGCTTTTGCTCCAGGGAACAAAGCCATTTTGGAAACTAAATTAACTACATGTTCTCTGTGTTATTGACAAAAAAAAAAAGAAAAAAGAAACTAGCAGAAACCATTTCCCCTGTGCTCCTTCTCCAAGGGGATTGTTCTCTGCCTTCCATTCTCTCCTTTCATAACCTGTTCCTATGGCCTTTCCTTCACCAGGCTAACAGCTTCTGTCTGCAAGGCTTTTATTTAGGACAGTATGAAAAGCCTGCAGGAAAACAGATTAATCATGTTTGTTGCTTCTCTTTTTTACCCCTTTGGTTCTTGCAGAATTTAAGCAAACCAAGAAAATGCATGTCTAATCACAAACGTGAATTCTCTCGGTTATTTTGGTGCATTCCTCTTTTAAACATATCATATAAAAAAGATTCTCTGAAAATGAAATGAAATTAGTTTTCCAAAATGTTTTCCATATCAAATAAGTATTGTAATTATTTAAACACATATTCTGTGTACCTCAAATTCCAAAAAAACTTATATATCCAAATGCCAAGGAAATAATGAAATATTTTATGTTTTGAATTTTTGCATAAGTATTCCTTGTGAGACAGACATAAATAAGCATTTTAAAGTAATAGAGTTAGATGCCATTAATCAAATAATGGAAGTCATACAGTCTAAGAATCTCCAAAGTAGACCTTAGAATGGTCTTATCACTGCTCAGTGTAAATGGACTAAAGAACCTTCACTCAAGTCTTATTCTTGAAAATATCAGAATGCCATCTTTCACCATTAATTTCATCCAATAATAAAATGGGATAAATATCGGTGACTTTACTATTTCTTCATATAATGGTTTCATAATTCTCAGATATATAAAAGTTCCTTTTGCTCAGGATGAACTTGTTTGCTCCACTTTTCCCAGTGTTGAAAGAAGTGTTTCTGAACTGCACTGCTGGTTTTCTCTGTAAAACGTTACAGCTGGAGCCTGAGACATGGAGGGCAACGCCATCACTCTCAGCACAACAGAACCATTTCTTCTATGCTCAGACCTTCTCTCAACATTTTAGAACATGGTATTTTCATCATTTTGGTCATCTTGCTGAAACCTCTAAGGACAGAGAGTTTAAAAAGTAGCAGTAGAATTCTTATATCTGAAAATAACAAGTAAAGGATACTGCACAAATAGAAACTCTCAAACAAACACTGTCCTTCTTCAACCCATTGGCCAGGCAGAATCCCATCGAGATGAGACTTTTTGGAAACAAAACATGAAAACACATCTGATTTAATGGGAATTCATAATACATCAAGGCAAGTCATCACCCTGAATGAGGCTGACTGGAGACAGAAGTACCTTGGCTGGGCTGATGGGAATCCCTGCCTCTGGGAAGACTGGGTTTCTAGCTAAGATGCCAAGTTCACCAAGTGTCTCATGGACAGTTTATTTGCATATCTCTCCCTGTTTCATTCTACAGAAAATTGTACGTAATAAGTATTTTCAGCTTTTTTTGTTTACATATACACTGAGAACAAAAATTAAAATCAGGGCAGAATCATCCACAGGAGAGACAGATGGTACCAAGGATATAGATTCAGCTATCAGATAATTCCTTCTAGGTAACTTCATAGTGTATAGAGTCCCTGCTATTGTACATTATAGTGTAGGACACTTTTGTGAGAGGAAAGTATTTCTGTAAAAAACCTCCTAGATCTGTGGTTGTGTTTACAAAGGCACTGGTGTGAAATATACACAGAGAAGACCCATGTGCAATGGGCTTGTGTGAGCGACACAGCAGTGGGTGAGAAGGCACATTTTGTACACCTCAGGTGCAGTGGCAGCTTAAGGAGGCATCGCAGGAACACATTAATCAACACATTTGAGGAATGCATTAATCAACACTGCCGTGCTGGCTGGCACGCCCTATTGTTTAACCATGCATGCTAACGGACGTGAAGCAGCAATATGAATGTGAATTTCCACCATGCTGCCAGAAACAAAGCCCTCTCAGGACTGGATCCATGCACCACATCCGACTCGACACTTTCAATGGAAATCCTTCTCTCCTGTGTTCACACTAGTTTACGTACTTGCTTTCTAGAAGTCAACCAGAAACAAAGACGCTTTATAGACCAGCTAAATTTGAAGAAAGCTGTAGCAATGCTCTATGCAGATATGAAAATGTGAATCCTTCCAAGAGACTTTCTTCTTTGCCTTACAAAATGAATGCTGTTGTGAAAGGAAAAATAAAGCAAAACAAAACAAAACAGAAGTTCAAGCATCTATTTGTGTATGCAGTCAGATGTGACAGCGACATACTGCATTACCAGCAGGGGCCTGGGTCTGGCCTCCTGCTCCACATTGGGCTTCATTTTCCCCCTGGGTAGTTCCCTAGATAACCCTCCTGTCAGGATTTGACTCCCTCCAAAAGCAGCCAGGGATGAAATGTCCAGATGCTGGAAGAAAAGGATCTGATAAAGCCCCCACAGAACCTAGGCACACATTTCTACCTTTGTGTGTGCAGTTACATAGACCTGAACATTTCAGGCTTTCTGGTATTATCAACAGCCAGAGTATCTCATGCAGTAGGTTATGGTGGGCAAAATTCAATAACTATTGATTTTGGTCATGAGAAAGCTGAACATAAAGATCACAATTCTGAATGAATAATGGGTACTATTTATAATTATCAGTTTGAGTAAGCTTCCTCTCAGGGGCAGAGTTATTTCATTAGAGGTTGTATTTGTTGGAAACAAGGGTCACAGAGCAGAGGCTCCCCTCTCTGGAGGTAGACTTCTAGTCATTTCCGTGAGCCCCCAAATTAAAGTCCATGGCCCACTAATGTAGACTTATCACCAGTCCTAAATCTGGTAATACTAGAAAATATTTTTTAAAACAACAAGCCAAAAGTGCAGCAGGGAAAACAAATCTGATCCACTAAGTATGTGCAAAGAGCTCTTTGCAAATGTCACTGCATCAGCCCCTTTGTGTATAAATGCTAAATTGCTATGCATTTCCTCTACTGGAGTGACTCAGGCAATTTTTCCCTTCCAAAATTCGAAGCAGATATTTCTCCCCATTAGACCACAGTGGGAGGTGAGGGGAATCACACTTACAAAGTGTTGAAAGTTGCAAGATTCCTCTAATGACCACTAGCACTAATTGTTGCTGCCACAAAAACATAATGACACCTTTCTCATCACTCTCTCACCCTGGCATGATTACCCACCTCCCACTACCTTCTAAGAGAGCAAGTTGATGTCTTTCTTCACATACCTTTCAGTGGCTCTTTCTGGGCCTTCAGTAACCATTAACAATCTGAGCAGTCCAGAGTAGTGGGGAGGGGAACGGGGGGAGTTACCAGAGACAACTGATCCCTGTGTATATTTCACACCAGTGCCTTTGTAAATGCAACCACAGATCTAGAAGGTTGTGCCCCGTAACAATTATGAGGACAGGAGGCAAGGAGCAGAAAGGACTTATTGAATAAATGTATCCCAATCATGGATGCCGTAACTCAGAGCTAAATATCACAAAGTATATTATTATCCAGCATCCCTACAGAATCACTGTACATGAGATTTAATATTCTTCCACCTGACCTCAGGTCTCAAGGCCTTACTCAGTCTCCACACAGTAATGGAAAGCTGGGTGGTACACGGGGAAGGAAGAACAGAGCATTTTCTTCCTCATTCAACTTTTAGGAATGCTGAACTTGGGTGAAGTTCATTCCATTAAGAAGTTTGCTGCAATCACAATGGAGAGTGCTACTGTTTCAAGAGATGTGGTCACTCACCATATGTCAGGATAAAGAGGGAGTAAGTCAGTAAGTATAAGAAAAGATCACTCTGGTTTTCTAGCTGACTAAATGCCTCATCTATTCAAAGATAATCACCATGTGTCTCTGAGGTTTTATTTTTTTAATCCCTTCACCCTTTCCGCCCAGGCCTGCAGCAGGGAGGTAGAAGAAGGTATAGGGGGAATAAATGGTGATGGAAGGAGACTTGACTTGGGATGTTTAACGCACAATACAGTATACAGATAAAGTATTATAGAATTGTACGCCTGAAATGTTATACAATGTCACCCCAATTAATTCAAGAAGGAAGGAAGGAAGGAAGGTAGGAAGGAAGGAAGGAAGAAAGAAAGAACAATCCTTTGCTTGAATTTAGATTCCAATCTTGTTTTTTTTTTTTAAGTTCAGGGCTTCCTGGGGTAACTGCTTTTATTCATCTCCAGTTTCATGAGGTGAATATTCCTTTTGTGGATGATATGTGTCTCCTGGATTTGTCTGGTGTATGTAACATTCATAGTAAATCACTAGTCCCATTTGGACTTTGTTATAAAATACTGAAACATATTTACAAATCAACTTAATTATAAGATAGTCTTTTTACTGTCACAAGTTTTACTGTGATCTACTCAATATATGCAGTTGACCCTTGAATCGCATAGATTTGAACTGTGTGAGTCCACTCACACAAGGGTTTTTGGGTTTTTTTTTTTTGGTAAGTGCCTATATTGTTTTTGATCAATGTTTGAGAGTCTGTGGATGTGGAGGGCCAACTGTATGCATCGATCTATGCCATTTTATATAGGGAGTTTGAGCATCCTCTGATTTTGGTATCTGTGGGGAGGTCCTAGAACTAATCACATGTAGATATCAAGGGACAACTTAAGTTTTGGGGGAGTCAAAAATTATACCTGAATTTTTAGCTTTACAAGGGGTCAGGGCTCCTAATCTCTGTGTTATTCAAGGGTCAAATCTAATTACCATTCTCCTGAGATGTATGCATAATTTCAGAAAGTTAGAACTGTGAGTCCAAGGGAAAGAAAAACTTTCAAATCATTAACCAAAAACGATTATTAAAGAACTCCAATAACATGTCAGAATTTCCTTTTTATATAGCTTGTAAAATGGGAACATGCTTTTAAGGGGCAGCTTGGCCATGATGCTTCTTCAGACTTCTTATGGTTACAACCAGAACCAAACTTATACACATGCAGCCAGAGCAGAAAACCAGTTACGTGAAGTCATTTTGGGGGCAGCCATTCTTCTCACTGTGGTTGCTGCTGAAATTCTGCGATTGTTGTCCTGCACTTTAGCTCAAGGGTTTCAAGCCCAGGTGGAAGGCGGATTTCCCTTGGAGAGAATTTACACAATAGTATTAATAATAAATGTGAGCACAGTTGTTATATGCCACTGGAAATTGGTAGAGGTAGCCCTTTCCAGAGAGAAGGATGTGGAAGTGGGAATGGGGGTTCACAAACCACAGTTCTGGCTGCTCCCATCTTTCAGAGACCAGAGCACACCAGTGAGTGTGGGAAAGACTACTGAAAACACTAACTACAAAAAACTTTCTCATTCTAATGTCAGAGGCCAATTCTTGAATAGCCTGGCGACATTCTGAATACAAGTGTGCTTCAGAATTTCGGGAAGTTTTAGGGAGTCTTTGTGAAGCAAGGGAAAGAATGGGGAAGACACTCAGTATTTAGTTTCAACCAGATCAAATCATTCACAAAAGTAAAATGAGATATTTTAGTGGCTCCAATAGTGCTTCACAACTAAAGGTTCACTTCAGTCATTTAACAAAAGACTAGACAAAAAGATCAATGAGAATATGTTGAGAGAGGTAGGGCTAAACCTTTTTACCTATTACTCTAGAAGATAGAGATTTTAAGTCAAACAACTCTCACACAATGAATAAAAGGGAAAAGAATGGAAGCAGCCAGGAAAACTCCCTTAGAAACCAGCTGAGAGCACCCTCAAAAGTGGGACAGCACCTTTTACTGAGCCCCACTGCTGCCCCCTTAAAAGGGCTGCGTGCACTCCTTCCCAGGGGCCGCCTCCCTGGCCTTGTCTTCATGCCTTCTCTTCTTTCATTAGAAATGACCATTTACAGACCTGGTCTTGCTGTCTTTCTACCGCTCCTGGGTATCACAGGATACATTATCCACAGAAGGACTTGCTGTAACTTACTGCTGATAGTGTTTTATTTAGGGCCACTGAACACTATTACTCCTAAGTCTTAGTTCCTAACAACGGTGATTTGGTATACACAGATTCTCACGTCTCTATCAGAACAAATGGATCTCACTATTACATTGCTCTATCTGGAAGGCAGGGGTATTGTTTTATGAAATATGAACACTTGTTGGAGGAGGTATGTATAGGTATATCAAAAACATTGTAAAAGTAGACATTTTACATCAACAAACTAAGGCTCTTTTGGTATTAGTCATACTCAAGCAAAACAAAATGTGTTATTTGATGTAAAAAGCAATGATCTTAGTTTCCAGGCTACTGATTTGGGGAATTCTGGTGGTATTCTTAAACACCATAAAAACTAGTTAGTCATATAAAATCAGTTTCAATACAACACAATGGAAGCAAATTCAACTAAGGCATGAATCATTTCCTTTTAAATACAAAACAACATCTGAATGAATCAAAGAATTCTCAAGGACAAGGGACAACATGTTTAGACTATTTTACTACCTCAAAATCTTGTATAAAATCTTTTTTCTTAATTAAAGTCCATGAGAGTTTATTTACCAAATGAAACTGATGAGGCATAGGACTAAATGTCTGAACAATCATGTTCTCACAGATTTTTTAAGAAAGCCATTATTGGTTAAGATGTGGTCCTCTGAACTGTGTTCCAGATCTCCAAGTAAGATATTTTTCATGAAGGTCAATACTATAATAATGGCCTTTCAGAAGGCATCATAGGCCTGGCAGAGTCCATTCTGAAGCCGATAATTTTAAATGACATAAATAAATGGGAGTGGGGTGAGTGATGGGGGTGGAAAACAGGGGTGGGGAAGGAATTTACAAAGCAGAAAGCACACATCAAAGTAATATTTAAGCTTTCCAAAGGACTTTTGTATATTGGACTTCACTGTGAGACAAGAAAAATCATGTACAGAGAGTATGTTCTTTGGAGATTTTTGATAAATGATTAAATCAAAAGAAAAACTCTTTTCTTGTCCATGATTCCTTGTTACTTTAAATGTTTAATTCCTTCAGAATATATTGTTTACTAGCAATGCTATTATCCTGCTGTCTCTTTCCTAAAGTTTATGATTCATAATTCAATAAAACAAAAATCTTATTACTATGAAAGAACACAAAGGGCTGGTTTTCTTTGCTATGTATTCTATGTACCTGATCTGTCCTCTTCAACGAAGAGTATGATTAATGTTTTGCATCTATGTTCCTACTTCCTGCCTTTTATCATATTCTCTGGATTAAAGAGTATTATGTATGGCAAAAATATTACATAATCACATCACTTTATGGTATAATTTCTTTCTTTCAAAAAGATAAACTACTACCTCTGAAGAAGGTCTGAATAAGTTGCTATTCATTTTAATAATTTAAACTAGAAGTCTTCTCAGTATCGCTCTGTGGATCGAAGGGAGGGGGAATATTAACAAGACATTTGTCATCAATCACAGCAGATTGTCAATATACTAACTCCAAGTGACTCCCTGATGGGAAACACAATTATAGGAAGGACTCCTGTAAAGAAAGACAAATTATGAATACATCTGGCAAAACACATCACTGCTGGTTTCAATCAAAACTGAAGGCAGATAGGTTACTAAAACTTCGGTGGCGAAGCCCTTAATGGATCCCACCCCAAAGAGTCATGTCTGTTTTCTCTTTTAATTTTAGGGGACTAGAGAGAGGTTTTGTAATGCATTTATGTGTGAATAAAATATTTCCTTGCTGTGGGCTTATTTATTAGTAGTATTATTATTTAGATTTTTCATTTATCATAGCAGGAATTCTTTTGACTGTTTTTGAAAGGCCCAGTTTTCAAAGAGGGTCATAAGTAGATGATGGCAACAGCCAAGGCAGAGCAGCCCCACCTGGGCTACGACAAAGGCTCAGCTATGCAAGGCCTCGGAGCGTGGTCCTGAACTCTTTTCTCCCTAGCCTAAATGCTCGCTTTGCAAATAGTCCAGCTGAGAATTAGCCAAAAAAGGACAGCAGGGACCCGGAGTAGTACAGTCACAGCTGAGCACATTAGGTTGCATTTTTTTTCAGACAACCAACTCAGTGACATCCATCGTTTTCTAAAGGGGATTTGTGGCTTTTTGGACTTTGGACTTTTGGAAACAGAAGTCACACTATCAACCTTTGAAAAACCCTTCAGAGATGAGAAACAAGTGTCAATTCAGGACTTCCTGGCTGCACTCAAATATTAAGAAAACTATAAATTTCAAACGATTCCATTAATTAAAATAAAAGATGTGTAATCAGTTCAGATGTTTTGGGTTATACATACATTATAAAGTGTTTTCTGAATTAAACTGCAAAAATCTTACACATAATCTTTAATAGAGATTTTCATTGAATTTGATGCAATACTTTATCAGAACAAACTGTTAGTGTTGTGAAGGTTGGTAATTCTTTCTTACAATTAATACTCATTTTATAGCAAGATTTTTAGAGTGAGGTTTTAGACAGGGTTTTCTTTCATTTTCATTCATTTCCCACTTTTATTTTATTATTTTAAAAATAATTTTTATTATATTTTTTCATTACCATTTAGTCCTCCATACTCCTTTCCCCTTACAATACTTTGTATTTCTTTGGTATCAGTTGTTATTTCTCCTCTTTCATTTCTGATTTTATTTATTTGGGTCCTCTCTCTTTTTTCTTGGCTAGTCTGGTTAAAGGTTTGTCAATCTTGTTTATCTTTTCAAAGAAGCATCTCTCAGATTCATTTATCTTTTGTATCATTTTTTAAGACTTTGTTTCATCTATTTCTGCTCTGATCTTTATTTCTTTCCTTCTACTCACTTTGGGTTTTGTTTCTTGTTCTTTTCCAAGTTCCCTTAAGTATAAAGTTAGATTGCATATTTGAACTTCTTGTTTTTTTGAAATATGCCTGTAATGCTATGACTTGCCCTCTTAGAATTGCTTTCCCTGTGTCCCACAGATTTTGGATCATTATGTTCTCATTTTCTTTTGTTTCAAGGTACCTTTTGATTTCTTTCTTGATCTTTTTGTTGTTTAGTAACATGTTATTTAGCTTCCACGTCTCTGTATGCCATTCATTGTTTAGTAACATGTTATTTAGCTTCCACGTCTCTGTATGCCTTTCAGTGTTCTTGTGATTGATTTCTAGTTTCATAGTATTGTGGTCAGACAAGATGTTTGGTATGATTTCGATCTTCTTAAATTTATTGAGACAAGCTTTATGTCCTAATGTGGTCTATCCTAGAAAATGTTCCATATGCACTTGAAAAGTACATATATGTTCCATATATCTTCCATATATGCACTTGAAAAGTACATATATTCTGCTGCTTTGGGGTGAAATTTTCAGAAGATATCAATGAAGGCCATTTGATCTAGCATGTTATTTAAGGCTGTTGTCTCCTTGTTGATTTTCTGTTGGAAAATCTATACATTGAAGTCAAAGACTTGTTGAAATCCCCAACTCTGTCTATATTTCTGTTGATCTCTCCCTTTATGTCCATCAAGATTTCTTTACACATTTAGGTGCTCCTATGTTGGGTGTGTAAATGTTTACTAGGGTTATAGCCCCTTGTTGGATTTTTCGCTTTATCATTTTGTAGTGTCCTTCTTTGTCTTTTACTATAGCCTTCGTTTTAAAGTCTGCTTTGTTGGATATGAGTATTGCTACTCCAGCTTTTTTTTCCTTTCCATTTGCATGAAATATGTTTTTCCATCCTTTTACTGTTAGTTTGTGTGTATTGTTTGATCAGAGGTGGGTATCTTGGAGGCTGCATATATATGGGTCTTGTTTTTTATCCATTCAGCTACCCTGTGTCATTTGGTTGGAGCATTTAAGCCATTTATATTTAAGGTGATTATTGATATATATGTATTTAGGACCATTTTATTGTTAGACTATTTTCCTCTGTTTTCTTTCTTTTTCTCTTTCTTTCTTTCTTGCTTTTCTTTTCTTTTCTTTCTTTTCTTTCTTTTCTTTCTTTCTTTCTTTCTTTTTCTCTCTCTCTCTCTTTCTTTCTTCCCCTTCTTCCTCCTCCTCCTTTTCTTCCTCTTCCCCCTCCTCCCCCTCTCCTTCTCCTTCTTCTTTCTTCCAAGCCCTTTAATATTTGTTGCAGTACTAGTTTGGTGTTAACAAACTCCTTTAGCTCTAGAGGTGGGTAGGAAAGAGTCCATAAAGACTATGTCTACAATAATAACTCAACTCCACAAACATACTGACATTTAATATATGTCAATATATTAGATAAATATAAATAAAGAAAAAGAATAAAATGTAAATAAGACATGTTTTCTACCATAATGGATCTTAGTCCAGATGCTACTAGGAAAAACAGTACTGCCACTGACCATCATAAAAATGCAGTACGTAGAGCATTATAAGACCACAGAAGGGACAAAAGGAAGGATTTCTATAGAAGATAACACTCAAGCTGAACCTTAAACATGGGTAGAAAGGGCATTCTGAATACAGGGAAGGGTAGGAGCAAAATCATGGCAATGACAAAGCAGGTGATATGTCCCTCTAGTACAGCAATGAAGCTATAAGGAGTGGGCAAGGAGTATGGCGAAGAGGGGAGGCTACAGAGATCTTTTGGAAGCAGAGTGCACAGGGCTTTTTGAGCACCTACCAATTTATGAATCTGGACTTGAACTTAAAAACAATGTGGACTTATTGAATATTTCAGGTGGGATGACAGAACACTTGTCAGTAGAGTGGGCAACTGTCTGAGAGAGGGCAGAGATTGAAAGAGAGACTGTTTAAAGGGTGTTTCAGTGATCAACATACTAGATTATTGAATTTAAAGGGCAATCACTGCCTCCTTCCCAAGCCCAACCCAACAAGCACACATTTGTCTCCTCCCCAAGATGAATCAAGATACATAGATGCAACACTGACTTAGGGGTAAGGACACTGATTTGGCCATGCTGGCTAGTATTATTGCACATCTATTTACTTTATCAGTGGAATAATGTTGTGACTTTCTGTTGTCCTGATTTGTGAGTGTACCTTTATAGGTAGAAATTGATTAGGTCAGTAGGTGGTTGTAGTCTCATTTCTCTCCTTTCCACCTAGCCATCTCAAAAAAATCATGGTAAGATAGATATGCAACTCAAAAGTGTAGCCTGTTCCTTCCTTTTTAAAGTCTCTTCTAAAACAAATTTCTGTGTATGATAAAATCGATAGAAACTTAGAGAGCCCATTAGTTTGCTAAACCAAGTCCTTAAGGAGAATCTTCACCCTAATTATCTGGGACTCCTCACTGTGTCTGAAGAACCTACACCACACTGCTTCAAAACTATTGTTGAAAATACGTATTACAGATGACTAGAAGCTACAACTAAATATTGGGGAATGAATGAATCAAAGACACATGTCAATAAAAATAACTTTATTGTTATTTTTATCAGAAGAGAGAAAAGAACTCATATTTCATGGGCTACTACTATGTCCCAGACCCTGTATGTATATTGCAGGTGATGCACCAATTCTGTAAGCATCACTGTTGCTTCAACACATAGGCAGCAACTAAAGCACAGAGAGGCTAAAGAAATACCCTACTCACAACTAGCAAGCAATACACCTGGAATACAATACCTCTTCTATTTAAATATAAAACTTGTTCTTCTTCATCTTCACCCTATAGCTTTTGAGAGAAGACAGAATAAACTTGGGAGTTGGGGTGCTACAGAGATTTAAAGGGAGAGTGGCAGCAGCAGAGGTTGCAAGAAAGAATGACCATGGGAAATGGCTCTCCCCAGTTACATCCTTCCTGAAGGCTTTGACCCTGTGGATGACCATCCTCCTCTCCTGATTCCCTTATTTCTTGGTTTCCTCAATACCTCCCTCTCAACAGCTGTCAATGGGAAGTCCCTGAAGCCTGAGCTGGCAACTACCACATCCTCCCTGGGGAACGTGGTATCTAGTTTTCAGTAACATATAACCGCACTACCCTTTCTATGCCCCTATGCTAAGTGTAACTTTTATTAATAATGTTTCACAAATAAGGCAGGTATGAAAATACTACTGGGTAAGGTGGTTGTTTTGATTGGGTAAGGTGGTTGTTTGAGTAGTTTTTAGTATAATTTAATTCAGGGCCAATTGCCCTGAAAAGAACACATAGGTAGTTTGGCATAGGTATGCTTTCCATAGGCATGCTGTGGAAAAATTATTTCATCCTTGCTAGTGTTATTATTGATAGGGCACTGCCTCATTTGTAATTGCCCTGTGATGATTTAAGCCCTCAAGTCTTTGCAAAGAATACCAAAAACCTAGAAATTAATTGTATTGCCATATCAGCAATTATGCCAAGCATTTCTAGGGAATACATTTTTGTTACATTCATTACTCTTGCTTGGATGACTATGTCAAAGGGTTTTCATCATTCTGGAACACATTTAGGTGGAGGGAATAAAGTAATACATCATTGCTAAGGATTATTTTTCCAGTAACAAACTAATAGTTTAATTTTTTTACCAAAATATGATCAACTTATCCTATTAAATAAAGCCAGTCCTAAGTCAAAAGGTCAAGTGAGATCTGATGTAATTTAAAAGTAGCCTTCAGAAAAGATGAATATCTAGGTGAAAAGTGAAAACCCAAAGCCCATAGTACACACAATAAACCAGTTACAATAAAGGTAATTTAATGGTACATAAGTATTACATAAAGATTTTAATAATTCAAGAAAGTGAATATTTGCCTTAGCCACTCACGGAAAAGTAAAATATTAGACCTCCCCTATTCTTGCCAAAGTAGATCAAACTATTGACTGGTGTAAATTTTTTGCAGGAATATTTTTGTGTTTTTTAAAGTTAAAATCTATAACATTTAAAGACAACACAAAAATCAATTATTGAAAATGTTAGTAGGTAACAATTATTACTAAACAAAACCATCCAAGATCTCATTTGGCTTATACTCTATGGAACAAGTATGAGGACATTCAACACACTTACTCTTTGGTTCCTGTGAGGTTGATTTCTGAAAACTGGCCTTATTGATGATGCAGCAAAGGATAGACTACACTAAAATACCAAGCATCTGTCCCCTTGAGCCAATTGTGTTTTCAACGATGATAATTATTTCCTGTTTACACTCTTAAAAAGCAAACAGGTGAGAAATACTTTTTAAAGTATCAATTTTGAAAACTTTACATGTAACAATATATTTATGACCATGTACTATTATATATTTCTGTAGCATGCAAAATTGTTTTGAGCTTTTATCACTATAAAATGACAGCAATTAATAAACTTATTTTTAATCTTTGATTTTAACAAAACTTCAGTAGTACCAAAATCATGAACTAATCCCAAAACACTTCTTTTTTTTCTAACTTTCTGCCATTGACATGCTCTCTTGACTGAATTTGGGGTCCATTCATACTTTTTTTAAAAGATTTTATTTATTTCTCTTTAGAGGGGAAGGGAAGGAGAGGAGAGAAACATCAATGTATGATTGCCTCTCGTGAGTCCCCTACTGGGAACTGTCCTGCAACCCAGGCATGTGCCCTGACTGGGAATCGAACTGCGATTGTGTGGTTCACAGGCCCGTGCTCAATCCACTGAACTACATCAGCCAGGGCCATTCATACTTATTAACCAGAGAGAAAAGGATAATCAAATAGCCCTATTAAAATTGGCATTTATCTTCATTTTCTCTGGGGTATGTCTGTTACCCAGCAGCTTAATTCAGCATGGCATGAGAAAAAGCCAAAACCATCTCAAAACCCAGTTCTTCCGACTTCAGCAAGCTATGAAACATAACCCATTCCAAAGAACAGAGTACGTTCTAAAATACAGCAGGTTCTCCAAATTGTACCTGAAGCAGACAGTGCCCAGATGGACTCACCTCTACCACCACCTGGCTGGCTGGTGTTCTGGGTACATGAGGTCCTGACTTTTAGCCCCAACTTTAGCCTCTTGCAAGACTAGTAAATTTGTTGGGACTTGGTACCAACTCCATGACCTTTTAAATGTCAGGATGGAAACAAGGCTGATGGATCCCTTCTGATGGGAAACCTTCAGGTGCATCCTGCTTTAGTCTTTTGAGAAAGGAAACCACTGATCCCTTGATAAACCAAATTAAACAGATTGAATACTGACTACCCCAAAAGCTTTTTGACTATTTGAAGTGACATCATCACTTACTACCTTGTAGACTGGTGTCAACATCCAACAGTGGGCAAATGACACTGATCTATGGCAGGTCGGGCATATGTCATCTTACTACCTCTCAGTGCAGTGATAATCATACTGCCACATATATTGTTATTACATTTTATGGTTTTATAGGAGGAATTACTGTAACTATAAATAGAAGCCTAGCAATGCAGTGTGCAGTAATGGTTAGCTGTCCCATGTAGAGTGGTTGTGGGGAAGAGGCTCCTGTCCGGGCTTGGCATTTCTAGCTCTCCCTATATGTGGGTGCAGCTGTGAGATGTGACAGAGCTAATGTGTACCGCTTCTTTGCCCAGATGTTTAAGAAGCGTGCCCTGTGTTTTCCCACCCCTCTGAGCTCTCCAGTCTGCTGGATGTCTATGCTCAGCATGACTAGAAGTTGCATGACATGGCCTCTGTCAGCACAGGTTCATGAAGGGAGACAAGTAGAGATCCTTCCCTTCATACAAATGATCTACGTTACAAGCACTAGACTGTTATGTGAGCAAGAAAGGACTTTTAATCCAGCGAAGTTTCTATAATTTAGGGGTTTGCTGTACCAGCTGACTCTGCCCTATCTGGCAGTCAACATGTCATGAACATAATAGGAACATTAAATTAAATCTATTCTAATTTTAAAATATTAATGTATCCAGAACAGTAAAGCAGCATTATTAAAAGTTATTGAATTAGTCCTACTAAAGATAATGAAAGTAACCGCGTTTACTTCTCCCAGGGAAGAAAAAGTTTAAATGAGGCTAGTGAAATTGTTAGTAAATACATGAAGGTCCTAAGAATTTTTATAGCACATAGTGAAAAACTATTTTTCAACTTCATTAAATATAAACCAAACAAATAGAGAAGATTTACAGGATGCTATATAAAACAACATTGTACTTAGAACATTGAAAGTTTTGGAGAGAACCTGATTCAGTAAGTGTAGGGAGGGCCTGGAAATCCACTTCACTAACAGACAGCCCCAGGGGGTTCTGATGCAAGTCGTCAGGGGACACACATGAGCAGTACAGTGAAGAATGTCTCTAGGGTAATGATGGTTAAACAGTGAAACATGTATACCACTTGGTGAGGTTGTCGATTTCCTTCCTAAATAATAAAGTAAAACTGGGAAAGTTTTTCATCTACCAGGTGGAAAACACACTCTGTCAAGAAACATTACAGAGGTTTGGTAGTCTAGACAAGTAAGATAGGATCCCAACCCATAAGCAGCTCAAAGTCTTAGCAGAGTGACCTTGACTATATCTGTGTGTGCGCACGCGTGTGTGTGTATGTGTAGAGGGGCTGGTGATGAAGAAAAGGAAGAAATAAAGATGACTTCCAGTTTGAATTGGGAAGATAAGATCTCATGCCTGGGTGGGCAGATGTCCCCAGCATGGCCCCAGGTTCACCAATCTCCCCTGGGTACCCCTGCCCTGAAACACAGTCTCCAAATAATGTTATCCTCAACTAAGATACAGAATGAAATAGGACAGGGACACACCCAACTCTATTCAAGAAGCAGAAGCAGCCCTGGCTAGTGTGGTTCAGTAGACTGAGTGTGAGCCTGAAAACCGAAACATTGGTGGTTCAATTACCAGTTAGGGCACATGCCTAGGTTGTGGGCCAGGTTCCCGGTTGGGTGCATGTGAGAGGCAATTGCTTCCCTCTCACACAACAATGTTTTTCTCCCTCTCTGTCTCCCTTCATTCCTATCTCTCTAAAAGTAAGTAAATACAACGTTTTAAAAAATGCAGCAAAAGCAGTTCATGTCTACATATTTTACATATTGAACATGTAAAGTGCTGGTAAGAAAAGATTCCAAGGAAAACCAACAAAAGTTTTATAAAACCACATGGCTATGGCTGTGGACTTCCTTCTAGTTCTGTAAGTTAATAAATCTAATAGGATATTTGCTGGAAAAATTCAACTTACATTTTACACTATCCCATTAATACATTTTATGGCTTTGAAAAGTCAGGAAAAATTAATTCATTCAACAAATATTAATGAGCACTGTTCATGGCCCAGGCATTGTTCTGGGCCTGTAGGTACAACGTTTAACAGAATTTTAAAAAGTCCTGTCCTGTCTTCATATAGCATTTGTTCATTCATTCCCTCATACTCTCAATAAATATTTATTAAATGTCTATCACTTGCCAGTCTCTACGCTAAATACCAGAAATATAATGTAAAAGATAATGATGAAAACCTCAGCAAACCAGACCCTTCCCTGCCCTCATGAAGCTCGTAGCCAAGTGCAGGAGGTAGATATTGACCAAATAATCACAGAAAGGAATCTAAAATATCAACTTTGAAAAGTCAACAAAGCAGAGATGTGTGAAGCTCCTAGAGTGTGTGATGATGGGAACTGGCTTAGTCAAGAAGGTTGGTCATTCTAAAAGAAATGATGACTGATGAACAGGGCTGGGAAGGAGAGTGTGGGCTGAGCAGAACTGGGGAGGAGAGTTGAAGCTGAAGAAGGAGGTAGAGGTCTGGTCACATGTAGCCCTACAGATCTTTCAGTCTTTATCCTAAGGACAATGGGAGTCACTGACATACTTTAAAGAGGCTGGGGAGGAAAGGGTTGGGAAGGAATCACTTGATCAAAAATAATACCTACTTAGCTGCTATAACGATTTAAAAATGACTGACTGAAAATGAGGGCAAGAACTACAAGTGAATTCCTATACAGTTATAAAAATAGATGAAACTCTTTGAAGGTTTCAGATGAAAGACAGTGTTTAACATATGAAAGAATTATCATGATCAAGTAAGAAATTATAAACATCACTCTAATTTTTAATTCTCTAGAGTTGATCAAAACAGAATCTCTTAAGGTTCTATTGTATAATTTACTAATGAGGCTTAATTTGATTAAAAGTGAGTCACCTGAATTTGTAAGCCTGGTAACTTATGTTGCTCAGATTTGATTAATACTGTTTAATAGAAACAAACACAGGAAGGCTGCCAAAATGAGGAGTCAAAGAAACACAGCCCAAATGGAAAAAAAAAGATCAAAACTACAGAAAAAGAACTAAACAAAATGGAGATAAGCAATTTATCAGGTGCAGAATTCAAAACACTGGTTATAAAGATGCTCAAGGAGCTTAGTGAGGACCTCAGCAGCATAAAACAGATCTAGCCAGAAACAAAGGATACACTAATTGAAATACAGAACAATTTACAGGGAGACAACAGTGGAGTGAATGAAACTGAGAATCAAATCAATGACTTGGAATACAAAGAAGAAAAAAACAACCAACCAGAACAAGAAGACAAAAGAATTAAAAAAAAATGAGGATAGTATAAGAAACCTCTGGGACAACTTCAAGAGGTCCAAGGCAGAAAGAGAAGATGGCAGTGGAGTAAGACAAAGGGTTCCGATTCCCCCCAGGCATGGGAGAAAAACCCTGCAGATCTGCAGAGGAACACAGCAAATAGCCACCAGTGACCCAGCATATAGGAAAATAGGACTCAGAAATTGTAGTGGACAATGAATGACCAGATGGTGAGGATATAGCTGCAGGTCAATAAGGTCCAAGGGAACAGCGCAGAGGCTGCAGGCCCTCCACCAGGCTGCGCCAGGGCCGGGGGGTCCGACTCAGTCTCTGGAATCTGAGGTCTGGCAGCAAGGTCCTTGGGAGAGAGCCAGTCATCAGTTCCCTCCCTACCCTGACGGGTGCAGTTTGAAAAATGACAGGAGAGATCTGTTTGCTTGGAGTGTCAGAGAGAGGAGTGGGCACGAGGAAATGAACCAGAGAGATTTGATCACCAGTGGAGTCTGCGGTTGCCAGCTTGGGAGAATTGAGAGTCATCCTTGCCTTCCCCTGTAGCACTAGGAAATGTTCGCATCCAAGCCTGCAGGACCAGGGACGCCTGGCTGGGAGCGCATGCCCACACCCCAACCCAGGACTGTGAATCCTGGGGAAAGTTGGCTCTCAGTGGGGCACTTAAGAGAGGCACCAGTCTGGATCTTGGGAGAGCACTCGTGAGACCACATGAGTTCACCGAGAAGGGAGAAAGGCCACACCAATTGCCCCTCAGACTGCTGCAGCTAGTGTGACCAGAAGAAAAGGTTTGACCAGCTAGAAACCAACAAGAGGGTTTTTTTTCACCTTTTTAAAAAAATAATCTTTTATTTTTTAACTTTATTATTGTTTTATCTTTCAATACTTTTACCCTCTCTCTTCTTCTTTCTTGTTTTATTCCTTCTTCCTTTCTTTCCAAACCTACCACTTTTTCCTCCCTTCTGTTGCCTTTTTTTTCTTTCATTTTGCCCCCCTCCCCCTCAAGTGAGACAAAAGACTTGGAATGGCTAAAAGACCAGAGTTGGACTCAAAGAGGGGGCATCCCAACAGCAGAAACAGAGAGAAAATTTCACTTTGCTATAACAGAAAAACTACAAGTTACTGCATATTTGCATTTTTTCATTATTTTCATCATTCTTACATCTTTTATTTTAATAGTATCTTTGTATTCCTCCTCTTTCTTCATAGTCTTCTTTATCTTTGCTGGATATATGATATCACTTGACAGGTTTCTCTGTCCCCTCAATCATAGTATAATGCTAATTTACTGTCCTTTACTTCCCCTTGCCCAGTTAGTACACTATTGAAGGACCAATACTCCCTAAACTTGGTATATCATAGATTCTGTCATATGATTTTTGCTCTAATATTATTGTAAATAATAGTTGTCACATACTATTGTAAATACTATACAACCCCCCGCCCAGATCTTAGCCCACTACATTCTTGGCTGAACTATAATACTGTAGTGGTTAACTCTATTCTTTCTTACACAACACCTATTTACTATCCTTTATTATCACCTTACCTCAGAATCTGATCTCCCTCAACCTCACTCCTTTCTATATCCAAATCACAATCCTTCCCTCCCCAACAAGAGCCTTATCTTCCTTCCATCCTTTCTGAAAAGTGGCTAGTTGGGTTGAAGATTATGGTTATCACTGTACGTACCCAGGGGATCTCCTATCTCTTCTCTACCGGATGCTACTGTAAATATCATAGAATACTCTCCTGCTTTCACAAACCACTTTGCCATCTCCTCCAACTAATCACAAAAAATAGTAGATGGAATCAGTGACTACCAGAATACCCAAGGGAGACTGCACCACCGAATCTCACAGGTATTCCACCACAGAAGCTCACCCCATAAACCCAGGAAGCCAGAACAAATCAATTTAAGAAGCTGAAGCTAACAAGAAGAGTCTCACAAACACTGTGAAGACAAAGAAACAACCCCCCAATGAAAGAAAACGAGGAAGCCTATCAGATATTGAATTCAAAGCACTGGTTATCAAAGGAAGTTCAAAGAGCTCACAAAGCTACCAGAAACGACAGGGGAATTACAATGAACTCACTGCAAACTTTATGAACATGAAAAAGGAAATAGAAACTATCAGCAAGGGCCAAGAGGAAATGAAGAACACTTTCTGAACTGAAGAACACAGTGGAAGGAATCAAAAGCAGGATCAATGAAGCAGAAGATCGGATCAGCGAGTTGGAGGACAAAGTAGAAAAAAACTCCCAGAAAGAGCAAGAAAAGGAAAAGAGGCTCAGAAAGAATGAAGAGGGATTAAGAGAAATGCAAGACAATATGAAATGTAATAATATCCAAATAATAGGGATACCAGAAGGAGGAAAAGAAGAACAAGGGATAAAAAATCTATTAGAAAAAGTAATGATGGAAAACTTCCTTAATTTGATGAGAGAAAAAGTCACACAAATACAGGAAACACAGAGAGTCTCAATCAAGAGGAAGCCAAAGAGGCCCACTTCAAGACACATCATCATTAAAATGGCAAAATTCCAAGACAAAGAGAGAATCTTAAAGGCAGCAAGGGAGAAAAAGGAAGTAATATACAAGGGAGTCCCAATAAGGTTAGCTGCTGACTTCTCAATAGAAACACTCCAAGGAAGAAGAGAATGGGAAGAAATATTCCAAGTAATGAGAACCAGAGGCCTGCAACCAAGAATACTTTACCCAGAAAGGCTCTCAATCAAGATAGAAGGCCAAATAAAGAGCTTCCAAGATGAAAGAAGTCTAAAATAATACACTTCCACCAAACCAGCCCTGCAAGAAATACCAAAAGGATTGCTTTAAGGAAAGAAAGAAAAAGAGAGAGACAATGAGAAGCACAGGTATAAAAATTACAATGAATAAGTACCTACCAATAATAACCTTAAACGTAAATGGATTAAATGCTCCAATCAAAAGGCAGAGAATAGCTGAATGGATAAGAAAGCAAGAACCATACATATGCTGCCTACAAGAGACTCACTTCAAAAGTGAGGACAAAAGACCTATACAGACTGAAAGTGAAGGGCTGAAAACAAATTTTCCAAGCAAACAGCCAGGGAAAAAAAGCCGAGGTAGCAATACTCATATCAGACAAAATAGACTTCAAAAAAAGGGCCATAAAAAGACCCAGAAGGTCACTTCATAATACTCAAGGGAAGAATCCACCAAGAAGACATTAACATTGTAAATATATATGCACCCAACATAGGAGGACCCAAATATATAAGAAAATCCTAGAAGACTTCAAGAAAGATATTGACAGCAACACAATTATAGTTAGGGATTTTGACACCCCACTGTCAAAAATGGACAGATCTTTCAAACAAAATATCAACAAAGATATTGTGGCATTGAACAATGCCCTAGATGAAATGGACTTAACTGATGTATATAGAGCCCTTCATCCCAAAGAAGCTAAATACACATTCTTTTCAAATGCAAATGGAACATTTTCAAAGATAGACTACATGATAGGATACAAAACAAGTCTCAACAAATTCAGGAAAATAGAAAACATACCAAGCATTTTCTCTGACCATAAGGGACTGAAATTGGAAACCAACTCCACAGGAAAAAACCCAAAATACCCAAAAGCATGGAGACTGAATGGTATGCTATTAAACAACAAATGGGTAAAGATTGAAATTATGGAAGAAATCAAAAAGCTTTTGGAAACTAATGAAAATGAACTCACAACAACCCAAAACTTATGGGACACAGTGAAGGCAGTCCTGAGAGGGAACTTCATAGCAACACAGGCTTACCTAAAGAAGATAGAAACATTTCAAACAAACAACCTAACCCGATGCTTACAAGAACTCAAGGAACAACAACAAAGACAGCCAGAGCAAGTAGAAGGAAGGAAATAACTAAGATCAGAGCAGAATTAAATGACATAGAGACTAAAAGCACAATTCTAAGGATCAATGAATCCAGAAGCTGTTTTTTTTGAAAAGATACACAAGATAGAAGAGCCTTTAAGTAGGCTCATCAAGCAAAGAAGAGAGAGAACCCAAATAAACACAATCAGAAATGAAAGTGGAGAGATTACAACTGATACCACAGAACTACAGAGGATTGTAAGAAATTACTATGCAGAACTGTATGCTAAAAAATTTGAAAACTTAGGTGAAATGGACAAATTTCTAGAAAAATAGAGTTTTCTTCCAAAACTTAATGAAGAAGAAGCAGAAAGCATGAATAGACTAATAACAGCAAATTAAATTGAAGCTGTAATAAAAAATCTCTTGAAGCACAAAAGCCCTGGACCAGACGGTTTCATAGGAGAATTCTACAAAGCATTTAAGAAACAGCTAACCCGTGTTCTTTACAGGCTATTGCAAAAAATCCAAAATGATGAACTCCCAAAATCTTTTTACGAA
Organism: Sturnira hondurensis; assembly: GCF_014824575.4. Classification (NCBI taxonomy): domain Eukaryota; kingdom Metazoa; phylum Chordata; class Mammalia; order Chiroptera; family Phyllostomidae; genus Sturnira; species Sturnira hondurensis. The sequence goes on from NW_028091508.1 coordinate 2,102,575, forward strand.
GCAAGCATCATTCTAATCCCCAAACCAGATAAAGATACAACAAAGAAAGAAAACTTCAGGCCAATATTGCTAATGAACATAGACACTAAAATCCTCAACAAAACATTGGCAAACCACATCCAACAATACATTAAAAAGATCATACACCATGATCAAGTGGGATTCATCCCAGGGATGCAAGGATGGTTCAATATTTGCAAATCTGTAAATGTAATACATCATATAAACAAAAGCAAAGACAAAAATTACATGATCATATCAATAGGTGCAGGAAAAGCATTTGATAAGCTACAGCACCCATTTATGATTAAAACACTCAGCAAAGTGGGAACAGAGGGAGCATTCCTCAATATAATAAAGGCCATATATGAGAGACCTACAGCCAACATCATACTCAATGGGCAAAAACTAAAAGCTTTTCCACTAAGATCAGGAACAGGACAAAGTTGTCTACTCTCACCACTTCTATTCAATATAGTATTGGAAGTTTTAGCCAAAGTGATCAGACAAGAAAAGGAAATAAAAGGCATTCAAATCAGAAAGGAGTAAACAAAGCTGTCACTGTTTGCAGATAAAGTGATAGTGTACATGGAAAATCCTATAGACTCCACCCAAAAACTGCTTGACCTAATAAATGACTTTGGCAAAACAGCAGGATACTAAGTCAATATCCAGAAATCAAAGGCATTTTTGTATACCAACAATGAAACAGCAGAAGCAGAAATCAAGAAAAAAATGCCATTCAATATAGTGAAAAGAAAAATAAAATACCTAGGAATAAACCTAACCAAGGAAGTAAAAGATGTGTATGCAGAAAACTACACAACACTGAAGAAAGAAATTAAGGAAGACACAAACAAATGAAAACATACTATGTTCATGGATTGGAAGAATTAGCATCATCAAAATGTCCATACTACCCAAAGCAATTTACAGATTCAATGCAATACCTATTAAAGTACCAATGGCATATTTCACAGACATAGAACCTACACTTCAAAAATGTATATGGAACCATAAACAACCCCAAATAGCTGTAGCAATTTTGAGAAAGAAGAGTAAAGTGGGAAGGGTCACAATACCTGATACCAAACTGTATTGCAAGGCCACTGTAATAAAAACAGCCTGGTACTGGCATAAAAACAGGCACATAGACCAATGGAACAGAACAGAGAGCCCAGAAATAAACCCAAGTCTCTATGGGCAACTAATATTTGACAAAGGGGGCAGCAACATAAAATGAACTAAAAATAGCCTCTTTAACAAATGGTGTTAGGAGAACTGAACAGCTACGTGCAAAAAAATAAATAAATAAAATTGAGCACCAACTTACACCATACACAAAAATAAATTCAAAGTGGATAAAAGACTTAAATATAAGCTGTGACACCATTAAAATCCTAGAGGAGAAAACTGGCAAGGAAATCTCATGTATTTCACAAAGCAACATTTTTACTGATAGGTCTCCTAGAGCAAGAGACATAAAGAAAAGAATAAACAAATGGGAGCTCATCAAAATTAAAAGCTTTTGCACAGCTAAAGAAAACAGTACTAAAATAAAAAGAGAACCAACTATGTGGGAAAACATATTAGCCAATGATACCTCAGAAAATGGTTTAATCTCCAAAATATACAAAGAACTTACATGACTCCACTCTAAGAAGACAAGCACCCCAATTAAAAAGTAGATAAGGGACTTGAACAGAGATTTCTCTAAGTTAGACATACAGATGATCCAGAGACACATGAAAAGATGCTCAATATCACTAGCTATCAGAGAGATGCAAATTAAAACCACAATGAGATACCACTTTACACTGGTCAGAATGGCCATCATAAACAAAGCAATAAACAACAAATGTTGGAGAGGTTGTGGAGAAAAGGGGACCCTAATCCATTGTTGGTGGGATTGCAGATGGGTACAACCGCTATTGAAAACAGTATAGAATTTTCTCAGAAAGCTAAAAATGGACCTGCCTTTTGACCCAGCAATTCCACTGCTAGGAGTATATCCTAAGAACCCTAAAACACCAATAAAAAAGAACCTATGCACCCCATGTTCAGAGCAGCACAATTTACAATAGCCAAGATTTGGAAGCAACCTAGATGTCCATGAGTAAATGAATGGATCAAAAAACTATGGCACATTTACACAACGGGATTCTATGCAGCAGAAAGAAAGAAGGAGCTTCTACCCTTTGAAACAGCATGGATGGAAGTGGAAAACATTATGCTGAGTGAAATAAGCCAGGCGTTGAAAGACAAATACCATATGATCTCACCTTTAACAAGAAGCTAAACAAAACAAACAAGCAAGCAAACTATAACCAAAGACACTGAAATAGAGAACAGTGGTACAGTGACCAGAGGGGAGAGGGATGGGAATTTCAGGGGAAAAAGAGGGAGGGATTTACAGGAACTAGTATAAAGGACCCATGGACAACAACTAAGGGGGGTGGAAATGGGAGGGAGGTGGGGAGCACTGGGGGGTGGTTTGAGATGGGAGTAAAAGACAGAAAACTGTACTTGAACCACAATTAAATTAAAAAAAAGAGGTCCAACATTCACATCATAGGGGTGTTGGGTGAAAAGAGAAAAGCAACAAACTGGAAATCTATTGAGAAAAATAATGGGAAAAAACCCCTGTCCTAATTTGGTGAAGAAAACAGACATACAAATCCAGGAAGCACACAGAGTCCCAAACAAGATGGATACAAAGAGGCCCACTCCAAGACATACCCAAGACACATCATCCTAATTAAAATTCCAAAGGTTAAAGACAAAGAAAGAATCTTAAAAACAGCAAGAGAAAAGCAGTTTGTTACCTACAGGGGAATTCCCATGAGGCTGTCAGCTGATTTCTCAAAAGAAACTTTGCAGGCTAGTAGGAACTGGCAAGAAATATCCAGAGTGATGAACAGCAGGGACCCATTACTCTACTAAGCAAAGCTATCATTTATAATCAAAGGGCAGATAAAGAGATTCCCAGACAAGAAAAATCTAAAGGAGTTCATCATCACCAAACCAGTATATATGAAATGTTAAAGGGACTTATTTAAGAAAAAGATAAAAACTATGAAGAATAAAATGGCAATAAATACATATCTTTCAAAAATCAAATCTAAAAATAAACTAAGCAAACAAGAAAAACAGAAACAGAATCATAGATATGGACAGTGTTTTGATGGTTGCTGGATGGGAGGAGGGTGTAGGGGAATGGGTAAATAGGTGGAGGGATTAAGAAGTATAAACAGTTAATTACAGAATAACCATGGGGATGTAAAGTACAGTATAGGAAATGGAGTAGCCAAAGAACTTAAATGCAGAACTCATGGACATGAACAATGGTGGGGAGATTGCCTGAGGGTGTGTTGGGTAGAGGTGGCAAAAAGAAAAAAATGGGACAGCTGTAATAGTATAAGTAGTAAAATATAATTTAAAAAAAGAACTCTGCTAGGAAAAAGGTAATAATAATGAAAGGTAGAGTGTTAGAGAAACAATAAATGAAGCTGAAATTTTAAAAAGTGGAAGCTTCAAAGGGAAAAAACAGTGAAACTATTTCATAAAAATAAAGTATATTAAACATCACAAATTATGATTACTTAGGCATCTTCCATTAACATAAAGTGACAATGGACTTGACTTGGGTGGTGAACACACAATATACATATGAAATGTTATAGAACTGTGTAACAGAAACCTGTATAATTTTATTAACCAATGTCTCCCCAATAAATTCAATAAGAAAATAAAAACACATACAAAAACAAAACATAAGGTGACAATGAGACTTAATTAAATGTTGCACCAATTTGATTAATATTTAAGAACTTGAACAAAGAATCCAACACACAGCATTTCTCCCTTAAAAATTTAGTATCAATGTTAATGTTTATTGTTGAACAGAAAAAAAATCCAGATTGCCATAATGCTTGTGGGCAAAGAGCAGATATATAAGGTAATAAAAAACTTCAACTTTCATGTGTAATCAGATTAGTCACGTGCTTACTATTTTAATTTAAGCAGATTTAAAAATTCAAAAAGTAGGCAACAGATAATTCTGTATTCCAACTTCTGGCTAACCATAGGGGTAGAAAAGAGTAAACATTTAATTTGGTTGAAAGCTGATCTGACCACTGAACAACATAATAGATTCCAGACTGTCTCTCAAAGTTCAGAAAAGTTGTATAGACTTGACCCATATAATTTGCAAAATTCACCTTGTCACCAAATTGTCACTTATACAATTCAGACCTGTCCATCTGTTGTTCTGCTTAAACTACCTTAAGGAGGGCATGTATATGGCTAGAAGACTGCTTCCGAGGATGCTCTGGCTACATTCTATTATAACCCACCAAAGGCCCCTTGATTTCACAGGTTCTGAGAGTTACACCTTATATGCAGAGGCCTCTACTACCACCACTTTCTGAGCCTTCCAAAGATCTTAATTATAAAGTTTAATCTGACTTGATTTATAACGTAGCAATTTTATCATTCTATCAATTTATACTTTGGTCTAAGCAATTTAATGTACTTAGATACAAAATGTTTTTAAATTTCACGTGCAGAATACTTCTGATTTTTAACACAAAGTTTCAAAGACCCGGCTGAATAGCCCCTTGTTATCAAAACTGCAAATCATATCCTTAGTAGATATTATAAATAATAAGTCAGATTATAAAGAAAGGGGGAGTGTAGTAAATCATATTTAGGAACAGTAAAGGGGAACGAAAGCATTTGCCATAAAAGGAAAATATTTTTAAATATTAAAATTATAATTTGGTTGTACATTTTTTGTTGTTGCTGGCACTAAACAAACGTCACTGTAAAGATAAAGTAAAGAGGTTTGAAAAACTGTCAAACATTTAAAGATTAGATATTTTTTTCTTAACTATCCGTATTCGAAGTCAGCAAGTCCTTTTTGCTTCATCATTCTTTTAGATGCTCTGGATTTCTAGTCCTTTCTTGCTACAGACATGAACTTACAAGTAGCCCCCTCTCTTTTATTTTTCCTCAGAACTTCCTGATGAGTTGCCATGTTCATTGAACTGAAGTTGAGGTCTTTTCATAATACTGCTCTGGAAGGAAAAAGAATGAGCCACAATAGACAACAAGTAAACTGGGCTCCAAACACAACTTTAATACAGTTTCAGTAACATTCATCCCGTGTTTCCTATAACATTGCTAGGCACTTGAAATCCTCCTAATGAGGATTTGTCTCCATTTCTCAGTTATCTGTGATCTTCAGTTAGCTATACTGATTTTTTGAGCCAAGGGGAACTTTATCAACCCAAAAAATAAAAGCAAAGAAATTCAAACAGGACTTAAATCATGGCTTGGGAAGGTCCCCAGTTACACCTAAGCCTACCATTGCAGAATGGCCTGGTCCTGGTCAATAACAAAATGGCTTTGGGAATCTCACATCTCTCAGTTCTCCACATCAGTCTCTCAATTTCAGAGAGAATTTAAGACCCTGTTCTTATAGAAATCTGGAATACTATTAGTTCCAGGTCCCTAATAAAATTAAGTCCAAATTTGAAGCTGTCCATTTAAAAAGAGGTCGTCTTTAATGCAACATGACCTGTGTTAAACAAGCTATTATTTCTAAATAAAGCAGTTAAAGTATGAATTCAATAGCCTTACCAGGTGACATTAAGCAAATTACTTCCTTTTTGTGTACAAATGGGGTTAATAATCTCAATCTATCTTTTAGGGTCTCCAGAGACAATGCATTTAGCAGTTGTCTAAGTGCTGTATAAATGTTGCTGGTGTTATGAGAGCTTGGTTTTATTGTCATTAGAATGTGACTATCATAAAAAAGAATTCACAGGGTTAGTCAGAGGTGAATTAACAAAGCAAGGTCTATGCAAATACAAATGCCCTGTGACCTTGGATCACTGAACTTGAAAAACAGCACAGATCAGAATGTAAATGAAGCTTGCATTTTCCGAGACACAGAATTTTTGTTAATTTATTTCCTATTCAATTCCTTTGCTTTGGAAATCATTATTTTGGAAGGAAAACAACCATGTGCAATTTCCATCACCTCCTGCTCCCCATCATTCTCATTGCTACTCCCAGCATAATTTGCTTTAAAGCGTGACTTCGGAGCATCCAAGGTCTTTCTTTCTGAATCAACTCTCGGACACACCCAGGAAACACGTCTGTCATCAGGCATGGGCTGTGTAGGCACTACACTTCTTTCATTTTAAGGTTTTTTTATTGTTTGATCCCCAGACTTTCATTATTTTTAGAGAATGTAAGTTCTCTTCCTGAGTTAAATTTCCATGATTCACACATTTTTTAGGAGTAGGGGGGGTAGCCATGTTTTTTATTGCTGGTACTATTACGGATGCTCCCCACTCCTCCCTTGCTTTCTCCTCTCCACCCAGGCTGGTCCTCCTCCTGGCCTTCACCACTGACTAATAGTTACTACTGAGTTCCTAATAGGTGCCAGGTACTGTCCTAGGTGCTGGAGACAGCAGTGAATAAAGAAGTCAGAAATCCCTGCTCTTTCATAGCTTGTGTTCTAGTGGTGAAAACAAACAGTAAGCAAAATTAATAGGTAGATAAAAATATGTTCAAATGTAGAAATGGTGAGAGGATGAGAGTGTAAAAATGAGGGAAGTCTATGATTTTATGTGTGGTGAGTGGGGATAAAAGTCCTTGAGAAGGTGTGATTTGAGTAAAAACTTGAGGGACTTGAGTGTGTCAGTCACTGGGAAAGGGCTCGCACATAAGGCAACAGTTCCAGACAAATGCAAAGGCCCTGAGGCAGGAGTTTTCATGTTCAAATAAGGGATGGCTGAAGGGAGAGAGCAAAAGGAGAAAAGTGGGAGATGAAGGCAGAGACAGAATGAGGTACCAGATGATCTAGGGTACATCATTGCAAGGCCTCTGGTTTTCACTGGGAGTGAAATGGGAAGCCCAAAGAAAGTTTCAAGCAGAGTGACATGATCTGCCTTCTATTTTAAAGACTGAAACAGCTGTATTGAGAATAGGCCACATAGAAGGCTATTGTAATAGTTCAGAGCAGATATTAGTGGCTTGATCCAGTGAGGGTGGCCCATGGGTAGAGTTTCACAGCTTTAAATGATTAATCATATTCTTCTTCATCTAGCTGTGGTTCCTTATTTGAATTACTTCCAAGAAAGTATATTTTTCTTTATAGCCTTCCTTCTATTCCCTCCCTGCCAATAATAATACTTTCCCTCTGGTCAGACCACCTTAGGATCAAACAGGCCGCATTTGAATGTAGTCAAATCAGCAGGTACGCTACCGTTAAAAGATAAACTGAGGGCATATTATACATTTTTATGAGTTTATTTGAGGAAAAATCTATTTGAATCAGACAGCATATAGTTAGCAGATAGAAAGGAACTCCAAGGAGCTCTACTAAATGAAAGACGTTCACAGACAGGAGTAGGGATAAGGAAGTCACACAGGTGAAAAAGTGGGTTGGATATTAGAAGGTTGCTTTCCTTTTAAGGGATGGCAAGGGTCTCTGAAGTAGATTACCTAACTACTGCTGATCTGGAAATTCCTGACTGACTGGTTTAAGATTCCATTTCTAGGAGAGCTGAAACTACAAGTTAAGTCTCAGCATAAGTGATTCCCTTCTGGGCCTGCTGTCTCATTTTTAACACTGCTCTCCCAAAGCACAAAGGACCTGATAGAGTTCTATCCAAGTTCTCAGTAAAGACACCTGCCACTCTCCAACAGGCACTGTATTAAGGTAGATTTGACTGTGGAGTGAGAGCCTCCCTTCAAAGGGGAGTGGGGGTTCGTGAGGAGTGATTGGATTTGGTACAGAAGTCTGGGATGAGGCCAACAGCTTCAGTTTTCAGTAAGTTGTACAAAACTGCTTGCATTTGAGTTAATTAAGTCCCACTTAGAATGCAAAAACCACTTTTTGAAACAAACTGTTATCTTGTTTTTCTTTGCTCTTATGTCCATAGAAACCAAAGAAATGTTCACTGACTTCTAACTCCTGTGTGTAAAATTTAGTACTTAAGGAAAATTTAGTACTTAAAAAAATCTTTAGCCAGGATCATTATAATGAGACATCATGTGCCAGGCAAACCTAAGCTTTGAGCCCTGACTGTGGAGAAACAAGGGCAGATATTCCCTTCACCAAACAGAAAGGAGGTGGCCCACACTTCAGCACAGTTTCATTCACTCTAGGGAGGGAGTAGCAATGGTTACTGCCCAAAGAGAAGATTCCGGAAATGGCCCTTATGCGAAAAGAAGTAAATACATTAGTCTTTACAGCCAACCTAGAAGAAAAGTTTTTAGCAACTTTAAGGCCAATGGTGAAGGAAGAATGTGCAACCAGAGAGTTCTTGGATTACTGTGGCATCTTCTTCAGGTAGGCGGGAATACTCTTACTTTTTACCTGGATCCCCCCATTTTTTTCAGAATAAGTAGGAATGAGAATTTCCATTCTATAAATAAAATGACATGACATTTATTAATGGATTATTACTTTAAATAAATTATCTCTCTTCTCTTCATTTTGGCTGCCTTACCCAGAAAAGAGATACTTCTTGACATTTAGAAGAAAATGGTTTTTTTTCTGAGCTTGGGTGTCTATCCTTGGCTCTAGTTCCCCCAGGTGTTTGCATTGCCTGTTCCTGAATCTGCTTCAGGGCCTAATACCACCTGCTTGGTGAGACCTTCCATGGCTGGCCTTGTCCGAAATGGCAACCTACACCCAACTTCCTGTACTCTTTCCCTGCTTTATTTTTCTCCTTAGCACTAATCACCATCTAACATATTACATATTTTATTGACATATTTTGTTTCGTGTCTTCAAGAGTACAGAGATTTTTACCTGCTTTTGTTCACGCTATATTCCTAGTGCCGAGTAGAACAATGTCTAACATAGAGAGAACATCAGTAACTAGCTACTGAATGAACGAATTCCACAGAGTGACCAGATAATAATCTTAAGTTGAAATTTTGTATTTAAAAGATCAGTTTTGGCTAGCACATGCATAGTAAGATTTCTAGAAGGATACACAAGAGACTGATAACAGAATTTACCTTCAGGGAAGACTTGAGGGGAAGAAATTTACATATCATTACTCAGTTGAATGTACTAACGACATGTTTATATCATTAGAATTTGTTTATTAGTACCCAGAGATACCTGGATGATATGAATTATGGGCCATTTTAAATTATTTTTATAATCTTCAATAGTAAAACAACTAAATGTTCATTTAAAATTAGGTAACCACAAAATAAGTGTAAAAATATACACATAAACATATACAAAGTATTTGATGACACATGCAAAGTTAATACAAAAAATACATCTAATTGGTCTTCTATTTTTTGAATGCTCAAAGAACTCACACCTAACAGATCTGGTCAGTACCAAAGACAACCGTAGCTAAAGGACTTCCCAATAATCAGGACACTTTGAACACTGAAGCGCTTTACTTATACTAACAACGTGGTGGCAAGTATTTCTACTGAAGCCAAGGCTTTAAAACCATTTCAGTTTTCACTTGAATTTCAGGGCAAGGCTGTTATACAATTTAGTATCTGCCATAATGAGATTTCCTGAGAAAAGTGAAAGAAGCATGAACACCAGGGTACAGTCAGGACAGTCAGAGAGAAGTGGGTTGACAAAGTAGTAGAGTTCAATCACGAAAGAATCGTTATTTAAAGAGTAAGAAAATTTAGAAGGAAAAGAAGGAAGATATGACAAGTGAATACAACTTGAAATAAATACTATTCTCAATGTAACTTAGGTAAAGAAGAGATCTAGGCCATATGTCACATAAAGGGAAGATTTACAGATCTGATAGTTTGTTTTCTGGAAATGAAATGTGCATTTAAGTTTGGGAAATGTGCCCTGGAGTCTATTTGTAATTAACAGTGGCCTGTGGTGACAAAGCATGGCAAATTTCCCAAAAGAAATAAGAGACAAGGCAGAGAGCACTGGAGGGATGGAGGCTTGTTTGGATGGAGAGGAAAGAAGGAAACACGAAACTCAGGAATCATATTGCCCTTCTCCCGCAGTTCTTGTAACATCATTCAGATGTTTTCGTGTCTTTTTAGCCTTTTCTCTCACTCTCTTGATTACTCCACTTTCCAACCAAGGACTTTGATTTTATTTTTAATCCACCTAACACCAGCTGTTGCCAGAGCTTTCCTATTAAAGGGCTTAGTTCAAACAGTCTGATCTTTAAAGCAAACATCCAGCACAGGCAGCCCGCACGGTGCTCTGGAAAGAGCAGTGGCCCAAATGCCGGAGTCAAAATCTAGCTCTGTACATTCTGTGCTGAATTACTTGGGGTGCAGCACTGAATCTCCCCGAATCTTACTTTTTTCACCTTGAAAATGGGAATACTGAGAACTGCCATTTCTGCAGAAAATAGTTAAGAGGATCAAACTATATAACGTAAACTGAAAAACACTATATACAAATATAATTTACTTTTGTTGTGATTCTAATGCTATTTTACTACTGTCAGTGGAAAATATAAACATAAAGAGAAAACTGCCACAGGAAAAGGCAGAATGCCTTTCAATACACTTGCTCCATGTCTAGCTATAAAAAGTCAGATAATGGATGTTTTTAGGGGTATTTTCAAGGATGCAAAACTTTGTTGCATTAGTATCATCACACCACTTTTCATTTCGTGAGATTAAAAAATGAGGCATTAAATATAATTGTACAGCTGATCTTTGAACATATTCCACCAGCTAAAGCTAACAAATCCAATTATGGCATTAAAATATGCCTCTAATCTTTTTTTCATCCTCTCGACCACTGAGTTCTCTGGAATACAGGAGAATTAATACAGAAAACTTGGGAGAAACTCTCAAGCCGGTGCAGAAAGAATCACAATTGAATCCTCCTTTTAATTAAAAACACAAACGGGTAAAGCTTATACCACACCTTATACACAAAAATACTACATTACAATAATTTAAAAAACAGGAATGCCGCAGTAAAGGGAGAATAAGTTCTGGCTGGAAAATTGTTTTCCAGTAATATAAAAAAAAAGGTCCATGAGATCACTGAGAACAAATATCTATACACAGAATGACAAAACACATTGAAATTACATTAACCAGATCAACACACTAAATAAAACCAAATCAATGAACAGAGAACATTTGCTCCAGACAAGCCTTTACAGTTGGAATACACCTCTAATTTTGGCTTCAGTTTTAAACAAATCATTAAAATGATACCTGAGAGTGGGAATAAAAATCAATCAGTCCCAATAAGTAGTCAAACATCAATTCCCTCTGCACAGAAACAAGCAGTTATTACCTGCCAAATGAAACTATCTTACTGCTTCCCGTTTCCTTTCAGTAGCAAAAGAAAAATCCTAAACAAAGTGTTTATCCCAGCACATTTGTGCAGATGAAACATTTGCAACTGAACCCTGCTGTGGCTGGACCACGTGCAGTAAAATGTTAAAAGTCCTCTGCCAGCCAATCCAAAGCTGCTCAGACCTCTGGGGCCTCCCAGGGCGATCAGCCTGGCTTTGTGGCAATACAATGGGGGTTAAACATTTCCTCGTATCCATTTAGAAGCACGAAAAATCTGTTTAGTGGCTCAAAATTATTCAGCAAAACACACATAGGTTCTAGTTTGGTAATACGGTTGTTTGAAGAGAATAACTGCCTTATTTTCTTCTATGTGGGTGGGATGTTATATAATTTCTTCTTTTTTAACTCAAGGTGACATTTTATAATTCCTATCTGGTCTTTGTTTAAATATTCTTTCTTTAGAGGACCCAGTAACTCCTCGAGAATGGCTTGTTTATTTCAGCCTCAGAACCTACTTCACATACATGTCTACCTGCCGTCCATTTAACTCACAACAATAATTCCTACCTTTTTCCTTTCACGGTAGCCTAGAAACTCCATTTGCTTCAACTAATTTTATATGAGATCTTAGTAAAAAATAAATATTGTAACTATTTTTCTTTGCCTCTTTCTCCTATTTCTCAATTTCATTCCTCTTTTCAGCTTCTCTGGTCTATTGTCACTAGTATTTACCTTTTCAAGCTGTAAAAACATCTAAATGTTGATTATTACTATTATTGTAAGTCAGATGTTACTGATACATAAGTACACAAATAAAAATAATAAATCATGAACAAGTATTTTCATTAGAGTGCTAAATACATCTGAGTTGTATTTCATGCTAAGAAGACCTAAGGGATGGAAGGTGTTCTAAAATGTATGTATAGGGCTACCTCACGGTAGACACTGCCATGAAGCTTTAAGCCTGCTTGTTTTTCCTTGAGTTTCCAATGATTATTCTGCAAGCTTTAAGGTTCTCTGGAAAAACTTCAAGAGATGCAGGTTTACAAGTCATTCATGGGCTACGATTCAGGTTTAGACAGTGTCCATTCACTGTACTTTCAATTACAGTTATTTGCTTCCTAAGAACAAACCTAAAAATCTGTCCCCCATTTATTATAGTGACAGTCACGAACAATGGGTGGGTATATTTCTTTGAAGCACTTTTCAGCACTTCTTAAGATCTGCTTAGAATAATGCTTTTCTTCACAAAAGCACAACCAAAATGTAACACAATCTCCTTCAAAGCGTATTGTCAGGGAGATCAACAATAACCACAGCCACATGACCTCTCAAACCCAACCAAGTAGAGACATCAGAGACTCCTGACTGGGTCCCACCTCCACACAGCTGTTTCTCGGCTTCCTGTATCCTAATCAGCTTTAAATTCGCTCACAAAAACTTGAAAATGTAGAATAATTTCTGACTTAGTTTTTTTACTCTTTTAAAAAATAAAACGAGTAGGAGGGAAAGCCTATAAAGGTATTTCCTCCTGACTACATATCTGCTGCTCTGCATCTGTATTATTAGTGGCACCATCTGATAGGAAACAACCGATCAGCTGCCCAGGTCACCAGTGTCACACACGGCTGGTAACAGAAGCCTGGCTAGACAGTGTGATTCACACCTGGTACCCCTTTTGGTATTTCCCAGTAATTTCTTTGGAGTGAATCTTATAAATTCTAATACTCCCATTGGAAAATAGAATGTGCCTATGTTTTTCTATTACTATGTTAACAAAACTTTATATTTTCCTAGTTAGCTATTCCCACAGGTATAAAAAGGTTCATGAAGGAATGTGAATGAAGGCTGTATTTCAAAGGACAGTGTAAGGGCTACATAAAATGGTGCTTTAAACTGTGACTGTGCTCTGAACAGCATGGGCTGAATGGAGGAGAGCCCAGTCGGATTATGCAGGCTGACTGACCGAGCCTAATCAGAATTATTTCAGCACACTGCTTCACTACAGCCACAGACCCATTAGACGCTGCACGCTTCTGCAGGCCTGCTTCTCGCTCTGTCTCCCACTGTGACCTGTTACTTCTCAACAGTGGTTACTCAGTGGGCTACTCCAAACAGTTTTTGGTAAATAGAGGTACGGGGCTTAACAGGCTTCTTAAAATCCATAATCAAATCTGTCATTTTATGACAAGAATGGATATTGTCCCACTCTAAAACAATGCCATTGGGACTGCTGCACAGGGAGGGCCCTTGGAAGTCAGTCTTTCACTTTGCAATATATTTTTGTTAAGAAAAGTTGAAGTTGACAGTTATTACTTCTTTCACAGAAGCTGCTCTGTTTTGAAAATGCAATTTTGAATATTTCATTTACAATTCATTGGCTACTAACTCACCACCCTGCTTAGCACTCCATTCTCAAGCAGTCCCATTTGGGGAACCAGGTGAGGCATCGTATGGCTCTGAATACGCTTTCTTTCCGTTTCCCACACACAGTCTCTCAGATCACAAGGACTTGTCCACTTCTGGCATGTAACTGATTTTCTACATGCTATGACCTGGTACCCATTCTTAAAAGTGCATAAGAATATTAGATGTGCTTTTTTAAAAAAAAGATTTTATTTATTTATCTTTAGAGAGGAAGGGAAGGAGAGAGGGAGAGAATATCAGTGTATGGTTTTGTCCCACGGGTCCCCTGCTGGGAATTGGTCTGCAACCCAGGCATGTGCCCTGACTGGGAATCGAACCACGATCCTCTGGTTTACAGGCCCGTGCTCAATCCACTGAGCTACATCAGCCAGAGCTAGACGTGCTTTTAAAACAGATATAGCTCTTCATTTAAATATAAAATTGTGTTTCTATATTTTTGTTCAAATAAACACAATCAGAAATTTTCAGTTTTTTAAAAATTGCATTCTATCCAAATTTTACAGTTCTAAATGTCATAATCCATGTGCAGAATACCCAACCTCTACGCCTTGGTTTCCTTATCTGTATAATGAGGACAATACAGGACCATCATCCTAAAGTTGCTAGGGGGATTAAATTAGTTAATATTTTAAGGTACTTAGAACAATGCCTGGCACACAGTAGATGCTATGTGAGTGTCTATATTAAATAAATAAAAATAAATCAAATACTATCTATGAATTAGAAAATAAGCAATGATTCTTTCAGGCATTCTTCCAGAATAGAAGAGTTCTACCCTGAACTATTAGTTTACCTTCATGACCTTAATTTTTATCATTATTTAACAGGCCTTTATATTTGCCCGAGTATACATTCACTGTCAGTTTTCTGCATCAGTCTCTAAGTTCTCCAGTACAGAAATGGTGAGTGCCTTTCTTCTGAATTCCCTTGCAGAAAGAAAAAAGAATGCCAATTAGATGGTGAAATGTGAGATACAATTGTTTTTTGCTAAAGTAGCCTATAAACTGAGTGTGGAAAATGAATTAATTAGTGTTTCTTTCCCCCATCCTGAAATGCTATGCTATTCTCACAAGCTGACAGGTATCAACAGGCATATTTCTCAAAGATGCAGCTCTGTATGATAGGGACATGTTAAGTGTCATGTCATTCGGTGAAAGTGTCACACAAGCCATCTGTTTCTGTAAACACAGTACAGAGACCCAGGAACCCCACAGATAATATGATGGCACAAAAGACGGTCATCCTATTACTTTTTTATAATTTACTGCTTATCAAAACGCCAAGATTCTAGAAAGGCATTGTGATGCTGAGTTAAGGAGGGAGGCTGAGAGAAACTGTTCTTGAAGAGAATTGGTGCAAATGTTTCAAGAGAACAGCAGAGCCATATTTTCTTTCTGAATCTGTGTACCATCAAAACAATAAAACATTAATTCTCAGCTGCATCTCTTTCTTCTTTTTAAAATTTTTAATATTTTTCCTTCTTATTAAATTTACTGTGGTGACACTGGCTAACAAAATTATACAGATTTCAGGTGCTTTATTTTATGACACATCTCCTGTACACTGTATTGTGTGTTCGGCACCCCAAGTCAAATAAGTCTTCATCCTTCTTTTCCCAATCCCCATTTCTCTCCGACTCCTCCTACTCTAACCAGGGATAGAACCACAACCTAGGAACATGCCCTGACTGGGGATTGAACCTGCAACCTTTTGGTGTATGGGATGACACTGCAACCAACTGAGAAACCCAGCCAGGGCTATATATTTCTAATTGTAACAATACCAGAGATCTTTAAAAAAAAACAGTGGTTTGGAAAATATAATTTTATTTTTAACATATAATAAATATATGGTATATTTATTTTTTAAAGAACTCTGGTATTATTACAATAAGAGTATCATTAAGAATGATTCTATAAGAAAAGGGTTTTTCAAATGAAAGTGATGAAAACACTGGACACCATTAACAAAAGTAACAAGAACCAGAATTTTTTGAACACTATATCCTTGCAACATTTTATATAGAGCTCCTTTATGGCAATTTATATGTGTATCAATATATTACATGATGTGCATTTTATTTAAAACATATCTTTAAGTGCATTGCATTTAAAGTCTTCTTAGAATTATCTTTACATACATCAAAATTTATCAGACAATGTAAAGAACAGAATAGCAACAATGCAATCATAACTGAAATTGGAAAGGATATAACAACAAGGAATAGAAATGAGAAGAGTAAAAAAGTAGGTTGTAAGGAATAGGAAACATATTAGGGGTCAAACCACATTAAGTGTCCATTTTCTAGGTCAAAAAGGCCAAATATCAGTAGTTTCGTGTTATTAAACCTAACTCCTTGCCTGGGACTTCCCAATTCCAGCAATATCCAAATTGTGTAACTAAAATACAGGCCAGGTTCCCAGAGCAAATGATTCTCATTTCTATCACTGGTATAAAACAAGATTCATAGCCATTTTGTAGAAGTTTCAGTTGCTATAATCAATGACCTTGAATTGTCACATATTGCTGAAGTGTGTTTGAGTGACAAAGTAATTTCTCCTACCTCTTCTTAATTACACATTTAAACACATGTACACACATACACACCTTTTCTAGAATCAGTCCCCCTGAATATACCTCTGTGTAATAATACAGTTCATTTTTCAAAATGACTTTACATGTGACATCTGAAATCTTATTTGAATAATGCAGAAGCAATTCACTCATAAACATAAAATAGAAAGAGGTTTGCCAATTCTATTCTAACAAAATTCACACAAATCATCCAAGCTAGATGAGATCTTTTTAATCACATATTTTCAAATCTTTTCTGAATTGTAGAATCTACCACCTCTTCTTAGAAAAATTCTCAGTGAGTGAATTTTCATTCATTTCAATT
Source organism: Sturnira hondurensis (assembly GCF_014824575.4). Classification (NCBI taxonomy): domain Eukaryota; kingdom Metazoa; phylum Chordata; class Mammalia; order Chiroptera; family Phyllostomidae; genus Sturnira; species Sturnira hondurensis. The sequence goes on from NW_028091508.1 coordinate 2,119,199, forward strand.
GTTACAGAATGTTTGTGGGACACATCACAAATCAAGCTTCCTTAGACATATTTTAGTAGTTCAAGCAATAGAATGATTTTAAGAAATCTGTTGAAAGTATAGAATGCTAACCCATGAAAATTCAGAAACTCCTAAACACATGTGATAGAAAGTTCAAGAATCCAATTTAAGAGTACCTAAATGATTAATGCAACTCTTTTAATTGATTTTACCTTTTCTGTCACAATTCATTCTACTCCTCACTCATCTTTCTTTTTCTTAGACAACACTAAGAGGAAGCAATAAAATTCTTCAAAGTCTTCTAGTGTGTCAGAGTTTCACTACAGTTCTTGTCTGAATGTGTGTGTGTGTATGATTTCAGCAAAGTTGCAATCTTAAAGTATTTTATTTTTGAGGTTAACAGTATATCATACATATTTTTCATATTGCTACCAGTATTCAGTATTGTGATTTTAAGTGAATAGCCAATATTCCACTGTAGTGCTGCACCACAATTTTTATCACCATATACCAAGGATTTTTTAAAATCCTCACCTGAGGACATGCCCACTGATCTTAGAGAGAGGGCAAGAGAGGGAGAGAGAGGGGGAGAAAAATGATGAATGCAAAAAAGAAATATCAACCGGCTGCCTCTTGCACATGCCAGGACTGGAGACTGAGCCCATAACCTAGATATGCACCCTAACCAGGAATCGAACCTGTGACCCCTGGGCTTACGGGATGATGCTCCAACCAACTGAGCCACACCAGCTAGGGTGACACCAAAGACTTTCGAAAAACTTTTCTTAAAATAATTATAAGTGAAAACATCTTTATGGATATGCCATTCCACATTATTTTTAAATGGTTGCATTGTTATTTCTAGTACAATCAGAAGTGTATGTGGTCACCTTTACATGTTGCAATACTGGAAATTATCTTAAAAATTTTTTTTTTGAGTTAACTTTTTTTAAAAAAAGATTTTATTTATTTATTTATCTTTAGAGGGGAAGGAGAGAGGGAGAGAAACATCAATGTATGGTTGCCTTTCGTGCGTCCCCTGCTGGGAGTTGGCCTGCAGGGAACCAGCCTGCAACCCAGGCATGTGCCCTGAGTGGGAATCGAACCGCGATCCTCTGGTTCGCAGGCCTGCGCTCAATCCACTGAGCTACACCAGCCAGGGCTATCTTAAAATATTTTGGCCAGTGCAATAGGTGTAAGACATGCTAGTTTTCCCAAATTAAGCATGTATTATCAGAATGTTAAGAGATTTCCATTGCCTATGAAGTCCTTAGACTGCTATTTAAAATCCTTTACAATCTAGCCCCTACCTATAACTCCAAGCTGATACTCCATGAGTCTTCAACACACACATTTTCTTCCATCTAAACAGGTCTATGATCGCTGCCCATTCTAGCTTTGCACCTCTGTTGACTCTGTTTCCAGACATCACTCAAGGAGTGTGCTCCCAACCCCCTTCCTTGTCTAAATCTCTCCCTTCCATCAACACTCAGATCAAGTCCATATGCCCCCATGACCATTTAACCGAGGTACACAGTCATCAGGGAACTGCCTCTTTGCCCTTAGACTGTATTGTTTAGCACTTATCTAATGCTGACTACCGATTTTTTGTGATTTAGTTTTTTAAAAATATAATTGACTCTTCTTCCCAATTTGAACTATAATCTATTTTCTATAAACTCTAACACCAAGCACTGTGCTTTGAACACAGCAGTTACCTATTACCTGTTAGACCAGTCGGCGAATGTCTGAGTATGGCTATGCTTTCCTGTGTATGAATTCGTATGTAACTTGAGAAAAAAATACATTCAAATACAGCAATCCTCACCTCATCACGTGTTTATTAGCATGAACAACTACTTCTTGGCTATATGCCTTTCCCTGCACGTTGTCACTCCTTGTTCTTCCACACCTCCTGTCTTTCCTTTAACAGTCTTTCAATCATCCCATCATTTCCACCAATTCAGACACCATTGTTTATTTTTCCTAAAAATTACTTCTTCCTCAGTTAGTACATCATGTTTCCATTTCCTTTTCAGCTCATTTATTCTATATATTCATAGAGGGACCTAGCGGTTAAGAACTTTGGGGTCAAACTGTCCTGGGTTCAGACTCTGGCTCTGTCCCTTTACTGGTTTGTAACCTTAGCCCATTTTGCCTCTTCAAAGTCCATTTTCTACATTTGCAAATGGCCCTAATAATAGTAACCTACCTCACAGAGTCTAAAGGAAAAAAAATACTAAACTACATGCAAAGCATTATCTTATTTATTTACAAATGCTTAATGTTAACTAATGTTTAACTAGATCAATCTACTTGTTTTATAAATTCTGTTTTAAAATTTTGCCACTTCTCTCAATTACTCTTAATTTCCTACTATCTATCATACAAATCCTCTCTACCTTTTCTTCCCTTTTCTGTTATTAATTAAAAAAGAAATTGGAAACTAAGCATAATTAATTAGTAAAGAAAATTGTAATGAAATGATTAACAGAATAGAGAATTTGAAAGCAAGTTTGTTAACCTGTATCTTCTTCATCCAGGACTTTCCACTAGCTTTTTTCTTTCCAAGTTCATTGCATCCCTACTATTTCATAAGCTTACACAGTTCCTTAACCCCTTTTATTCACAACCATAGTCCCAAATATAATGTATTCATGGTTGGCATTTCTAAAGCCCACAACTGTACAAAGCCATCCTTTTCATAGTCTGAACAGATCCATAGAAGAAACAGAAACATTATTTGATGTATGCCCATCTCTGGAAAAGAACAGGCAGGGCCCTCCTGAATGAAAAGGATGAGAGGAGCAAAGGTGTGAGAGGGACAGAGGGACAAGATCTGACCTGACCAGGAAAGAGAACTGATAGCTGTGGGGCTTTGTCACTGGTGACGGGCATGCCCAGATCACAGTCCTGCCTGAGATGAGAAACTGGACACGGAGGCACGACCCCCTGGGCAGCTTGTGCCTGCAATGACTCACACAACCTGAAAGGAGGGCTTGTTAGCAAAAACCATAATTTATTTTGGTTTTTCAATGATTTTAACCATTTCAATTATTTTAAAATAAATATAAGACAGAATCTAGTAATCAAAAAATAATAAAGTGGGAATTCTTGATGTAGTTAATATTTTATGTAAGATGAAGAATGAGAAATGAAGAGATAGATTAGAAAATGGGAAAATTTGATATAGCTGAGTAATACAAGGTGGCATCTGCTGAATCTATCACTGTTTTAGACATATGTACACGCAGTAACCAATCCAATCCTGACAATAACGTGATGATGTATTTCCAATCACTGCTGCCATTTTACAGAAGAGTATACAGACGTTCGAAGAGGTTTCACAACTGGCCTAAAGTCATACAGCAAGAAAATTTTGGAGCTAGAATTTCTCAGTGTGCAAACCTTAGTATTAGTGGTTCATGGGCATTCCTTCAGACACAGGTATTGTACCAAAATTTCTATTTAACCTCAAGTGGACCATGCCGTTCAAATCTATAGAGCTCACAACTGGCTCTATAAAGTCACAAATGCTTCTGCCACTGATGTATTTTCCTTCACAGGACAGACAGGAGATTCCCTATTTGTTTTTTTCTGATAACATTAAAAAAAAAGGAAAGGAAAAGTGAATAGGCACTTCTCCTTTCAATTCCTCATCTGGCTGGTTCCCGTCCTGTGAATTTGTTCTGCCAGCTTTTCCTCCTCCCCTCCCCCACTCCTCCATCGTCTCCTTTTGAGTTTTCACTGCAAAGACAAGGGGCTGGCTGCCTGCCAAATCTGGGAACGTAGCTTTGAGAATGCTTGGGCCATCTCAGATTTAACTATTTTGATCTCTTTTCCACCGTTTAGATTCAGAAAATGCTTAGATGCTTATTCCACACAGAAATCTCCAAAGATTTGGGCAGGGTTTTGTTCCTTTAGAGACAGTTTCAAAGTGCTGGAGTGAAAAAGTGCTCTTTAGTGATTGTCAGATTTATTTTTTCCTCTAGCTGAAGCACAGAAATATTAGTATTGCTATAAATTGACTGCAGTGTCCTCCAATACCTCAAATTCCAATCCTGGGAGAACTCACCACTCACACATAGGACTCAACATCTGTGTATTAATGGTCCACTGTCTCCCTTTGTTGCTTAACTTTTTTTCTCTTCCTACTTTCTACAAGCAGCAGAAAGGGTTGTCATTATGAGGACTAATATCAAGAAAGAAAGCCTATTTTCAATGACTTATTCTAATCAAAACACTAATTCTGAAAATGCCTCTCTCATTTATTTGATTTGAAATGACCTCACACACAAACGGACCCCCTAGACCCGTTTTGTTCTGGTCCATATGATTTGCTTGCAGTTCATGACCTCTGCTTCATTTAAATGACCTCTTTCTAGCTGAAGGTTTTGCTGACCTTATTTTCCATAGTTAATTATTCATATTTAAAAGGCTGTATAATACCACCCGACTCATTCACATAATGGAGGCAGGTGACCCGCCCTCCAAGTGCCTGTTGCTGGCTATTGACTCGAATTTGAAGCTTTTGTGGTGGAGCGTCTGTCACTTGTTATGTTTGTATCTACTTCTATGTGCCCAGGAGAATGGGTGCACTGGTTACAGAAACATAACAGTGAAATCATAGAAGACTTTCATAAGGATGCAGACTAGAGAGATTAGCTGATTTAAACTTATCTGTAAGATTTACCAGCAAATACTACTAGACTTCCAACAACATTGTATGGTTTTTAAATCCTGGGTTTTCTTTGCACATGTATTAAAAATTACAAGCCTTTCCAGGAATCAAAGCTGGGGAGCAGATAAAAGCAGACCACACCAATTGCCATGGACTGTAGGGGCCACTGATGACATTAGCATGAGGTGATGAGATATTTTATTTAGAAAGATCTCATGGATGATACTGTAGAGAACAGAATAGATCTGAGAAATTGCTAAGGAGACTAGACGTGGTAGTTTGGGTGAGAAATTGTTCAGTAGGGCTGGAGAGGAGACGACGGCTGTGGAGTTTATGGAAGAGACCACATCAACAGGGTTGTGGAGTGGGAGGACATCTGGTCCAATTCTTTTATTTTAGGGATGAGGAAACTGAGGGCTAGAAAGATTAATTTACTTGTTTAAGAATCTAAATTTAATTACTTAGTGGCAGAACAAAAAACTAAAATGAAAATCTCCTGATCTCCAGTGCTCTTTTCTCCTCACCAGCAGAATATATATTTTTAACACTCTAAAAATATTTTTCAGGAGAAAGAAGTATATTATACTCCTGAGCATTAGTTTTCCTCATTATGATACATCTCTGTACAGATTAAGTATTTTGTCACCATTCATGAGTCCATTTTTCTACTCACTACACAGCCAACTAGCTGGTCAATTCTATTATGCTGATTTTTTTAAATACACAAACTTATTTTGAAACTTAACACATTCTTTCCTCCTTCCTCCTGCTCAGTTGTAAACAGAGGACAAAACATACTGGGTTTGATATCACCTCTCACAGGGATGCTGATTTACTCACCAGTATCCGTGAGACTTGGGAAGATGAAACGTCAGAAAGGCTGGCGTGGGAGTATGGACAGGCTAACGCCCAGAGTCGTGCTGTCCAGTCCAGCAGCCACTAACCACAAGTGGCAACTGTGCACCTGAAACATGGCTACTCGGCACTGGAATGTTCTGTGTGAGAACATATATGCTGGATGTTGAAGAGTTAGTGTGAAAAACACAATGGGAGATATCTTATTAATTGTTTAATATTCATTACATGTTGAAATAGCATTTTAGATTTACTGGGTTAAGTAAAACAAATTAATCTCGCCTGTTTCTTTTTACGTTTTTAATTGGCTACTAGAAAATTTAAAGTTACATAAAGTGGCTCATATTATATTTCTATTAGACTGTGCTACTCTAGAAATTTACATCATATTTGGAGAAAGTATGACATTCATAATAACATGATGGCTGCTGGGTACATAGTATATGAGACTGGGGATATAAATTTTATCTATAGCAGTTAGGAATCAGGCTGCAATCTCCCAAAGCCTGAGCAAGAAAAGCCCAATAAAACAGAGTCCTGGTTTCCAACTCAGATTCTGGAGTGAAAACCATCCTCTGAGGATTTGATTAAAAAGGGGCTTCTAAGGATATAAATTCCTCAACTAATGTTCAACCCCCAAATCTTTAAGTTCATATGCTGAAGTACTATTTTCCTTACTCAAAGGGGCTTAAGGTATGTCTGAGGGTTCCGTTACCAGAAACTCTTGCTTGTCAGGACAGAGCCTAACAGAAGCTTTGAGCTGCTTCCAAAAATGTGAGGAATGCCTCAAAGCTGGGTGCACAAGGCGCTCTCCTTGGTACTGAGAGACCTCTGCCTTTGGTTGAGCTCAGACTGGTTCTCTGTGCCTGCCAGCTGAACCCCTCTGCCTCACCCTGCCTTACTTGTGATCCTGGACACCCACAGCCCTAACCCCTGTTCATATCTCAATCATCACACTCACCATGTTCTACAAAGCTGTATTTCTGCATTCATCTCTCCCAAAAGATTCAGCTCCTTGAGGCAGGAGTGTTTCATATTCATATTTATATACTAAATACAGAAGCTGGTATGAAGTAGGCATTCAGTAAATGACTAAATGCTTGGCTAATACTTCTAACAGGGCTACTTTATGATCCTCTGCTGGGATGCATCAAATATAGGAAAGGGTTCAAGAAAAACATGTGAGCCCTGGCTGCTGTAGCTCAGTTGAGCATGGGCCTGTGAGGCAAAGAGTCACTGGTTCGATTCCCAGTCAGGGCACATGTCTGGGTTGTGGGCCAGGTCCCAATTGTGGGTGCATGAGAGGCAACCGCAGGTTGAGGTTTCCCTCCCTCTCTTTCTCCCTCCCTTCCTCTCTCTAGAAAGAGAGAGAGAGAGGGAGAGAGAGAGAGAGAAAGAAAGAAAGAGAGAGAGAGAGAGAGAGAAAGAAAGAGAGAGAGAGAGAGAGAGAAAGAAAGGCAGGCAGGCTTGAGAAGTATTTTTTTGTAGGCAGAGATGATGTGTGTGTGTGTGTGTGTGTGTCACAATGTAAAAGTCCAGAATAGGGGAAGAAGACTAGAAAAGACCGAAAGGGGTGGCCACAAGGTATATTCACGGCGAGCTCTGTTATGCTTGAGGGTTGTGAGGGAGGAGTGGGAGATAAACCTTATCTAGCAACTAAGGAGATTGTTATCCTTAGACAAGGAATAAGAACCNAGAAAGAAAGAAAGAAAGAAAGAGAAAAGCAGGCAGGCTTGAGAAGTATTTTTTTGTAGGCAGAGATGATGATGTGTGTGTGTGTGTGTCACAATGTAAAAGTCCAGAATAGGGGAAGAAGACTAGAAAAGACCGAAAGGGGTGGCCACAAGGTATATTCACGGCGAGCTCTGTTATGCTTGAGGGTTGTGAGGGAGGAGTGGGAGATAAACCTTATCTAGCAACTAAGGAGATTGTTATCCTTAGACAAGGAATAAGAACCTCGGAAAGATTTCATTCAGGAAACTGACAGGATAAAAGGAGTATTATAGGGAACAGTGCACTGTGTGCTGGGAGAGGATTAAAGGCAAAAACAGCAATTAAGAATCTATTGGGGCAATGAATGAGGAGTAAGGGCGCCTTTGGCTTGATGTTGTGGGCAGCACTTACAGAAATTTAGAATTGGGAAGGGAAGTCTTTCCAGGCATCCAAGGAGTGGATGAGCTATCTGATGGAAGGGCCGTGATGGCAAAAGGGCATTTGGGAAAGTTTTGCTATGTGATGGGCAAAATCCCAGGGCCCAAAAAGCTAACTACAATCTACGTCATTTTTCAGAAATTTCCCCTTTGGACTGTTGAATAACTAAATGTTACTTTATGGCCTAGAGGCTTGCAAAATTTTTACGTTGTCTGCATTTTATTTTTATTATTGCTCTGAGCCTCCTGGCTCTTTTGACCCTTTTGCATATTTGCCACTATCCTTGTTACTGCTCTATAAGTATGCACTTAGTTATTAATTCTTAAGTCTTGTCCTGAGTCAATGATCCATTCCATTTTTAGATCTTGTCTGCGACATATTTCATTCTTTATTATTAATGGTTAGATAGCATTTTTTGAACAGAAAGCACTCTCCTTTATCATACGGACATTTCTTTTTTTTAAAGATTTTATTTATTTATCTTTAGAGGGGAAGGGAAGGAGAGAGGGAGAGAAATATCAATATACGGTTGCTTCTCATGTGTCCCTTGCTCTGGGAACTGGCCTGCAACCCAGGCATGTGCCCTGACTGGGAATCGAACCGTGATACTCTGGTTGGCAGGCCCGTGCTCAATCCACTGAGCTACACCAGCCAGGGCTCATAGGGACATTTCTTATTGTAATATTTCTATTTTTCTGTTCTAAGCCACAAATATCTCTCACCTGAGTTGTTACAATAGCCTCCTGATCCATCTCTTGTTTCTACTCTTATTACCATACAGAGGTCAGAGCGATTGCTTAAAAGAAAATGGAATCATACATACTGCTCACAATCCTTTAATAGCTTCTCATCATATTCAAAATAAAATCCAAATTCCTTGTCCTGGCTATACGGTTCTGCATGATCAGGCCTCGTCTACCCCACCAAGGGCATTCCCTACCATTTACACCTCTGTTGACAATGCTTCATCCACAATGACCTCTTTAGTTCCCAGAACCTGCCAAGCTTTCTGCCATTTCAGGGCCTTTGCACTTGTTGGTCCCTCCACTGGAGACCTCTTCCTCTGGTCTGCTAATGCTTCAGTTCTCAATATTCTGTTTTCTGCTCAAGGGTCACTTTCTTCAATGCACACTACTCCCACCATATTCTCAAAAATGGCATTTCCCCTCCCACTGCTACAACTTTCCTCCACTTTATTTCCTTCATGGTGTCCACTACTATCTAAAATTTCTGTTCAAAAATCCCAAGGTGCTTATTGTAACAGACACTGTCAGTGTTCCCCTCATATCACCTCAGTGAGATACCACCTCACACCCATCAGAATGGCCATTGTCAATAAATCAACAAAGAGCAAGTGTGGCGAGGATGTGGAGAAAAGGGATCCCTCACTCACTGTTGGTGGGAATGCAGACTGGTGCAGCCACTGTGGAAAGCAGTATGAAGGGTCCCCAAAATATAAGAAATGGATCTGTCTTATGACCCAGTGATTCCACTTCTGGGAATATATCTGAAGAATTCAGAACACTGATATGAAAGAACATATGCACTACTATGTTTATCGCAGTGTTATTTACCATAGCCAAGCTATGTAAGCAACCCATGTGCCCATCATTAGATGAGTGAATAAAAAACCTGTGGTACATTCACACAATGGAATATTACTCTGCCACAAAAAGGAACTAAATTATACCATTTGTGAAAGCCTGAATAGAGCCAGAGGGTATTATGCTCAGTGAAAGTAAAGTCAGAAAAGTCAGTCAGAGAAAAAAACACCATATAATTTCACTTGTATGTGGAATCTGAAGAACAATATGAATGAACAAACATAACAGAAACAGACACATAGATAAAAAGAATAGACTGATGGTTGCCAGAGGGAGACGTGTAGGGGACCAGGCGGTAACAGTGAAAGGACCGGGTAGTACAAATCCGTAGTTACAAAGTAGTCATGGGGACATAAAGTGCAGCAGAGGGAGTACAGTCAGTAACACTGTAATTACTATGTGTGGTGCCAGTTGGTACTAGAAATATCAGGGGGAGCACTTTTTAAAATACATGATTGTCTAGTCACTATACTGTATAGCTGAAACTAATATAAAACAATATTGAATGTAAAAAATAAATGTTTTTATATTTTTAAAGGATTGTAATAACAATAATACCCTCCTAAATATACATGTGTGTATATATACACACATATGTACATGTGTATATACATACATGCATATAATATGTATATATGTACATAAAGAAAGAAGAAATGAAAAAAAACGAACATGTGCCAGAGCTAAAAATATTCACTGTTAGGTCCTTTACAGAAAAGTGGCCAACCCTAAGAGTCACGGCGAACAGCTTTAAGTGTGTTTGATGAATTCCTGAAACTCTGGACTATCCTGTTATTACTATACTTTTGTGGACTGAAAATGGGGTTATGTTATGGTCAGTGCTACTTTGTGTTGGTTATATTTTGTTGTATAATCAGTGTCCTTTGTATTAGTACTCTAAAATAAACTGTTCTCATAAAACATTTTACTATGAACAAACAAAGAATTGGTAGATAAATGTCCCATCCTCCTTGCAACCTGAGGGGACAACACAGACAAATTCTAAATCACTCCCCAAACTCGCAGTGGGACTGAGTTCCCTAGTTGCACATAAGTAATAAGGTTGCCTGCTCATTACTATATCCTGATTGGCTTTCTCTCTTTCGTATCTCACGTACCCACTCCCTGGTTGGACCACTCCCAAAAAAATTACTTGTACTCCAGTCCTTATCTCAAAGTCTTCTTTTGGGATAACCCATTTACCTTCTTTCCTTCCTGTCTTTTCCCCCTCTCTGTCCCCCTCCCTCCCTCCCTCCTTCCCCCTCTCTCTTTCTCTCTCTCTCTGTTCACAACATCTTTGAAAATAAAAATCACCTTCCTTCTATCTAGTAGGTGGTTTGTCACAGTTTAGTTGGCAGTATCAAATGACAAAACTAAATCAATTTAGTAAGGAGTTTGATATTCTTGATTTAAAGGAAAACAACCCATACATTTGTAAGGCACTTGTAAGTGCCTTACAAGCAGTGAAACGCTCTTCCAGTGTGATTGTAGGCAAAAGAGAGTTTTACAGAACATTAGTAAGAGGCAACATGAAACGAGGCAGGACTGGCTGGGAGGGTAAAGATTTCTTTACAAAGCTAGCAGGCCCTGTTTTCTAGGGTAATTTAACCTACCTAAGCTGAGTTGGAGGACTGTGACTGGTGTTCGTTAGGATTCCTCGAAAGGTGCTTCCCATAAGCGCAGGCTCACTGGGGTTTAGATTTGTGACGTGGGCTGGGCCACTGAGGCAACCTCCATTGGGGTCCCTGCACAAATGAACTTATCAGTAGCATCTATTCATGGTGTTACATAAAGCAGACTGCTTGTCAGTTACCTGTTGATTGGAACCCCCAATAGAATACATGCTATCTTCAGAAGTTTGGTTTTTTATTTTCCATTCTCCACTATATTCCTGCTAAACTGAAAAGTGCCTAGAAGAATAGATGCTTTACTAAAACACTTGATCAGGTGTGGCATTGAGGGGGCAGTATTGCCTCCTTTCAAGAGCCACAGTTCATCCTGAGGAAAATGGACCATCAGGGTCCCTTCTCGGGTAGACTAACCTCATCATGGACTGTGGAGGACAAGAGGCAATGCTGGTAGCTACAACAAGCAACAGCAGCGTTGGACTGGTTAGAGAAAGGCCCACTCCACTGAGCACAGGACTTTAGATAGATTTCAGGATGAGAGCGCCTACGACCTCACATTTGTTTCACTTTAGCTTTTTACAACTTAGAAGGAGGGTGACTCTGTGGAGGAAGATATTGGACTCAATGCTACTATGATAGGCTTAACCACTAAGTTACAGATTTACAGAGACAAAATCAGAAATCGTACCTCAGGATTGTAGAGCAGGTCATACTTTTTGTTTTTTAACAAGCTAGTTAAGGTTAGTTTCAGAACAAGATGGAACATAAATTTAACAAAAGAAAATATTTGTCTTTTTGTATTTCCAGTTCAAACACTGCAGTGTAATTATTGGATTATATGACTTATTAGTCATTCATAGTGAGGCCCCTAAAAGACAATGTCCTGAAAAGCAGAGACAGCTGTGCTGCAGCCCTGAGAGGGCCTCGGGCCTCCGGGACCCCTCTCAAAGCAGAGATTAAAAGACCACTCATTCCTGGGCTGTGGAGTCATTAGTGCTTGAATGACACTAATAATCAAGGCACCATTACATGAATTACTGTTATTATTTTTAAGAATGATCTGTCTGCTAAGATTTGATCCGAGACTACATCTTCCTGCACAAGTCATCAAAAGCTTACAAATTTAGGTCACCAAACATTCAAAATCTTGAATTTTGCTAACATAAATGTAAGATGTTGCATCCTATTATCAAATCTCTGGAGTCTACCAGTCCATTAAAATAATGAGAATTGTAATGTTTCCCCTGCAATATTAAGAGCATCTTAATTATTTAATCTCCGGTGAGTGACATACATGTAAATTTTATGTATAATCAAATCAAAGAGGTACTGAACAGTGAGTGCTCTGTGTTAAAGTCAAAGGGAATCTGCCTTCAAAGGTGGCATGTGGTCAGGCAGTATCAGAACTACTGAAGAAAGTAAATACAGTGCAGCGCTCTGCTTGAGTGTCCGAAAGGCTGCTCTGCCTGCGATAGATACTTTCATATTTAAAATTCTATGAAGGAAATAAAATTTTATGGGATATTTTTAGGAGTTACTATAAAAATAACCACACACAGAAATAATTTTAAATATTTTGTGAAAGTTTTACTGACCACATTTTACTTGACATGCAGCAAAAGTAAATACAATTCATAATTACAATGCTTAGACAGGGGAATGGTAATTAACAGTGCACATGCTTCCCTATATGTGTTTTCTTTTAGTGAAGAATACACTTTACATATTGTGTAATGGCCTCATATTATAAAAAAATATCACTGAAAATAAAGAGAAAATCTATTTGTTAAAAATATAGCTCTGCTTATATTTTATATTTATCTTTAACTAAAATAAAATTTATTTTTATTCCTTTCCTGCAAATTTATAAATACTTTAACTCATCAAAAGAGAAGAAAGCAATGAGGCTTGGAATATAATGCAAAGATTGAGTATAATGGTGTAAAATTTTTGATGATCAACTCTTGTTCCTTCTTGGGGGAATATCTGTTCATTCCACAAACATTATGATTTCAGTAAAATATATGGCCCAGTTGTCAAAATAAAAAACTAGGGGTGATCTTGAATTATATTCTTTTGCCGCACTCATTTCTCTAGTCAGAACTATAAAATGTAAGCTAAAAGAATCTTTAATATTCACCTATGCAGCTAAACCATCAGCAAATCCCACTTATTTTTATTTTATTTTTTAGTTTACATAAAAATTTTATTTTTATTTTTTAAATATATTTTATTGATTATACCATTACAGTTGTTCTATTCCCCCCCCTTCATTCCCTTCCACCTGGCACACCCCCTCCCCCACCATTCCCCCACTTTAGTTTATGGCCACGTGTCTCAAGTTCTCTAGATTCTATATTTCCCCTACTATTCTCGCCCTCCTCCCTATCTATTTTTATCTATGCCACTTATTTTCTGTACCTTCTCCCCCCTCTCCTCCCACTCCCCTGTTGCTAACCCTCCATGTGTTCTTCATTTCTATGGTTCCAATCCTGATCTAGCTGTCCTCTTGGTTTGCTTTTGTCTTAGGTGTGGTTGTTAGTAACTGTGAGTTTGCTGTCCACTCACTGTTCATATTTTTTATCTTCTTTTTCTTAGATAAGTCCCTTGAACATTTCATATAATAAGGGCTTGGTGATGATGAACTCCTTGAATTTGATCTTATCTGAGAAGCACTTTATCTGTCCTTCCATTCTAAATGAAATCTTTGCTGGATAGAGCAATCTTGGATGTAGGTCTTCGGATTTCATGACTTGGAATACTTCTTTCCAGCTCCTTCTTGTCTGTAAGGTCTCTTTTGAGAAATCAGCAGACAGTCTGTTGGGAAGTCCTTTGTAGGTGACTGTCCCCTTATCTCTTGCTGCTTCCAGGATTCTCTCCTTCAAAGGAAATAGACTTCTAGGAAATCCAGAAAGCTCACAGAGTCCCAAAGAAGGTGGACCCAAGAAGGAACACACCAAGGCACATCATAATTACATTAGCCACTTATTTCATTTACAAAATATATTCCAACTTCATCCATTTCTCACCAAGTCTGCTCTTACCACTTTAGTCCCAGCCACCATCTTCACTTACTCACACCGAAGACTGTAACAGCCTCCTACTGTCTAGTTTATCCTCCACAGAGCACTTGAATGATCTTTTAAAAATATAAACCACATCATGTCACACCCATTCTGGAAATCCTTCAGTGATTTTCCATTTTCTTTTGTATGCATTTATTATCTGTCCCTTGTTACTAGAATATAAACTTCTGACAAACAAGCACCTCTTCTGTCTTATTTTCTGCTATGTCCTCAATTCATAGAACACACAGCAGGTGTGCAATAATTGTTTGTGGAAAGAAAAAAATGAATGAATAAATGAATGAATGAATAATTTCTTTACTGTATGCTAAGAAATGTGCAAAGCACTTCAGATGCACTGTTGCTTTTAGGGTCCAACAAGGCATGAGATAGGGACTACTATGATTTCCATGGTACAGAGGAACACTGGGCTCATGAAATAGTAAATGACAGACTTGCAAAATTCATGAAGTACAACCACTGCACACACTGGTAACTCCTGTTGCCAATGTGTGGTCTTAGATTGATCATTTAGAGTTTTTAGTTTCCTCCTAAGAGGAAGAATTATCACTCACATGTCCTTCCCAAAATTTTATACAAATCATAGAGTCCTTAAAGCAAATCAGAGAACCATGAAGCCACAAGTTACTTTAGACAGCCTTCAAAGTCTAGCTCCCAATTCCATTAGATATTGCTAAATAAAGTATCCAACAATGCACAGAAATGTATAAATGTAAAATAGGTTTCCAAGGAACATATAAATAGTTCATCATAAAATGCATTAAAACAATATTTTAATATGAATATTAAAGGAAAAAACTATATTTTCACCTCATTAGCTACAGAAAAATACTCAATCAAATTTAATATTCACTTAACATACAGCTTTTAGATAACTAGAAATAGAAGAAAACTTCTTTAACCTGATAAGAGAAACTTATCAAAAACTTACAGGAAACATCAGAGTTTATAGTGACACATTAGAAGCACTGCCTTTAAAAATTAAAAACAGGACACGATGGCCATTATTACTACTTCTACTCCACTATGTATTAGAGATTCTTGTCAGGACAGTCGGGTAAGAAAAAGAAGCAAAAGGTGAAATGATAGAAATAAAGACACAGAACCAGTAACATTTTATAGACAGTATGATTTCCTGTGAAGAAGACTCATGGGAACCTGAGTTCACATATGATAGAATTCATAGAGATTTGAGCAGTTTGTTGGCTATAAGACCAATGCTCACAAAAATATTTTTATTTCTCAATGCCAGCAACAACTAGTTTTTAAAAGTAAATTAACACAACACAACACAATATACAACATACTTGGCAATAAATATAATAAAATGTGTAAAACCATATGGTAGAAATAAAACTTCATTTAAGAATTTTAAATACATCTGTTCCTTAATACAAAGCTTTATTATCTTATATATTATCTCCAAATTAATCTATAAATTCCGTACAATTGCAAATAAAATCCCATGTCATTTTTCTATGAAACTTGACAAGCTGATTCTAAAATGTATAATGAAGAAGCAAAGGGGCAATGGATTTCTAAATGTAGAAATGTGATGTAAAAGTAAAGAAAAGATCCAGAAGAACAGACACAAAATTGGTAACAGCTGTTACCTCTAGGGAGGGAGGAACATAAGTTTAAGAGGGTGAAGGACACCAATAAAGAACTTCTATTTCTCATCTGTATAATTATGAATTATACTCTAAAATGATAATAACACATTTACATATTATCTGAGCAATATATAAAATGAAGAGTGATGAAAAATGTTTGTGTGGCTTATAAAGTAATCAGCTGGAAGCTGATGCGAAGAGAAATGTAAAGAGAAAAACTGACTATATATTCCACTTCTACTAATAGCCCAACAGCAAAATGTTATGTGGCTGTAGTCCAAAAATCTGTGTAAGAAAATGAAAAATAAAGGACTTCCGCCAAGATGGAGGCGTAGGTGGAAACACTGTGCCTTCTCCCACAACCAAGTTTGAATACAACAAAGGTTTGGAGAACAAAGATTCAGCCAAAGAACAGGGGAGAATGGTGGGGGAGGGAGTGTGCGGGTGGAGGGGAATGAAGGGGGGAATAGAACAACTGTAATGGTATAATCAATAAAATATATTTTTAAAAAAAGAAACAGGTAGCCTGCAAAAAAAAAAAATTGAACTATACGGAAGTCCAACAACAATGAACCATCCAACCATACTGGTAAGAGGAGCGGAGCCAGCAGCGGAGCGGGGATGGGCAGGAAAGATCCCCCGACCCCAGGCGCATAGGCAGCCCCTAGTCGGGCTGACCCAGTAGGGGCGCAGGGTGGAGGGCTGGCTGTGACTACACATTTGTGCACAGATAAACCAGCAGGGAAGTGAGCAGTGAGACGGACTGTGCAGCCCCAGCAGCGAACCCAGCAGTGAGCTGACCTTGGTCGCACATTCATGCACAGTGGGATGGCCCATGTGGCCCGCGGTGGTGGTGGGAGGCATCAGAGGGGACCCGCCATTGCTTTCCTTTGGCCCTGCCCCCCTACACAGAGTCACAACCCAGTGACTGAGTTGCCCCGCCCTGGTGAACACCTAGGGATTTGCTCCTCATATGTAACAGGCACGAACAGTCCAAAATATGGCTCAAGAAGAACTCAAAGCCCCAGAGCTGATAAGTCTAAGCAAAAAAGAAATAGCGAACCTCTCAGATGCACAGTTCAAAATACTGGTGATCAGGATGCTCACAGGATGCTCACTATAAACTGGTTGATTATAGTCACAAATTAGAGGAACATATGAAGGCTAAACTGATTGAAATGAAGAGAAATGCACAGGAAACCAATAGTGATGGAAAGGAAACTGGGACTCAAATTAATGGAGTGGACCAGAAGGAAGAACAAAACATCCAACCAGAAAAGAATGAAGAAACAAGAATTCAAAAAAATGAGGAGAGGCTTAGGAACCTCCAGGACATATTTAAATGTTCCAACATCAGAATTATAGGGGTGCCAGAAAGGGAAAAGAAACAGCCATGAGTGGAAAACTTATTTGAACAAATAATAAAGGAGAACTTCCCCAGTCTGGAAAAGGAAATAGACTTCCAGGAAATCCAGGAAGCTCAGAGAGTGGACCAAAGAAGTTGGACCCAAGAAGGAACACACCAAGGCACATCATAATTACATTAGCCAAGACTAAAATGAAGGAGAGAATCCTGGAAGCAGCAAGAGATAAGGGGACAGTCACCTACAAAGGACTTCCCAACAGACTGTCTGCTGATTTCTCAAAAGAGACCTTACAGACAAGAAGGAGCTGGAAAGAAGTATTCCAAGTCATGAAATCCAAAGACCTACATCCAAGATTGCTCTATCCAGCAAAGATTTCATTTAGAATGGAAGGGCAGATAAAATGCTTCTCAGATAAGATCAAATTCAAGGAGTTCATCATCACCAAGCCCTTATTATATGAAATGTTCAAGGGACTTATCTAAGAAAAAGAAGATGAAAAATATGAACAGTGAAAGGACAGCAAACTCACAGTTACTAACAACTACACCTAAAACAAAAGCAAACCAAGAGGACAGCTAGATCAGGAGTGGAACCATAGAAATGAAGAATACATGGAGGGTTAGCAACAGGGAGTGGGAGGAGGAGAAGGGGGGAGAAGGTACAGAAAATAGCATAGACGGTAGGTAGAAAATAGATAGGGAGGAGGGCAAGAATAGTATGGGAAATACAGAATCTAAAGAACTTGAGACACGTGGCCATAAACTAAAGTGGGGGAATGGTGGGGGAGGGGGTGTGCCAGGTGGAAGGGAATGAAGGGGGGGGGGAATAGAACAACTGTAATGGTATAATCAATAAAATATATTTTTAAAAAAAGAAAAGAAAAAAAAGACAAATTGTTTCTTTTTAAATGATTACTACAGCCTGCCAAAATATAGTTATATAGACCAAAGAGGAACCAGAGGGCTTGTCTTACATGAGTTATAAATCACACGCACAACACAATGACATAGAGATCCACGGAAGCTGAGTGTTTTGAATCCAGCACAGTCTACAGAGCTCTGTTATGCATGACTATTTTGCTAAGTCATCCCTCTAGGCAGGTAATGATGGCAGGGAAAAAACGGGGTAAAAAGTCTCAGCTGGGAGCTTTACTTTGCAAACAACATTGATTGTCACTATAATGTGTATACTTTCTGAGCTATGGGTTTTTTTGCAGGTTTGTTTAAAGCTCTTCCAAGATTTTCATTGTTCTTGAGTCTTTTCATAACAGGATTGTATTAAAAAGTTTTGCTGAATGGGTCCAACATCTTAGCAAAATGGAAATTATATATATACATATACAATTAGCCATACTGCAGGAGTGGAGGGGCTCATTCTTTTCTCTTGCCTTCAGTAAGTGCTCCTATTGACTAAATCAGACACAAGTATTCTGACCTAATCAGTTCTCTGAGATTTTGAACAGACATTCAAATTTCTCAAGTTATGTTTTTCCCTCCCCTTACTAATGTGGCTTATTTGGGAAGGAAAAAAATGAGGGTAAAACATTATTCCTTTGGCTATCGAGGTCCTCCTGACCTTGAAAAGAGTACATATGGCAAGGAATGGTGGGGAGGCCCTCTCATCCAAAAGAACTAGCCTGCCCTTACACACTGTATGTAAAATCTCAGGAAAGAATCTTATGAATGAAATCTCAATAAGCTGATTATGAAATTCACAAGCATTCCTCTTCCTGGCCAAATGTTCTTTGGCTCCTCTTTCTTTTTAAGGGTTTAAAAGCTTCTTGTCACCTTTCCAAGATGCCTCTATAAAACAAATATTTTAAAGGAAGAGGAAGAAGACATTAGCTTTGTTTTGTTACATTTCATAAGGATGCTTCACCAATGTCAGGTGATGTTGAATTCATACTCAAACACAAATTCTCAGGACCTATAATGTACCAGCCCCTGCTGAAAGCTCTCATCTCTTGAGCTTGAGCCAGGCTTTCCTGTGTAATGACTGTGTAACCACCAGATCTTCACTTGCTTCAGCTTCCACAAGCTCCCTGAAAATTGTAAATCAGTCCCTCCTGTTAAGGGAGTATTAGCAAAACCAACTAAGTCCCGCCTCTGGGCCCATCAATGTGCCAGATGCCTTGGTTGGGAATCAAAGCCTGAGGACCAAGTCTAAAGGCACTGCTAGGATGAGGACATCAAACCCCCAGGAGTTGGGGGATTACAATGGAGAAAAACTAGTTAACTGACTGCACTGTTAAACAATCATTCCGAGAGCTATCATACTTTCCATATTTGCATAGATCTATTTATAGGCTCAGGACTTGGCTAACAGCTACAAAAGTTTTATTTATCTCTTGTCGTATTTCACCTCATTCATACACCTTACAACTAGGACATAAGTTATGATAGAGGTTTTAAAAGGTTCTGAGATGGCTACTGCTCCCCAGTATCCCCCACTGCCCACACCATCCAAGTAATTCTTCCACCCATTACTCCATCCATCTATTTAATAAATGCTTATCTAGGTCCTGTTGGTGATAGAAATGAGGCGAATGTAAGTATTGCATTTAATGGAAATATGGGCTGAAGGGGGAATAGGATGTTCATAAACAATGCCAGGAACATACAAACATAGCAATATAAATAATTATGATAAAATCAGGAAAGCCAGAGTGCCATTACAGAAATACAAAATGCTACCAAGGTAAGTGTTTTTGGGATGGCTTTGGCTATGGAATTTGAGGGAAGATAATTTGGACACATGGTGATTGGCAGTGGGCTACTGGACGACATTCCTGACTGAGGGAAAAGTGAGAGCAAAGACACAGAAGTGGGAAAACATGGCACGTGTGAAGAAGAGAAAGAAATTTGCTGGATTACAGGGTATGGAAGGGAAATAATAAGAGAAACTTGGAAAGTTAGGTAGATATCAGGTTTTCAAAGTCTTGAAATGGCAAGTCAAGGCATTTGAGCTAAAGGTGATGCTGCACAACCAAAAGTTTACATTTTATTTTTTACTTGAAAAAATTGAAGCCTATAATTCTATACAGAAAATGCACACATCTTCACTGTCCATCTCAATGAGTTGTGACAAATGTCTGCATCCATACAAATAACAAATGACCCAAACACCCTAGAAAAGTTCCTCCCATCTCATTCAAGTCTAGTCCTCTTCCCATCTCCAGGGGCAGACAATACTCTGAATTTGATTCCCACAGATCAGCTTTGTCTGTTCTTGGACACCAAGAAAATGCAATCATACAATAGGCAGTCACTCTTCTGTGTGTGGGTTCTTTCACTCAACATATTTTCGAGATTTATCCATTGCTTTCCTTTCCATGTTTTAAAATGTTTTTAAGCAGCAAAAATACTATGATCATAATTGTACTTTAGATAATTAACCTGGCCCTAGTGTTTAGAATCTGCTGAAGAGGAAGGGGTTCCAGTCACGATGGAGGCATAGGTTGAAATGCTTTGCTTCCTCCTACAACCAAAAGAAGGCTAACAACCAACTTAAAAACAAAACAACCAGAACTGCCAGGTTATCAAACTGCATGGAAGTCTGACAACCAACACGGTAAAGAAACATTCAGTCAGAATGGTAAGAGGGGCAGATGGACAGCAGGGCAGAGAGGACATGTGGCAAGGAGGTTAACGGTACCAGTAAGGAGGCCGGGGGGTGGCTGACCAGGCCATTCCACATTTGTGCAGAGATAAACCAGGAGGAACAAATAGGGACTGAGACCAAGAAACCCAGGGCTTTTAGCATGGGAAACTAAAGACTCAAAATGACTGGCTGTAAAAATCTAAGGGGGTTGCAAAGGTGGGATAAACTCCCAGTATCACAGGAGAGTCTTTTGGAGAGAGAGGCCCACAGGGTCCTAGAATGTACACAAACCTATGTACCTGTGAATCAGTACCTGTGAATCAGTACTAGAAAGGGCACAATCTCCTTGTGGGAAGCCAGGGAAGTGATGGACGGTGGGGCAAGAGCTTAGCAAGCAGCATTGTTCCTTCTCTGACCCCACCTCCACAGACAGCACCAGAAGGCAGAAAAGAAAGTATGCATTGCCTGACTCTGCCCTTTATAATGTAATAGGTGCCCAGAGACAAAAAAATATGGCCCAAATGAAAGAACAGATCAAGACTCCAAAAAAAGAGGACTTCCAGACAAGATGGAGGCATAGGACAATATACTTTACCTCCTCATATAACCAAGGAAGGACAACAACAAATTTTAAGACAAAAAATAACCAGAACGGCCATAAAATCGAACTGTATGGAAGTCTAACAACCAAGGAGTTAGAGAAGAAACATTCATCCAGACTGGAAGGAGGGGTAGAGACAGGCAGCCAGGGTGGAGAGGACTTGCAGCAAGGTGGCAGCTGGAGGGTCAGGGTGGGTGAGGTGGTGGCTGGTGGACCAGGCAGCTCCACATTTGCAGATGAACCGAGAGAAACAACTGGGGGAAGAGACAGACTGCACAACCCTGGGTTTCAGCACAGGAAAATAAAGCCTTAAAACCTCTGACTGAAAAAGTTTGTGGGGGTTGAGGCCACAGGAGAAATACTCAGCCTCACAGGGGAGTTTGTTGGAGAGACCCACAGGGTCCTAGAACATACACAAACCCATCCACCGAGGAATCATTGCCAAGGGTCCTATTAGTTTGTGGGTAGCAGAAGAAGTGACTGAAAGCCTGCAGAGAACAGAGCAAGTATCATTGTTCCCTCTCACACCCCTCCCCCACATACTGCACCACAACACTGCAACATAGCTTGCCCTAGCAAATACCTAAGGCTCCACCCCTTACTACATAACAGGTGTGCCAAGACAAAAAAATATAGTCCAAATGAAAGAACAGATCAAAGCTCCAGAAAAATACAACCAAGTGATACAGAGATACCAACCTATCAGATGCACAGTTGAAAATACTGGTAATCAGGATGCTCACAGAATTGGTTGAGTATGGTTGCAAAATAGAGGAAGAATTGAAGGCTATGAAAAGTGAAATAAAGGAAAGTTACAGGGAACCAACAGTGAAGGGAAGGACACCAGGACTCATATCAACAGTTTGGAGCAGAAGGAAGAAATAAACATTCAACCAGAACAGAATGAAGAAGCAAGAATTCAAGAAAATGAGGAGAGGCTTAGGAACCTCCAGGATAACTTTAAACATTCCAACATCTGAATCATAGGGGTGCCAGAAGAAGAGGAAGAGCAAGAAATTGAAAACTTATTTGAAAATATGGAGAACTTCCCCAATGTGGCACAGGAAATAGACTTTCAGGAGTCCAGAAAACTCAGAGAGGCCCAAAGAAGTTGGACCCAAGGAAGAACACACCAAGGCACATCATAATTACATTACACAAAATGAAAGAGAAGGAAAGAATCTTAAAAGCAGCAAGAGAAAAGGAGAGAGTTACCTACAAAGGAGTTCTCATTAGACTATCAGCTGATTTCTCAAAAGAAACCTTATAGGCAAGAAGGGGCTGGAAAGAAGTATTAGAAGTCATGAAAGGCAAAGACCTACATCCAAGATAACTCTATCCAGAAAAGCTATCATTTAGAATGGAAGGGCAGATAAAGTGCTTCCCAGATAAGGTCAAGTTCAAGGAGTTCATCATCACCAAGCCCTTATTATATGAAATGTTCAAGGGACTTATCTAAGAAAAAGAAGATCAAAAGCTATGAACAGTAAAATGACAACAAACTCACAATTATCAATAACTGAACCTAAAAAAGAAAAACAGAAACTAAGCAAACAACTACAACAGGAACAGAATCACAGAAATAGAGATCACATGGAGGGTTGTCAGTGGGAAGGAAGAAGGGGAGAATGGTGGGGAAAGGTACAGGGAATAAGAAGCATAATTGGTAGGCACAAAATGGACAGGGGGAGGTTAAGAATAGTCTAGGAAATGGAGAAGCCACGAAACTTATATGACAACCCACGGGCATGAACTAAGGGGGAGGGGGAATGCTGGAGGGTAGCGGGGAGCAGGGTGGAGAGGGATAAAGGGGAGAAAAATTTGGGACAACTATAGTAGCATAATCAATAAAATATACATTAAAAAAGAAGTTGCTGAAGAGAGGAAAATAATTTCAGGAGCATATTTGAGGGGAATGAGGTCTATTGAAATATACAGAGGGAATGGATTCAAATGATATTGGGGTAGTTACAAGGCTACAGAATTTGTCAATTAACTGGAGAAGGAAAAATGGGGAGGGAATAAGCCAAAAATTATTATAAACATATCCTCCTCAGGTAAAGTCCCTGCAAGGTCCAAGTTTAATGCATAGGATTATTTAGCAGCTTCCAATAGGATTAATTAACATTTAGCTGATTGGTCCTGATAAAAGGTAAGTTATTGGTAAGAAAGGGCAGTACCAAATACACATTAACACTGCATGGAAGGATAGAAAGGAAGAAAATAATTAAGAGATAAATTTCCATGACTAAAATATTTCTAAAGCTAAAATTCACATGGGAATGCAAGGGATATAGAATAGCCAAAATGATCTTTAAAAAACAGAACAAAGATGAAGAGCTCATACATCCTGATTTCAAAACTTACTACCAAGCTGCAATAATCAAGACAGTGTGATACTGGCATGGAGACATACTACACTGTTGAAAAAGTTATATATATATATATATATATATATATATTATATATATATACATATACATACATACATACATACATATATATACACACACACACATATATATCTCAGGTCTATAGGACAAAGACAAAGTAAATGGATGGTTAACAATAAAAGCCAAGGTTCTCACTGTTGGAGTAAGTTTACATATAAGCAAAGGGAAGAGACTAGAATGATCCTTGTGGTAATGAATTAGAGTAGGGGGCATTTGTATGAACCCATGTTTAGCTTACTATAGATTCTGATAATTTCATATTCCTATATATATAGGAATATGTATATAAGAAAGGTTGTTAGGCATCTTTGCCCTGTCAGGCCTAAAGGGAAGGACATCCTCATGTCAACGAGCACATCTAGTGGCCACATCTTGATTTCCAATGCCGTTTTCTAATAAAAGAAATGAGTGTTCCATGGAAAATGGCTGAATCTAGGTCTGCGGCAGGAAATACACAAGATGATCCTGGAGGGCCTAGTGGTGCCAGAAAACAAGGCAATGATTATAAAAACCCACCATGATGATGTATGTCAAAGGTACACAGGCACCAACTGAAATAGGCCCCACTAGCTCAAACTTGAACAATATGAGAAATAAAATAAATAGAGTAGTATTAGATTATAATTAAAGCATAAAATAAATATGCATGAGTGCATAGCAATATCATAAATAATTGAATAAATCTAAAAATGAATAGAAAGAGACAGATCTCTTGTGCAGAATTCCAAATCATTTATGAAGATACTTCACCCTCAAGAAGGTTGAGCCTGTCTCCACACTTCTTAAATCTGAGCTTCTCAGTGACTATAAGACTATGGAAGGATGCAGAAGGGGTGACTACCTACTGAAGAAACCTGGCAAACACTACCTCAGTCAGGTGATCAAAGTCAACATCAATATATAAGACATGTTGATAGTGTGCAACCTTGATACGATATTGTGAAAATGGTGCTATAGCACTGTGGTGTTCCTCCCCCAAACCATAACTCCAGTCTAATCATGAGAAAAAAAATTTAAATCCCAATAGAATGGCATTGAATAAAATTTTTGACCAGTAAGCCTCAAAATTGTCCAAGTGGTTAAAAAAAAGAAGAGACTAAGAAAGTGTCACTGTAAAGAGCAGCCTAAAGAGATATGATGACTGAATGTAGTGTGGTATCCTAGATGAGATCCTGGAACAGAAAAGCAACATCAGGCAAAAATTCAAGTAAATCTAAACAACTTTAATGTTAGTAATACTGTATCAATATTAGTTTGTTAATTGTTACTTATGTGTCACACTTATGTGAGATGTTAATAATAGGGAAACTGGGAATGCTGTTTAAAGGAATTCTCTATACAATCTGAGCAACTTTTCTGTAAAACTAAAGCTGCTTAAATGAATAAAAACTTTTTAAAGGCAAAAGATTTAAATAGACATTTGTCCAACAAAGTTAAACAAATGGCAATAAGCATGTGAAAAGATGCTCAACATTATTAATCACTAGGGAAATGCAAATCAAAATGACAGTAAGTTAGCACGTCATATTTACTGAGACCATGCTGTAATAAAAAAGTCAGACAATAACAAGAGTTGATGAGGCTGTGGATAAATTAGAATCCTCATACATTGCTGATTTAATGGTAAAATAATGAGGCCGCTTTGATAAATTATTTGGCTGGTGTTCAAAATGTTAAACACTAAATAACCATGTGACCTTATGTATAGACCCAAGAGAATTAAAAACATATACCCACACAAAAACCTGTCCACAGATGTTCAGAGGAACTTTATCTATCATAGCTAAAATGAGAAACCATCCCAAATATTCATCATGTGATGAATGAATATACAAAATGTGGTAATCCACACAATGGCATATTATTTTCTTGGGTAGCTAATACATGCTAAAACATGAGAGAACCTTCAAAACTTTATGCTAAGTGAAAGAAGTCAGTCCCGAGAATGGGGAAGATGGCTGCAAAGTAGGACAAAGAGGATTCCGCTTCCCCCCAGGCATGGGAGAAAAACCCAGCTGATCTGCAGAGGAACACAGCAAATAGCCACCAGTGACCCAGCATATAGGAAAATAGGACTCCAGAAATTGCATCGGACATTGAATGACCAAACGGTGAGGATACAGCTGCAGGTCAATAAGGTCTGAGGGGCCATTGCAGAGGCCGGAGGCTGAGGCAGGCTGTCTCAGGCTACCGACTCCGCTGCTCCGGGAGCCAGGGACCCGGCAGGATCTGCCATGGACTCTTTGAGAGCCCAGGGCTGGCAGCAAGGTCCTTGGGACAGAGCAGAGTCATCAGCTCCCTCCCTACCCGGCTGGGCGCAGTTTGAAAAATACAGGGAGAGACCTGTTTCCTTGAAGTGTCAGAGAAAGGAATGGGCACAAGTAAAAAAACAAGGGGGCCTTGATCACCCGTGGAATCTGTGGTCACCAGTATGGGGAAATTGAGTCACCCTTGCGTTCCCTTGTAGCTTTGGGAAAGGTTTGACCCCAAGCCTTCGGGACCAGGGAAGCCTGGCCAGGTGGGTGCACCCGAGCCCCAGCCCTTGGTGGTGACTCCCAGGGTTGTTGGTGGGGGGGAAGTGCTGGATTCCCTCCCTGGGGCGCTGGGGAGAGGCACTGGTCTGGATCTTGGGAGAGCGCTCATGAGACTGGCTGAGTACAGGAGAAGGGAGGAAGGCCACACCAATCCCCCCTCAGCCTGCTGCAGCCAGTGAGACCAGAAAAACCGGTTTGGCCAGCTGGAAACCAGCAAGAGGTGGTATTTTTTTTAAAGTGATCTTTTATTTTTTAACTTTATTATTGTTTTATCTTTCAATACCTTTTTCCTCTCTTACCTTCTTTCTTGTTTTATTCCTTCCTCCTTTCTTTCCAAACTTATAGCTTTTTTCTCCCTCCTGCTACCTTTTTTTTTTGTTTTTTTCTACCCCCAACAAGTGAGACAAAAAACTTGGAACTGTGAAAAGACCAGAGTTGGACCCAAAGAGGGGGCATCCCAGCAGTAGAGACAGAGAGACAAATTTCACTTTGCTATAACAGAAAAACTACAAGTTACTGTATATTTGTATTATTATTATTTTTCATTATTTTTCATTATTCTTACATCTTTTATTTTAATAATATCTTTGTATTCCTCCTGTCTCTATATAGTCTTCTTTGCCTTGGCTGGGTATATTGTATCATTTGACGGGTTTCCCTGTCCCCTCATTCATAGTTTATTGCTAATTTACTCACTTTTACTTCACCTGTGCTCCATCAACACACTATTGGAGGACCAATACTCCCTATTCTTGGTATCTCATAGATTCTGTCATATGACTGTTGCCCTATTATTATTGTAAATACTAGCCACTCTATACTATTGTAAATACTACACAACACCCCTCCCAGATCTTGGCCAATTCATTGTTGCCCATACTATAATACTGTAGTGGTTAACTCTATTCTCTCTCACACTACACCTATTTACCATCTTGTATTCTCACCTTGGCTCAGAATCTGACCTCCCATAACCTCATTGCTTTCTAGATCCAACTCACAAACCTTCCCTCCACAACAAGAGCCTTACCTTCTTTCCATCCTTTCTAAAAAGTGGCTAGCTGGCTTGAAGATTACGGTTATTACTATACATACCCAAAGGACCTCCTTTCTCTTCTCTACTGGCTGCTACTGTAAATATCATAGGATACTCTCCTGCTGTCATAAACCATTTTGCCTTCCCCTCCAACTGATCACACACACAAAAAAGAGTAAGTGGAAACGGTGAACACCAGGATATCCATTGGAAGAGGAAACTCCAAAACAAAGGAACCACAAACAGATAACAGCAGAAGAAGGTGAAGGAGAGAGTGGAAACCACACAAACCTCAATCCAAAACCTATCTGGAAATACAGCTAAACACTAGAGAAACTACCCAGTGCAAACAAGTGACTAAGAATAAAAGAATTCTCAAAACTCTGTACACACAGAAGATGAAGCTTCAACACGACCCACCCTCACCAGCACCACAAATTAAAACAGGTGGTGGACAGAGGGACCATCAGTTCACCAGCTGGTGGGAAGGACCCACAAAAGAAAGACCCCAAAACAACAAAAACCCAAAGACACACTCAGAGCCAACATAAAGGACAGCCCAAGACAAGTGATCTGGGGAAATCAAGGAGACTACACCACTGAATCTCACAGGTATTCTACCACAGAAGTTCACACATAAACCCAGGGAGTAACAACAGATCAATTTAAGAAGCTGAGGCTAACAAGAAGAGTCTCACAAACTCTTCTTTGGGGGAAGACAAAGAAACAATCCCCCAATGAAAGGAAAGGAGGAAGCCTCAAAAAGAATGGCAGATGAAACAGAGGCAAGTCAGCTATCAGATATTGAATTCAAAGCACTGGTTATCAGGAAGTTCACAGAGCTCACAATGAGCTACCAGAAACTACAGGGGAATTACAATGAACTCTCTGCAAACTATACCAACATGACAAAGGAAATAGAAACTATCAGCAAAGGCCAAGAGGAAATGAAGAATACAATCTCTGAACTGAAGAACACAGTGGAAGGAATCAAAAGCAGGATCAATGAAGCAGAAGATCGAATCAGTGAGTTGGAGGACAAAGAATAAAACTCCCAGAAAGAGCAAGAAAAGGAAAAGAGGCTCAGAAAGAACGAAGAGGGATTAAGAGAAATGCAAGACAATATGAAATGTAATAATATCCAAATAATAGGGATACCAGACAGAGAAGAAGAAGAACAAGGGATAGAAAATCTATTTTAAAAAGTAATGATGGAAAACTTCCCTAATTTTATGAGAGAAAAAGTCACACAAATCCAGGAAACACAGACAATCTCAATCAAGAGGAACCCAAAGAGGCCCACTTCAAGACACATCATCATTAAAATGGCAAAATTCCAAGACAAAGAGAGAATCTTAAAGGCAGCAAGGGACAAAAAGGAAGTAACGTACAAGGGAGTCCCAATAAGGTTAGCTGCTGACTTCTCAATAGAAACACTCCAAGGAAGAAGAGAATGGAAAGAAATATTCCAAGTAATGAGAACCAGAGGCCTGCAACCAAGGCTACTTTACCCAGAAAGGCTCTCAATCAAGATAGAAGGCCAAATAAAGAGCTTCCAAGACAAAAGAAGTCTAAAAGAACACCTCCACCAAACCAGCCCTGCAAGAAATACCAAAAGGACTGCTTTAAGGAAAGAAAGGAAAAGAGAGAGACAATGAGAAGCACAGGTATAAAAATGACAATGAATAAGTACCTATCAATAATAACCTTAAACGTAAATGGATTAAACGCTCCAATCAAAAGGCAGAGAATAGCTGAATGGATAAGAAAGCAAGAACCATACATATGCTGCCTACAAGAGACTCACTTCAGACAAAAGACCTATACAGACTGAAAGTGAAGGGCTGAAAACAAATTTTCCAAGCAAACGGCCAGGGAAAAAAAGTTGGGGTAGCAATACTCATATCATACAAAATAGACTTCAAAAAAAGGGCCATGAAAAGACCCAGAAGGTCACTTCATAATACTCAAGGGAACAATCCACTAAGAAGACATTAACATTGTAAATATATATGCACCCAACATAGGAGTACCCAAATATATAAAGAAAATCTTAGAGGATTTCAAGAAAGATATTGACAGCAACACAATTATAGTTGGGGATTTTGACACCCCACTGTCAAAAATGGACAGGTCTTCCAAACAAAATATCAACAAAGATATTGTGGCATTGAACAACGCCCTAGATGAAATGGACTTAACTGATGTATATAGAGCCCTTCATCCCAAAGAAGCTAAATACACATTCTTTTCAATTAAGCATGAACATTTTAAAAAATAGAGCACATGATAGGACACAAAACAAACCTCAACAAATTTTAAAAAACTGAAATCACCCCAAGCATTTTCTCCTATCACAAGGGACTGAAACTGGAAACCAGCCCCACAGTAAAAGACTCAAAACACTCAAAATCATGGAGATTGAATAGCATGTTATTAAACATCATATGGGTCAAGAATGAAATTAAGGAAGAAATCAAAAAGTTTCTCTGTAAACAAATGAAAATGAACTCATGACAACCCAAAACTTATCGCACACAGTGAAGGCAGTCCTGAGAGGAAACTTCATAGCAATACAGGGTTACCTAAAAAAGATAGAAACATTTCAAAGAAACAACCTAACCCTACACCTGCAAGAACTCGAGGAACAACAACAAAGACAGCCCAGAACAAGTAGAAGGAAGGAAATAATCAAGATCAGAGCAGAATTAAATGACATAGAGACTAAAAGCAGAGTTCTAAAAATCAATGAATCCAGGAGGTGGTTTTTTGAAAAGATAAACAAAATACACAAGCCTTTAAGCAATCTCATCAAGAAAAAAAGAGAGAGGACCAAAATAAACACAATCAGAAATGAAAGAGAAGAAATTACAACTGACACCACAGAAATAGAAGGGATTGTAAGAAATTACTATGAAGAACTGTATGTGAAAAAATTGGAAAACTTAGGTGAAATGGACAAATTTCTAGAAAAATATAATGTTCCAAAACTTAATGAATAAAAAACAGAAAGCCTGAAGAGACCAATAACAGCAAATGAAATTGAAGCAGTAATCAAAAATCTCTAGACACACAAAAGCCCTGAACCAAATGGTTTCACAGGAGAATTCTACAAAACAGTTAAGAAACAGGTACCCCCTAATCTTCACAGACTAGTCCAAAATATCCAAAATTATGGAAGGCTCCCAAACTCTTTTTATGAAGCAAGCATCATCCTAATTCCAAAACCAGATAAAGACGCAACAATGAAAGAAAACTTCAGGCCAATATCGCTGATGAATATTGACGCTAAAATCCTCAACAAAATATTGGCAAACCACATCCAACAATACATTAAAAAGACCATACACCATGATCAAGTGGGATTCATCTCAGAGATGCAAGGGTGGTTCAATATTCGCAAATCCATAAATGTAGTACAACATATAAACAAACGCAAAGACAAAAACCACATGATCATATCAATAGATGTGGAAAAAAACTTTTGATAAGGTACAACACCCACTCATGGTAAAAATACTCAGCAAAGGGGGAATAGAGGGAGCATTCCTCAATATAATAAAGGCCATATATGAGAGACCTACAGCCAACATCATACTCAATGGGCAAAAACTAAAAGCTTTTCCACTAAGACCAGGAACAAGACAAGGTTGTCCACTTTCACCACTTCTATTCAATACAGTATTGGAAGTTTTAGCCAAAGTATTCAGACAAGAAAAGGAAATAAAAGGCATCCAAATCGGAAAGGAAGAAGCAAAACTATCACTGTTTGCAGATGACATGATAGTGTACATGGCAAATCCTATAGACTCCACCCCAAAACTGATCAACCTAATATATGAATTTGGCAAAACAGCAGGACACTAAGTCAATATCCAGAAATCAAAGACATTTTTGTATACCAACAATGAAACAGCAGAAGCAGAAATCAAGAAAAAAATCCCATTCAATATAGTGGAAAAAAAATAAAATACTTAGGAATAAACCTAACCAAGGAAGTAAAAGACATGTATGCAGAAAACTATACAACACTGAAGAAAGAAATAAAGGAAGACACAAACAAATGGAAACATATACCCTGTTCATGGATTAGAAGAATTAACATCATCAAAATGTCCAAAGCAATATACAGATTCAATGCAATACCTATTAAAGTACCAATGACATATTTCACAGACAGAACAAACACTTCAAAAATTTATATGGAACCATAAATGACCCCAAATAGCAGCTTCAATTTTGAGAAAGAAGAACAAAGCAATAATAATACCCAAAGCAATATACAATTGCTTTGGGTATTAAGAACAAAGTAGGAGGGATCACAATACCTAATACCAAACTGAATTACAAGGCCACTGTAATCAAAACAGCCTGGTACTGTCATAAAAACAGGCACACAGACCAATGGAACAGAACAGAGAGCCCAGAAATAAACCCAAGTCTCTATGGGCAACTAATATTCGACAAAGGGGGCAGCAACATAAAATGAGCTAAAAATAGCCTCTTCAACAAATGGTGTTGGGAGGACTGGACAGTTATGGGCAAAAAAACAACAACAAAAAAGAAACTTGAGCTCCAACTTACACCATACACCAAAATAAATTCAAGGTGGATAAAAGACTTAAATATAAGCCATGACATCATTAACGTCCTAGAGGAGAACACTGGCAAGAAAATCTCACATATTTCATGCAGCAACATTTTTACTGATATGTCCCCTAGAGCAAGGGACATAAAGAAAAGAATAAACAAATGGGATCTCATCAAAATTAAAAGCTTTTGCATGGCTAAAGAAACCAGTATTAAAATAAAAAGAGAACCAACTATATGGGAAAACATGTTTGCCAATGATATCTCAGACAAGGGTTTAATCTCCAAAATATACAAAGAACTTACATGACTCCACTCCAAGAAGAGAAGCAACCCAATTAAAAACTGGGCAAAGGACTTGAACAGACATTTCTCCAAGGAGGACATACAGAGGATCCAGAGACACATGAAAAGATGCTCAGTATCACTAGCTATCAGAGAGATTCAAATTAAAACCACAATGAGATACCACTGTATACTGGTCAGAATGGCCATCATAAACAAAGCAACAAGCAACAAGTATTGGAGAGGTTGTGGAGAAAAGGGGACCCTAATCCATTGTTGGTAAGATTGCAGATGGGTACAACCACTATTGAAAACAGTACAGAATTTTCTCAGAAAACTAAAAATGGATCTCCCTTTTGACCCAGCAATTCCACTGCTAGGAGTATATCCTAAGAACCCTGAATCACCAACCCAAAAGAACCTATGCACCCCCATGTTCAGAGCAGCACAATTTACAATAGCCAAGATTTGGAAGCAACCTAGATGTCCATCAGTAAATGAATGGATCCCAAAACTATGGCACATTTACACAATGGAATTCTATGCAGCAGAAAGAAAGAAGGAGCTTCTACCCTTTGCAACAGCATGGATGGAAGTGGAAAACATTATGCTGAGTGAAATAAGCCAGGCGTTAAAAGACAAATACCATATGATCTCACCTTTAACAGGAAGCTAAACAACAAAACAAACAAGCAAGCAAAATATAACCAAAGACACTGAAATAGAGAACAGGGGTACAGTGACCAGAGGGGAGAGGGGTGGGAATTTCAGGGGAAAAAGAGGGAGGGATTTACAGGAACTAGTATAAAGGACCCATGGACAACAACTAAGGGGGGTGGAAATAGGAGGGAGGTAGGTAGGGTGGGGGAGGGGCTGGTATGGGAGTAAAAGACAGAAAACTGTAGTTGAACAACAGTTAAATTAAAAAATTAAAATAACAAACAAACAAAAATCAATTAAAAAATGAGCAAAGGACCCATATTCACACTTCTCCAAAGAGAGCACACATATGCCCAATAGATATATGAAAAGATGTCCATCGCTAATCATCAGAGAAATACAAATTAAAACAATGAAGTGATATCATCATTGATATCATTCTCACACCCGTCAGAATGGCTGTCATCAATATCAACAAACAAGTGCTGGCCAGGATATGGAGAAAGGGGAACAGTTCTGCACTGTTGGGGGAATGCAGATTTGTGCAACCACTGTGGAGAGCAGTATGGAGATATCCCAAAAAATAAAAAATGGATCTGCCTTTCCACCCAGCTATCCCACTTCTGGGAATATACTGGGAATATATCTGAAGAAACCCAAAGCACTAATTCGAAAGTACATAAGCACCCCTGGGCTCATTGCAGCATTATTTACAATCACCAAGATATGGAAGCAGCTTAAGTGTCCATGAGTAGATAAGTGGATAACACAATTATGACATATATATACAATGAAATATTACCCAGCCACAATAAAACAAGAAAATTTTACCTTTTGCAACAACATGGATGCACCTGAAGAGCATTATTATGCTAAGTGAAACAGGCAAGTCAGAGAAAGGCAAATAACATACGATCTCACTCATATGTGGAGTCTAGTTAGCAAACTGACCTCACAAGCAAAACAGAGAGAGACTCATAGATAGAGAGTGGGCTAACAGCTATGGGGGTGGTTAGTCACTGAGAGATTGAGCAAATAGGGAAAAAAGGACTCATGGACACTGACAACAGTGGGGTGATTGCAGTGGGGAGGGGGTTTAAGGGGGATAAATGTTAATGAAAAAAATAAAAAATGGTCAAATAAGTGCTGTGTCAGAAGAGAAACTGAAAACGAAAAGCATAAAAATATTATTTGATTTAAAAAAAAGAAGCCAGCCCCCAGCCCACCCTGAGCTAGAAGCAGTGATCACGTACCTGGGCGTATGTGGTGCTGGAGAGTGTGATCTGTGAAGAGACCTACACGTCAGCCCTGGAGGCTGCCTGATAGCTAGCTCAGCATTTAATACATATTATTTTATTCAATCTTCACAGTCAAGCCAAGAAGCAGGTATTATTATCTACATTTTAAAGACGAAAAATTATCTGCAATTTAAAGAACTGCAATTTACAACTGTGGTTGTAAAACTAGGCCAACTCATTGCGTGGCCAGCTCTCAACCATTATACTTCCCCGTATCTCAACCTCTCAAATGTTAGATTTCTCATCACTGTCCTACTTATCTCATAGAATTGTCTTTAGGATCAAGTTAGATAATATAAAAATGCTTTTTAGCTTCTGAATTATTAACTTATTCTTCCTTTTTATATTCAGACAAACACATTCAGAATGAAAATCAAATAGCTAAACCATACAAACGGCATATGCTCTGGTTATGGATACGGGAGGCCTGAACACTGAAGCTGTGAATAAGAATGCTACAAAAGTTTGTAACTGC
The DNA here is from genome assembly GCF_014824575.4 of Sturnira hondurensis. Lineage (NCBI taxonomy): Eukaryota > Metazoa > Chordata > Mammalia > Chiroptera > Phyllostomidae > Sturnira > Sturnira hondurensis. Next base: position 2,153,716 of record NW_028091508.1, read on the forward strand.
TTCAATTTAAATATCTTGTTTTCCCAATTCAGAGGAGATTTAATTTTCTTTTGTGAAAACATACTTTCTTTGGTTATTTGTGGAGTATTTTGGGGGGAGGGGATAAAATCGTGCTTTTCATTGTTGAATGTTTAAGTATAATAAAATACAAAGATTTTAAGCATAATACATATCCGATTCGTGACTTTGTCTAATTTTTTTGTTACTAAAAGAATAGGTAGAGGTATGTTTTAGACAATTTATATATAACCCTCCTGTTAAGTCACTACTGTAAATGTGAAATTATATATTTTAACTACCCACTTATTTTTAGAAGTCATATCTGAATGTTTCCTAAACCGAGTTTTGCCAGTGTAATGTAATGCAGAGATGGGCCAGTGCCATAGACAGATAAGCTGAATTTAAATCTTATCTCTGCTTCTTTGTTCAAATTTCTTAGCCCCTCCAAGTTTTAGGATTTAGTTTAGCTGGATTTAACTAAAGGGTGATAGAGCTGGAATTCAAACCCAGATCCATCTGACTCGATTCATTGGATTACACCGTAGTATATCATAATGATCGTTTACTGTCTTAGCATGGAGCCTGGAAGATGACTAAGTAAACCTGGGACAAGAGGCTAAAAATTTACCATCTGAGATCAAGACACATTATCTTCATTATTATTTTTTTATACTGTGGAGCAATTCTACCCAAAGATAAATTTTTAAAAAACTGTTGAAATGATTTGGGGGAGCAATGTTATAAACCTAATCTCAAATGTTAAAAAGGCATTTAGTCAATTCTATGGCAGTAAACTACTTTAACTAGAATGGATATAAAACAGTGAAAGTGGTTGCCTCAACCAATGATGGGCATGGAAGTCACACAGATTGTGACTTTGGAGATGCCTGTAAAAAGGTGCCTCCTTGCCCTGGCCAGTTGCTCGGTGGGGTGGAGTATTATCCTGTATACCAAAAGGTTTCAGGTTCGATTTCCATTCAGGGCACATACCCTAGGTAGGTTAAGGGTTTGATCTGTGGTGAGGGCACGTATGGAAGCAACAGATTGATGTTTCTGTCTCATATTGATGTTGCTCTCTCCCCATCTCTCCCTTCCTCTCTCTCTAACATCAATAAACATATTCTCAGCTAAGGATTCCCATTATATCCATAAAGCAATTGCCTTGAAATACTATCCCACTAAAACTCTAGGTTCATCTTTTTTACATATAAAATTAAATAATTATATTAGATAGAAATTATATACACAGCATTTTCATTTTAATTTATAGCTGATTTAAGATTAAAGAAGGTATTTGACTTATTGTGTGGCATCTTACAAAACATTTCAGTTTTCAAGACTAATTCCAAAATGAAAACTGGAGATTCTATCTATAGGGTTCCTACTGCATCCACTAAGACTTTTAAAAAAATAAATGTATTGTTTGCTCAGGAATGATATAGCAGTTTGGAAAGCTATTTCATAAGCAGAGTTAAACTAGACTTTGGGAATTTGCTGGAATGTTTCATATTTAATGTTTTTGTAAAACATCATCTTGTCTCCAAAATCAGTTTTCTTTTCTTACCTATCTAAACAAGATTCTCTACAAAGAACCATGTGAAAAATCACAATTTTCACATTTATAAGTGAAAATATTTTTGAGGAGCTAAAAAATTTGAGGTATAATATAAATATCCATTTATGAAAATGGTTAGAAAAGATGAAAGGTATTTGGCTTCCAGATAAGATGGTAGTGCAGGTAAATGCAGTACTGGCTTCCTCCCACAACCACATAAAAATCACATCTAAACTACAGACAACCATCATTCAGAGCCGCCTGAAGTCTGGCTGAATGGATGTCCTACAACTAGAGAATTAAAGAAGAGGCCACATTGAGATTGGTAGGAGGGGTGGTCATGCAGAACAGGCTGGTCCCACACCCACGTGTGGTGGATAGATATCAGTAGGGGTATCTTGGTGGCAGAAGTACCCCCTGAGGAGCGAGAGTCCCAGTCCCACACCAGACCCAACTATCCCAGGGTTTCAGCGCCAGGAAGAAAAGTCTTCATAACTTCTACCTATAAAAACCAGCAGGGATTGAGGTTGAAGGAGATGGAGGACTTCTGCAGTCCCAGGAAGTTCTTCTTGAAGGACTTCCTCTGACTTACTCCCTCTGAGCTCCAGCACTGAGGCAGCAGCTTGAAAGGCACTAGAGTCATATAAGGAGGAACTGAATTGTCTAACAGCAGGGCGAGAGCTGGGGGTAAGCTTTCTCCCAGACAGAAGTGCTGGAGGAAGTGGCTGTTCCTTTGATGAGCCCTCCCCCAACAGAGCCAGCAGGCATGCTCCCATCAACCTGGCTCACACTGTTTGGCTCACACTAGTAATTCCCTGAGACCAGCCCACCAACTTACAAGCCCACACAAGCTGTTTCCAGAGGCTTTTCAAAATGAATGGCCTGTCTTGGCTCATGCTTCAGATTTTCCTAAAATCTCTCAAGCAAGTACCATCTGGCCTCACACGGCCCCATACCTCTCACTAAGTGGTCCCAGGCATGGCACCAGCAGCAGGTGGCCTTGGTTTACAGCTTGGCCTCATCTGGGCACCTCCACCTAGCGCAAGTAGCAGCCATCTGCAAATTGCTTTGTAATTCATCCCTAGATAGGCCTCAGAGCCAGCATACCCAGTAGACAGCTTCCGATCAGATCACACTGCAGCACCACCACCCAATCACCTCCACAAATGACACACTCAAGGCGCAGACTCAGCAGGCACCAGGG